>NC_088385.1:116775000-117400000 GCF_037993035.2 Macaca fascicularis
TTTGTTTTGAGACGAAGTCTTGCACTGTCGCCTAGGCTGGAGTGCAGTGGCACGATCTTGGCTCACTGCAACTTCCACCTCCTGGGTTCAAGCGATTCTCCTGCCTCAGCCTCCCAAGGAGCTGGGATTTAAGTTCCACCCGGTAATTTCACTGTGCAGCCAAGGGGTGGTGACCACTTGTTAAAGGGATGAGGCCAAGCTGGTGAGGGTTCCCGGGGTTTACAGTGGCTCACTTTCCTCCCATTCCTGTTCTCAGATGGCGCTCCCCACGCTGCCGTCCTACTGGTACAGCCAGCAGCACCTGAATCAGCAGTTAGCACGACAGCGAGAGCAGGAGGCCCGGCTTCGGCAGCAATGGGAGCAGAACAGCCGTTACTTCAGGATGTCTGACATCTGTAGCTCCAAACAGGCAGAATGGAGCTCTAAAACCTCCTACCAGCGGAGGTAATTTTGCGGTAACTGCCGATTGGATGGAGGTGGGGGCTACTTGCCAGTCAGGGGATGAGGCCTTAAGGATTTAGGGAGAGTAGGATTTGCCAGGCAGCATGAATTCCCTGCGTGGTGATGTTTTTCCAGCTGGAAGTGGAAAAAAAGATCATCTATGCAGCCATACATTGGCATTGAAAAAGATAAAATGATGCAGAAGAATATGATAGAATTTGGAAGCCTGCTTGTAACCCCATATCCCCATAGAGAGCCACAGTTAACAGTCTCGCAGGTATCCTTCCATGCTTTTACTCATTGGTATTTGTGCTTAAATAAACACACACACACACACACACAGACACAAACTGCTTTTATAGAAATACATGTAAACACATGGAGGCTGAAAGCATAGGCTTTGAAGTCAGATAGACCTAGATGGAAATCCTGACCGTGTCTCTTGCTGAATGTATGAGCTTTGGTTTCCTCATCAGTCAAGTAGGGCTACAGCAGACCTATACTGTAGGATTTATGTGATGGATAACATATACATTATTTATACAGTTATACATTTTCTTTTTGCAAAAACAAGATTTTCTTTTAGGCATACTATTCTGTGACCTGCTATCTTCACTTTAGCTGGGGACACATTCCTGTGTCATCATGACACATCTACTGCGTCAGCCTCTTTTACCCACACAGCAGAGCAGAGCACGCTCCCTGTGGCTGTAGCATGATTGATTCAGGCAGGCCCCCTTTCACCCAGCATGCACGCCTATCAGCGTGAGAAGATGAAGGAAGAGAAGAGGAAGAGTCTGGAGGCCCGACGGGAGAAGCTCAGGCAGCTCATGCGGGAGGAGCAGGACCTCCTGGCCAGAGAACTGGAGGAGCTGAGGTTGAGCATGAACTTGCACGAAAGAAGAATCCGGGAGCAGCATGGGAAGCTGAAATCAGCCAGAGAAGAGCAGAGGAAACTGGTAACTTCCCAGAGGCCTTCAGGAGGCTGTGGAGCAGGAGTGCCCCCAGCCTGAGTGTGTCGCACATATAGGGCCATTCCTGGCTGCTCAGGTCTGATGAGAGGCCAGTTAACTCCAGAGCCAGCAGGAAAGGAGCTTAAGTCCTTGTGCAGGGACTGGGTTTTGGATCAGTTAGCTGTATTCTCTTTAGCCCCTTCAGTCATTACATCTGAGTGCTTTTCCTTTCTTCCAGTTCTGTGGGCCCATAGAGATCTGGGAATAATCTGTTTTACCTTCCAAAGTAGTTATGTGAAACAGTGAGCCCTGATCTGTGCTTTTCAGCCTGCTGTATTATTTTGAGACCCCCTAGATAAGACCTCTGTGTAGCATCAGATTTTGGTCCCCTTTTGTCACCATTGCAAGAGTCACTTGGTAGTGCCATGTGGTTCTTAGAGCTGTGCATGTGAAGCACAAGGGTTTGAACAGTGGGTGCAGTGACAGTATGAATGGAGGCACTCATAGCCTGAGCTGACTTCCACTGTGTGTCATCCAAAACGTGAATGGATTTGAAAACTGACATCAGGCTTTCCATTTTGTGTTTTCTCGATAGATTGCTGAACAACTTTTGTATGAACACTGGAAAAAGAACAACCCGAAACTTCGAGAGGTGAAAATCAGAGACCTCCATTGATTTGCCTAAGTAGATGAAATCATGTTTCCAGACTTTTTTTTTTTTTTTTTTAACACATATCTTGTACTGGGTTGAAACAGAGGAGGGAACCTTGAGCCACCTGAAAAGAGCGCCAGGCAGAAGATCTGGCACAGGCTGCACTGAGCGGTTCATTCAGTTGTTGAACAAATGTTGATTGAACCTCTGCTGCCTTTCTACCAGGTGGGGGCATGGAGATTAGACGTGGTTTCTGCTGTCTCCAGCACGGGAAACAGTGGATAGCTCATTACCAGGCAGGATGCAGGGTGCTGGGCCAGCCTGAGAGGATGATCATGGGCCAGCGCACTCAACTCTGGAGGGGTCGGGGAGGCTTCCCAGAGGGGTTCCTGGGGTGGAAGAGTTTGAAGGGATGTATGTGTGTAGAGGTGAGGAAAAGATGTTCTAGGTTGATGTGACTATGAGAACCAGGCCTGAGACTTGAGAGCAGAGTGAGCCCCGGGAGCTGAAAGTGTCTGGGTGAGGCTAGGATGTCAGATAGGGAGAACCCCAAGAAACGACGCCGGCGAGGCAGACGGTGCCAGACGCCATAAGAGCTTGTGTGACCTTCCTCTGAAGGTGCTGGGGGCGGCACACAGGATCCCGGCTGCATTTCAGAGAGATCCCTCTGGCAGCAGTGTGCCAGCTGGCAGGGAGGGGTGCTGCGACAGCCCAGCTGGGGGATGGTGAAGGCCTGAACTGGGCTGGCAGGGGAGAGGAGGACAAACTGCAGGAGAGGGGGTGGCCTCTTGGCTTGGTGGCCTTGTTCAGTGGAGATTTGGCTGGAGGGAGATCATCCCTCACTGTTACTAATTTATTTTCAACTTACAGTTTTTGTATACATTTGGTGCCTTCACGTTATTCGTAGTTACATTTAGAAATTGCCAGTCACTAAATAATGGAACATCTAGTGCTTTTGTGTAGTTTGCACTAATCTGTGGGGGGACTCCTTAGCCCTGTTGGCTTTGGTGGAATCATCTAGAGCCGTTAAATCAGAGAAGTTTATTCAGAACATTCAAGTTAGTTGCCTGTGTTCACAGCTCTAAGTTGGGAAAGATTATTGTAAAACTTTTTTGTAGAGACAGGGTCTCCCTATGTTGCTCAGGCTGGTCTTGAACCTGGGCTCAAGTGATCCTCCCACCTCAGCCTCCCGAGTAGCTGAGGCTACAGGTGGGCGCCTCCATATCCGGCTAATTTTATAAACAGTTTCCCAGACAAAAGATTTGGATTGAATGTTGTGATCCATTTTCTAATCCAGGAGATTCTCTGCGCTCAAATCTCTTACTAACAATCCTAAACTTGTTGCACCCACTGGCGCATCACTTGCTACAGGGAGCACATTTTCCATCTGCTCTGCAGAGCAAGCTTTGGGGAGCCAGACACAGAGTTGAGTCTTCTCCTCACCCAGCTGTCTCCCGGGGCCTGGCATGCAGGAGACCAACCCACGCTGGCCTGCGAAATTGTATTTCCATCTCAGCGTCCAGCTTAACCCCAGGGCTGGTGGGAAGGAAGTCTCTGTTACTTTGTACCAGCTCAGGAGACTGATGTAGGAGCGCCTGGTCCTTTGGTCTTCCGATTGACTTGCATTTACACTGTGCGTGTTGAAGTCGCCCCACGCCCTCTACTGCATGCCTGTGAGGAGACTCACACCCGCCCCCTTCCATCCTCAGGTGGAGCTGGACCTTCACCAGAAGCATGTGGTAAACTCTTGGGAAACGCAGAAAGAAGAAAGAAAACAGGTGTGGTATGCGGCTCAGGGAATAGCCCCGCATTCTGCTGTGCAGGACTGTTGACACCTTTGCATTCCTTTACCGTTTTCAGCGTCAGTGACTCCAGTTAAGGAGTATAGTATACTCTTTCTCAGTTTACTTGACACATGTGAAAACTGAACGTTTGCTCTTACACATACCAGAATCCTATGTGATAATTCCCAGGGCAGAATAAGGCCAGGTGACCAGGACTGGGAGGTGGCAAGTAGAGTATGCGTCTTCTTTTTTTCTTTTGGAGGCAGGGTCTTGCTCTGTCACCCAGGCTGGTGTGCAGTGGCGCAATTCACAGCTCAGTGCAGCCTCGACCAGCTGGGCTCAAGCAGTCCTCCTGACTCGGCTTCCTGAGTAGCTAGGACCACATGTGTGCACCACTGTGCCCAGCTAATTTTTTAGTTTTTGTAGAGATGGGGTCTTGTTCTGTTGCCCAGGCTGGTCTGGCCTCCTGGCCTTTTTTTTTTTTTTGAGACGGAGTCTTGCTCTCTCGCCCAGGCTGGAGTGCAGTGGCGCAATCTTGGCTCACTGCAAGCTCCGCCTCCCGGGTTCACGCCATTCTCCTGCCTCAGCCTCCCGAGTAGCTGGGACTACAGGCGCCCGCCCCTGCGCCCGGCTAATTTTTTCTATTTTTAGTAGAGACGGGGTTTCACCATGGTCTCGATCTCCTGACCTTGTGATCCGCCCACCTCGGCCTCCCAAAGTGCTGGGATTACAGGCGTGAGCCACCACGCCCGGCCATGGCCTCCTGGCCTTAAAAGATTCTCCCACCTGGGCCTCTCAAAGTGCTGGGATTAAAGGCGTGGGCCACAGGGTCCAGCTAGAACATGTGTTTTTAAGGGCTTTTTTGTCGCTCTTTTGATGAAATTTGCATCATAAACTCGCAGCCCTGGCTTCCAGTAGCCCCTTTGGGGTTGAGCTTCCACACCTCCGTGCACTGGTCGCTTTGCTGCCTGGTTCATTTTAGAAAGTGTTTTGTTGAGTGGGGAGGAAACCCAACATTATCAAGCCCCTCCCTAACTTGGTCTCTGAGGGCATTGTCATTTGGGATTCAGGCAGGATCTGCCTGGGCCCTGTGGCCTGCAGAACGGCGGCAGGAAGCTGGGTTTTTGTTGGCTTACAGTACAGATACTGACCTCCTGTGTTCATTCGGTCCCTTGTAGCAAGAAGCCACCGCAGAGCAAGAGAACAAACGGTACGAAAATGAGTATGAAAGGGCCCGAAGGGAGGCGCTAGAACGGATGAAAGCCGAAGAGGAGAGGAGGCAGCTGGAGGACAAGCTCCAGGCCGAGGCACTGCTGCAGCAGATGGAGGAGCTGAAACTGAAGGAGGTGGAGGTGGGCACAAGCCCCTCTCAGCCATGACCTCCTCCACAGCTGCTCGTTAGTGTGAGATGGGCACTTGAGGGGCTGCCCTGAGAAGAGCCATAGCAGGGCTGAGGTTCCGCAATGGGCAGCAGCAGCCAGCTTCTCCCGCTCCCACGCATCCCCTTCCGCCTCCTGCTTTCCCAGCCTCCACGCTTGCGTGCCTGGATTCCAGAACGTTAACAACACGGAGCCAGTAGCTGTTCTCTTAGAGGTGCTTAGCGGCCTGCTGTTGGAGAACCTTCTTAGAATCTGGATTTTCCAGTGCACTGAGTAGACACGATTTAGTCGGGTGGTCTGGCACCTGGCTCTCCATGGCGAGCAGGTTTCGGGTCTTGAGGCATTTTGGTCCAGGAGCTGTTTTTGGAGAACATGGTACAGTTTCCTTGAAAGAGTTAGATCTTTCTATTTAGATGAGGGAGGCCTATCTCCTGTGACCCCTCCCCTTGCCCAGGCCATGATTCAGGAACTACATTCTTAGTGCCTGCTACTTATTCTAGGTGCTGAGCACTGGGTTGGGAACTAGAGATAGAGCCTGACCAAGGCCCACAGTCCTGACCTCCTGGTGGGGGCTGTGTCAGGTGGAGGACAGTTGTTAAGTTACAGTAAGTGTGGACCAGTACAGGATCCTGTGGGAGTTTAGAGTTCGGTGCTCAGAAAGGCCCTTGCAGGAAATGGCTCAGATGAGATGGGATGAGTGAGTGAGTGGTGGGAGGGGATCGTGACCACCTGCATGGCCAGGCCACCATTGTGTAGTGTCTGCGAGAAATGGAGATGGAGAATGAAGGAGGATCTGATTCCCACGATCTCAGATCTCAGTCGAGCTTACTCTCGTCATCACCACAGGCGACCAAACTAAAGAAGGAGCAAGAGAATCTGTTGAAGCAGCGGTGGGAGCTGGAGAGGCTGGAGGAAGAGCGGAAGCAGATGGAAGCCTTCCGGCAGAAGGCAGAGCTGGGGTGTGTGTCAGAGGCCCCCACTCTTCCCAGGCGGGTGGGCCTCTTGCTTTTTCAGACTTGCATTCGTGTTGCCGAAACCGTAAAGTAGGCAGCCTAGTCAGCAATTGTCTAACTACTATTTCATTCTTTCTGAGATACTGAAGGCAGCACACATTTGATTCTCCTTCAGGCGCTTCTTGAGACATCAGTATAACGCTCAACTCAACAGACGCACACAGCAGATCCAAGAGGAGTTGGTAAGTCTGAAGAGACAGCCTGACATCTTTCTTACCCTCTTTTGAAAAAAAGTCTTCCATTGCTTAGTATATGAGTGTATTCTCGTAAGAGTGAAAAGACAGTGAGGGGTTGGGGGAAAGGGGAGATGTTGGTCAAAGGGTACATCCCTCAGTTAGGAGATCCGGGAATAGTGTCCAGCATGTTGACCACAGCTGATGATACCTTATTGTATTCTTGAAATTTGCTAAGAGAGTTGATCTTAAGTGTTGTCACCAGAAAAACCAACTGTGAGATGATGGATATGTTAATTAGCTTGACCGTAAGGATCCTTTGCCAGCATAGATGGATAGATACAGATATCAAAACATCAAATTGTTTTTCAGTAAACGTGTTACTTAACAGCACAACGCAAAGTGAGATCCCCCTTGACCAGTGCCTGCAATCTCTGTCTGTCCCCAGAGGTGTCTGTCTGGTGCACATCTTTCCAGATATATTTACATACAGAGAGGTGGAGGTTTGTTTTTGTTTTTGTATTTAAATCTAATTGAGGTTGCATTCCTCAACATCTTCAATTAACACTAAATCTCTAATTTTTAAAAAGATTGGCCATGCGCGGTGCCTCACGCCTGTAATCCCAGCACTTTGAGAGGCCGAGGCAGGCGGATCACCTGAGGTCAGGAGTTTGAGGCCAGCCTGAACGACATGGTGAAACCCCATCTCTGCTAAAAATACAAAAACTAGCCGGCCATGGCCAGGCGCGGTGGCTCACGCCTGTAATCCCAGCACTTTGGGAGGCCGAGGCAGGCGGATCACCTGAGGTCAGGAGGTTGAGACCAGCCTGACCAACACGGTATAACCCCGTCTCTACTAAAAAATACAAGAATTAGCCGGGCGTGGTGGCAGGCGCCTTAATCCCAGCTACTTGGGAGGCAGAGGCAGGAGAATCGTTTGAACCCGGGAGGCGGAGGTTGCAGTAAGCTAAGATCGAGATATTGCACTCAAACCTGTGGGACAAGAGTGAGACTTCTCTCAAAACAACAAAAACTAGCCGGGCATGGTGGTGCATGCCTGTAATCCCAGCTACTTGGGGGGTTGAGACAGGATAATTATTTGAACCCAGGAGGTGGAGGTTGCAGTGAGCCGAGTTCGCACCACTGTACTCAGGCCTGGGCAACAGAGTGAGACTCTGTCTCAAAAAGAACAAACAAAAAAAGATCATTATACTTAGATTGAACCTGTTCTTTTCAAATAGCTCCTTCATATTCCTAAGTACTTTGATGAGCTCCCTTGCTGTGAGGGGGACAGACCCAATATGGGGCACAGTGGCTCAGTTGGTCCTGGTGTGCAGCTGTTTTTTGTGGGGTCTTGCTCTGTTGTCCAGGCTGGAGTGCAGTGGCACAATCACGGCTCACTGCAGCCTCGACCTCCCAGGCTCAAACCATCCTCCCATCTCAGCCTCTCGAGTAGCTGGGACCATAGGTGTGCATCACCATGCTTTGTAGAGATGGGGTCTTGCTACATTGCCCAGGCTGGTCTTTTTTTTTTTTTTTTTTTTTTTTGAGACGGAGTCTCACGCTGTTGCCCAGGCTGGAGTGCAGTGGCGCGATCTCGGCTCACTGCAAGCTCCGCCTCCCGGGTTCCCGCCATTCTCCTGCCTCAGCCTCCTGAGTAGCTGGGACTACAGGCGCCCGCCACCGCGCCTGGCTAATTTTTTGTATTTTTTTAGTAGAGACGGGGTTTCACTGTGGTCTCGATCTCCTGACTTTGTGATCCGCCCGCCTCGGCCTCCCCAAAGTGCTGGGATTACAGGCTTGAGCCACCGCGCCCGGCCCAGGCTGGTCTTGAAGTCCTAGGCCCAAGTGATCATCCCATCTCAGCCTCCAAAAGTGCTGGGATTGCAGGCATGAGCCCCGGTGCCCAGCCTCCTGCATTCTTTTAATGCTTCCATTATGTCTATGTGCATAGTAGCTAATTCCCCACCAAGGAGCATTTTGGTTGTTTCTGGTTTTTCCCTCTTATATAAAAGCTGCAACGAGTGTTTTGCACCTTTGTGTCACTGTGGTCTTTATTCTTACAAGTGGAATTTTTGCCAAGTTGTATTCCAAAAAGTTGCGCAACCAGGTGTGTCCGAGGGCACGTGGTGGTGGTGGAGTCTCCCTTTAGCCAGAGGGAAGCTCCTAGGCCTGTGTCTTGTCTGAACCACCCCTCGTGGTTATCCCCGTTCTATTCCAGAAATAATTCAGCATCTTCCCATCTCTGTCTTGAGAACACTGTGTAGGATCACTAATGCCTGTGTAGAAAGGAAAGGGAGGGCAGGCCCCTCTGTAGGCTCTCACTGCAGAAGGGCTCTGTCCAGCCCAGCCACATGCCACCCTCTGCTTCCTCTAGGAGGCAGACAGGCGGATCCTGCAGGCCCTGCTTGAGAAGGAGGACGAGAGCCAGCGCCTCAACCTGGCCAGGCGGGAGCAAGCTGTGGCCGATGCGGCCTGGATGAAGCAGGCCATTGAGGAGCAGCTGCAACTGGAGCGGGCGCGGGAGGCAGAGCTGCAGGTGCTGCTGAGGTGAGTGGCGGCCACTGACTGGGCCAGACGCTCCTGGCCTAGACTCTGGTACCTTGAAATGCCCCATGGGTCACCTGTTACTAAAATATCTATTGGCTGGGCATGGAGGCTCACACCTGTAATCCCCGTGCTTTGAGAGGCCAAGGCAGGTGGATCGCTTGAGCCTAAGAGTTCGAGATCAGCCTGGGCAACATGGCAAAACCCCAGTATCTACCAAAAATACACAAATTGGCCAGGCGTGGTTGTTCATACCTGTAGTCCCAGCTATTTGGGAGGCTAAGTGGGAGAATCACTTGAGCCCAGGAGGTTGAGGCTCTTACCAGCCATGATTGCACCACTGCACTTCAGCCTGGGTGACAGAGCGGGACTCTGTCTCAAAAAAAAAAAGAAAAAGAAGAAGAAATACCTGTGTATGTTGTCCATCGTTCCCGAGGAGCACATCTTCATAATGGACCTGGCCTCTGGGGGTGTTTCCCTTGTATTATCTGAGGTGGAAATCATTAAGGTTTAGAGTAACGATATGTTCATCTGAAATCTGAGAGGTTTGGAAGGAAATTCTTTGTTTTTGTTTTTTGTTTTTCTGAGATGGAGTTTTGCTCTGTCACCCAGGCTGGAGTGCAGTGGTGTGATCTTGGCTCACTGCAACCTCTGCCTTCTGGGTTCAAGCAATTCTCTGCCTCAGCCTCCCGAGTAGCTGGGATTACACGTGCCCGCCACCACACCCGGGTAATTTTTGCATTTTTAGTAGAGACGGGGTTTCACCATCTTGGCCAGGCTGGTCTTGAACTCCTGACCTTGTGATCCGCCCACCTTGTGTAAACCCGAAATGCTGGGATTATAGGCATGAGCCATCATGCCCAGCCAGAAGGAAGTTCTTATAGAGATGTTGAATGCTGCTTACATATATAAAACTGAGTTTGGGTCCTAAAGATTAAATTAGTAGATTGAAATCATCGAATAGTAAGTAGCATACATTGAGCACTTACTGCATGCTGGACATTGTGCCAAGTGCTTTATAGGCCTCATCTTACTGAGTCCTGACTTCCAGCCAAGTGGTGGCTTGTGAGACACGGAGACTCGAAGAGGGCACTTGGTCCAGGGTGAGCTATCAATGACACAGGCGCGTGGTGGCAGGGCTCAGGCCCAGGCAGCGCCCTGCTTCTCTCCAGGTCCTGATGGTTTCATTCGTCTCTGTGTTAAACAGCCACGGTGTAAGTCGCCCCAGTTGCTTTTTATAAGGAGATGGGGGTATTAAAAAGGTAACTTGAAATACTTCCAACACGGGGGCTCACACTTGTAATCCCAGCGCTTTGGGAGGCCAAGGCAGGTAGATCACTTGAGGTCAGGAGTTCAAGACCAGCCTGACCAACATGGTGAAACCCCATCTCTGCTAAAAATACAATAATTAGCCGGCCATGGTGATGCATGCCTGTAATCCCAGCTGCTCAGGAGGCTGAGGGACTAGAATCACTTGAACCTGGGAGGTGGAGGTTGCAGTGGGCCTAGATTCGCACCACTGCACTCTAGCTTGGGCAACAGAGTGAGACCCATCTCAAAAATAAAAAAATAAAAAACTTTCAACAGTACTTTCCATGGATGCTGTCCTTAATTGTAATCTTTTCAAAGTGTGTGCGGATGTTTATCTGCAGGGTGGCCCTGCAGCAGCCATGTGCCCTGCAGCCCTGTCTGTTCTGTAGCTCACTTCCTGCCAGGGCGGGGAGGAGCCTGCTGTCGTCCGTTTTGTGTTTGTCCAGGGAGGAGGCCAAGGAGATGTGGGAAAAGAGAGAGGCAGAGTGGGCCCGAGAGCGCAGCGCACGGGACAAACTGATGAGCGAGGTAATCCCAGCTGCGGCGATGTGGACCGGCTACTGGGTCCTGGGCAGGTGTCTGGAAGTCCATGGTCAGTCACCCTGCCAGATGCTCTGGGAACAGTCTTCTCTGGTCATTTTAAGTGGGCTTTAAAAATCATTGAAAAAGTAATATGAGTTTAGTAGAAAAGAATTCAGAAGTACAGAGAATAGGAATGGAAAAAAGTACCCCAGAGCCCATCCTGTACGCAGCCATAGCTGCTTCGTCCATCTGCTCTTCTGTTTCTATGCCTGACCTTTTTCTACATGTATTTCTTACCGTCTTGTGCTATTTGGCTTCAAGCATTGTGACATGCTGTTACATCTTTATAAACACCACGTCGGGGCTATATGGCGGACTGTCCTCTGTCACCCGCTGTCTTTCCATTCCCTCTTATGGGTGTGCTGTGTTTTTCTGATTGGAAGCTGTTCTGAGAAACGCTGCCAAGAGCCTCTTGGTGCCTGAGGCTCTTCCCACGCGTTTCCCCGCTCTGGGTAGACGACGGCCGTGAACTGGAGGACGTAACTGCTCTCCTGGTCAGTGTGTACACTGTGTGTGGAAGACACACCCCAACCGCAGGAAATCTGGGAGAAGAGAGTGTGTCATCCATGGGCTGAAAGCTGTTGTAAAGTGGTTTTGAATGAGAACCTCTATGTCGTGTCTGGTAGTATGCTGTATTTTGGAATCCACAGGAAATCGGGTCCTGATTGGTGATGTTTTGCTCTTGTAAATACTAAGAATTTTCCAGTGCCTTTTGATTTTCCTCCTGATGGCGGCCACTTTCTGTCCCCCCAGCCCTGCAGCGTCACTGTGGAGAGTGTCAGGTGGCTTCTTGCTCCTGACTGTGGCCTGGGCTGGAGTTGAGGCGTCACACAGCTCTGGGGCCAGGTCTCAAACACAGCGGGTTCAAAAGGTTAGAGGATCACTGCAGCTCCGCCTCTGGTCATCTGTGCGGCTTGTGGCTCTCTTGTTTTTGGAACCCTCTGAGAGGAGGGAGACTCACCTTGTTGCTGCAAGGTTTCTGTGTCCCTGGGGAGAGCGCTCCATCCCCGTCTCCTCTGATTTCTTGGCACTCAGCTGTCTCTCCATAATACACAGTCTGGATACATTTTGTGTGTGTTGGGGTGCAAGGGAGGGAAATGCGTCTTGTATACTGGCAGGCGTGGCCGACATGAGAGCAAATCCTGTAGTCTGGCTCTGCCTCTGTCTGTGTACTTGGGCCTGAGGCCCAGGGATGAGGCTGGGCCTTGCTGTAGCTGCAGCCTGTCCAAGGCTTGTGGAACCAGGATCTGTTAGGGTCAACCTCAAAGCTGCCCTTTTCTTTCTGCCAACCTCAAAGCTGCCCTTTTCTTTCTGCCGAGGTTAGGTTCTGACAGGGAGGCAACAGCAAATACAAGAGAAGATTGAACAGAACCGACGGGCACAAGAGGAATCCCTGAAACACAGGGAGCAACTTATTCAAAATCTCGAGGAGGCGAGAAAGTCAGCTCGTCGCGAGAAAGAGGAGAGTGAAGAACTGAAATCGGCCAGGAAGCAGGAGCTGGAAGCCCAGGTGGGGCTGAGCCCGAGGGCAGGAGGCAGTGGGCCTGCTGTGGGTCTCGCATCATCCTGGGACAGGGTTCAGAGGCCCTGGACTGCCTGGCAGGGCTTGCGTGCATTTGAGAACACAGTGCCCCCCTTTCCATCCCAGCTGCAGTCCTCATCCTCGTGACTGGGGCTTCTTTCCCTCCATATCCTCCATGTCGTATGGGTGAGGCCGGCACTGCTGTCTGTTCTTTTTACTCTGTCTGCTTCTGCAAATAGTTGGCTTCCTGGGGGCCACAGTTCTCTCTTCATTTCAGTCCTTGATACATAAGACAGAACAGTCGTCCAAACACCTGGCCACATGCCGAGCTTTTCATGAGTTACGTGCCACGCGTATAGCCTCCAGCTTTCCACAAGGTACACGCTACACATACAGCCTCTCCAGCTTTGCACGAGGTACACGCCACGCATATAGCTTTTCTAGCTTTCTACAAGGTACATGCCATGCGTACAGCCTTTCAAGTCCCGTGTGCTCCCGTCTGTTCCTTGGCACCTGCATTGCTATTGCTCAGCTGGATTCTCCAGTCTGGGTAGGACCGCGGGCTTACCCTCCTCATCAGAGGCAGGGCTCTGCCCTGTGGGCCTTGTCTCGGGGGTGACTTTGCTCTTGGCATCCAGGTTGCAGAACGTCAGCTGCAGGCATGGGAAGCAGACCAGCAGGAGGAGGAGGAGGAGGAGGAGGCCCGGCGGGTCGAGCAGCTCTCAGATGCCCTGCTGCAGCAGGAGGCAAAGACTATGGCCAAGCAGGGCTACCGGCCCAAGGTAGGAAGTCTGCCAGCAGACAGGCCAACACCGGCAAGACAGACTCTGCCCAGCGCCTGCTCCCCTAAGCCTGCTCATCGCCCTGCCATGACTCTGCTCTCTGGCCATCTGGGTTATTCCTTGTTCCTCTTCTCTTGTATTCCTCTTTCCCCTGACCAGCAGGGAGCCCTGACGCAGGGGCTGTTCCAGTCCTTGGTTGGGCCTCAAACCTTGAAGTGATTTTGCTCTGGCCTCTGCCTACTAAGCTGCATGCCTGTCCACCCTCTTTGGGCAATCTAAGAAGAGCTGTGGCCACAGCTGCTGAGAGGGGTCAGAGCAGTAGGTCTAGGCTCCAGCTGCTGAGACAGCGAAGCCGGGTGAACAGGAGACCAGCCCCCCCTCCTCCCTTCCCTCCTTACCGCCCTCCTCCCCTCCCTCCCTACCGCCCTCCTCCCCTCCCTCCCTCCCTCTTGTGGGTGTCCTCCTACTCCCCTCCCCTCTGTGAGTGTCCTCCTCCTCCCCTCCTGTGGGTGTCCTCCTCCTCCCCTCCCCTCCCTCCCTCCTGTGGGTGTCCTCCCCTCCCCTCCCTGCCGTGTGTGTATCTGTTTCTCTGCCTCTCAGTGTCTTTGTTCCTGGACCTCTCTGCACGGCACCGTGGGGAGCACAGAGAAGCAAATGCTGCCTCCCCTGCCCTGAGGAAGCTGATGACTGAAGCACCCCCGCTGTTGGTTGTCCCCTCTGCCCTCCTTTACCCGGGGCCACCCTGACTTCCTGGTGCCTGGAGTGCATTCCCCAGGACACATGCTGCAGAATGAGGGCTGGCTCCCTCGTGGTCCGATGACACTGGGAAACGGAGTGAAACAGAATTAGAGCAGGTGTTCGCCATAGGCCACTTGCCCTCATACACTGACTCTCACAGGCACAGGGAACAGCATTTTCTAAACCCACTTGGCCATGGATCAGTGAGAGTGTCGGGGTCAGGTTTCACAGGTCACATGTGAAAGTGTTTCTTAGGGCTAGTACTCAAAACTAAAAAGTTATCAAGTGCCTCATTTATGGCTTAGGGTCAGACTTTTTCAGCTGGAAATGAAACAGCTGTTTATATTGTTCTTTTAGCTTGTAGTTAAAACAAGGCTAATTCCTCATGCTCCAGATACTGCTGATCTGATCACTCTTATGTTTTCTTTCTTTTCTCAGCCTTATGGACATCCAAAAATTGCTTGGAACTGACTTCATGGGTACTATAAGCACAGAACAAGGGATGCTGAGGCTTCTGATCCCAGCCGCCAGGCAGTCTTACAGGGCTCTGTTACAGTCGGTGCCCGGGGTACTGTCGGGCGGCTCAGCAGTGCCTGCTCAGGTCCATCACTGAAAGCATCCGGAGTTTGGCCAGACATTAGGTGTGTGGTCTGCAGCACCTGGTGACAGGCCCTTTCATGCCTTTTTTACCCAAGCAAGGGTCTTTGATGGGCACGTGTTTACGGCGCTGCTGCATAATCTTGTAATATAACAACAGTCGCATCAACTCAAGGTCAATACTAAGAGCCACAGGTTGTACCTGTGATGGGGCACGTGGTTTCCTGTTGTCTCACCTTTAATTGTCAGCCTCCAGTGTTGACTCTAGAAATGTGAGGAAAGCTTTTCAGTTTTTAAAATTGCCATTTAAACTTAGTCTATTAAAACCACCCTAGAGGTCTTGGTGCAGTGGATTTCAGAGTTTATTAATTTCGTGGTCCCAAAAGGATTACGTCTTTTGTATTCTGGAAGAAAAGAACTGTGAACAAATTAGAACCCCGGAACAGTCTGACGTCCGTGGACGCATTCCAGAAAGTGGCAAGAGATGAGTCTTTCCTCCTTCAGGAAGCATTTTGGTAGAATTTCCATGGAGCATTGTCTGTGAGTGACTGATCCCAACATGTATGTTACCAAGCCCCAAAAGGAACCTCAAGCTGGGTGTGGTGGCACGTGCCTGTAGTCCCAGCTACTCGGGAGGCTGCGGCAAGAGGATTGATTGAGCCCAGGAATTCGAGTCCAACGTGGGCAAAAGAGTGAGACCCCATCTCTAAAACCAAAAAGGTACCTTAGAAGGTCACCTGGTTGGCTAACCTTTTAAAGGCAGGGGTGTGACACATGGGGCATCTAGTGTCTTGGGAATGTCTTGGCCACACGTAGCCTTCTGGGATATATGTGCCCAGAGGGAGAAGCACTGAGCCTGAAGAAACTAGATGAGACTCAGAACCACAGACCGGCCAGAAATCTCTCCCACCATTATATCAGCGTGGTACAGGTTGCCATTCATTTCTACAAACAGGAACAAGTTCCTAGCAGCAATAATATTATGACTTGTATTTTTACTATACTCTTCCTCTGAGGTTTAGTTTTCATCACATCGTGTTCAAGATTCCACATCTCCGTAAATTACAGCTAATTCCAGGGCATTGTTCCATGGTTATGAAAAACCAGAGTTTATTAAAAATCCTGAGTCTAAGGGCTGCCTTATCTTTCACTTCCATTGTGCTGTAGAAACAGATTGAGCTGCAAACCATGGCCTTCATCTCTTGTTCATTTTCTTGCAACTCTTTGGCTCTGATCACCTGAGCAGTGCGTTCATCACGCATGCTCTCTCTTGCGTTCCTCGTTTCAGATTCTAGTAATTGTGAAATAAAATCCTGCTTCGACAGCACGGCTTCCTGGCTTTGTTACAGATTCTCTGATTGACTGCTGTAAAGTGCATTGTTGGTGACAGGCTTTTTAGTGATTTAATCCACATCTCCCACATACAGGCTTGGCTGTTTTCTTTGATCACATTTTATAGGTTATATTCATTTTTCTTAGGAAAATGGTTTCTCCCTTCTTTCGATTGGAACCACAGTGAACTGAATTTAAACTTTTTTTTTTGAAACAGGGCTTTGTTCTGGCACCCAGGCTGGAGTGTAACAGTGCAATCTCAGCTCACTGCAAACTCCACCTCCCACGTTCAAGGGATCCTCCCACTTCAGCCTCCCCAGTAGCTGGAACTATAGGTGTGTGCCACCAGTCCTGGCTAATTTAGTAGAGAAAGGGCTCTTGCCATGTTGCCCAAGCTGGTCTCGAACTCCTGGGCTCAAGTGATCCTCCTGTCTCAGCCTCTCAAAGTGCTAGGATTACAGGCATGAGCCACCATTCCTGGCCTGAATTTTTTTCTTTTTCTTTTTTTTTTTTTTTGATACAGAGTCTCACTCTTGTTGCCTAGGCTGGAGTGCAGTGGCGTGATCTTGGCTCACCGCAGCCTCCGCCTCCCGGGTTCAAGTGGTTCTGCCTCTGCCTCCCGAGTAGCTGGGATTACAGGCATGAGCTGCCACACCTGGCCAGTTTTGTAGTTTTAGTAGAGACAAGGTTTCTCCATGTTGGTCAGGCTGGTCTTGAACTTCTGATTTCAAGTGATCCACCTTCCTCCTCTGTCTCCCAAAGTGCTGGGATTAGAGGCATGAACCACCACGCCCAGCCTAATTTTTTGTTTTTGAAGCCTGGTGGTAATCATTAGCATTAAAATTATGTTACACTGGTTCACTGCCCTAATTAAATGTTTCTGCTCTGCAGTGGTCCACAATAATTTGTTTTCTAAACTTAAAGTTTCCACTCTCTTACTATTTCTACTGTGGCCCATACACCTCTGGGCCCAGGGTATTTGCGTTTTGTATTTTTATTGTGTTGTAGTTACCGATACCTATATGGGTTTTATTGTTGCTAAGCACCTTTTTCTGCTGACTCGAAATGAGTAGTTTCTAGGTTATTCTTTGGCAGATTCTTCTACAAAGGTCCATTCCTTCAGTATAGATGGTGCTGAAACCACTGCTGGGAGATACTTCTTGCACTGATACAGAAGTGATGACTTGTCTGGGCACAGTGGCTCACGCCTGTAATCCCAACACTTTGGGAGGCCGAGGCGGGCAGATCACAAGGTCAGGAGATCAAGACCATCCTGGTCAACAGTGAAACCCCGTCTCTACTCAAATACAAAAGGTTAGCCGGGCGTGGTGGCGCTTGCCTGTAGTCCCAGCTACCTGGGAGGCCGAGGCAGGGGAATTGCTTCAACTGGGAGGTGGGAGTTGCAGTGAGCCGAGATCATGCCACTGCATTCCAGCCGAGGCGACAGAGCGAGACTCCATCTCAACAGCAACAAAAAACCCTTGCTTTCTGTTCCTTGTTCAGCACACATTCTCTCTAGGGAAGGTACTAGGCCTGGAAAGTCACAGCCGACCATGAACAAGAGTCAGATGCTGGAATCGGACACACGGATGAGCAGACATCACTGGCAGACACAGCCAGTGTGTCTCTCATGGGGCGGAAGAGATGTTTGTGCAATACATACAGTCTATACATCCGTATTTATGGATATGATTTTTTCATTGGGGTTTTTAGGTAGTTTTTGATGTTCATAAAATAGAGCAATCATTTAAAAGATATTGTAAAGCCTTTAAAAACATTGGCCTTAGCAGTTCTTGATGACCTCGACTGAATTCAGCCATGATGCTCTGTGGAGTTGGATTTTAGGGAACTGATTTTACACTGTAATGTCTTCCTTTTAGAGGGATGTTTACTTGATGCCTTAATGTCACTCAGAACACAATGTCTACCTTAAAGGATACATCTGTGGTTTTTTCAGCAGGTAGCTGGAGTTTTTTTACCGCTCTGGGTAGCTGATTGTGTAAATTCCCTATCATTCGTTTGTTCATGGTCACTTGTTTGGTTTCCGGTATTTTGTATTAAAATGGAGTTGCTGGAATCCTCCATGCCCATAACTTCCAGTGCAGGCATTCCAGGTGATCTCCAGCAAAATGACTGGAAATGGGCCACTTTCCACATTACAGCCATCAGGCTCACGATGGAAAAGCCTGGATTTATGTCAGGACGCTGCCTTTACGCTGCCCTAGAGCTGTTTTTCTCCTTTTCTCCCAGTTAACTGATCTAAACACTGCAGCTCCCTTTTCTTCATTTCCCCTAAACACCCCCTCTTCCATTTCCATCTAGAAACGCTTATAGTAGGAGGCTGGCGGGCGGGGGTGCCCCGTGTACAGGTGCTCAAGCTGTGCGGCAATGCAGTTCCTGCTTCTGAGACAAATCAAGCATCTGGCCCTAAGCAGCTGGGCCACCGATGCTGGCTTCCAGCTCACATGTACAGCTCTTGACCCATCGGGGTTGCTGATACACATGGGGTTCTGTGGGTACTTTGCAGTTACTGTGGCCTCTGCTGGTTGTAATGGAGCAGTGCTAGTTTTCTGGGCCCAGGCCTCACCACACAGGCCCTCTTAGGTGATGTGAGCCAGGCCTCTGCCTTCTGCTGCCATCCTCACATCAGTAACTCCTGGCTCTGCAGCTCTAGTCCAGATTCTGATGTCCCTACCACTTTGACATCTCCACGGCGCCTGAAGCTCAACACAGCCAAGACTAATGAGTGATCTCCCCCAAACCCCCATCAGAAAAAAACCCCAGACACATCTAGCCCTTCTCCAGTGTTCTCAGATAAGTGCCTGGTGATGCCATCTATTCTGCCAGTTGATTATGCCTTAGACCGAGGGCACTGGGTCCTCCTGGCCTCCTGAACCTGTGGCCATCCACTTTGCTTTCACGTCCACCCTTCCTGTCACCAAACCAGCCCATTTTTTTCTTCGTTGTACAGAGACCATTTACAAACACACACCTGAAATGAGAATCGTCCACCTTCTTCAGTGGCCACTGCATTTAGTACTAAGAGCCAAATCCTTCCCTGGCCTACAAGGCCCTGTCCTGACCGGCCCTGCAGAGCTTTCCAGAAATGTACCGCTCTGCCTTCTGACCCAGGAGATAGAAATAACAGAATGGTACAAAGATGTTGTTCACAGCATTAATATGGTAACAGCAACCGATAACCTAGACGTCCAACACCAAAAAGCTGTTTGAGCTTGGGATGTCATGCAGTGCATTAAAGTGGAATGGAAAAGTTATGGAGAAATGTTCCTCCCATGTGAAAAAGTTAAGGCCAGCACTTTGGGTGGCCGAGGCAGGAGGATTGCTTGAGCCCAGGAGTTTGAGATCAGCCTGGCAACATAGTGGGACCCTGTCAAAAAAAAAAAAAAAAAAAAAAGGCATGTTGGTTCGCACCTGCAGTCCCAGTTACTTGGGAGGCTGCGGCAGGAGGATCGCTTGAACCTGGGAGATGGAGGTTGCAGTGAGCTAAGATCACGCCATTGCATTCCAGCCTGGGCAACAAGAGCGAAACTCTGTCTCAGAAAAAAAAAAAAAAAAAAATCATGGAGCTCAGAAGGCCATACTGTTTCTGCCAATAGGATGCTGCCCCGAGGAGTCCACCTGCCTGGGGTGGAACTGGCCATGGCTCTGCCTTTGGACTTGGACTTGGACTTGGGCAGGATTTCCATTGTTTCTGGTGGAAGCAGGTCAACTCCCGGCTGCGCCTCATTCCACAGCACTCCCTGGACTGGGAGGCTCTCCCTCAACTCTGGGGATGGGGTGGACCAGCCTGTGCCATGCCCTGAAGGGAGGCCTCTGCTTCTGGCAGCAGGCACAGGGCCGCTCCTTCCAGAAGGGCTGCCGTGGGGAAAGTCATTGTGCTTGTGAACAAGGCTCCTCGAATCACTCCAGCAGTTGAACTGGGCAGCGTCCTCCACACACACACAGTTCAGAGTCTTACTTGAGCAGTGGTTACTGAAGATCTCAATTTGAAACAAACAGAAAAGACAAGAAATATTTGTGGCAGAAGTAAGGAATTGAAAGACAAAATACAAACCCAGCCACCCAGGCTCTATTCCTGTGAGCCTCCTCCCAAGTCGAGGAGAGGACCACACAGTAAGCAGCACCCCCAGGGGCCTCCCTGCTCTGACCCTCCCAGAAAAGAGGACTGGGAGGAGATGGGAACCCCCAAGTCTCTGCTCCACACCTCCTTCCCACCACACCCCTGCCAGGGTCGCAGCCGTTCCTCACCCTCTCCTGGTTCCAGAAGTCCTGCTCTCCTTGGCCTGGACGTCCACCTGTGCCAGTCGAGCCCTGGGGTTAAGAGTACAGGCTCAGTGCCCTCACTTGCTCCAACATGAACTGGGCTCCAAGGTCCGAGCCTCGGTTTCTCATCTGCAAAACAGGGGTGGTTTTAATTCCTACTTGTGAAGCCAGCTTTCATAACTGACTGGGAAATGCCCAGTGCACTTAGCCCAGTGGCTGCTCGGAGTGCAGGTGTCAGCTCAGCCCCTCTGGTCTGAAAGCAACAGGCCGGGCTGGGGAAGAACCTGAAGTGGGGTCCTGGGAAGGGGCGGTGGGAAGAGGGGAGCAGAGAACAGTTTGCATCCCTGGGCCCAGAGGCGAGGGCAGTTTTCATCCCCTGGCCAGGAGGAGAGGACAAAGGTACCACTCGGGCCTGGGGATGGAAATTGCAAAACCAAGTTAGACTTCAAAACGCCCCCATGAAGGGCCAGGCACGGTGGCTCACGCCTGTAATCCGAACACTTTGGGAAGCCAAGGTGGGAGGATCACCTGAGGCCAGAAAGTCGAGACCAGCCTGGCCAACATGGCAAAACCCCATCTCTATGAAAAATACAAAAATTAGCCTGGTGTGGTGGCACGTGCTTGTAATCCCAGCTACTCAGGAGGCTGAGGCAGGAGAATTGCTTGAGCCTGGGAGTTGAGAGGTTGCAGTGAGGTGAGATTGCACCACTGCACTCCAGCCTAGGCGGCAGAGTGATAAAAAAAAAAAAAAAGAAAGAAAAGTAGTGTGAAAAAGATGACGGCCGAGCACGGTGGCGCACGCCTGTAATCCCAGCACTTTGGGAGGCCGAGGCGGGCAGATCACCTGAGGTTGGGAGTTTGAGACCAGCCTGGCCAACATAGTGAAATCCCATCTCTACTAAAAATACAGAATTAGCCAGCCATGGTGGCGCATGCCTGTAGTCCCAGCTACTCAAGAGGCAGAGGCAGGCTAATCCCGGGAGGCAGAGGTAGGCTAATCCCGGGAGGCAGAGGTTGCAGTGAGCCAAGATCGTGCCATTGCACTGCAGCCTAGGCAACAAGAGCGAAACTCCGTCTCAAAAAAAAAAAAAAAAAAAAAAAAAGAAAGAAAAAGATGAATTGCTAACAGTGTTGGAGCAAGTAGACAGTCATCTTGGAAAATAATAAAGTGGAATCCCTCCCTACCTTTAAGAAAAAATAGCACTCCTGTATGTAAAGTGTTCTGGGAGAGATGGGGCTCACAGGACTAAGCCAGGCCAAGAGGCCAGGGCTAGGTGAGTGGGGTTCTGAAGGAAAGGGCAGTGGAGAGCCAGGCCCAAGGGGGCCTGTGGGATGACACAAAGGAGGGGGAAGATGAGCCCCAAGAAGGGAAGGTAGGGGTTGGGTGCGAAGAGGGACTTTGGAGGAGGAGACGTGGTCTTTGGTGAGAAGCCTCCTTTGGGAGAGAAATGAGGCTGAGAAGTTCTGAGCAGGTTTGAGTGGTTTGAGGAACTGGAGAGACAGCAGCTGGGGAGCTGTGAGCCCAGCAGGGGCCTGGGTGTAGGGCAGGACGGACGGTGGGGCAGGTGGAAGGATGAGGCGAGGGTCCAGGCCAGCCTCTTCTCATCTCCAGCAGCCCCTCCCTTTGGGATTTGGTGGGAATCTGACATACATACTTTGAACACAGCTGGAACCACCGGGCCTGGACTGAAGTGGAGCTGTGGCTCCTGGTTCCATGACTGGCTAGCAGACGCTGGGACCCCCAGAGTCCATGGACCACAAGGAGCTGTTCCTAGACAACATCACACTCCCAGCCTGCTGGACAGTGAGCCGCTCCTCAGATGGTCGCCGAGTGCACTTCTGCCCTAACAGCTTCAGGAGATGGAGACTGCTGCGGCCACAGTGTTGTGAGCAAGGGGACAGGCGCTCAGACAGTCCTTCCAGTCGGCCATTCAACAAGCGCGAGAGAAGTCCAGGCGCCAGGGACTCAGCCGCCTGCTCGAGGGCCTCCAGGCTGTGAGGGCACCAGCTGTTAGGGCTGTGAAAGGCATCTGTTTACGTAGCCTGTTGCCTACCTGCCCCCCATATCTAGACTCATGGGGAGGAGCCTTTGAGGCACTGCAGTGCAGCCAGCCCAGCAGCACCAGCTCCATGTGGAGGCCACCTTCCCTGACTCCACTGTTTTTTTTTTTTTTTTTTAAAACAAAGTTTTTTCAAATAAAGTCTCACCCTATCGCCCAAGCTGGAGTGCAGTGGTGTGATCTTGGCTCACTGCAACCTCTGCCTCCCAGGTTCAAGCGATTCTCCTGCCTCAGCCTCGAGAGTAGCTGGGACCACACCTGGCTAATTTTTGTATTTTTGGTAGAGACGGGGTTTCACCATGTTGGCCAGGCTGGTCTCGAACTCCTGACCTCAGGTGATCCACCCGCCTTGGCTTCCCAAAGTGCTGGGATTATAGGCATGAGCCACTGCGCCCAGCCCCAACTCCACTGTTGATGGTAGTGGCTGCTGCCGTTATGCCGACTGCAGCAGGGAAGCACAGCCGGGGCTGCACACGCCATGGAGCCACTGGGAGCCCTACCCCTTCTGGGTTGGAATGGGAGCTCCCCGTGCTTCTGCAGCCACCAAAACCGCAGCTGCAGACCCAGGCCTCCTGCTCCAGGAGGGTGGGGCTACTGCCGCCCACACTGAAGTTGGGGATTTGAGCCTCTTTGTGTTCTTGGGCTCTTGGGGGAACCAAGAAGAGACAGGATCTGCCCTCCTGGGTGCAGCTGCAGCCACTGGACCTATGACCTCCTGCTCCATGAAGCAGGCAGGAGCTGGGGACAAGCGGGAGCCCTTCCTCTTCTGAGCTGGTGGGGCGGGAGCTCCTGGGTGCAGCTGTGGCTGCCCTCCCAAGTGCAGGACCTGGGTGTCTCTGCAACCTGCATCCTCGGGCGCCCCAGAAAGTACCCCCCAGTCTCTGCAGGCTCAGGGGTGCCTGTTCCCACTGCTTGGCCTCTCTCGGCTCCCAGCACCCTCTCCCATCTCAGAGCAGGGTTGGGGCCAAGCCCTGGGGCCATGAATGGCAGCTGGAGGCAGACAGTCCTGGGTGGGAGTGGGCAGGGTCCCCAGTAAGGCCCTATCTACAGGCCAGGGGGGGCCTGAAGGCTGGGGACCAGGCTACCAGTCCTGCAGACCCGAGTGGGGACTTGTGGTACCTCTTCCGGGCCTGTGCATAGCCAACCATAGACCAATTGGCAGGCACTTCCTCCCCTCTGCGGGCCATGAGAGCCCCGGGCTCAGCCAGAGCAGGCCAGAGGATGGAGAGGGCAGAGAGATGACAACGGGACAACCAGCTGCAGAGAGGAGTGCTCTCTCTGCTGATAGCTGTAGCTGCAGACGATGGGACGACCAGTTGCAGAGAGGAGTAGTACCCTTTCCCCTGAGAGCTGCAGACAGCCTGCTGGCAGAGAGGAGCTGCCCTCTCTACTGAGAGCTTCACAGACCTGCAGAGACGTCCGAATGACTTGCCTGTGGAGAGGAGCCACCCTCTCCAGGGCCTCCTCTCTGCTGACAGCTGAACACTTGACAGGATGACCTGCCTACGAAGAGGAGCTGTTCTAACACTAAATAAAAATCTCGGCCGGGCGCGATGGCTCAAGCCTGTAATCCCAGCACTTTGGGAGGCCAAGACGGGCGGATCACGAGGTCAGGAGATCGAGACCATCCTGGCTAACACAGTGAAACCCCGTCTCTACTAAAAAATACAAAAAAACTAGCCGGGCGAGGTGGCAGGTGCCTGTAGTCCCAGCTACTCGGGAGGCTGAGGCAGGAGAATGGCGTAAACCCGGGAGGCGGAGCTTGCAGTGAGCTGAGATCCGGCCACTGCACTCCAGCCTGGGCGACAGAGCGAGACTCCATCTCCAAAAAAAAAAAAAAATAAATAAATAAAAAATAAAAATCTTTAGCCAGGCAATGCGGCTCACGCCTGTAATCCCAGCACTTTGGGAGGCTGAGGTGGGTGGATCATGAGGTCAGGAGCTGGAGACCAGCCTGACCAACATGGTGAAACCCCGTCTCTACTAAAAATACAAAAATTAACTGGGCATGGCGGCGCACACCTGTAATCCCAGCTACTCAGGAGGCTGAGGCAGGAGAATCGCTTGAACCTAGGAGGCGGAGGTTGCAGTGAGCCAAGATTGCGCTGCTGCACTTCAGCCTGGCAACAGAGCTAGACTCTGTCTCAAAAAAAAAAAAAAAATCTTCTTCACCCTTCACTTGTCTGAGTACCTCATTCTTCGAGGATGCAGGACAAGAACTCAGGCAAAGGCACTGGCCAGAGATTTCCAGCCAGAAAAATCAAATCGATACCCCAGAGATCCTGTAACACTGTGACTCTGCTGGGAAACACGCCCTGGTGGTGAAGAGGAATAAGGAGCATGACAACAACTGACACACTCTCCTTGGATGTGGGGCTCGGCCTCCTGGGCTATAAACTTCCTTATCTGAACAATGGAAGAAACACTCACTTCATCCGGCTGTAGTGAGGATGAAATGAATGAATATGTGTCAAGAACTCAGCACAGGCTGGGCGTGGTGGCTCACGCCTGTAATCCCAGCAATTTGGGAGGCCGAGGTGGGCGGATCATGAGGTCAGGAGTTCAAGACCAGCCTGGCCAACATGGAGAAACCCCGTCTCTATTAAAAAAAAAAAAAAATTAGCCGGGCATGGTGGCATGCACCTGTAGTCCCAGCTACTTGGGAGGCTGAGGCAGGAAAACTGCTTGAACCCGGGAGGTACAGGTTGTGATGAGCTGAGATCACGCCACTGCAGTCCAGCCTGGGCAACAGACTCTGTCTCAAAAAAGAAAAAAAAAAAAAGAACTCAGCACAGTGCCTGGTGCAGGGGAAATGTCAGCTAAAATTACATGACTCTCCTACACTAAAACATGTGTAAAAGCAGAAGCCAAGGAGCTGTGTGGTGGGAAAGGCCTGGAAATGGTCCACAGCAGAACTTCGCAGAGTGTGGTCCCTGGAACCTGTTAGAAATGCCTACTCCTGGGCCCCACCCCAGAGCTGCTGAACCAGACTATAGGGGCTCGGCCTGGTGAGCCTGCCAGGGTTCCAGGAAGCCTGCTGCTGACTCTTTTGAGCCTCCTGCCTGAGGAGGTTGCTCTGGGTGTGAGCTGTGTGAGCCACTGGTCCTAAGCCTGCAGAGACGTCCCCTGGACAAGCGGGATCACAGGGAGGACGTGGCGTCTTTCCGACTTCTCACTTGGAAAGCACCCGTGGTGCTCAGGCCCTACCCCACCCTTCTTCCATTTGGGAGAAGAGTCCCAAGTCACCTAACCAGAGAACAATCACTGGTGACCATGGGCAGCCCTGATGAACCCCCATGCAAATCTATACCAGTTTCCCCTAGGAACCTGCACAGAGGGCCTTTCTCTGAAAATAATAATACAAAAGACCAGTGGTTTCAAGACACTGAACTTGCCGGGCGCGGTGGCTCACGCCTGTAATCCCAGTACTTTGGGAGGCTGAGGCAGATGGATCACGAGGTCAGCAGTTTGAGACCAGCCTGACCAACATGGTGAAACCCCATCTCTACTAAAAATACAAAAAAATTAGCTGGGTGTGGTGGCAAGCACCTGTAATCCCAGAGATTTGGGAGGCTGAGGCAGGAGAATCACTTGAAATCAGAAGGTGGTGGCTGCAGTGAGCCGAGATTGCACCACTGCACTCTAGCCTGGGCAATAAGAGCAAAACTCCATTTCAAAAAAAAAAAAAAAGCACTGAACTCAAGTCAGGACCCCATCACCTGTTAGGAAGAAGTGAGGGCATCTGTGCTGGGCTGGCTTTCACGGCATTTAAAAAATTAAAGTTGGGGCTGGGCACAGTGGCTCACATCTGTAATCCCAGCACTCTGGGAGGCTGAGGTGGGTGGATCACTTGAGGCCAGGAGTTCGCACCGGCCTGGGTAACATGTTGAAACCCCATATCTAAAAATACAAAAAAATTAGCTAGGGGTGGTGGCGCATGCCAGTAATCCTAGCTACTTGGGAGACTGAGGCACGAGAATCACTTGAACCCAGGAGATGGAGGTTGCAGTGAGCTGAGATCATACCACTGCACTCCAGCCTGGGTGACAGAGTGAGAACCTCTCTCCAAAAGAAAAAAAAAGTTAAATTTAGGGAATAAATACATTATAAGATGCATGGAACTAACATCTTGATGCAGGGTTTAAAGAAAGCTATTTGCACCGGGTGCGGTGGCTCACACCTGTAATCCCAGCACTTTGGGAGGCCGACGCGGGTGGATCACCTCAGGTCGGGAGTTCAAGACCAGCCTGACCAACATGGTGAAACCCCGTCTGTACTAAAAATACAAAATTAGCCGGGTATGGTGGCGTATGCCTGTAATCCCAGCTACTTCGGAGGCTGAAGCAAGAGAATCACTTGAACCCAGGAGGCGGAGGGTGCGGTGAGCCGAGATCATGTCATTGTACTCCAGCCTGAGCAACAAGAGTGAAACTCCATCTCAAAAAAAAGAAAGCTATTTGCTAAGCACAGAGGAAGAAAAAGATAGTCATTACTGTAAAACTGCTGGAGCCCCAAAGCATATGAAACACTGCATCTCACTAATAATGGCGTTTTGGGAGAATTTCCTCAGACCTTTTACAGAGTATCTGGAAACATCAGCTAAGTGATGGGGAGCACAGCATTACCACAAACACCTTTGTAGAGCCTGTTTATTGCATAACTACCAGGCACAAATTCCAAAACGATTTTACAACACTTAAAGGGCACAATAATTACAGGAATAGAATGTACAATAAAAAGTACAGAATAATGAGTGACAGGGATCAAACACGTTAGAATAAAAGGCATCTCAGTTTTCCTATGCAGCATTTTCTTTTCTAGGAACACACGTTACCTTCAACCAGGACAAGGAAAGAAAGAAAATTATACTATTGGAAAGCTCATGGGTGCCACTGAGGACAAAAACAGGTGAGTTTTGCTCTCGATTCTGCAACTGAATCGTTTGAGGAGCCGTGCACAGCTCCTGAGTTGTGCATTTAGAATTCCAATTACGTGAAATGCTGTGTTTGATCTTTGGGCCCAATTCACTGTTCTTTGGCAAATAAGAACTATTTGCATTCCAAGGTAGATGACAATTTCTGTGAAAGGAGCTTAGGGGTACAGCTGTTTCCTTCTGTTCAGCCAAGTGCCAGTTTCATAAAGTGCACCTCTGCCCTATCGGCTTCGGGGGAAGGGTGAGATATGGGGAGGAAGGGATCATTGAGAATACAGGGTGAACAAAACGATGTTACCGAAGGTAGACATTGCTAGTGCAAGGTACGGAATCCATGTGCAAAAGGTGGCTGGAACAAATGTTCAGACAAGGTGCGATTTGCCAACAGGAGCAGAGAACTCTGACACCAGATCTCAGATGAGGCTCAGGAAATGGGCGGGGTACATAGGGAGAGGACGACCTGCAGCCCTCCAATGGCCGCATCATTCCACCGGGGAACTTCTGTTTGGAGTTTTGGCACCGTGGGCTAACCGAGCACTCTTCTGAGATATTCTTATAACTGGAAGTGCTTCGTTGGTCCCCATGTTCCTTGACTTTCTCTAGGGCCATAAAGACAACATCCTCTATTGCAGGTCCTCAAACGTTCCAAGGAAAACACTGCTTCACCTCCTGCAGACAGCTCATTTCCCAGAAGCCTCTACAGAAGCCCCTACAGGACCCGTCCTCCCTGGGACAGCAGGGGCAGGGGTTTGCAAGAAAAAGGAGGATCAGCTAAGTACACGAAGCCTGCAGAAAAGGCTATCAGATGGCGCCTGCACTTCAGGTAGGAGGCCCCCTTCTAGAAGGCATCCCAGGAGCAACCAACAGCAATGTGGCACTTAGGGCTGTGGGACAAACAAGTGGAAGAGTCTTCTGGAGATGTGGACCCTTTTCCCATGCTACTCACAGTGTAGCAAAACGCAACAAAAGCATCCACACACGGTGACTTAGTAAAGCAAGCACCGTCGGGGTGCTACTTTCATGACAGCATACGGTCAAGCTATAAAGGTGTGCGTGAATCAGTCCTGTGAAAATAGAGGCTTAGTTATTAGCATGTATTGAGGCAACTTGTACTTTGATTCTTGTGTCTTCTTCACATGTGTGAATGACCACTATGGGACAGAACATATGGGTAAAAACAGGAGCGACAGCAACATAACACACAGGGTAGGCCGGCTCCATTATGGGTAAGACTCAGAGGCTGCTCCAGGTGTGTCTGGGGAAGCCAGGCCTTCACACTGCACAGCTTACAGGGCCCTGGGGTGGGGACTGTGAGTTGTCAGCCTAGAGGACACAGCTCACCTGCACATGGCCTCTGAAAATGTTCAAATTGGTTGCCAGCATTTATAAATGGAGAGATGGCACCAAAAAAAAATCTAGGTTTCTTGTCTCTTGAAAAATCAAAGCTGTGGCCATCCTAGGCCCACTTTTCCACATGGCAACAGGAGTAGAGCTGGGGGCTACTGCCCTTACCGGGTGGGCCATGGGCTCCCTGTAGTCCCCTCTGCCCTACTGCCATGTACCTGGCTCCCTTCACTCATCCACATCACCAGCCCTAGGCCAGCGTCTGAACCACACACACAGAATGGCTGCAGTAAGCAGGAATGGGAAGAGCTTTCACATTCAGAACAAGAAGGGGCTTTTTAGTAACTAAAAAACAATCTGAGCATGTTCCAGCACTTCAACCTTACTCTTTCAGAGCTTTGGGATAGCAGGCAGCCAGCTGAAAGCACACTCTCTAAGGAATTCTTGAAAGTTGATGTCTAATTTTTTTTTTTCCCCCGAGACGGAGTCTTGCTCTGTTGCCCAGGCTGGAGTGCAGTGGCGCGATCTAGGCTCACTGCAAGCTCCACCTTCTGGGTTCCTGCCATTCTCCTGCTTCAGCCTCCCAAATAACTGGGACTACAGGCACCTGCCACCACGCCCAGCTAATTTTTTTTTTTTTTGTATTTTTAGTAGAGACGGGGTTTCACCATGTTAGCCAGGATGGTCTTGATCTCCTGACCTCGTGATCCGCCCGCCTCGGCCTCTCAAAAGTGCTGGGATTACAGGCTTGAGCCACCGCGCCCGGCCGTTGATGTCTAATTTTTAAGTACTCATGAGGTGATGGAGGAGAAACTAACTCAGATGACTACGATACATCTTTCCTTATAAGAAGTCCTTAAAGATGACGAAAAATGTGAAGCAAGTCATCTGAGAAAACTGTAAGTGGTCAGAGAGGCAAGCTGACTTTTGGAAGAAAGGTGCAACACAACGTCAGGGAATAGGTGATTTCTTTTCCCTACAGTTCACGGTAGTGATACCTGAATGGGTGGCACAAAATGAGTTCTGGCGTGTTAGACTGACGCTTCTCTTTGCTGCGGGTTTTGAACAAACTGCCTGGCTTACAGGGATGAGGGAGAGCACCTGACAATGGGTGGTGATGTGCGTGGAGCTCCTACCCTGAACATGGCTTCACGAGACGTCCCGTGGCGGGTCAATGCTTTATCTCATTCCATGGGGCCTTCAAGATGACAAGAAAATATCAAGAGATAGGAACTTGAGATAACAACATTAAATAACAAAACATTTAGCAGGGTAAAACACTGAGAAGAAATGGATCAATTCATTGTTTCCTCCCAAGAGAGACTGTGACACTAGTTTTAAAAAGTGGCAAAGTTCTTTCTCTACATACATGCTTGGAGATACCCCAAGCTTAGAGATTCTGAGTAGGCCAGGAAATTCACTTATTGCACGATGCTTGGTAGGGAACAAATGATGTTGATTTTTTGTTTTTTAAACCGAACTCTCTCAAGAAAATGTTTTATGAAAAATTTCATTTATAGTTTTAGCCATAGGCAGGGAGTTTTAAGGGATGGAAAAGTTTTCACAAACTTTAGACAATGAAACTATTCTTTTGGATGTATGTGATCAACTCGACAGTTATTGACAACACAACCGAACATCAGAAACTAAACCAGCAAAGAGGCACAAAATAAGGCAAGTGGGTTAAATAGTTGAAAATTGGTTAGAAAACATGCAAAAATAATACTGAGTTTTCTTTTAAAAAGTTTTAAACCATCATTAAATGTTTCTTTTTGTAGAAATCTGAAGAGTTCTGTGTCTGAATTTGAAATTGGACTTTATAAAGCCTAGAAAACAGAGGAGGCGGCACCCTGCCCTTGTCAGTTGTTGTTCTCTTTGGTGGTGATGGTGACCAGCTGCTTGGCAGCCTTGGCGATGTCGTACGCACACTGGATGACCTGCTGAGTGACCAGCTGGACGTCTGTGGGGGAGCCGGGGTCCCCTGGGAGGGTCTTTTTGCACTCTGACTGCAATCGGTAGGCACTGGATGTCAGTAAGCGAAGGGAAGTCCTCACCATGTCAGACTTGGGTTTCTAAAAGGAAGAAGACAACCGTTTACCCTGAACTGCAGGGCAGACATCCAAAACCAGGGGACAAACATTCTTCTAAAGCAAACCAAGCTGCTCCCGGAGTGAAAGGCAGTTTGGTCCTGCCCTTTCTCAATGGGGTGCTTTACACACTCCAAGCATCACAGCCCACAGCGTAAGAGATGCTGAAATATTCTGATTCAAAGGTCAAAGTGCCTGCAGGGTAATTTTAGTAGTATGTGGTATTTTGAGGTAGTTTTTGAAAAATATTAATCCATGTGGGTACAATATTCCAGAAAATCCTATAAATTTAAAAATTTTTAAATTTGCCTTTTAGCACATGACTTGTAGGTCCTTGTTTTATTAAATCAGCATTCATGCGGAACAAAAATATTTCAAAGCTCTATACGACTGCATATTTTAAAACTGCATATGCTACAAAAAAGCTAATATAATATACAGGTCATAAAGAATTTCTTGCTGTTCATTTAAAAGGATTTAAACCAAGTGAGTAGCAAGTGACTTACTTTGGGGAATAATGCTGCCATTTCTGTAACAGCTACGTGTATCCTCTCTGAGCAGGGAATATAACTGCAAGAATATTGAAGAAGTTACTCAATGACAGTAAAAATGATTCGGAGGCAAAGAGTACTCAAGTGCTAGGACAGATTGTGTTTATATTCCCTTCATGAAGGGGCTGTGCTGCAGCCAGCCAGCTGTGCATCCCACACCACCAGAGGGCACATGGTTATAAAGCAGGACTCCCATTGCTTCCTGAAAGTTCAATCTGCTGAAAAGTCTCCAGGTATGAAATATGGCAACATACACTCCTGATCAGGTAAGGCCACACAACAGTATAGAAGCATAATTCACCCCTCCTCATGTCGACTTCTCATGTGTTTCATCATCCTGATTTCTAGAAAGAGAAAGGATTTCCATGCAAAAGGCCACAGAAGAGAAAAATAAAGGACTGAAAAAAATCCTTAAAATTAGAACTGGAGCCTCTCAATAGCCGGAACTTCAGGTATGCGCCGCCATGCCCGACTGATTTTAAAATATTTTTTTGTAGAGGAGTCCCACTATGTTGCCCAGCCTTGTCTTGAAGTGATTCTCTTGCCTCAGCCTCCAGAGTGCTGGGGTTACAGGTGTAAGCCACAGTGTCCGGCCCTTTCCCCATTTTTTAAACCATGAAGTTGGCTTCTGAATAGATTGTCATAAGCAACTTATGTACTTCACCTTTGTAATAAATCTGGTTTCAAAACTATTATAATTAAAACTGTTGGTTGGGCATAGTGGCTCACGCCTGTAATCCCAGTATTTTGGGAGGCCGAGGTGGGCAGATCACCTGAGGTCAGGAGTTTGAGACCAGCCTGAACAACATAGTGAAACCCCATCTCTACTGAAAATACAAAAAAATTAGCTGGGCATGGTGGCACATGCCTGTAATTCCAGAGTAGGAGGCTGAAGCAGGAGAATCACTTGAACACGGGAGGCAGAGGTTGCAGTGAGCCAAGATCATGTCACTGCACTCCAGCCTAGGGGACAAGAGCGAGACTCCATCTCAAAAAAAAAAAAAAAAAAAGACTGCCTACATTTTAAATTAAACCATTACATTTCAAGAAAATGTTTACATTATCCAAAAATGCCTTCATGGGAAATCTTGACTTTTACCTTTGTGAACAATTACAATCATAAACCATGTAATAACAAAAGTTCCAACGTATAAGGAGTTAACTTGTAAATATGAAGGGGCAACAACCCATCTGGTCACACAGATTTCAGAAAGAGAAAAAAGCAATGTCCACAGCTGTCACGTGTATCATGCATAGTAATAAACTGTGTGTTAATATCACAGTGACTGAGAACTACACTGAAGAGTTTTCTTTTTTGATACAGAGTCTCGCTCTGTCACTCAGGCTGGAGTGCAGTGGTGCAATCTCGGCTCACTGCAACCTCCGTCTCCCGGATTCAAGCAATTCTCCTGCCTCAGCCTCCTGAGTAGCTGGGATTACAGGCTTGCGCCACCATGCCCGGCTAATTTTTGTATTTTTAGTAGAGATGGGGTTTCACCATGTTGGTCAGGCTGGTCTCCAACTCCTGACCTTATGACCCACCCGCCTCAGCCTCCCAAAGTGTTGGGATTACAGGCGTGAGCCACCGTGCCTGGCCAGTGAAGAGTTTTATATTCTGTTGGTTATGGTTTCATTTTTGAGAAATACGATTCACCCTTTCCTCCTGCTACAGAGAAGGAATCTTTCCTAAGGCCATCTCTCAAAAGCTCACTCATTATGAACTATTTGGGGAAGTCCTCGACAAGACAGAAAAGCAAGCACACCCAGATTAATGAGGAAGCCCTTCTCCTCCTCCTCTAACAGGAGTCCACGTTCACAACTTCATTCACATTGGTATCTTTCCTCAAAAAGGTTTTCGTGCATAGTATGTCATAATCCCTGAATCGTATATATGTCTGTGTGAGGGCAGGAGTGAGGCTGGAGGCCCAGGAGACCAGACTTCAGGAATGTCAGGGGCTGGGGCTGCTTACATGGATCAAGAAGAGAAAACGAGAAAAAGGCATGGGTTTAATTTGTACAATTCAAGATTATAAATAAAAGCATCTCGGGTATCTAAGTATCCACAAATTTTAGTATAGCATTGAACAATTTATGAAATATAAATTCTCTAGACCAATTATGGTTTTAAACCAAAAGAATGAGCTAATGATTAAAACCTCTGCATCATTCTCTCATGGTGTTAAAAAAAAAGGAAATCAGATCATGGTATGTGTTGTTGAATGGATTTGTACACTTTAAACAAAGAAAGGAAAAAAAAAAAAGAAACTTCCCAAATTGTACCAAGCACCATATTGCATCTTTGAAGCCAGAAATGGCCTCAGGGCAGATATTTATATTTTTGACAACGACAGCAACATAAGGCAAGCACGTTTTAGTTTGAAATACAAGCACAGCACTTCTGAACTAGAGGAAATGAAAAGCGAAGCACATTGACAAACGGAGTCACAGTGCTTAGGAAGGAAGTGTTATTGAATCATCATTACATTAAACGCTGTCAAAAACTTTGGCCAAGCATGGTGGCTCAAGCCTGTAATCTCAGCACTTTGAGAGGCTGAGGTGGGCAGATCACTTGAGATCAGGAGTTCGAGACCAGCCTGGCCAACATAGTGAAACTGTCTGTACTTAAAATACAAAAAAATTAGCTAGGCATGGTGGTGGGCGCCTGTAATCCGAGCTACTCGGGAGGCTGAGGCAGGAGAATCACTTGAGCCAAGGAGGCAGAGGTTGCAGTGAGTGAGATCATGCCACTGCACTCCAGCCTGGGTGACAGAGTAAGACTCTGTCTCAAAAAAAAACAAAAAAACAAAAACAACAACAACAAAAAAACGGCCTTTGGAAAGCCATGGGACACTGCTTTCTGTAATCAATTATGTCCAAAAGATGTGGTATGAAGAGGATGCCTGGGAAAGGAGGAAGAAGCCAAATGATTAGACAGTTGTTATCAAAGGAGGCTAAAAAGTTATGCGGGTTTCTCTTTTTCTCTGAGGAGCTTCCAGCAGTCCCTCCAAAAGACTAACTCTTATCTTTCAATAAACATGGCTTATTCCCCTCTTTCCTAGTGGGAAGTAAGGACACTGGGAGATGTGTGAGCCATATAAAAAAGGAGAAAGGGGAGGTTGACCCAGTAGTGCCAGGACTACAAAAGGGAATACAAAGGCCCAGATGCATGTCTGTGTGGAAGAAGAAAACAGAGAGAAGAGTAAACAGCACAGCATCCCTTAAACACTTTTTTCTCATGCAAGGCATGAAGAAAGTTCTTCACTGAAGTCCTAAACTTTGCTGACCTAATGAAAAGAATGAGATTGTTCTTGGGTTTGACTGAATTCTGCTGGTTTAGCTAATGTTTTATGAGTGTCTACATCCTGCCAACCATGGGAAGCTAGGATGTTACCCCAAGCAGTTTGCAACTCACTGGAAGTTCTTTTTTTTTTTTTTTTTTTTTTTTGAGACGGAGTCTCGCTCTGTCGCCCAGGCTGGAGCGCAGTGGCGCGATCTCGGCTCACTGCAAGCTCCGCCTCCCGGGTTCACGCTATTCTCCTGCCTCAGCCTCCCAGTAGCTGGGAGTACAGGCGCCCGCCACCACACCCCGCTAATTTTTTGTATTTTTAGTAGAGACGGGGTTTCACCGTGTTAGCCAGGATGGTCTCGATCTCCTGACCTCGTGATCCGCCCGCCTCGGCCTCCCAAAGTGCTGGGATTACAGGCGTGAGCCACCGCGCCCGGCCAACTCACTGGAAGTTCTTAGAGAATTCACTCTCAAAGAACAAAAGGCTAAGTTGGAGCAAGAGCCATTCCCTTCCTCCGGGTAAGAATTAACTACAAGACGTGCTGCTGGTCAGAGTAAGCAGCCTCCTCTCTCATGCGCAGGGATGGATTTGGGTGATGATGAGATCAACTTTATTTACTTTGAGACAGAGTTTCGCTCGTGTTGCCCAGGCTGGAGTGCAGCTGCATGATCTTGGTTCACTGCAACCTCTGCCTCCAGGGTTCAAGAAATTATCCTGCCTCAGCTTCCGGAATAGATGGGACTACAGGCACATGCTGCCCACGCTTGGCTAATTTTTGTGTTTTTCGTAGACGTAGGGTTTCACCATATTGGTCAGACTGGTCTCAAATTCCTGACCTCAGGTGATCCACCTGCTTCGGCCTCCCAAAGTGCTGGGATTACAGGCGTGAGCCAGTGTGCCCAGCCCAGGATACCTTTTGTGTCAGCAGCCTTGTCCCTAAGGTAGCCCCTTTCCCCCTCTACCTAGAATTAGCACTGTCGCCACCCTAACTATGCCACAATCCTATTTCTAGAAGCACTTATTTTCGGAGCTTCATAACAAGATGAAAAAAAAGAAAATACCACGTAAATCAAACAAAACAAACCAAACCAAAATTGACATTGTTCTTAAGCCTGTTAATGTAGACTTAGGTTTTCAATGACCTTGAAGTCAGCATGCAAGGAACAGCTGCCATTGGGAATAGCTGCCATTGGGAATGTGGGCATCATCCCTTTCTGGGCGCATAACACATGCTCTGCCAAAGCAGGGTCTTCAGTCCTGCTTACCTGTCATGTTTATTTTCTTGGGCTGCTCTTAAGAGCTCCTGTATGTTTTTGGTGATCTGTTCAGTCTTCCTGATGACATCTTCGGTACTAGGGAGAGTGGGGCTTGGGGCCACGTGGGGTTCTGCTGTGTCTGGTACCAAGCCATCACCTGGCCACACCATACTTCTTTGCCGTCCCTTTCGGCTTGACCTGTGAACATTAAAGATGCAGTTAAATACAGCAGGTGCTTATTAGCTGCTCCTCTGCTTCTAGGAGCCACTTTGTATGCACCAGCTAAATGCATGAGCAGGCTGGTCTCGTCATTTCCTTTATCCTGTCTAGCAGGAGACTCACGGTAAGGCTCTAAAATGGGCTATTTCACTCTACCATAGGGCTGGAAGTGTTTGCTCTCATGGGAAGGGTGAAGGAGGGGAAAAGGGAGGGAAATACCTGGGCCGGGGAGAGCGTGTGGTTATAAAGCCATTCCCAGGTGAGCCAATTCCTTGGGTACAAATGCAGAATGTAACCTAGTGTTGTCTTCGTGATGAAGTGGGGTAATGACTTTAAACACACTACAGACAGCTAAAGACACATAACATGCTGGTACAAAGAAAAAGACCTTTCAGCAATAATGTGAGATGACAAGACATGCAAACTATGAGCATATACTTGAATATTTTAAGACTTTATGAGTCTGAAAATAGAGAGAAGGGGTGTGTGTGGTGAACTGCTTCTGCTGGCCCTGGGGGCCCCTCCCCTGGCACGCTCATCCTGTGGATGTACCCCATGCCATCTGGCTCCATGTCGTTGGGAGTGTTGTCGTAGTCACTCTCAGGTGTGCTGTTCTGCTTCTCCAGCCTGGATGCCTACAAGAAAGAAGAGGGACCCTCATAAGTTGGTAACATGAGACCCTTCTCAGGAGTCTTCCCTAGGAACTGTTACCTATTAGGCTATTGGCCTTCACATCTCAAATCTCATTTGGGACAGGGGCCAACTCTCTAGTGAAAATTCAGTAAAAGATGAACATTGGATCCAGAAATGGCCTCTTTCCTTCTTTGCACCATTTTCTTCTTAGCTCAGTGGCTACTCCATAATCACATCCTTGGTACAAACTAACAGACATGCAAAGCAACACACCCTCATTTAGTTCTCAAATTTATAACATAATGAGATGTAGTTAAAATACAGGCAGGGTGTGGTGGCTCACGCCTGTAATCCCTGTATTTTGGGAGGCTGAGGCAGGACGATTGCTCGAGGCTAGGAGTTTGAGACCAGCCTGGGCAACATTAAAACAAACAAACAAACAAAAAACATTAAAAAAAACAGGCTGGGCGCGGTGGCTCAAGCCTGTAATCCCAGCACTTTGGGAGGCCGAGACGGGCGGATCACGAGGTCAGGAGATCGAGACCATCCTGGCTAACACGGTGAAACCCCGTCTCTACTAAAAAATACAAAAAACTAGCTGGGCGAGGCGGCGGGCGCCTGTAGTCCCAGCTACTCGGGAGGCTGAGGCAGGAGAATGGCGTGAACCCGGGAGGCGGAGCTTGCAGTGAGCTGAGATCCGGCCACTGCGCTCCAGCCTGGGCAACAGAGTGAGACTCCGTCTCAAAAAACAAAACAAAAAACAAAACAAAACAAAACAAAAAACAAAGAAAAAAACAAAAAAAAACAAAAAAAACAAAACAAAAAAAAACAGCCAGGCATGGTAGCATACACCTGTAGTCCCAGCTCCTCAGGAGGCTAAGGGAGGATTGCTTGAGCCCAGGAGTTCAAGATTGTATTGAACCATGATCGCATCACTGTACTCCAGCCTGGGCAACAGATTAAGACCCTGTCTCAGAAACAAACAAAAAAAATCCCGGCACTTATATGACCACAGACCTTCAGCATTGGAAGTCACCTTCAGATTATCTGATTGAACCCCATATGAGAAAATGAAGGGCCAAAAAAGCTGCGTGGCCCACCAAAGGCCACAAAGTCTGCAGAAAAACAGGACCAAGCACCAGGTCTCCTGCCTCCTGCTACCTCCAATATTTCATGCCTGGGCTCAAATCTACCCCTTAAAATGTAAAGATTCGGTACAACTGTGGCAATCAAAAATGGGATATAGATTCAAAAGAGGAATCCTAAAAATGTTTTGAACAAATGCCAGCACTGCTAAACACAGGATCTTCTAGGGTGACGAAATTCGAAGGGGACTTTATTCCTTCGAAGGGAACTATGTTCTGAGTATTTCATGAACGTTATTTTCCCTCAGTATTTATTTCACCCATAATGCTTGAGAATTTCTTTGGAACAGAAATCAGTGGAGGCTAATTTAAAACCTAAACCAATTACCTTATAAAATACAAGTGTGAGCTATTTCTAGCTTTACTTCTTGAATTTCATCCAAGTTAATCAAAACATGTGACTAAGAGAGTTTTATTGATGCTGCAATAAAATGTGGCTAAGGACACAGATGTAAACTAAGAGCTTTGTTTAAACACATGGAAACCCTATAGCTTTATCCAAAAGAATGGCTACTTTTGAGTAAGTTGGTTTAAGAAGGTCTACATGGCCAGGTGCGGTGGCTCGCACCTGTAATCCCAGCACGTTGGGAGGCCGAGGTGGGCAGATCACTTGAGGCCAGGAGTTTGAGGTTAGCCTGGGCAACATGGTGAAATGTCATCTCTACTAAAACTACAAAAATTAGCCAAGTGTGGTAGTGCACACCTGCAGTTCAGCTACTTGGGAGGCTGAAGTGAGAGGATCTCTTGAGCCTAGGAGGCAGAGGTTGCAGTGAGATGAGATCACACTACTGTACTCCAGTCTGGGTGACAGAGCTAGACCCTAACTCAAAAAAAATAAAAAAATAAAAAAACCAAAAAACCCCCCACAAAACTACGTAAAGCCTGATTGTTGCTTCTTACTGATAACACCTGGTGGGTACAGGCAAGGCAGCTGGACCCATGTGGAGGAGTCCCCCTTATTCACACCACACTTTGTTTGCTATCCCCATAGACTCTCCTTCTGCTCCCAGGGCACATGTTCTCTTCTCTGTCGGCTGAGTTCTTCCATCCACACCTCCACACATGGTCTGTTTAGTTCCCAGCCACTCAAATACAAGACACTTGCTGTGGGCTCCTAAAATTCACTATGAACTCATGCATCCTGCAGCCACTCAAATCCATTTGGCAAATGATTAAATGTTGGCTTGGAGCCATATGGGGAGTTTGTAAAGCTAATTTCTGTAGAATCTATAACTTTGGTGATTCCTTTGTTTATATCTCCTACCAATAAGTAGTTCTGCTTCTCTTGCTGCCTTGTTTTGATCTGGCTTTATGAACAGTCAATGAGCTTGGCTCCTAGAAGTCTATAGCAGGAAGATCATGGGCAAGCACTGTGGTCTTCCAGAGATGAGCTTAGAAAACCAAAAAGAAAGAAAAAAACCCAAAACCCTTCTTATCTTGTCACAGGGAATGCCTAACTTTTCTTTTCTTTTTCTTTTCTCTTTTTTTTGAGGTGGAGTTTCACTCTTGTTGCCTAGGCGGGAGTGCAATGGCGTAATCTCAGCTCACTGCAACCTCTGCCTCCCAGGTTCAAGCAATTCTCCTGCCTCAGCCCCCCGAGTAGCTGGAATTACAGGCATGCGCCACCACACCCATCTAATTTTGTATTTTTATTAGAGACGGGGTTTCACCATGTTGGTCAGGCTGGTCTCAAACTCCTGACCTCGGTGATCTTCCTGCCTCAGCTCCAAAAGTGCTGGGATTACAGGTGTGAGCCACCGCACCCTGCCAACTTTTTTTTCTTTTCTTTTCTTTTTGAGACAGGGTCTCACTCTGTCGCCTAGGCTAAGTGCAGTGGTACAACCTCAGCTTGCTGCAGCCTTGACCTCCCAGGCTCAAGCGATTCTCCCACCTCAGCTTCCTGAGCAGCTGGGACCACGGGCATGTGCCACCACGCTCGGCTAATTTTGTACTTTTTTGTAGAGACAAGGTCTTACTATGTTGCCCAGCCTAGCCTCATAATCCTGAGCTCAAGTGATCCTCCAAGTTTGGCCTCCCAAAGTGCTGGGATTATAGATGTGAGCCACCACACCTGGCCCCAACTAAATTTTAAGTTTTATTTTGGTTTTTATATATACACCCACACAGAGGTATGTGTGTGTATACATATACACATATATCAATAGATAAAAACTTGCATTTACGTAATTATACTGAAAAATGTGCCCAGAGCTGCTCCAGTGGAAAACTAGAAACAGAATTAAACCCAGAAAATTCTACATATTTATAATGAATCTTTTTTATTTATTTATCTGGAGACAGAGTCTCGTTCTGTTGCCCAGGTTAGAGTACAGTGGCACGATCCTGGCTCACTGTAACTTCTGCCTCCCAGGTTCAAGCGATTCTCCTGCCTCAGCCTCCCAAGTAGTTGGGAGTATAGGCGCCCACCGCCATGCCTGGCTAATTTTTTGTATTTTAGTAGAGACGGGGTTTCAATGTGTTGCCCAGGATGGTCTTGAACTACTGAGCTCAGGGAATCTACCTGCCTCGGCCTCCCAAAGTGCTAGGATTACAGGCATGAGCCACCACACCTGGCCTTTATAATGAATCTTTTTGCCTTCCCCGATGAAATGTGATAATCGCAAATCAAATGCATTACCCTCAATGATCAGAAGTACCAAGTTGCATTTAAACATTTTAGAAGAGCAGTGACTCATATACCTAATAAATGCATTCGGTAAATGTTTCTCAAGTATGGAAAACAACATATAGCAGCAACCACCCAGGAAATCAGTTACTTACACGTTAGTTAAGTCCTTCATCGTTGTCAACAAAAGCATATGTACAGAATTTCAGTGTAGCCAGCATTTAATGTATCAAAATTATTATAAACATGCAGAGCCAAAAGCTATTGGTTAAGAGTGCTGCTCTCTCAAAGCTGTTAATAGGAAGGTTACCTTATAGCTGGTGCTGGTTCAATTTATTTAATAGGTTTACAGTTTTCTCTGAATAAAGACACGCCATAAAAATCTAAACTCATGATGAAGCTGTCAGGAACAATCAGGGTGATCAGTTTAAATGATTTTTGTACAAAACTCTATCTCAGCAAGCAGTCCTTGCAATGATTTTGGAGGCTACCATACAAATTAAAAAACAAAATTTCACAGTAGACAAAAGTGGTTTGACTTACAAAATTTCTAATGAGGTATTTAATCACTAACTGTCCTTTAGTTGTATCTGGGCTATTTTAATGAAAACATTACAGTTCAATTTCAGAACTGCTCAGGAGACCTTTTTTTTTTTTTTTTTTTTTTTTGAGACAGTCTCACTCTGTCGTCCAGGCTGGAGTGCAGTGGTGCAATCTCGGCTTATTGCAACCTCCGCTTCCCAGGTTCAAGGGATTCTTGATTCTCGTGCCTCAGTCTTCCGAGTATCTGGGATTACAGGCATGCGCCAACCCCCTACTAATTTTTGTATTTTTTAGTAGATACGGGTTTTGCCATGTTGGACAGGCTGGTCTCAAACTCCTGGGCTCAAGTGATCCACCCACCTTGGCCTCCCAAAGTGCTGGGATTACAGCCACTGCACCCAGCTGAGACTTTAAATCCAATTTATCAAGAATTCTTTTTTTTTTTTTTAGTACAATAATTGCTTTTTTTTTTTTTTGAGACAGGGTCTCACTGTGTTGTCCAGGCTGGAATGCAATTGCAAAATCATGGCTCACTGCAGCCTCGATCTCTCATGGTGGGCTCAAGCGATCCTCCCATCTCAGCCTCCCAAGTACCTGAGACTACAGGTGTGCATCAACACACCTGGATAATTTTTTATATTTTTTGTAGAGATAGAATTTCACCATGTTGCTGAGGCTGGTCTTGAACTCCTGGGCTCAAGCAATCCACCCGCCTAGGCCTCCCAAAGTGTGCGAGTCACTGCACTCAGTGAGAATTCTTAATAGACTACTGTGAAAGTGAAGTAAAGAATTCCAAAAGGGTCAGGGCATGGTGGCGCATGCCTGTAGGCCCAGCTACTCAGAAGCCTGAAGTGGGAGGACTGCTTGAGCCCAGGAGTTTGAGGCTGCAGTATGCTATGACCACGCCTGTAAATAGCTACTGTACTACAGACTGGGCAACATAATGAGGCTCTGTCTCTTAAAAAAAAAAACCAATCCTGAAAGGGCCTTGATAATCCATATGCCACTGGAACTAGGAAAGAAAGGCTCTCCATCATTCCTAGGTGTGGAGGGAATGGCAAAGGCCCAGTGCAAACCCCACCTTGCCTGTAAAGGTGGTTCCTTACCCACAGCCACCTTCCTCCTCTTACCTTACATTACCCTTCCATTCAAAAAGAGATGGAGCCAGAACTAGGACATGGATTTTCAAAGCTTGTGCTCTTTCCACGGCTTTCCCAGGTTGCAGTCATGTACCACTCTTTGTGCATGAAAGTATTTTTTAATCGACAGTGCCTTCGGGAGCAGGGGCTGTGCCACCTAAGTCCTTAGTACCCTTTCATTGACTTACCAAAACGCTGTGTATGGAGGAGTTGCTTAATACTTACTGCCTGACTACTCTAAAAGGGGCTTAACTGAATCATGCACTGCTATTGAGACCATAAATTATACACCAGTAGGTGGGGTTTAACCAACCTGTACAAGTGAACAGCTTTAGGCTAACAGCTGCTTGCACAGATCCAATGCCACAAGGTGTTACAATTCTGATTCAAGATGCAGGGACTTGTAAACCTTGGTTTGTCAAGTGTAGTGCTGACATAAAATGTGTCACAGGTTTAAAAAAAAAAAAAGGCATGACATTTTAGTACTTCAGCGAGTCCACATACAGCAGTTTCAATATGACAACTGTAGCCCTGAACAAATTGAACAGATTTGGCCTATTATAATATCTAACCAGCAGCCAGCTAGTTTTCTGGTTGTTTAAAAAGACAGTATGCTCAGAATAAATGCTGTAGGGTGATTTGCAAACTTTGTTAAATATGACGTGAATATGAGCAGTGTGGGGTTAGAGAAAGGTAGGCGCCCTCGATGGGTGAGCGTGCATGTGCGCGAGTGTGCACCTGATGCACTGTGAGAAACCAGGAGGAAGCGCTGCCTCATGCAGGACGGAAGGGCAGTTAGCGAGGGACAGGAGGGCCAGAGCCCAAGCACAAAGAGCCCAGGAGCACGGCCCCTCCTCCAGAGAGCAGACCATTCAGAATGTACTTAACCCTTCGGGCGCTTTCGTCCCTCGACCAGGAAAGTGTGGAGGGGAAGGAAGGCAGAGATGAAGAGGAGGTCACAAACGCACTCCTCCCGATCTGGAATGGGAAAGAGAAACACACTCGGGAAAATACAAAACAGACCAAAAACCTACCACCTCGCCAGCTTCAGTAAAAGAATCCTGGAACACCACATACTATGTGACGTGAGGGGTGCAATCTCAGTGGCCACCAGCGACAGGACCCCAGAGATGTTTAAACCCTTGGTGAAACACCTCCTGGAAATTACTCTGAATTTAATAAGGCTGCTTTTCCATAAGGGAAATACCTAACATAATTTGTCAAACTTGTAAATAATTTGTTAATGGATACTATGAAATGCGTATTTGTTTTTCAGTCAGGACTGATGTGAGATGAGAAACTATACAAATGATTCTAAGTTGCTATACACTATCAATCTAATTTTTAGTACAGTTATAGTCCTTCTTGATATGATATCTTTATATTCTAATTTTTTTCTAAAATAAGAAAGTACACTGAAAAATAACAAAGGCTGATTTTCCTAAATTTTGTCTTCAGCTATACAAAAATAAGATTCTTAACTTAGGGTGGGCGTGGTAGCTCACACCTGTAATCCTAGCACTTTGGGAGGCTGAGGTGGGCGGATTGCCTGAGCTCAGGAGTTTGAGACCAGCCTGGGCAACATGATGAAGCCCCATTACTACTAAAACACAAAAAAATTAGCCAGGCGCGGGAGCATGTGCCTGTAGTCCCAGCTACTCAGGAGGCTGAGGCAGGAGAACTGCTTGAACCCAGGAGGCAAAGGTTGCAGTGAGCTGAGATTACACCACTGCACTCCAGCCTGGGTGACAGAGCGAGACTCCGTCTCAAAAAAAAAAAAAAAAAAAGATTCTTAACTTAGTTCAATGGCATTCCCATTACATCAAATTTATCAAATCAACTGCCTTAGAATGTTAAACCCAAATATCTTAAAAAGAATTTGAGATGATAGACTCCCAATTATAGTAAAACAATATTGTAATTTTAACACACTGAAAATTGACAAAATTAAACTAGGGTTTAATTTACAAAACCATGTCCTTGCTATGCATCTACCTTGAGAATTTTTTTGGAAACTCCCGTAAAATTTGACTGAAGAAATAATAAACTTTGACACTCAAAAAGACAAATACTACTCTCCGAAAAAGCATACGTGAAAAAGTTTAAATGTCTGTAACATCTTGGCAAAACACATATTTTTATAATAAAGTAATCCAGGATAAATATATTTGAAAATCTCACAACACAGTATGTATCCCAATGCAAAATAAGATTGTAAGAAACGTGCTGCAGAACACAATCTCTGGAATTCAGCGCTTCTAAGACTGATGAAGAATATTACATTTCCTTTTCTGAGATGACAAAGCCACACTTCCCCCACCACGGGGGAGGAGCAGGATGCAGAAGCGAACCTAGCAGGCACACTGAGCACACATGGAGAGGCTGCGGAGGCCTGGAGCCTTCCAGACTTGCCTGGGTACCTGGGCCACAGACTCAAGGCCACCTGCTTGAGGAGGAGCTGAAAAGCCATCTTGGATTCTAAGGGCTCCAGTCCTTAAAGGGGCACATCCCTGTCTAGCTCCAAGAAGGCGACACTTCCTTCTGAGAGTGACCTTTATGATCTGCTTTTGTTTTTGGAAGTGGGGAAGGAAGGAAGCTTTACCAAAAAAAGTTCCAACACTGGCTGGTTGAGAAATAGCCACGGATGTGGGGGAGAAAAAAAGTAGCAGTTCGGGCAAGAGCCAGAATCCCCAACTTGGTTAGGAAATCATCAGCCCATGGCCCTGTGTGCTTGTGGGAACATCGCAAGCATCTGTGGACATGTTAATACAGCAAACACAATGGTAACTCTCTTAGCCCAATTTGGCAAAGCAGAGGTGTGGGGACCTGCAGGTTCAGAAGAGGGAACAGAGTAGTCAGGCTGCACAGAGTGAATAGCGGAAGCGCCAGTGGTATTACTTACGTGTGCGGGGAAGGGCTGGAGTCTCGTCCTGCTCTCTTCAGGGCGGCTCGCTTCTCCCATTGGGAGATACGGTTTCTGACCTGATCCGGTCTCGTACATGGACATGGGCCTACTGCCCCGGGCAGACGGACGTCTCTTTAAGGAAGAGTGGTTGGAAGTGTCTGTGTACTCAGAACCAGTTTGCACCTGATATACATTGGTTGTGGCCTGTTTCCTGAGGTTCGAATTTTCACTCTGGAGTGTTTGAAGCTGAAAGAAATGTTTGGCAGTGGGACTGTGTTTTTTTATAGCAAGCAGAAAAAGCAAACACCAAGTAAATGAATACAACTACCAGCTTTAAACAATAAGGGCAATAACAGCTAGCGGGGCTGAAAGTAAAAAGCCAATACAAACAAAGACCCTTTCTTCTGGATGGGGTGAAACACAATCAACTCCCTTCATCATGTAAGCAAATTAAATAGCTTCATTTCTGAATGCGGAAAAGTTGTGGTTTGGACTTCCTCAAAACAAAATGTCTAACCGCTTAAAAATTTGTCATGGTGGGCTGGGAAATGTTTGCAGGCAAGCTGTATACTGGATTATTCTAAGGTTGTTTCAAGCAAGAGCTTGAGATCATTAAAACATCATTTAGGTAACTTGCTTTTCAAATGAGCCCCGAGCAATTTGCAAAGGCCAAAAATGACAGCAGACACCATGGAAGCAGCACAAAGATGATGAGGGTTGCTTTGCAAAGCAAGAAAGACAGAAGTTCAGCTTATGAAAAATCAGATCAGCTATTGCTTTCCAAAAAGCCAACAAGAAAAATTATGATCAACAAGTTTTTATTACATAATACTCTTGATATTCCAAACAATTCAGCACTTTGTAAAAAAAAAAAAAAAAAAAAAAAGAGAAAACTGGATCATGGTAAGTTTGCTATATTAACATATCACAAAGAAAACTGGAAACCTATTATCTATGGAATCGACATCTTCGCATGGATGCTCCACGCAGCACGCTTGCTTCCGTCTGGTGAGTGATCATCTTTCAGCCAGGACTGGAATATTTGGCCTTTCTCTCCTTTGGCTTTGTCACCCAAAAAACACGACCTCAGTGGTGTCAGCTTTGAACATGCTAATCTGCCTGGCACCACCCCATTTTAGAGACTGTCACTTGGAGGCCCTGAATGCTCCTTCCATTCCTCACATGCAGGCTGCTCCATGGTGCTGGATGGATTAGAGTTAAGGGGTCAGCAGGGAATCGTGTTACTCTTTGGCATCTGGCATTTTAAACACCATTCACCACGTCCATTCTGCGCAGGGTCCTTCCCTTCTGGCGCGCCTTCATCTTCCATGGACATTTTATAAGCTGGGTGTGGTGTGAGTTCAGCTGTCTACTCTTTGACAGAGATTGTAAAATCTGACCAATTTCCCCACCAGTGCCAAAGTTTAAGTCCACGAGCAACTGTTTGCACCAGAAGATCATTACTTTTTCAGTAGCAAACCCATTCAATGTTAGGAGTTGCTTTAAATTTTTATTTAGAAAGCACCAATCTGTGAAAAATACACCAATAGTAGTTGCTCCTCTTCATTAATTAGCATCTTTTCCAAGCAACTGTTAAATGTGAAAAATCAGATACAAATCATGCTACTTTGTCAACTTTATGTATATTAAAAACTTTACCTAACTTTGAAATAAAATCAATACATCTTTGCTAAATAAACAAATTCTATATACTTTATATTAATCATGCCAAACTGCTGCGAAAGTGTGACTTACTGCCTCTTCCCCAAAAAGACCACTCATTCTGTTTCCTTGAAGAGCAAGCCATTACAGAATGATAGACTGCTTTTATCCCACAAAGGCTGGCAGGGTATAGCTAATATCTGCAATTCCCTTTCCAGGGAAAGAACAGCTGCAAAGTGACAAAGCAGCCCTGAACATTTCTACATTCCAGGATACAGACAGGCAATGAAGTGCCTGTTGAAACTACTCATTAGAGAACCCAGGGCCTAGAGTGAAATGGTCAAGGTTCAAGGACTGAGGCGTGTAACTGACACATGTCCCTCAATGGGGCACTGGTGCATCTAATCACGTGTTTGTCTGTGTAAAAAGCCTCTGTGGCAGTATTTTAGTTAAAGCCTTCACATCTGAAACTTTACCCTAACACTTTTCATGCTTGGATTTTGCCTGAATGTGTTCTCATGAGCACAAGTTCTTGGTTTCAATTTTTAAAAAATTTTAGTACTCTGTATTTAGAGAGATGTCCTCACATAAATTTTTACGATGTTTATCTTAATAAGAACCAGGCTACACTTTATTTGGAAGGAGTATAAGGAAAATAAAAAGTTATAGACAATTCAATAGTTTCAGAAATCAGAAGCATTTCTTTTTTTTTTTTTGAGACGGAGTCTGGCTCTGTCGCCCAGGCTGGAGTGCAGTGGCCAGATCTCAGCTCACTGCAAACTCCGCCTCCCGGGTTCACGCCATTCTCCTGCCTCAGCCTCCCAAGTAGCTGGGACTGCAGGCACCTGCCACCTCGCCCGGCTAGTTATTTTTTTTTTGTACTTTTTAGTAGAGACGGGGTTTCACCGTGTTAGCCAGGATGGTCTCGATCTCCTGACCTCGTGATTCACCCGTCTCGGCTTCCCAAAGTGCTGGGATTACAGGCTTGAGCCACCGCGCTCGGCCCCAATCAAAAGCATTTCTAAGAATTGATGAGATAATCAATAAGCAACAGCAGATAATTTCACTTTGCATTTCTCAAAGAAGCTCAAGACATTTGCTTTCAGAGATAATGAGGCTCTCTCTGATTTCCAAAAATACTAAAAGAAGCATTATTAGATTTTAAAAGGTGATGTGCAACAGATTGATTTACAGTGGCAAAATCAGCATGTTTCAGAAATAGTCACCTGGTCAAAATTATTAGTCCAATTAATGGGACAAAGTATAATCCATTAAATAAAATATATTCCAAAGAAGGCAGAGAAAGTACAGGTCCTGTATGTAATAACAAAGGGGCTCTTGGTCTGTCTCGTTTACAGCTGCACGGCAGCCCTAGACAGGACTGGGAGACACAGAACAAGTGTCTGTTTGTTTAAGGCTGGCTCATCTTGAGCATTCTTCATTCCCTGCTACTACAGGCATTAGAGCCATGTATTTCAAAAAGTCTCAAAAATGCTCTAGAACTCAACATCAAAAGGATCCTAGACCAAATCCCAGGCAAAAGTGCACAGCAATTTCCTTCCCTAGTAAGTAGAGGGGCATGGGCCCCTTTTTAGTTCTTTGACCTTCCTTTAGGAAGCAGCACTGAAAAGAGTCCAGGTACACATGGAGTGTACCATGTCCTCAGGTCTTGAAAATGATTTGAAAACCTTACTTCTCAAATGACTGCCTAAATATATAGATCATATATTTCATTTTGTTTCTGGTTAAGTGTCCAAATCTCATTTTAGAACTGAACGATGGGAGTGATACCCACAAAGTCATGGGCAAAATTTGGAATTTTTCAAATGCCCTTACTTAGCCTTCTCACAAAGAGTTGCATACACAATCCCCCTCCTACTAAGGGTATTCCTTGCTACCATCAACCACACTCCTTTCCGGGATTAATATATTCAGATGGTTCTGATTCTCTCAAAAGGTAATGAATGAGAAAACGCTGAGCAAATGAGATTGCTTCTTACCAGTGTGCAGCTCTTGCTAGTACAAATGAAATGGTTTTTTCTTATTTTTTGAGAACCTACTCTGTGGCAGGCCCTCCCGTAGGCTCTGGGGATAATACAAGTTAGTAGTAAACACTGGTAAGCAATAAGGTGGGGATGTGGGATAGGGCTGCCAGGGTGGGAGCAGGGTTTGAATGCTGATAAACATGCCCCTGCCCGGGGCTCTCACTGGCTCTGTCTCCATGGTATGATCATCCCTCCCTAGCAATGGGAAGAATCACATCCATGAAGCGCCATCCAGGCTTCCAGGAAGCACAGAATAGTGCAAGGGTTATTCTAAAGGGCACAAATGCTTAAATAGGATGTTAAGTTTCTCCTCCCTGGGGAACTTACTCTGGATATATTTCATTTTAAATATCCAAGTACATCCTGCTTCAAAAAGACAACTTGGCCCAAAGATTTCTAAGGCTGTTACAATAACTGTTTTTCTTCCCTCGGACCACATCACAGTGCCTGAGATTCTTCCTTGTACTATGGGATTAAAGCATCAACCGTCCTGGCATTTATTAACATGTTACCTTTTTCTGCATAATTCTCAGCTCGTCACTCAAGTTGTTATTCACCTTCATTAGCTGCTGTATCTTGGCCTCAGAAGCCACTAGAGCGTTTTTGACCTCCATAAATTCCTGTACAGTGACTGGTCCATCTGATAAATCTGAATCTAGGCTCTAAAAATAAATTGGGGAAAACGTTCACAATCTGAGATGATGAGAACATTAAAGACTAACAGCTCAAGAATTTCAAATTCTGACCAAGCCAGCTGAATTGCAAAGTTAGTCAAACCAAATTAAGGCCTCTGAGAGTAATGTAAAACTAAAACATAAAAAAGTAGGGTCACTATCCTATTTAAAAAATTTGAAAGTCAGTATTTTCCAATAGAACAGGCAGTGGGGCTACACATCTATGCTGACAATGACTGTCTAAGGAGGTCTGTCCTGTCTTGTAAGCCTTTCTCTCGTTCACTCATGTTTTGCTTTTATTCATTCTTTCATTAATTCCTTCATTCCAACATTTTCATTGAACATTAGGCAGTGTTCTAGGTGCTTGGGATATATTAGAAAAGAGACAAAGATTCCTGCTTCCATGGTGTTTATATCCCAACAGCATGAGAGAGTATATATATTGTATGACTGAGGGTGATGAGTGCTGTGGGAAAAGATAAGACAGAGCAGGGTAGGGGACTGCATGTTAAGCGGGTAGCTGGGTTAAGCCTGTGAGTGGGTGAGAGGTGAGCAGAGCCCCGGGAGGTGAGGGAATAAGTCACATGAATCTGGAGGAAGAACATTCCAGCCTGCAGTGGAGCTCAGCCTGCAGGGAGCAGGTGTGTGGGATGGATTGGGCAGGAGGCCAGGCAGTTGATAGAGGGCCTGGTCACAGCGGGTCCTGAAACGACCTCAGCTCTGACTGAGTGAACCAGGTGGCTTCCCGGAAGTCTGCACAGGGGTGTCCCCTGCATCTGCTAATGGCGCCATCTTTCTCGTAGTCATGTGGGCCGGGGAACTCCGAACACATCTCCCATAAGTCTATCTCCCCACTTCAACCTTCCAACTTATTGCCAAGACTTTTCTATTCTACCTTCCTATTCATCTATTCTCAAATGATTGCCAGGCCCCTCTGTGGGTGTGTCCTGGGGGTCAGCAGAGGGTGCACAGCCTGGGGTCCTGCCGCCTTCTCCACCAGCTCACACTCTGGTCCCGAGGTCTCTCCCACCTGCACCATCTTAGCATGGGTCCTGGGGTGGCCTGCGTCAGCTCCAGTTTGGAGCTCTCCCTCCACTCTCTAACCTACCAGAATAGTCCTCCCCAGACATGGCATCCTGGGCTCCGCACTGCCTGTGAGGCCCACGCTCTTCCGCTGGGCGTCATACCCCTCTTGCTGCAGCTTCGAGTCCCACCCTTTTTAGGCTGTCCCTATGCATGACCAGCTTCCCCTTAGATGCCCTGGTTTCACTTTCTTTCTGCCTCCTCCATATGCCCCAATCCCAAGCGTCCCTTGAGGCGCATCTTAAGAGCCGTCCTATGACACAGCCCTGCTGATGTTCCCAGCCATAGGTTCTCTCTCTGTTCACTCCCTCAGCCTGTGTGTGCTTCATATGACACACATCACTTTGTGCCTTCTCCTGCAGTTCTCTCTCTCCTAGGCAATGAGACCCTCATAGGAAAGGGATGAGACCTCATTCAGGAGAGTCATATCCAGAGAAGTCACTCAGTAAATACTTGTTGAATGAAAAAAACACACCAGTCACTCCTCACAAGTTTTATAAAGTCTCAACTGCAGCAGGGCTGTGATGCAGGGACAAGGACCCCTATTTTAAAACCATTTAACCTTGTTTCACCTTTGCTTGGCCTGAGCTAGTAACAAACCCAACCTCACTGCACAGCAGCTTTGGCAGGGCTAGCCCTCAGCTGATGCATGCTTGCCCTTCCACAGGACGCACGGCCTCTCACCTTCTGCCGGTTTGCTTTGCTTGCAGTGGTTTCCAAATCTGTGTCTTCGTCTGATGCCACGCTGTCATAGTCGGGCTGGTCGTTGTCTTGACTCTCAATGCTGTGCTGGTTATTGATTGTTTTCAGTATGAGCTCCACATTGTCTATCAATAAAAGCAAACAACTTTAATTCAGGCTTAAAACACTGCTTTTCTTCCAAAAGCTATGGAGAGGATTTTTTGGTTTAGCCATTTAAAGGACATAAAGGGCTGAATGCTGTGCTCTTGCCTGTAATCCCAGCATTTTAGGAGGCCAAGGAGGAGAAATGCTTGAGGCCAGGAGTTTGAGACCTACTTAGGCAACATAATGAGACTCTATCCCTACAAAATAATTTAAAAATTATCCAGGCCTGGTGGTACATGCCTGTAGTCCCAGCTACATAGCTACTCAGGAGGTTAAGACAGGAGGACTGCTTGAGCCGAGGAGATTGAGGCTGCAGTGAACCATGACTGCACCACTGTACTCTAGCCTGGGCATCAGAGTGAGGCCCTATCTCTAAAAGCAAAAACAAAGACAAAAACAAAATACACAAGGACTGAAAGAAAATGACAGAAATGGCAATGTTATATTCACACCAATATAGAGATAACAGAAAAAGTTTTCAACCAGGTGGACAGTTACATAAGAGACTTCAGCATTCCTCATCTACCTGCCAAATATGGGCAAATTAAACAGATGGCTTAGGAAGGAACTGCTCAGATAAAAAGGCAAGATCCCAAGTTTCTAGAGATAGAGCCTAGCTCCAGGTCATGAAGATAAGGCTGTAGGTAATGGAAGATAAACTATAATTTGATTAATACCTATAACATGTTTACAAGGTAATATCAATCAAAACAGAAAGCAACTTGTTAAACTGGAGCCAGAACCTAGGCACTCAAAGAATAGAAACATTGTGCTGGACGTGGTGGCTCACACCTGTAATCCCAGCACTTTGGGAAGCCGAGGCGGGTGGATCACGAGGTCACGAGGTCGAAACGATCCTGGCTAACACGGTGAAACCCCGTCTCTACTAAAAATACAAAAAATTAGCCAGGTGTGGTGGCGGGCGCCTGTAGTCCCAGCTACTTGGGAGGCTGAGGCAGGAGAATGGTGTGAACCCACTTGCAGTGAACCAAGATCACACCACTGCACTCCAGCCTGGGCGACAAAGCAAGACTCCATCTCAAAAAACAAAAACAAAAACAAAAAAAATTGGCATTTAGTCAATTACCTGCATCTCAGTGAGACAAACAGATAGAGGAGAATGAATCAAATACACATGTGCATGTTACAAGGAGTGTCTATTCCATAAGGGAGCAGGGATTATTCTATTGGATCTAATACACTTTGAACAAAAGATTTCACAAACTAAAGTCTCTCTGATTTCTTTCAGGTTACTCAAACTCTGACTTCTAATACTGCTTCCCAGAGATGTTGAGGAAACAAAGGATGGATGATATCTGGGTGATGAATTGTGGTTATTTAAAAGGACTAGGTCCCAGCCGGGCACAGGGGCTCACATCTGTAATCCCAGCACTTTGGGAGGCTGAGGCAGATGGATCACTTGAGGTCAGGAGTTTGAGACCAGCCTGGCCAACATGGTGAAACCCCATCCCTACTAAAAATACAAAAATTAGCTGGGCATGGTGGTGGGCATCTGTAATCCCAGCTACTTGGGAGGCTGAGGCAGGAGAATCGCTTGAACCCAGAAGGTGGAGGTTGCAGTGAGCCGAGATTGCACCACTGCACTCCAGCACGGATGACAGAGCGAGAGTCTGTCTCGAAAAATAATAAGTAAAATAAAAGGATAGGTCCTATTTTAACTTTTTAAATGTTTTAAAACACATAAATATAATGATTACAGAAGTAACAGTCAATACATACAATTTAGAAACTAATGAGCAAGTAAGATAAAGTAATCACTTATAGCCATTGTTATTTGTTGATCTATTTTTTTCTAGGTTTTTTTCTGAGCACTTACATCCACACACAGTCAATTTTTGTTATTCTTGGTAGTTATTTTATTTATTTATTTTGAGACAGAGTCTCACTCTGTCACCTAGGCTAGAGTGCAGTGGCGCGATCTCAGCTCACTGCAAACTCTGCCTCCCAGGTTCACGCCATTTTCCTGCCTCAGCCTCCCGAGTAGCTGGGACTACAAGTGCCCGCTACCATGCCGGGCTAATTTTTTTGTATTTCTTTAGTAGAGATGGGATTTCACCATGTTAGCCAGGAAGGTCTCGATCTCCCGACCTCGTGATCTGCCCGCCTCGGCCTCCCAAAGTGCTGGGATTACAGGCGTGAGCCACTGTGCACAGCCTCTTCGTAGTTATGTTCTAAAAAGTTGCTGTGAATTGGCCAATATTAAATCAGTGCTCTTGGGGTTATCAACCAATCAATACATAACCTTGTTCTATATGTGTTTCTGTTTAAAGATACCTTATTTAATACATTTTATTGATTCATTAACATTGAACTCATGGCCAACAGCACTATAAATCATGCCTGAATGATGCTTATTTAACACACATTTCTCCATCGGGCACATCACAGCCTTCTTGCACTTAGACACACTAGACAGAGCTTTAGGACTATGCTTGGAGGCCACTTTTTTTCTTTTTTTATTGAGACAGGGTCTTGCTATGTCACCCAGGCTGGAGTGCACTGGCATAATCATAGCTCACTATAGCTTCTAACTCTTGAGCTCAAGTGATCCTCCTGCCTCAGCCTCTTGAGTATGTAGGACTACAGACACATGCTAACACACCTAGGTAATTTTTAAATTTTTTGGTAAAGATGGGGCCTTGCTATGTTGTTCAGGCTTGGAGATACTTTTTTTTTTTTTTTTTTTTTTGAGATGGAGTCTCACTCTGTCGTCCAGGCTGGAGTGCAGTGGTGCGATCTCAGCTCACTGCAACCTCCGCCTCCTGGGTTCAAGCGATTCTCCTGCCTCAGCCTTCTGAGTAGCTGGGATTACAGGCAGACGTCACCATGCCTGGCTAATTTTTCTTGTATTTTTAATAGAGAAAGAGTTTCACCATGTTGGTCAGGCTAGTCTTGAACTCCTGACCTCGTGATCGGCCCACCTCAGCCTCCCAACATTCTAGGATTACAGGCGTGAGTCACTGCGTCTGGTCGAGACACTTTTGAGATAGGGTCACCCATGCTAGAGTGCAGATGTGATCATGGCTCACTGCAGCCTCAACCTCCTGGGCACTCAATCGATCCTGGGTGGGGGTGGGGCATTTTAAAACAGTGAAATGACCAGTGAAAAGCACACAAATATGACTAACTATTTGTGTGGCACTAAATAGACCACAGACACTTATTTATAGCATGAATGCAGAAACAAGAAGTCAAGGAGTCTCCTCCCTGTTCAATCTCAGCTGGAAACATGTGCTTTTGATGACTCAATTTTTTTCTCTGCTCTGTATATTTCTTAGAATGACCTTGAAAATGCTGTATTAATTTTGAGGTCACAAATAAATTTTAGCAAGTAGATGAATTTCTAAATATGGGATGTGCACATGATGATCAATTGTGTATTTATACTTACCTGTGGTATACTCACTTGTACACATATATTTACATAAATATGTTTTCCTTACAAAATTGGGGTTATACAAAACCTTTTAAAAACGTCATTAGTTGGCTAGGCATGGTGGCTCATGCCTGTAATCCCAGCACTTTGGGAGGCTAAGGCAGGCGGATCACGAGGTCAGGAGTTCGAGACCAGCCTGGCCAATATGGTGAAACCCTGTCTCTACTAAAAATACAAAAAAATTAGCTGGGCATGGTCGCGTGCACCTGCAGTCCCAGTTACTCTAGAGACCGAGGCAGGAGAATCGCTTGAATCCAGGAGGCAGAGGTTGCAGTGAGCCAAGACTATGCCACTGCATTCCAGCATGGGCAATAGAGGGAGACTCCGACTCAAAAAAAAAAAAAAAAAAACAAACTGTTGTTTTTAAGACTAAATTTCACATCTGAAATTTTCAAGGTGCTCAGATGAGAAACGGGAACTACAACTGATTACTCAAGTTGAGCCCTGGAGGTACAGGATAAGGACCTGGGCTTTAAACTACTTCATAACAAAAAAGAAAAAAAGAAAGAAAAAAATAAACTAGCATAACCAGCAACCGTTCAGAGGTTTATTCAATAGCAGCAGTGATATGCAATCTTGTTTCTGTGACTATCTCAGTGATCTTGGGAAGCATTCAAAACCAGCAAATGTACACTGACGTGTGTCTGTAGCGATGTGGGCCCATCCCAGGTTTCAGCTGGGGCCTAACCATAGTTGTTTTTCAGTCTCATTACTGTTCCTTTGAAAAACTAAGATTTAGTCAGGCGAGGTGGCTCATGCCTGTAATCCCAGTACTTTGGGAGGCCAAGGCAGGCGGATCACGAGGACAGGAGATTGAGACCAGCCTGGCCAACATGGAGAAACCCCGTCTCTACCAAAAAATACAAAAATTAGCTGGGTGTGGTGGTGCACACCTGTAATCCCTGCTACTCAAGAGGCTGAGGCACAAGAATCACTTGAGCCTGCGTGGCAGAGGTTGCAGTGAGCCAAGATCATGCCACTGCACTCCAGCCTAGGTGACAGAGTGAGACTTGTCTCAAAAAAAAAAAAAATCAAACTTTATTACTTTATCTAATATAATTACTACTATAGTATAAATGTTTGTTCCCTCCAAATCTCATGTTGAAATGTGATCCTCAGTGTTGGAGGGGAAGAAGACTAAAGGGAGGTGTTTGGGTCATGGGGGTGGATCCTTCATGAACAGATTAATGCCCTCCCTTTGTAGTGCGTTCTTGCTCTGTTAGTTCCTGCTAGGAGCCGGTCATTGAAAACAGCCTGGCACCTCCCTCCTTGCTCTCTTGCTTCCTCTCTCACCGTGTGATCTCTGCACATGCAGCACCCCTTCACCTTCCACGAGTGGAAGCAGCCTGAGGCTCTCACCAGATGCCCAGTCCTACAGTCAGCAGACTCATGAGCCAAATACACCTTTTTTCTTTACAAATTACCCAGTCTCGGGTATTCTTCTATAGCTACACAAAAAGGACTAAGACAATTACATATTCTTTTTTTTTTTTTTTGAGACGGAGTCTCGCTCTGTCGCCCAGGCTGGAGTGCAGTGGCCAGCTCACAGCAAGCTCCGCCTCCCGGTTCACGCCATTCTCCCGCCTCAGCCTCCCAAGTAACTGGGACTACAGGCGCCCGCCACCTCGCCCGGCTAGTTTTTTGTATTTTTTAGTAGAGACGGGGTTTCACCGTGTTAGCCAGGATGGTCTCGATCTCCTGACCTCGTGATCCACCCGTCTCGGCCTCCCAAAGTGCTGGGATTACAGGCTTGAGCCACTGCGCCCGGCCACATATTCTTTTTTTAAAAAGGTAAGTATGTACTATTTTAAAATGTGACTAATTGTTCCTCTTTATTACTCAGTTGCTTCTAATGTTTGTGTTTTTCTACATAACATACATATAACATCTCTGATAATTTCCCTTCAGTTAACACCTAAGAATGGAATTATCAAATCAAAGAGCTGGTATTTTTTTAAGACTTTATTTTTTAAATTAAAATTTTTTTTTTTTTTTTTTTTTGAGACAAGAGTCTCGCTCTATTGCTCAGGCTGGAGTGCAGTGGCGCAATCTCAGCTCACTGCAAGCTCTGCCTCCTGGGTTCATGCCATTCTTCTGCCTCAGCCTCCTGAGTAGCTGGGACTACAGGTGCCCACCACCACGCCTGGGTTATTTTTTGTAGTTTTAGTAGAGACGGGGTTTTACCGTGTTAGCCAGGATGGTCTCGATCTCCTGACCTTGTGATCTGCCCACCTCAGTCTCCCAAAGTGCTGGGATTACAGGCGTAAGTCACCGCGCCTGGTACCCAATTTTTTTTTTTTTTTTTTTTTTTTTTTGAGACAGAGTCTTACTCTGTTGCTCAGGTTAGAGGACAGTGGTGTCATCTCGGCTCACTGCAACCTCTGTCTCCCAGGTTCATGCAATTCTGCCTCAGCCTCCTGAGTAGCTGGGATTACAGGCGCATGCCACCACGCCCAGCTAAATTTTTTTTATTTTCAGTAGAGATGGGTTTCACCATGTTGCCCAGGTTGATCTCGAACTCCTGACCTCAAATGAGCTGCCCGCCTCAGCCTCCCAAAGTGCTGGGATTACAGGCGTGAGGCACCACACCCAGGCCATTTTAAGACTTTAAACTTATCCAAAGACTCGTCACTGTGCCTTCACCAAAATTTAATAAACCTTTTCAGAACTTCCTTATTCCTGGTTGAACAGATAAAACCAAATTCCTGAACAGGCAAGAAGAATGAATGAGTTGTTGTCAGTTAATGATTACTGTCTTTGGGGAATGTGATACTGACTGAAAACTTAATTTTTATGGTACATATTTCTTTTGCTTAAATGACTTACAATGAAAAATGTCTAATTTCTATAATTAGAAAAAAACAATATGGATACAGTAATAGGGCTGGAGAGGAAGGACATTCCGAAGCATGCAGACAGGACCTGGCCTACTGAACTAGACTCAACAGGGCACCTGTGAAACAGATGCTCACAGCTCTCCTTATAATTGTATATCAGAGTAATTCTCACTGAAGACATTTAAAGTTTTTGGCAACAAATTTTAATTATGTCGGACTCAGTTTCGTAGGTAAGCAACAGCAGATATTATGCAGTTTCAATCAAGAAGAGTTTTTTTTTTTTTTTTTTTGAGACAGAGTCGTGCTCTGTCACTCAGACTGGAGTGCAATGGTGCAATCTCGGCTCACTGCAACCTCCGCCTCTCAGGTTCAAGTGATTCTCCTACCTCAGCCTCCCGAGTAGCTGCGATTACAGGTGCCTGCCACCATGCCTGGCTAATTTTTGTATTTTTAGTAGAGATGGGGTTTTACCATGTTGGCTGGTCTCGAACTCCTGACATCAGGTGATCCACCCGCCTTGGCCTCCCAAAGTGCTGGGATTACAGGCGTGAGTCACCATGCCCGGCCAAGAAGAGTTTATTTTCACATGTCCTTTAATAAGATCTAAGTCAGAGTTTTGGGTTAATTTCAGGATGCAATTTTACAGGGAAGGTAAGTGTCCCAAAACAAAACAGAAATCATATATAAGATAAATATGTGTAGCAGTTAATAACTCTGAAATATTGTTAATTCACCAGGGCTCAGACAGGTAAACTATCACAATATACTACCAATAAAACTTATACGAGTAGGGGCTGAGGGGAGGGAACCTAGAGGACAGGTCAATAGGTGCAGCAAACCACCATGGCACACGTATACCTACGTAACAAGCCTGCACATTCTGCACATGTATCCCAGAACTTAAAGTAAAAAAACAAACAAAAACCCAAAAACCTATAGAACTTTAAGCTGTCATGCTGATGACTGCTTTAATTAGCTTATAACTTTAACACTTGAGTCAAATTTAGAGGGCCAAAAATACAAATGTTTGGAGGTTTGAGCAGTTACCTTTTGAACCCGAGAGAGAACTGCCCTGCTGTCTCCTCTTGGCATCACTGAGAATGTCAATGACCAGTGTGGCAAACTCATGGGCGTTGAACCGAGCTAACTTCTGTCTGCCCTAAAGGTGGGAAAACAATTGGAAATATTTCCCAGTGTAAAAATATGTACATAAACAGTCACATAAAATTAGACAATTGACAGACTTCTGCAAAGACTTTCTTCTGGATGATCAAAGTACAGTTAATCCCAGCCATAATCAAACCAAGTTAATGCTTGTTTTCCATGTGAACAGTTTAAAACCATTTATATAACAGAACTTCATAATAAATGTTATGGCATTTCTCACATATGCATTGTTCTCACAATGCAGATCTATTTGGTAAGCAAAAATAAAATGGTTCTACTGAATGCTTTTCTTCTATTATTGTTTCAGTTTGGAAGTAGACTCAGTAATTAATTTTGAGGGGAATTTTAAAATTTTAAGTTAAGGCCAGGCTCACACCTGTAATCCCAGAACTTTGGGAGGCTGAGGCGGGAGGATCACTTGAGGTCAGGACTTTGTACAAAAATTAGCCAGGCATGGTGGTGGGTGCCTGTAATCCTAACTACTCGGGGAGGCTGAGGCAGGAGAATCGCTTGAGTCCGGGAGGTGGAGGTTGCAGTGAGCTGAGATGGTGCCACTGCACTCTAGCCTGGACGACAGAGCAAGACTCCGTCTCAAAAAAAAAAAAAAAAAATTTTTAAGTTAAACAAAGTCATAGATGTACCCTATCCTTATATATAGCTGCTAATCGTAAAGACTAAAACACCTTCCTAATTCACTCAACATTTCTCGTCTTGATAGATGTGTTGGCTGTTTTCAATGCTCTATTACATACAGCAGTGCTTTGATGAAAATCACTGTGCATAAATCTATTTTTATTTTATTAGAGCATATTCTCAAATGAGTAATTCCCATGTAAAAGGATGTACTTAATTCTGAGGCTTCCGAAACTGGTAAACAAATTGCTTTTCTAACATCTACAGCAATTTAAAGTTCTATCTGTTGCAAGAGAAAGCTCAGCTTACCACATCCTTACCAGTCTGGAGTATCCCTTATTATGTATTTTATTAATTTGACTGATAAAACTTGCACTAATGCTTTTAGGTTGCTTTCTTAGATTACTGACAAGGTTAAACACTTCTTCACATGTGTAAAACATTTATATTTCTTCTGTGAATTGTTTCATATTCTTTCCCAGTCATTTATTTATAGTCTATTGTTTTTCTTATCATTTTGGGGGTTGTGTGTGTGTGTATGTATAAAGGATATTAAATTTTAATCAATCGAAAAATTTAGAATACTTGTCCTGGGAAAATGAAATACCATGACATCAGTCATTCCCCAACTACTATTCCTTTCCAAACAGAGTCACTTGCCTGGTTTCGTGTTGATGAGTACTCAGGATTGACCGGAAGAAAGGGGACGACCGTTGTCTCAGTTACCAGGGCACTGTGGTTTTGCGTGGCAAGCCAGACTAGCCAGAGGAAAGAGCCAGAGACAAACCTTATCACACCTGTGTGTCACTGCTCCTGGGAGGCACAGCTCACGCATTACGAGGGGAAACACACTCTGAAGCCAACACACACAAAGGCAAATGTCGACACTCGCACCATCAGGACAGCAGAAATTGGGCTAGTAAAACACTGAGCCTGGCAGCTTTTCACTGCCCACTGATAACAGAAGCTTATTAGATAAAGCCACGTCAAGTCACCTGCATCCGTCTCTCGCCTGTCAACTTCGTCGTACACATCCATGGCAAGTTCTTCAAACAAATGATTACTTAGCTGAAAGTAAAAAATATCAGGAACACAAGGGACAACGATTAACACCAGGAGGACGAGAGGGAACTGCGACTTAGTCACCCTTTTATTGCCTATGTCTTATCCAATGCCAGTGCTTGGTACATACCCACTGTTAAACAGACGTAACATTTTCACAATCATACAGGGCCTCTAGAAATGTCTGCGAACCACAGCAATTTCACTACTTTATGACACAGACAGGGCTGATGCTATTAAGGAGCTAAGAGGCATCTAAAGTACATCATCTCAGAAGCAGTTTCCAGTTCTCTACTCTTCTTGTGATATCACCCTGTAAGCCTCCTTTTCTGCACTTAAAGAGTGTTTGTCAGTTCCCCAAAGTGTAAGCAATCCTATACCCTTGCAAAAATAGCCAGGCTCAGTGGTGCACACCTGTAATCTCAGCACTTTGCGAGACTGAGGCAGGTGGATTGCTTAAGCCCAGGAGTTCGAGACCAGTCTGGGTAACATGGTAAAACTCCACTTCTACAAAAAATACAAAAATTAGCTGGGTGTAGTGGTGCATGCTTATAGTGCCAGATACTCAGGAGGCTGAGGCAGGAGGATCACTTCAGCCCAGGAGGTCGAGGGTGCAGTGAGCCAAGATCGCACTACTGCACTCCAGGCTGGGTGACAGAGTAAGACCCTATCTCAAAAAAGAAAAAAGAAAAGCAAAAGACATGTTGTTTTGAGAGGATAAAATGTGCCCTTGCACAAAAACATGACCCAGACCTCGGCTGAGTTTCTTTGCTCTTTTTCTCAGTAGCAGTCCTACTGTTTCAGTCTCCAGAAGGAAGATTCCTAACAAAGCACAGCCTGACTCTTCAGCACACAACTGCCTCACGGCCTGCAGTGCCTCCCTGGGCACATGGAGGATAATTGAGTTCTTCCTGGCCCAGATGAGGTTAAGCCCCTGCTAGGGTGGCTCTGCATCTCTGCACTTTATGCCTCATGAAAACACCTTGACACGTGGTAGTTGTGACTCTTAAACTGTCTGACATCTGCTTTGGGAGGACAGATGCTGAATCTGTTATATTCCCTATTGGGTTCCTTACATCCACACATGGTAACTCACACTTTAAGAGGGGCCAGAAAAGAGACATTGGCTGGCCAGAAGGTATTGAATGCAGCAATTTAAAATGCTGGCTACAGGCTGGGTGTGGTGGCTCATGCCTATCATCCCAACACTTTGGGAGGCGGACGCAGGAAGATCACTTGAGCCTGGGAGTTCAAGGCTACAGTGGGCCATGATGGCACCACTGCACTCCAGCCTGGGTGACAGAGTGAGACCTTGTCTCGAAAAAAAGAGAAAAAACAAGTGCTGGTTACAGAGACCTCATAGGAACATGTTAAAATGGGTACAATATATTATTAAGTGAAAAAAGCAGGTTAGAAACATCTATAATTATGATTAAGTTCTAGTTTTTTAAAAAGATATGCATATAAGAACTGAAAGAAATGTACCAAAATACTGAGCCTGACTCCATTAAGAGTGTGGCAATGAGGATGGTCCCCCTTCTCTATTTTTCAAATCTTCCCAAATGTGGTCACACTATAATTAAAAACAAACCCCAAGAGCCTGTTGCTAGGTAAGATGAAGGATTGGGAGCTTGACCTTGCTTCATAAATGTCCAGTTTCTTCCTCCATGGGACTACAAGCTAATGTTATCACTAGCAACAATTACAATGGCCAACTTATAACACCTCTATGAAAGCAGGAACTACTATTGTCCCACTTTTCAGACAAGGAAACTGAGGCAGAGAAGATAGTAGCTTGCCTAAAGTCACAAAGCTAGTAAGTGACGGACCTGAGATCCAAGTTTATATCTTTGAAAATGCTAACATTTACTCCTTCGAGGAATACATTAGCCTTTGTTATATTTCTCTCAGCTTTTCATCAGGAGGGAAGGAAGGAAAAGAGAAAGGAAAGAAAGGATGAAGGGAGGAAGAGAGGGAGGACAGGAGGAAGATACCGGAGGATAAACACTGACCTGGCACTGATAACATGGTCACCTGTGAGAAGGAGACCACAGGGTGAGGGTCAACAAGTAACAGTGGCAGCCCACTCTGAGCAGTTCTGGTCGGCAGCCCCTGCAGGATCCTTATCTCCCTTTTCTATGACAGTACGCCAAGGCACAGGCAGGCTAGGAAGCTTGGCAGGGCTAAGATATGTACTGACTAGTCTGACCCAAACCCCAGCTCTTGAGAGCTACACTAGACTCTGTTCCAGGTCTTTACTTCATGCCTGTCACATGCTAGAGCTATTACAGGCATAATCTCAGCTTTCATGCAGCTTCCAGTGAAGCAAGTGTAGGATAGTCTAACAAAATGTGGGTTTTTATCTAGGTTTCAATTATTTATAATAAAATGTACTTACAGATTGTGAGTAATTAAAAGGAAATCACACAATATTTAGTGCTATCTGACTCCAAAGCTTATCATCCTGATCATCTTAGTCTATAACTTCCTTAAGGCAATAAAACACACAAACACACAAAACTGTAGATACAGAACACAGAGACACCAAACAAATTGCATAAAACACATTTATTTCATAATACAGTTAAATACTAGTAAGGATAAATTCATTTTATGTAATATTTAATACTGAGTATTATATGAAGTTTTAGTAAAGGGTCTTCTGTGAAAGTGGAAATGAGGAGAAAGTCATAAATTAGGGAAGCTGCAATGTCAGAGTTAGGCTTTGGGAAAGCCACTACCTACACTGGTCAGATTTCAGGTCCTTGAATGATCAGAGGGATGGAAGCTGGGAAAGGCAAACACTGCAGGTAGAGGAGGATTCCTGGAAGAGGACTTGAGTGCGCAGCTCATGGCCTCAGAGCATGTTAATCCACAAAGACACACAGACAGACACATACACACACACACACACACACACACGGAACCAGATGGGAAGTGGGGCAATCTCTGAAAGGTGAGAGTTGAATGATGCCCTTACGGGTTACAGAAAGAAGTTAAGAATCTTGGTTCTGATCCAAAGAGCAATGGGAACAGCTGAGGAGTATACTTTGGTGGTTAAAGTAGCGAGAAGTACCCTGGTGAGGCTTCATGTGAAGGGACTAGACAAAGAGAAGTCAATCCCAGAGAAACAGATTTCTCTTGAGGCCTTGGGCCCTTAGGCCTTTCCTAAGGCTGAGGTGGGCAGTCTGGAAGAAAGATACAGGCTAAAGGGAGGCTGTGGTGCAGACCCGGCAAACTCTGAGCACACACGTGGGCCAAGACCACCAGCTTTTAACAGTGGAAATTTAAAAAGCGCTGATGAATGGCATGGGATGGTAAAGAGGGTTACAGTATGGCTGGATCCAAATGGCAGCGAGTGAATCTATGGGACTCGCTACCATTTCAGCATCAGCATTTACCATGTTCTAGAACCCTATGTGGCTAAGTCACCCCAGGAATGCGTGCCCTACTTACTCATGACGCTGAGAGAAACTAGGGAACTCTCCTGAGGAGAACAACTGCCTAATGCCAAAGGTGCCATCTGCACTTTTTACATGACAGAGAAAAACGAGATTATCTGAAGCAGAACCAATGAATTGAATATACTGAACTTAATAGTCCTTGTGGTCATCACTGCTGTATACTCAATTGTCTGGTTCTAATTTAACAAATAAAAGTATGAAATAAAGTCATCAGACGCAATAGGTAACCTGCATTGAGAGTAGGTATAAGCAGAGTGCACCGATTCTCATACTAGAGAAAACCAGTACAGAGGTATACTCACAGACTGAAGTTTCTTCTTAGCAGCTTTTGCCAATTCAGACAAATCCAGGCTGCTAAGAAAACATACAAAGCTAATAAGCAAATAAATAAAGCCAGATTTGTGAACTCTGTAAAGTTTAAGACACCCAAGAGATAAAAATATTAATTATAGTTCATGGACCATGTTAGAACCAAGCATTCTACAGACCGATAGCCAGTGAGGAGCTCTAAACAGAACAAGTCGGTGAAAGTAACTCCTTCTGAAATACCACAATCATATAAGTGTTAAAGAGAAAAAAAAAATTGTCCACCAACTAAACGACAAAAGCTATTGCCAGGTTACCTTCCAGGCCCTTATGTGAGTAGTCACAATTTTTGAAGCATTAAAAAAAAAGCATGATATAAGAAAATATGCCAAGCTCGATGGCTCACGCCTGTAATCCCAGCACTTTGGGAGGCAAAGGTGGGAGGATCACAAGGTCAGGGGTTTTTTTTTTTTTTTGAGATGGAGTCTCACTCTGTCACCCAGGCTGGAGTGCAATGGTGCAATCTCGGCTCACTGCAACCTCTGCCACGCGAGTTCAAGCAATTCTCCTGCCTCAGCCTCCAGAGTAACTGGGATTATAGGCACACACCACTGTGCCTGGCTAGTTTTTGTATTTTTAGTAGAGACAGGGTTTCACCATCTTGGCCAGGCTGGTCTCGAACTCCTAACCTCGTGATCCACCCGCTTCGGCCTCCCAAAGTGCTGGGATTACAGGTGTGAGCCACCGTGCTCGGCGAGGTCAGGGGTTTGAGACCAGTCTGGCCAACATGGTGAAACCCCATCTCTACTAAAAATACAAAAATTAGCTGGGTGTGGTGGCACGCACTCGTAGTCCCAGCTACTCAGGAGGCGGAGGCAGGAGAATTGCTTGAACCTGGGAGGCAGAGGTTGCAGTAAGCCTAGACTGCACCACTGCACTCCAGTCTGGGCGACAGAGCAAGACTCCATCTCAAAAAAAAAAAGAAAAGAAAAGAAAAGAAAATACGAGGCTAGATGTAGTGGCTCGTACCTGTACGAGCACTTTGGGAGGCCAGGGCAGGTGGACTGCTTGAGTCCCAGAGTTTGAGACCAGCCTGGGTAACATAGCAAGACCCTGTCTCTACCAAAGCAAAAAAACAAAAAGGGAAGATGTAAAGGATCGGGATGGCAAGATTGTATCGGGAATAGCATTTAGTCATTTATAAACTCTTGACAGGTTCTGTGCAAAGGTAATTTGCAAAACAAGGGTTTAAGGTTCATTCCTGTAGCAATGAACTCATCTGCAATTATAGATCAGGTGTCAGCAAAATTATGGCCTTTTTGTTCAATTGACCTAGGAATAGTTTTTACGTTTTAAAATGATTGAGGGGCAAAAAGAAAAAACAATCTTTCATAACGTGAAAACTATTTGAAATTCAAATTTCAGTGTCCAGAAATAAAATTTCACTGGAATAGACATACCCATTCATTTATACAGTGTCCACAGATGCTTTCATCTACAACAGTAGAGTTAAGCTATTGTGAAAGGGGCCATATTGCCCACAAAACCTAAAATATTTATTATTTGGCCCTTGAGAAGAAAAGTTTGCCAACCCCTGTCATAGATAATGTAATCTCTATAACACAGACGTATTCTATAAATAAATAAATAAATAATACTGTCACAACTGGCTAAAACAGTGACAATATCACTGATTCCAATTTTCCTATTAGTAAAACTGCTACTTGTGCTCTTTGAAACTTAAGTTTTATATGGTGGTTTACTTACAGCCGTCTTATTTCCAAATGGTATAGCCATAAAAGAGAAAAATGTATGGGCTTTGTTAAACACAAAATATAATATACTTAAACATAACACAACCAAGGAAATATTAGTGATAGACAAAACTAACTGGTATTTCAATGGCCTTACCTGTCTGCCATTTGAGGTATTATAAAGTGCTGTCCATTTTTGTGATCTGAAACAGAAACCAAGTCAAAGTTTTGTTCATAGAAATGTTGATAAGATCTGTAAAGGAACACCACCATTATTTCCTCAAACTAAGTTTTGCAATCAGTATTTGTGCATAATTACGAGTCATGTTGCTAGACTGGCTAAAAATTCCTGAAGACTCAGCCATAGCAAGGCTTATAGCTTTGTTTTTTTTCTGGTACAAAGGTCCAGGCATCATTTAGCAGAAACCTATGCTCACCTCAATCCTTACGATTAGTTTGCCCTCAGTGTAACTGATGATCTTTGGCCATGGAAAGTGTGCTGAGGGAGCTGAATCAGCTCACAGCAGGCTTCCATCAGCCCACCGTGTGGGACAGTGGATGAGCTCTGGGCCTTGCTCAAATGAATCTATTAGTATAAAACAGTCAGGGCTGGGGCAGGTGGCCTTTGCAGATCCAGACAGGGACTCCATCTGCAAGGAAGCTTACTGACTCAGTCCTAGTCTAGCTTTTGGAGGACCCTGATCCATGTACCAATGAATAACGCCACTATCAGCATTCCTATGTAGGTTTTCCTTTAACATAAGTCTATCTTTTTTCTGGGTAAAGACCCAGGAGTAGAAATGCTGGGTTGTATGGTAAATGTATGTTTAACTTGGTAAGAAACTGCCAGACTTTTTCCCTTGAGTAGCACTATCACTTTGTTTTCCAAACAGCAATGTGTGAGAGTTATAGTTGCTTTCTGTCTTTCCCAGCATCTGTACTTTCAATTTTTGTTTTGTTTTCAAAAGTTTAATCATTCTAATAGGTATGCTGTGGCACCTCATCGTGCTAATGACTAACCATGCAGCGCTTGTCTTCATGTGATTTTTTTTTTTTTTGAGACAGAGTCTCGCTGTGTCGCCCAGGCTGGAATGCAGTGGCCGGATCTTCATGTGATTTTTTTTTTTTTGCCATCCCATATCTTGTCTTTGTCCAGTTTTTATTGGGTTATTTTCTTACTGTTGTTTTAATTTTAATTAATTAATTAATTTGAGACGGAGTTTCACTCGTTGCCCAGGCTGGAGTGCAATGGCGTGATCTCGGCTCACTGCAACCTCTGCCTCCCGGGTTCAAGCGATTCTTCTGCCTCAGCTTCCTGAGTAGCTGGGATTACAGGCATGCGCCACCACACCTGGCTAATTTTGTGTTTATTTTAGTAGAGACTGGGTTTCTCCATGTTGGTCAGGCTGGTCTCGAACTCCTGACCTCAGGTGATCTGCCTGCCTCAGCCTCCCAAAGTGCTGGGATTACAAGCGTGAGCCACCGTGCCTGGCCTATTTATTTATTTTGAGTCAGGGTCTCATTCTGCTCCCCATGGCTGGAGTGCAGTGGCGTGGATCTCGGCTCACTGGCAACCTCCACCTCCTGGGTTCGAGCGATTCTCATGTCTCAGCCACCTGAATAGCTAGGACTACAGTTGTGCACCACTACACCTGGCTAATTTTTTTATATTTTTAGTAGAAACAGGGTTTTGCCACGTTGCCTAGGCTAGTCTCAAACTCCTGGGCTCAAGTAAATATTACTCCTGGGCTCAATTTAAATATTCTTTAAATAGGCCGGGCGCGGTGGCTCAAGCCTGTAATCCCAGCACTTTGGGAGGCCGAGACGGGCGGATCACGAGGTCAGGAGATCGAGACCATCCTGGCTAACATGGTGAAACCCCGTCTCTACTAAAAAATACAAAAAACTAGCCGGGCGAAGTGGCGGGCGCCTGTAGTCCCAGCTACTTGGGAGGCTGAGGCAGGAGAATGGCGTGAACCCGGGAGGCGGAGCTTGCAGTGAGCTGAGATCCGGCCACTGCACTCCAGCCTGGGCGACAGAGCATGACTCCGTCTCAAAAAAAAAAAAAAAAAAAAAAAAATCTTTAAATATTCTGAATATGAGTCATTTGCTGGATATGTGATTTCTAAATACCTGTATTTTCTTGCAGTCTATTGCCAGTCTTTTCACTTTCTTAACTGTAGTTTTCTCAGAACAAACATTTTCCTTTTTTCCTTTTCTTTTGAGATGGAGTTTCGCTCTTGTTGCCCAGGCTAGAGTGCAGTGGTGCAATATCGGCTCATCGCAACCTCTGCCTCCCAGGTTCAAGCGATTCTCCTGCCTCAGCCTCCCAAGTAGCTGGGATTATAGGCATGCGCCACCACGCCTGGCTAACTTTTTGTATTTAGTAGAGATGCGGTTTCACCATGTTGGTCAGGCTGGTCTTCAAGTCCTGACCTCTGGTGATCCACCCGCCTTGGCCTCCCAAAGTGTTGGGATTACAGGCGTGAGCCACTGCACCTGGCCAGAAATTTTCAATTTTGATGAAGTATAATTTATCAATATTTTCTTTTATGGATTGAGTTTTTGGTGTTATATTTAAGAATTTTTTTTCCCCCTTGCAGAGGCAACGTCTTGCTCTTGTCGCCCAGGCTGGAGTACAGTGGCATAGTCATAGCTCACTGCAGCCTCGACTTCCTGGGCTCAAGCGATCCTCCTACCTCGGCCTCCCGAAGTATTAGGATTATAGACGTGAGCCACCATACTCAGTTGATAGCTAAAAGCTTTAATCCAAGATCACAAAGATTTTCTCTTATGTTTTCTTTTTTTTTCTTTTTTTTCTTTGAGACGTGGTCTCACTCTGTTGCCCAGGCTGGAGTGCAGTGGTATGATCTCGGCTCACTATAACCTCCACTTCCTGGATTCAAGTGATTCTCCTGCCTTGGCCTCCTGAGTAGCTGGGACTACAGGCGTGCACCACCACGCCCAGCTAATGTTTGTATTTTTAGTAGAGACGGAGTTTCACTATGTTGGCCAGGCTAGTCTTGAATACCTGACCTCAGGTGATCCACCCGCCTTGACCTCCCAGAGTGCTGGGATTACAGGCATGAGCCACCGTGCCCGGACCTCTTACGTTTTCTTCTAGAAGTTTTTCAGTGTTAGGTTTTACATTTAGATCTATGATCCTTTCCAGTTTTGGGGTAAGGTGTGAGGTTTAGGTTGAAGTTCACTTTCCTGCACATGGATGTCCGGTTGTCCCAATGCATTAAAAAAGACTATCCTGGGGCGGGTGCAGTGGCTCATGCCTGTAATCACAGCACTTTGGGAGGCCAACACAAGCGGATCACGAGGTCAGGCAATCAAGACCATCCTGACTAACACGGTGAAACTGTCTCTACTAAAATTACAAAAAATTACCTGGGTGTCGTAGCGTGAGCCTGTAGTCCCAGCTACTTGGGAGGCTGAGGCAGAAGAATCACTTGAACCCAGGAGGCCGAGGTTGCAGTGAGCCAAGATCCCACCACTGCACTCCAGCCTGGGTGACAGAGCAAGACTCTGTCTCAAAATAAAAGAAACAAAACAAAACAAATAAACTATCCTTCCTCCACCACTGAACTGATTACCTTTGCACTTTTGACAAAAATCAGTTGAACATATTTGTGTGGGTCTATTTCCGGATTCTCTATACTGTTTCAAAGGCCTATATGTCTATCTCTTCGTCAGTATCACAGTCTTGAGAACTGTAGAGCTTCATAGCAATTCCAAAAAATTGAGTGGTGTACTTCCTCCCACATTATTCTTCTGCAAAATTGTCTGGGCTATTCTAGTTCCTTCGCCTTTCCATTTGAATTTTTAAATTATTATTATTATTATTGGAGATGGAGTCTCACTCTGTCACCCAGGCTGGAGTGCAGTGGCACAATCATGGCTTACTGCAGCCTCAATCTCCTGGGTTCAGGTGATCTTCCCACCTCAGCCTCCCGAGTAGGTGAGACCACAGGCATGCACCACCACACATGGCTAATTTATTATTTGTAGAGATGAAGTCTCGCCATGCTGCCCAGACTAATCTTAAACTCCTGGGCTCATGTGGTCCTCCTGTCTTGGCCTCCCAAAGTGTTGGGATTACAGGCGTAAGCCACTATACCGGGCCTCCATTTGAATTTTAGAATCAGCATGTCTATGTCTATAAAAAATCCTCAATTGAAGTAAATTTATACATTAATTAACTTGTGGAGAATGGACATGTTACTGAGTCTTTATATCCATAAGCACAGTACATCTCTCCACTTACTCAGGTCTCCATTGATTTATCAGCAGTTTTTGGCATATAGATACTATGTGTATTGTGCATTTTATTAGATTTATATCTAAGTATTTAATTTGGACCTTTTTTATTTTTTTGAGACAGAGTCTCGCTCTTTCACTCAGGCTGGAGTGTAGTGGCGAGATCTCAGGCACACTGCAACTTCACCTCACAGGTTCAAGCGATTCTCCTGACTCAGCCTCCCGAATAGCTGGGACTACAGGTGCCTGCCACCATGCCCAGCTAATTTTTGTATTTTTAGTAGAGACAGGGCTTCCCCATGTTAACCAGGCTGGTATTGAACTCCTGACCTCAGGTGACCCACCCGCTTCGGCCTCCCAAAGTGCTGGGATTATAGGTGTGAGCCACCGTGCCCGGCCAATTTGGAGTTTTTATTACTGGTATTGTTTTTCTAGATTCAGTTTCCAATTGTTCACTGCTAGTCTAAAGAAATATGATGGATTTTTGGCAGGGCGCCAAAGAGCCTGCTTGCTTTTGGCACAGCAAGACTCTGTCTCAAAAAAAGAAAAAAGAAAAAAAAGATGGATTTTTGACTGTTGACCTTGTATTCCTGCAATCTTGCTTAACTCAAGGTTCTGGAAACCTTTTTGTAGGTTCCTTGTGATTTTCTACATAGAAATAATCTCATTTGAATGGGGACAGTTTGATTTCTTCCTTTTCAATCTGTATGCCTTTTATTTATTTTTCTTTCCTCTTGGCACTGGTTAGGATTTCCAGTGTGATGTAGAAGAGAAATGGTAAGAGTGGACACCCTAGTCTTTCTCCCAATCTGAGAACAAACACAGTCTTTCATCATTAAACAGATACTGTTTATCAGATCAAGGAAGTCTCATCTATTCCTAGTTTGCTAAGAGTTTTTTAAAACACGAATGGGGCCGGGCGCGGTGGCTCAAGCCTGTAATCCCAGCACTTTGGGAGGCCGAGACGGGCGGATCACGAGGTCAGGAGATCGAGACCATCCTGGCTAACATGGTGAAACCCCGTCTCTACTAAAAAATACAAAAAAAAAAACTAGCCGGGCGAGGTGGCGGGCGCCTGTAGTCCCAGCTACTCGGGAGGCTGAGGCAGGAGAATGGCGTAAACCCGGGAGGCGGAGCTTGCAGTGAGCTGAGATCCGGCCACTGCACTCCAGCCTGGGAGACAGAGCGAAACTCCGCCTCAAAAAAAAAAAAAAAAACACGAATGGATGTTGAAGTTTGTTGAATGCTTCTTCTCCATCAACTGATATGATTATAGTTTTTCTTTTTTACTCTTAACATGATAGATAATTACATAAAGTGATTTTTTTTTTTTTTTTTGAGACACAGTCTCACTCTGTTGCCCAGGCTGGAGTGCAATGGTGCAATCTCAGCTCACTGCAACCTCTGCTTGCTAGGTTCTAAGCGATTCTCCTGCCTCAGCCTCCTGAGTAGCTACATGCATGCACCACCACGCCCAGTTAATTTTGTATTTTTAGTAGAGATGGGGTTTCACCATGTTGGCCAGGCTAGTCTCAAACTCCCGACCTCAGGTGATCCACCCACCTCGGCCTCTCAAAGTGTCAGAATTACAGGCATGAGCCACCGTGCCTGGCCCGATTTTCAAATATTAAATCAGTCTTGCCTATCTGGAAATCCTACTTGGTTATGCTGCATTTTTCTTTTTCTTTTTTTTTTTTTTTTTTTTGAGACAGGGTCTCACTCTGTCACCCAGGCTAGAGTACAGTGGTGTGAACAAGGCTCACTGCAGCCTTGACCTGAGCTCAAGCAATCCTCTCACCTCAGCCTCCAGAGTAACTGAGACTACAGGCATGTGCCATCATGCCAGGCTAATTTTTTTGTTGTTGCAGTTTTGTAGATGGGGTCTTGCTATGTTGCCCAGGCTGGTCGCAAACTCTTGGCCTCAAGCAATCCTCCCACTTCGGCCTTTCAAAGTGTTGTGATTACCACTGTGAGTCACTATGCCTGGTCTTTATTATTATTATTATTATTTGAGATGGAGTCTCACTCTGTCACCCAGGCTGGAGTGTAGTGGCACGATCTCAGCTCACTGCAAACTCTACCTCCTGGGTTCAAGCAATTCTCCTGCCTCAGCCTCCCAAATAGCTGGGATTACAGGTACCCACCACTATGCCCAGCTAATTTTTATAGTTTTAGTAGAGATGGAGTTTCACCATGTCGGCCAGGTTGGTCTCAAACTCCTGACCTCAGGTGATCCACCTGCCTCAGTCTCCCAAAATGCTGGGATTACAGGCATGAGCCATCACGCCCGGTCTGGTTTGTATTTTTTTAAAATTATCCTTCAATGTCTGTGGGGTTTATAGTGACAACTCCATCTGTATTCTCTCCTTTTTGTCAGTATTGCCAGACATTTATGTTTACTAATCTTTCTGAAAAACCAATTTTTGGTTTCATTGATTTTTCTCTACTGTTTCCTTCTTTCAGTTTCATTGATTTCTGCTCTTTACTATTTGCTGCCTTCTGTTTGGTTCAGGTTTATTTTGCTTTTTTTTTTTTTAAAGTTTCTTAGGGGAGGAGCTTAGATGAATAATTTGAGGTCAGGTGCAGTGGCTCATGCCTGTAATCCAGCACTTTGGGAGGCTGAGGCAGGCAGATCATTCGAGGTGGGGAGTTACAGACCAGCCTGGCCAACATAATGAAACTCCATCTCTACTAAAAACACAAAAATTTGCCAGGCATAGTGCTGCATGCCTGTAATCCCAGCTCCTCAGGAGGCTGAGGCAGGAGAATCACTTGAACCCGGGAGGGGGAGGTTGCAGTGAGCCAAGATGGCACCACTGCACTCCAGTCTTGACAGAGCAAGACACCATCTCAAAAAATAGTAAGAATAATTTGAGACCTTTCTTATTTTCTAAGGTAAGAATTTAATACTATAAACTTCCTCTAAGCATTGCTTTGGCTGCATCCCAGAAATTCTGATATGCTGCATTTTCATTTTCATTCAGTTGAAAATATTATTTCCCTTGAGACTTCCTCTTAGACCTATGGATTAGTTAGAAGTGTGTTGTTCAGGGCTGGGCACGGTGGCTCACACCTGTAATCTCAGCACTGTGGGAGGCTGAGGTGGGTGGATCACCTGAGGTCAGGAGTTCGAGACCAGCCTGGTCAACATGGTGAAACCCTATCTCTACTAAAAATACAAAAATTAGCTGGGTGTGGTGGCACACGCCTGTAATCCCAGCTACTAGGGAGGCTTAGACAGGAGAATCGCTTGAACCCAGGAGGCAGAGGTTGCAGTGAGCCGAGATCGCACCACTGCGCTCCAGCCTGGGCAACAGCGTGAGGCTCTATTTCGGGGGGGGGGAAGAAAAAAGAAGCACGTTGTTCAACTTCCAAGCACTTGGGTATTCTTCAGTTTTATTTGTATTACCTATTTGTAGCTTAATACTATTATGGTCTGAAAATATACTTTATAGAATTTTAATTCTTTTAGATTCGCTAAGGTTTGTCTTACGACCCAGGATATGGTCCATCTGGGTGAATGTTCAATATGTACTTGAAAAGAATGTGTACTCTAATGTTGTCGGGTAGAAGAGTCCATAAACATCAACTAGATCTAGTTGGGTTTTGGTCTGGTTTAGTTCTATATCCTTACTGATTTCCTATCTACTAGTTCTATTACTAAAAGATGACTGTAGAGTCTCCAACAATAATTGTAGATTTGACCTTCTCTCCTTTTAGTGTTATCGAAGTTTGCTTCATGTATTTTGAAGGTCTGTTGCTGGATGTGTACACATTTAAAACTGTTATGCCTTCTTGATGAATTGACTCATTTATCATAACATTATGTACCTCTCTATCCCTGCTAATATTCCTTCCTCTGAAGTCTACTTTGTCTGGTATTAATATAGCCACTTTCTTTTCCTGGGCCTTTGCATGGTACATCTTTTTATACTTTTGGCTTTTAACTTATTACCTATATTGTTATATTTAAAGTGGGTTTCTTATAGACAGTATATATTAGACCTTATAGTTTTTTGTTTGTTCCTTGAGGCAGGGTCTTGCCCTGTTGCCCAGGCTGGAGAGCAGTGGCATGATCAGCGCTCACTGCAGCCCTGATTTCCTGAGCTCAAGTGATCCTCCCACCTCAGCCTCTCTTGAGTAGCTGAGACTACAGGCATGCACCACCATGCCTGGCTGCTTTGTATAAAATTTTTTGTAGTGAAGGGATCTTGCTCTGTTGCTCAGGCTGGTCTTAAACTCCTATGCTCAAATGATTAGGAGAATTGCTTCAGGCTCCCTAAATTGTTGGGATTACAGGTGTGAGCCACTGCTCCCAGCCCCTTTTGTTTTTTAATCCATTCTGACAATCTCTGCTTTTTATCGATGTTTTTGGGTCATTAACATTTAATGTAATTATTGATATGTATGGATTTAAGTCTGTGATGTTACTATTTATTTTCTGTTTGGTCCTTAGTTTTTTGTTCTCCCCCATCCTCTCTTTTGAATATTTTGAATCAAAATATCTTTTGATGATTTATGTTTAATACTCCATTTTCATTTACCTCTAGCGTTTTTGATCACATATCTTTGTAGTCTTTTTTTTTTTTTTTTTTTTTTTGAGATGGGAGTCTCGCTCTGTCACCCAGGCTGGAGTGCAGTGGCATGATCTCGGCTCACTGCAACCTCCGCCTCCCAGGTTCGAGCAATTCTCCTGCCTCAGCCTCCCAAGTAGCTGGGACTACAGGTGCACACCACCACGCCCAGCTAATTTTTGTATTTTTAGTAGAGACAGGGTTTCACCACGTTGGCCAGGATGGTCTTGATCTCTTGACCTCATGATCTGCCCACCTCAGCCTCCCAAAGTGCTAGGATTACAGGCGTGAGCCACCATGCCAGGCCTGTAGTCTTCTTTTAGTGGTTGTGGTAGAAATTACTCTCTCTCTCTATATATACACACACACATACATACATACACACACACACACACACACACACGTACATACACCTAACTTTTCAGTCTACTTAGAAATCCTATTTTACATTTCCAGAAGGCAGAAATCTTACCATTCTATTTCTTTTACCCTACTCCCTTTTATGTTATAGTTGTCAAATGTATTACACTGATACATGCTGAAAACTCCACTAGACAATTTTTTTGTTTTGTTTTTTGAGACAGAGTCTCCCTGTCACCAGGTGGGAGTGTAGTGGCACGATCTTGGCTCACTATAACCTTTCCCTCCTAGGTTCAAGTGATTCTCCTGCCTCAGCCTCCTGAGTAGCTGGATTTACAGGCACATGCCACCATGCCTGGCTCATTTTTGTATTTTTACTAGAGACAGGGTTTCACCATGTTGGTCAGGCTGGTCTCAAACTCCTGACCTCAGGTGATCCGCCTGCCTCGGCCTACCAAAGTGCTGGGATTACAGGCTTGAACTACTGAGACTGGCTGACAATGTTATAGCTTTAAGATATGTATGACAATTTCAACTTTTTGTTTGTTTCTTGAGACAGGGTCTTACTCTGCCAGATCTTTAACATTTCTGTTGTTTTTCTTTAATTCCTAAAGTTCCAAGATTCCCTCTGGCATCATTTCCCTTCCACTCAAAGAACTTTCTCTAGCATTTCTGTTAAAGTAAATAATAATTCTCTTATTTTTTTTTTCCCTGTTAGAATATCCTTATTTTGCCTTCATTCCAAAGGTTATTTTCATTGGATATGGAATTCTGGGTTGACAGCTTTTCTTTTAGCACTTTAAAAGTATTGTTTCTACCATCACAAAGATGATGAGAAAAAAATAATAATAATAATAAAAAAGGATCAGTGTCTCACGCCTGTAATCCTATCACATTGGGAGGCTAAGGTGGGCGGATTTTGAGCTCAGGAATTCAAGACTAGGCTAGGCAACATAGTGAAACCCCATCTCTACAAAAAATACAAAAATTATCTGGGCACAGTGGCGCACACCTGTAGTCTGAGCTACTGTGGACGCTGAGGTGGGAAGATCACTTGAGCTCAAGAGGTTGAGGTTTCAGTGAGTTGAGATCACACCACTGCACTGTAGCCTAGGGGATGGAGTGAGATCCTGTCTCAAAATAACAATAATTTAAAAAGTATTATTCTGGCCGGGCGCGGTGGCTCATGCCTGCAGTTCCAGCCCTTTGGGAGGCTGAGGTGGGCGGATCATGAGGTCAGGAGTTCGAGACCAATCTGGCCAACATGATGAAACCCCATTCTCTACTAAATATGCAAAAATTAGTCAGCCGTGGTGGCGGGCACTTGTAATCCCAGCTACTCAGGAGGCTGAGGCAGGAGAATTGCTTGAACCTGGGAGACAGAGGTTGCAGTGAGCCGAGATTGCACCACTGCCCTCCAGCCTGGGCGACAGAGAGAGACTCCATCTCAAACAAACAAACAAACAAAACCAAAGTATTGTTTCATTTCCTTCTCATCTCCATAGTTTCTGATAAGAAATCCATAATCATTCAAATCATTGTTTTTCTATATATGTTATGTATTACTTTCTCCTGGCTGCTTTCAAGATGTTTTCTTCAACTTTAGTTTTCAGCAGTTTGATTCTGATGTGTCTCAAGTGTGGATTTGAGTTTATCTTCTCTGGAATTTTCTAAGTTTCTTGAATCTGTAAGTTTACGTCTTTCACCAAATTTAGATTTTTTTTTTTTTTTTTAAGATAGAGTCTCACTCTGTTGCCCAGGCTGGAGTGCAGTGGTACCATCTGGACTCTGGACTCAATGCAACCTCTACCTTCCAGGTTCAAGTGATTCTTGTGCCTCAGCCACCCGAGTAGCTGGGATTATAGGTGCACACCAACATGCCTGGCTAATTTCTGTATTTTTAGTAGAGATGGGGTTTTGTCATGCTGGCCAGGCTGGTCTCGAACTCCCAACCTCAAATGATCCGCCCACCTCGGCCTCCCAAAGTGCTGGGATTACAGGTGTGAGCCACTGAACCTGCCCTAAAATTAGAGGACTTTTTTTGCCAATATTTCTTCAAATACTTTTTCTGCACACACCACTCTTTCTCATCTCTTATTGGGAATCCAATGACATAAATGTCAGACATTCTAGTATTTTCCCACAGGTCCCTGAGACTGTTCAGTTTTTTCTTCCTACTCTTTTTTCCTCTCTGTTGCTTAAACCAGATAATTTCTAGTGATCTGTTTTCAATTCACTGACTTTCTTTGTCATCTTTAGTCTTCTATTAAGCCCATCCAGTGAGTTTTAAATTTTTAGTGTTTGTATTTTTCAGTTCTAATATTCCTATTTGGTTCTCTTCTGTATCTTCTATTTCTCTGATGAGACTTTCTATATTCCTGTTTGTTTCAGGAATGTTTGCTCTTACTTCTTATAGCATGGTCTTACTAGCTGCTTTAAAATCTTTGATAACTCCAACATTTGTGTCATCTTGGGGTTGGCATCTATTGACTGCCTTCCCTTGCAAGTACATGAGAATTACTTATATGTCAAGTCATTATGGATGGTATCCTGGACACTGTGAATGTTATGAGACTCTGGGTCTTCTTTAAACTTTATGCAAAAATGTTAATATTTTTGTCTTAGCAGGCAACTGACCAGGTGAGGTTCTGCCTTCTGGGCAGATGGTGAGAGAATAGAGAGAAAAAGAAAAGCAATCAGGATCCCCCCTCATCCTCTTGCTCAGAGATTTAGGAACCTGTACTGCCACTGCTGCTGCTGCTATTGCAGCCATAGGCTTGCCTAGGGTCTGGATGGGAGAGATCAGAAAAAGGGAAGAGGAGGAGGAAAAACCTCCAGGGGAATCCCTTTCCTCTCTGTCCTGTAGGAGTCCCATTTCCTGCTCTTTAACCAGAAAAAGGCTTTTTTGTTTTTTGAGATGGAGTCTCATTCTGTTGCCCAGGGTGGAATGCAGTGGCGCAATCTTGGCTCACTGCAACCTCTGCCTCCCGGGTTCAAGCAATTCTCCTGCCTCAGCCTTCCAAGTAGCTGGGATTACAGGCGCCTGCCACCACATCCAGCTAATTTTTTTGTGTTTTTAGTAGAGAAGGGTTTCACCATGTTGGCCAGCATGGTCTTGATCTCCTGACCTCGTGATCCGACCACCTCAGCCTCCCAAAGTGCTAGGATTACAGGTGTGAGCCACTGCACCTGGCAGAAAAAGGCTTTTTTGCACTCATTATGTACTTCCAGGTTTCAGGCTGTTATTGAAGTCCTATCAGAAGTAAGACAAAGAGGACACTCACCACCAGCTGATGGCACTTTGAGTTCCCTAATTCACCAACTAGGATTTATTTTTCAGAGTCTTTAGCTAGCTACTCCAAGCATTTGGTCCACATCTATTAGTTCTATTCTGCAGGAGACACGGTGGGGTGTGCTTACTCCATCTCACCCAGAACTGAAACTTCACCAGAGGCTCTTAACTCTATTGTACAACCAGGATGGAGAACCACTGCATACATATATGTGAAGGTTGTACATCAGGGATTGGCCAATATTTTCTCTAAAGGGCCAAATAGTAAATATTTTAGGCTTTGTGGCCTGTTGCAATGACTTAACCTATTCAGCTCTGCTGTTGTTATGTGCAAGCAGCCATACATAAGGTATAAATAATTGGGCATAGCTCTCTTGCAATAAAACTTGATTCATTTATTTTTCAGATGGGGGTCTTGCTTTGTCACTGCACCCAGGCTGGAGTGCAGTGGCACAAACATAGATCACTGCCACCTTCAATTCCTGGGCTCAAGTCCCAGCCTCCCAAGTAGCTGGGACTACAGGCGTGCACCACCATGCCTGGCTAATTTTTAAAAAAACTTTTTTGTGGAGACAGGGTCTCACCCCTCTTGCCCAGGCTGGTCTCGAATTCCTGGGCTCAAGCAATCCTCCTGCCTCGGCCTCCCAAAGTGCTAGGATTACAGGCATGACCCATTGCACCCGGCAAAAGCTTGCTTGCTTTATTTATTTATTTATTTATTTAGACAAGTCTTACTCTGTCACCCAGGCTGAAGTGCAGTGGCGCAATACAAAACTTCATTTAATAAAACAAGTAGCTGGCTAGATTTGGGCTACAGACCATAGTTTGCTGACCCCCTGTTCCATATCCCAAATAGCCAACTTGGCTTTGACAAAGTTTATTTCTGGACTTTTTTTCCATTCCTTAGGAAGAATTTTTCAAATAACTACAAAGGTTATTGCTTTACTCCTGCATTTACTCCCACCAAGTTCAAGAACTGTGGTAACCATTCAATTTTGCTTTGTTTATTCAATCTGATTCTTGAAATAAGTTATTTCTCTAGAGCTGAAGTTTTAAAAATGAAAAATCTAAGATTTGTCCAACTTTATATCTTTTATATGTAACTGACAATTCTGTAGTTATCCTTTCAAATTAGAACCCATATTTACAGCTTTCTCAGGGACATGTTAAAGTAGAGGAGGTCATAAAAAAATAGTGTCCCGACTTGTTTTTCTAGAACCTTCCTGACTGGAGATGTGAAGCGGTCATTCTCCGTCCACTCACCTGGTTTCCTGCCACAGAGATAGAAGGCTAGTCTGTCCGTCAGCTCATACTGTATTTCCACAAGGCGCTCTGCCAGCTCATGGTGCCCTCCTTGCCTACCAAGAGAAAACAAAGTACCATTTATATTACTCACTATTCACTGGCTTTAAAATGGAGAAGTACAAAGAGAGACACCTGAGCAGTTTATCACACAAGGCTTTTTAGAATAATCAGCCTTGTCGTGGGAGGTAGATTTCTGAAGTCTACTTTGCATCCCACTTTTATAAACTGTTTTCACCATCTGAACTATCCCCTTTCCTTTATTAAGGCACAAAATAGAATACTTAATAAGAAATTCAAAGATTTATGAGAGGGAAGGATAAAGAATGACTTAATTTAATGAAGTAAAAAAATGAAATTAATCAATGGTTTAGGGTAGAGGTTCTCAAAAATTAACTAGCACATTTCTAGGAATATACCATGTGCAGGCCCCACCCTTGGAAATTCTGAATCAGTGGGGACAGGATGGGACCAGGGCCCAGTATGTTGAAGAAAGTCCTTCCCCTAGGTGATGCCGATGCAGCCAGTCTGACTCTGGATGACAGTCTAGTAACCACTTCAAAGACTTCAAATCAGTGACAGACAGGCCAACCTAATGCACAGCTCATGCCTGTAGCTACTTCTGTCTCCTTATCTTCAATTTGCATAACAGAAAATATTAAATTTACCTTTCAACATTCATGAAATATTTAAGCTGCTTAGAATCCTTTTGGTAACAAGGATTCAAACAAATTATATTGAGATTATTATATGCAAGGTACAAGTGTGAAAATCCCATGGTAAATGATAATAAGTATTATTTACCCAGGGCCCTCTTCCAAGATCAAGTGTATTTTGTGGTTTTTGTCCTTAAAAGTAATGGCAAAAACCGCAATTATTTTTGCACCAACCTGATAGTTTCAGTCAGCTTCTCTCCCGACCATTCAAGGCACTCACAACACCCTCCGACCTACCACACAGCTTTGATCTGTGAGAGTCACATCTTATTCTTTCATTTTTTAGTATCTTTGAAATCAGGAAATATTCTATAATTGATGATACACCATAATTGGCTGAGCTCTTTTCTTTTTTAGCGCTGTGTGAAATAATGAAGCACCGTGCAATACTGTACTCCTGCTGTTATTCCCAGACCCACTCTGTTCTTTCCAGCCAGGTCTCCTGCTGTGCTGAACACGCTTTGTCCCTCCCTGCCTCCTGATCTTGACTCCTGCCTTTCCTCTTACCTGGAATGCTTTAGCTCCTCCTTCATACATTCAAATCCAACCCATTCTTCAAGACCAACTGAAGAAATTTCTTAAATGATTTGGACCAAAATGAAGAAACCCTATATATGCTTTTTAAGACCAATTATCTATTTTAGCAATGAATCACACATGGTCTTGCCTCCTTGAACTCTTTCAGGCATTCATGAATCATCTTTTCCAAGAGAGTAAATTCTGGGAAGGCAGAGTTTTGTTATTTGCCCATTTTATCCTCTGTGGAGCAGAGCATTGTGCTTCACAGTTAATAAAGGTACTTTGGAAAAAGAAGGAAAGATGATTGATCTTTGGCCATTTAATTGATATCCAATTTAATTGAATATTTAAATGATATTCAAGACTAACCTATAATTTTTCAAGGACGGTATTAATAAAGAAAAATTTAAAGCATTTTACAGTGAGCACTTTTTTTTTTTTTTTTTTTTGAGACAGTCTCGCCCTGTTACCCAGGCTGGAGTACAGTGGCGTGATCTTGGCTCATGGCAACCTCTGCCTCCCAGGTTCAAGTGATTCTCCTGCCTCAGCCTCCCAGGTAGCGGGATTACAGGCGCCTGCCACCATGACCAGCCAATTTTTTTTTTTTTTTTTTTTTTTGTATTTTTAGTAGAGACAGAGTTTCACCATGTTGGTCAGGCTGGTCTCGAACTTCTGGCCTCAAGTAACCTGTCTGCCTTGTACCATCAAAGTGCTGGGATTACAGGTGTGAGCCACCGCGCCCAGCCTAGAGTGAGCACTTAGATGTCTACTACCCAAACCTTACAATTAACATTTTACTATACTTGTTTAATCACATATCTATGTATAGATTTGCTTTTAAGTTCAAGCAATAACTAAGAGTATTAAAAAATAGAAGAGTGTGGCTGGGCGCGGTGGCTTACGCCTGTAATCCCAGCACTTTGGGAGGCTGAGACGGGTGGATCACGAGGTCAGGAGATGGAGACCATCCTGGCTAACATGGTGAAACTGTCTCTACTAAAAATACAAAAAAATTAGCCAGGCGTGGTGGTGGGCGCCTGTAGTCCTAGCTACTCGGGAGGCTGAGGCAGGAGAATGGCGTGAACCCAGGAGGTGGAGCTTGCAGTGAGCCGAGATGGCCCCACTGCACTCCAGCCTGGGTGACAGAGCGAGACTCCGTCGCAAAAAAAACAAAAGAGTGCATTCTGTAATTCTTCATACTTGATTTGGAATCTGACTATAGCTCAAATACCACTGTGTTATAAAGGATCAAGTAAAAGACTGGAAGTTTAGCACACTGGTTCATGATTCTAGCCTTCCTCAACTTTGCCAGGCTGAGCTTATATGCATTTGAAATGTCTTCATCTGTAAAATAAAGTAACATAAATCTTTAAAGGGGTTAAATGTTAACATATACAACTTAGCTACTTAACAAGGAATCATACCCAACAAAAAAATTCCAGATAGAAGTTGCAAGAATCTAGGTCTCTTACCTTGCATAATCAACGGGAGTTTTCCCACTAGAATCCTGTGTGCCTGGGTCTGCTCCATATACTGCTAATAATTCAGCCTGTAAAATCTGCCCTGCTTTGGAGGCAACATGGAGTGGGGTGTTTCCTTTTTCCTAAGAATCATTAATAAAAAGTAGACAAAAGAGCACATTAAATAAAGCTACATGAACACAACTCACTTAGTTTCAATACCTGAAGCAATTGATGTTTTCTTACAGGATGAAAGAAGTTGGCTTGTGCTCCTAAAGACAACAGTCTCAAACAGGTTTCAAGATTCCCTGTTCTCACGCTTGAATGGAGTTGCTGAAAAACACAGAAACAAGAAAGGAATCGTGGTTAGAGGTGTAAAGAATGATGTCCTAGAGCAGTAGATAGACCATTTTAATATATGTTACATCATTAACACATAATCTTTATTTGTCTCGGTAAAGTGCATGGACCAGTCTCTCCTTTGCCAGTCACAACCGTCCCTGGGCTGTAAGATGGGGTCAGGCCACTTTACTGATAAGGAAACTAGGGCTGTGAAGGCTGATTTGCCCAAATGCATGACTTGTCTAAGAAGTGGCACAACCAGAACCTGAGTGAGAGGTAGGACTGTGTGAAAACGTGACTGCGTGGTTCTGATGTCTGACAGACCTGAATTTCAAACTATACCCACTTCAAACTGTGTGGGCTAGAGAAAGAGCTTTAAGCAATCTGAACCTCACTTTCCTCATCTCAAAAATGTCAACAATGGCCAGATGCAGTGGCTCATGCCTATAATCCCAGCATTTTGGGGGGTTGAGGTGGGAGGATCACTTGAGCCCACGGGTTTGAGACCAGCCTGGGAAACAGCAAGACTCTGGCTCTACAAAAAATACGAAAATTAGTTGGGTGTGGTGGCATGTGCGCCTGTAGTCCCTGCTACTAGGGAGGCTGAGATGGGAAGATCACTTGAGCCTGGGCAGTGGAGGCTGCAGTGAGCTGTGATCATGCCACTGCACTCCAGTCTGGGCGACAGAGCAAGACCCTGTCCAAAAAAAACCCACAAAATTTATAAAAGGTGGCATTTTTCTTTTTAGAAAGGGTCTTGCTTGCTCTGTCATCCAGGCTGGAGTGCAGTGGAGTGATCATGGCTCACTGCAGCCTCAGTATGCTGGGCTCAAGCAATCCTTCCACCTCAGCCTCCCAAATAGCTGGCACTACAGGCACTGGCCACCACGCCCTCCTAATTTTTTATTTTTCAATACAGATGAGGTCTCACTATGTTGCCCAGGCTGGTCTCGAACTTACGAGCTGAAGCAATTCTCCCACTTTGGCCTCCCAAAGTGTTGGGATTACAGGCATGAGATACTGTGCCTTATTCACAGGGTTATAAGGATTTAGTGATATAATAAAGTGCTCAAAGAATACAAATGCTATAATAACGGTTATTACTATTAGTTGTTACTGTAATTACGGCTTTAGGACTTCAAATTCTATACTGTGTAAGCTACAGGATCCTGCCTTATACAATACCCTCTCTGCCACATTATTCTTGGCCTGTATAATATGCTTTAATAAAGTATTTCAGGGTAGGAAAAGGCCCGTGATATACCGAATTCTGTACTACTGCAGAAAAGCTCTTATATATTCAGAAGATGAGTTACCTTCCTTTCAAATCTAACCTAGAATTGTCCAAGATGCAGTAACCCTTATCACAGGAATTAAGAAATCTACTCTAACATCTATTTCTTCTAAGTCTTGTTTAATTTTTTAAATAGTTATGTTTGTTTGTTTGTTTGTTTTTTAAACACAGGGTCACATTATGTTGCCCAGGCAGGACTGAACTCCTCGGCTCAAGCAACCCTTCCACCTCAGCCTCCCAAGCAGCTAGTATTACAGGCATGTGCCACTGTGCCTAATTTTTTAAAACTATGGTAAGAAAAAAAAAACCAACACGTACCAAGTCTTATTAACCAATGGAAGTAGTAAGTGTATGCATTTCTATGCAAAATTTCAAATTCTGAATTCTTCAGCCAGATTCTGCTGGGGATTAAAAAAGGGGGGGGGGGGGGAAAGGCCGGATACAGTGGCTCACACCTGTAATCCCAGCACTTTGGGAGGCCAAGGCAGGCAGACTGCTTAAGATGAAGAATTTGAGACCAGTCTGGACAACAGGGTGAAACCCCATCTCTCAAAAAAAGACAAAAATTGGCCGGGCGTGGTGGCTCATGCCTGTAATCCCAGCACTTTGGGAGGCTGAGGGGGGTAGTTCACTTGAGGTCAGGAGTTCAACACCGGCCTGGCCAACATGGCGAAACCCTGTCTCTACTAAAAATACAAAAAAAATTAGCCAGGTGTGGTGGCGGGCACCTGTAATCCAAGCTATTCAGGATGCTGAGGCAGGAGAATAGTTTAAACCCAGGAGGTGGAAATTGCAGTGAGCCGAGATCGTGCCACTGCACTCCAGCCTGGGTGACACAGTGAGACTCCATCTCAAAAAAACAAAAAACAAAACACACAAACACACACACACATACACACACACACACAAATTAGTCAGGCTTGGTGGCACATGCCTGTGATCCCAGCCACTTGAGAGGCTGAGATGGGAGAATCATTTGAGCCTGGGGAGGTTGAGGGTGCAGTCAGCCATGATTATGCCACTACACTCTAGCCTGGGCAATAGAGTGAGACTCTGTCATTCAGGCTGGAGTGCCGTGGCATGATCTCGGCTCAATGCAACCTTCATCTCCCCAGTTCAAGAGATTCTCAGCCAAATTCTACTAGACATACAAAGAAGAACTAACATCCTACTGAAATTATTCCAAACAATCAAAGAGGAGAGGCTCCTCCCTAACTCATTCTGTGAAGCCAACATCAGCCTGATACCAAAATCAGGCAGAGACACAACAAAAAAGGAAAACTTCAGGCCAAAATCCATGATGAACACAGATTTTTAAAAAAAAACTCTCAATAAAATATTAGCAAACCGAATCCAGCAGCACATCAAAAGTTAATCCACCGTGGCTGGGCGCAGTGGCTCACGCCTGTAGTCCCAGCACTTTGGGCAGCTGAGACAGGCGGATCACGAGGTCAGGAGTTTGAGACCAACCAGGCCAACATGGCAAAACCCCGTCTCTACTAAAGATACAAAAAATGGCCAGGTGTGGTGGTTCACACCTGTAATCCCAGCACTTTGGGAGGCCAAGGCGGGTGGATCATGAGGTCAGGAGATCAAGACCATCCTGGCTAACACGGTGAAACCCCGTCTCTACTAAAAATACAAAAAAATTAGCTGGGCATGGTGGCGGATGCCTGTAGTTCCAGCTACTCGGGAGGCTGAGGCAGGAGAATGGCGTGAACCCGGGAGGCAGAGCTTGCAATGAGCCAAGATTGCGCCACTGCACTCCAGCCTGGGTGACAGAGCAAGACTCCGTCTCAAAGAAAAAAAAACAAACAAAAGATTAGCCAGGCCTGGTGGCACACGCCTGTAATCCCAGCTACTTGGGCGGCCAAGGCAGGAGAATCACTTGAACCTGGGAGACCGAGGTTACAGTGAGCCGAGATCGCGCCATTGTACTTCAACCCAGACAACAGGGTAACACTCCGTCTCCAAAAAAAAAAAAAAAAACATTAATCTACCATGATCAAGTAGGCTTTTTTGCTGAGATTCAAGGCTGGTTCAACATACACAAATCAATAAATGTAATTTGCCACATAAATAGAAGCAAAAGCAAAAACCACATGATCATCTCAATAAATGCAGAAAAAGTTTTCTTTTTTTGAAACAGGGTCTTGCTCTGTCGTCCAGGCTGGAGTGTCGTGGTATAATCTCAGCTTACTGCAACCTCCACCTCCTGAGCTCAAGTCATTCTCCCACCTCAGGCTCCCGGGTAGCTGGGACTACAGGCACGTGCCACCATACCCGGCTAATTGTTGTTATTTTTTGTAGAGATGGGGTTTTGCCATGTTGCCCAGGCTGGTCTCGAACTCCTGAGCTCAAGTGATCTGCCGGTCTCAGTCTCCCAAAGTGCTGGGATTACAGGCGTGAACCATCGCACCCGGCCAAAAAGTAATAAAAAAAATTATGAATAGTAAGTCCTCAAGCTCTGTGTGAGTAAGCATTTATCCAAGGCAGTGCTTTGAAAATAAATATGCACACTTCTTACAGCATCTCTCAAAAACATGCGAAGGCCCACATAAAGAAAACCACCTCACTCGTTTTACAAGTATGATAAACCATTCTGTGAACTATAGCTTTGTGAGTCACACATTGCTTTCCGAAGATCATACTCATTGTTTAGCCTGGAAACCTGAAGAAGTAAGTCCCCTTCCTTTAGTACTTTTTCTAGTCCTTATTAAAAAGAAACAATTGTCCTATAAACTTTCTAGTCCCTTCTAGAAACAACTCTGAGATGGTTCCTATTTCAAAGTTAAACAAACAAAAAACTTATCAAAATATAATTTAAAAGCCATATTGGAAAAACACAAATAGCCTTCTAGAGACTTACTTTTCCTCTTTGCCCTGTGCCTCCACTACATGAATGGCTGCCATTTGAATTCAGATTAAAGATGAACCCAATTGGGAAAAAAAGCTATTCATTACTTAATGTGCAGAACTTAGTTTTTGTTTTTCTTACTTTAAAAACTTTTTGCAGCCTGGGCAACACAGCAAGAACCTGTCTCTACAAAAAAATAAAAAATATTAGCTGGGCATGGTAATGCGCCTGTAGTTCCAGCTACTCGGGAGGCTGATGTGGGAGGACTGCTAGAGCCTAGATGGTCAAGGCTGCAGTGAACCGTGATTGCACCACTGCACTCCAGCCTGGGCGACAGAGCAAGACCCTGTCTCAAAAAAACAAAAACAAAACAAAACACCAAAAAACCCTGGCCGGGTGCGGTGGCTCACACCTGCAATCCCAACACTTTGGGAGGCCGAGGCAGGCAGATCACCTGAGCTCAGGAGTTCGAGACCAGCCTGGCCAACATGGTAAAACCCCATCTCTACTAAAAATACAAAACTTAGCCAGGCATGGTGGCATGCACCTGTAATCCCAGCTACCCAGGAGGCTGAGGCAGGAGAATTGCTGGAATCTGGGAGACAGAGGCTGCAGGGAGCCGAGATTGTGCCACTGCACTCCAGTCTGGGTGACAGAGCAAGACTCCGTCTCCAAAAAAAACACAAAAAACAAAAACAAAACCCACAACCAAACTTCTTTTTTTTTTTTTTCAAATAAAACAATATGCTGTCTTAGCCAGCTCTTTTAGGAATTTTAAAAGGTGTGACCCACCTTGCTAAGATCTTTGGCAGTCACACTATCGTCATCCCGGCAGGGCAAGCGATGGACGAATGCTAACATCTGATACTTGGCTCTGATGAATTCCGCTTTATTGGGACTGGTTCAAAAACAAAAAAGAAAACAGTTCACTCGTTCAGATACAACAATCCCCATTCTTTGTACTGTAAAAAGAAGAGGAAGTGACCCACATCCCCCACTTGAGAATAAAATGAACAATGCTCAAGTAAGTTTCAGCAAGGTTTAAGACCTGAAGTTTGAAAACATACATTAGTCATTATAATGGCTGGGACGGCAGAGTGCCTGCTTTTTATAGTAGCCCTCTTCTCTGTGTAATTGTCTGAACTGACATAGCAACCTCGGGAGAAAGCAGCATTTAGTCCCATCTTACAGGTGAGGCAACAGGCAGAAGGGTGCCCAAACCTAGATTTCTGGTCTGATCGCCTCTTATTTGAGTATACGTTTAAATCTGATTACATTTACAGACTCCAAGCCATGGTTTCCAACTGAGGAAGCCGCTTACTCCTGCCGGGCGGCCATGCTAAACAGATGGTCCTGCCCCACCCCATTCTGCATTTCTAATAGCAAAGAGCCTGATGTATGACTAGGGTAACCCCCTCCTCTGCTGCCCTTGTGGAGACTGACCAAAAATAGCTGCACTCCTTTCAGTGGGCCCCATTTGTTATGAAGAAATAAAAGTATTTATAAACATTCCACTCACTGTACTTTATCCTGTGGATTAGCTTTACGTCTTCCACTCATAATAGATGCAGGGTCCAGCAAAGAATGCTCCCATATAGAGTTAGCACCGTTATTATACAAGGTCTCAACCATCTAAAACCAAGCAGACAACATAAGACTTTAATTTCTTTTCACAAATATTCAATGGGGATCAGTGACTGAACAGGGTAAACAAAGTCTATTATAAACACTCATGTTAGGAATATCATTCATATCACTGTTTTCTGATTTGAGAATGAGAAAGATGATCAATCTGTATGCAGGATTCAGCTTTGACTAGTAGGATACTTAAATACCTAAAGAAGTGTGACCGAACTGTTCTTATACAGTATTAAAGACAAGCACTCTGACACCTTAGAGCAGGGTTTCCCAAACCTAATTAAACACTATTTTCAAGATTCTTAACGACCCATGTACTGTCTATATTATTCACATAATATTTGTCTTTAAAGCCACTTACTTTTAAAAACAACTACAGTTTGATGTGCTAGTTATAGCTTTCCTATACACAGTAAAATAATGCAACCACTTAAAAAAACCATGTATTACCTACATCTGTCTTGCATACCACTGGTGGTTCCACATTTGGGGAATTGTTGCTTTAGGGTCAACTCTGGCATTCTAAACTACTCATCTCTGGACTTTACTGAGATTCTATAATACAATCTGGCTTTGTAAACACAGACAGACCTGAGAGCAGTAAACAGCCCCTTTCACATGAGCGTGAGCTGTTAGAAACTTCTAAGCAAAAGTTAGTAATAAATCATATCTCCAAATTTCATTTCAAGGCATGACTCCTAAAACAGCCCCATCTGTTTTTTACAGCAGTGTAGTTATTTTCACATCAGAGATCCAAACCCACTTGTTTTGGCTCCTTGGTTCACACAGGCAAGTTTAAGGGATATGTGCAGCTGTCAGAGATTCAGAGAAATGTCTAATCAAGACAAATGAAGGCAAAACACACATTTAACCTTGAGTTCCAAGAGAACTTGAAGAATGTGTACCCCAAAATAGAAGTAAAGGTGACATGACATTGAACCCCAAATAAAACAAAGAGCCCATTTAACAGGGTATTCTACATGCAATCAAAACATATTAATTTAATTTGGTCTCTCTGACTAGTAACAGAACTTTAAGAAAACTTAAAAAGTTTCAGAAGTTTCTGAGGAATCCCAGCCCATGCCACTATCAAAGCAGAAAAACATGTTCTAAAAATATTAGCAGGTACTCAGGAATAAGTACATTAAAGAAAAGTTTCTCAGGCAGTAGCTTTCAGAAACATTCATTATCATGCATAGAAGAGATGGACTACTGGCTGGGCACGATGGCTCATGCCTGTAATCCCAGCACTTTGAGAGGTTGAGGTGCAGATCACTTGAGTTCAGGAGTTCGAGACCAGCCTGGCCAACATGGTGAAATCCCTTCTCTACTAAAAATACAAAAATTAGCCGGGCATGATGGCGGGCGCCTGTAATCCCAGCTACTCGGGAGGCTGAGGCAGGAGAATCGCTTGAACCCTGGAGGCAGAGGTTGCAGTGAGCTGAGATCACACCACACTGCACTCTAGCCTGGATGACAGAGACCCTGTCTCAAAAAAAAAAAAATTTTTTTTTTCTAGTGACAGTCTAGAAAGTCAACAGTGCAACATTACCAAGGCATTTTAATGACTATCCATCTATGTACCTATAATTGAGCTGTTTGGACAAGATTTATGTCAAATAGGAAGAAAAATCTTAAATGATGAATTCAATACAGATAATATTTATAAGTAGCATTGATGGGCATGCCATCTCTATTCAATTATGAAACAGTTTTGTCTTATGGAAGAAGTACGCCAGGAGAAATTTTAGTTGTTAACACGATGAGCCCTCAAATGTAAATTACCATCAGGAGAATTCTTCTTATCCTTTACCTGAAGCAATGTTGGAGGCCATGGTGTGTGTTTCAGATGCCTCACTTGGGAGATATGGCGCCCTAGACTCCGATGGACACTGCAGCACTCATCACATATAAACGTTCCCCTATTTACTGATGCCCAGGAAGGATCTGGAAAGAGAGTGAAATCTCAGTGGCAGGGATACCAGCAGGTTGCTATACCGCCAGATGGCGAAAGATGACTGAGGTTTGCTTTGTCAGAAAAATGAGACATTTTTGTTTTAGTATGCTCATCAACACATCGAGCTGGTTATCTTGTCGGATGATATGACCTACCTTGGCTGATTAGGTACAATGCTAATTGAGACTAAAAACATCAGTGGGAGCCTTGGGTAAACAGCTATCTTCTTTCTGGTTCAGGGCCACAGTTTGTAGCCCTAATGTGGATCTACCATTTCAGATGCATGCTCTTTCATTCAAGCTAAGAAAGCAAATTGAGAGGGTACTGATGAATGATTTTGGATCCATCTCCATAAAAACCAAGATAATACAATTTTTTTTTTTTTTTTGATTGAGTCTCACTCTGTCACCCAGGCTGGAGTACAGTGCCACAATCTTGGCTCACTGCAACCTCTCTCTCCCAGGTTCAAGCGATTCTCCTGCCTCAGCCTCCCAAGTAGCTGGGATTACAGGCATGCACCACCATGCCCGGCTAATTTTTGTATTTTTAGCAGAGACGGGGGGATTCATCGTGTTGGTCAGGTTGGTCTCAAACTCCTGACGTCAGGTGATCTGCCCACCTCGGCCTCCCAAAGTGCTGAGATTACAGGCGTGAGCCACTGCACCCGGCCAAGATAATATAATTTTCACAGTGAATTATGCAGATAGCATTTTCTGCAGTAAATGGTGTAAAGACTGCTGTCCTAATTCACTGCTATGAATCAAGATGCCAATATGCTTAGCAGAAAGCTGCGAGTTACAGAATCATAAAATCACTCAGCTGCTATGGTTCTGAGAACAGGGAAACCTGGCCTCTTCCATTAGGAAATGTTCTATGATGTCCATCAAATTTTTTTTTTTTTTTTTTTTTGAGACAGTCTCACTCCGTCCCGTAGGATGGAGTGCAGTGGCGCAATCTCGGCTCACTGCAACTTCTGCCTCCAGGGTTCAAACGATTCTCCTGCCTCAGCCTCCCGAGTAGCTGGAATTACACGCATGTGCCACCAGCTCAGCTAATTTTTGTTATTTTTAGTACAGACGAGGTTTCACCATGTTGGCCAGGCTGGTCTCAAACTCCTGACCTCAGGTGATCCACTCATCTCGGCCTCCCAAAGTGCTGGGATTACAGGTGTGAGCCACCGTGCCCAGCCAATTACTTGTTTTACATAAACTACCAAGTCCAATCCTGCAACTAATCTGAAAAAAAAAGAAGTTGCAATAACAGCAGCTTCACAGAGGCAAAGATGTAAAATAAAAATGAGTAATATTTTTAGTGTGTGTATAATACTTTCTTCCCTTTAAAATCATAGAGCTTCATTAGATGCCCTTGGAAACAAGGGATAATTTCATGCTTGGCAAGCAGGATGGATCTGGGTAAGTAAACTGAATACTTTGAAACCTCAAAGAAAGACCTACATTTCATCAGACTCACAATGGGGTGACAATAGGTGCCACTTAAGCTGCCTAGTCAAAGGGTTACATTTAAAAATTCTTCAATGTCCACAAAAATCTCTAAAATGCATGTACACCATCTTTACCATTTTTTAAGTTTATTCAAACCCATTCAAACCATATAATGAAAAGTTATGGGCTTTCAATCAAAGACAAATCCTGGGAGCCAGTGACTATGGTGGTTAAGAGGGTTGGCTCTAGAGACAAGCAATTCAGGGTTTGAACCCCAACTCTGCCACTTCTTGCACAGTGATCTCAGACAAGCTACTTCTTTGAGTGTTTTCACCATGGCTCAAATGAGAATAATAACATATCTCAGGATAGTGAGGATATAGAGAATCAGTGAGGTACCTCACACATAGTAAAGTAGTAATGTTAGCTGTTATATCTTTTCTAAATTATTTTCTCAGTAATTCAGATATTTTCTAGATGTGAAATTCACGATCACTGGAAAAAGTTTTTGATGGGAAATATTTAAAACATTGAACATTTCATGTGACCACTATACTACTGTATTGAAAATCTCCATGGAGTTGTCAAGTAATTGAACTCAGAGTGTGATGTATTTGAAACGAACCAGATTCATTAAAAAAACAAACAAACACACAAAAAAATAGAATATTTAAGAAGTGATCATGGTTAAATGTTTGCATAAAATAGAATCAAAATAATTCAATTTATTATAACTGTCACTATTACTATATCATCCTAAAAAGCAGAGATTGGAAATGTCCAGATGAAGGAGCTCTACAAAGATGCATAACAACACTGCTTCCTGCGGTATTGTACTGTCACTAATGGCCAAAAAAAAAAAGACTGTTTTGAAGTATACCTTTGGTTTTCACTTACCATTCAGAGGATTTGCACTATTCTTTTTTTAGCAAGTATTTAACACATATTAATTAAGACAAGTATTCGACTAACCACTTTAGCATCCTGGATCAGAATCCCATGGAAAGAATATTAGAATGATAACGTGGTAAAATAAAAATAAGTTTGTATGAATGAGATTGGGTAAAACCCTTTAAGTTCATCTGGAGGCTTTATGCCTGGGCTCCAGGGACACCACAAATGAACTTCAAAAATGTCCGTGACTCCCCTAGACAAATCTTAGGTAAATTCGTTCACGTGCATTTTAGGGGAGAAGGCCTTAGCATTCCTCAGAATCTCAAAGGGGTCCCTAACCCTACAGGTAATTCTCTCAGTAGGGTTTTGCAGAAAAGGCAGCACAAATTCCAGGCTGCTCAATTTCACAGAATATTTCAAGGTAGCCTACTTATATTCAAAACAGGAAGGAAGTGACTCAAGTCTCTGCAGATCAGGCGTATGAGACAACAACTAAAGCGATACAATGGAAGAGAAAATGTTCTGAAATGCACAAAATGCTGCAAAAGTATATTTAGGATGGCAATGGAGGAACAATTTTGCTTTGCCCCGTACCCCATCAAGAAGCAAAACAATATGCATTCCAAGAGGAAGTTAGAAGCTGGACACATATGAATCAAACACATCACAGAAAGTTCGACTGAAAACAGGCAAGAAAATAAGGAAGTGGAACAAATAACATTTTTAGAGAAAACGATGGAGTTTGAGTTTGTATAACTCACACTAACTTGGTTTAGAAAACGCTTCTTTTTAAACTCCTCCACACCCCCTCCCTATCTTCAAAGGAAACTGGTAACACCTGCACTGTACCAGCCATTAAAACCACCACATGAGGTTTGAGTTATCACAGTTCTATTTACAATCAGTCTTCACTTCCAAATGACAAGCTGAAGATTAGAACAGTTGCAAAGCCAGTGGTGTTCAATGATTTGATTAAGATTGTTTATCGGACACTATTGTGCCAAGAAAGCCATGTTACCTTCGAATTAACTCAAAGCCAATACATCCAAGCACCTAAAACAGCATGTAATAATCTATCCAGAGACCTGACAATTCAGTTGCAATTGCTGAGATCCGCTTGATCTCTAAATGTGAATATTATGTATGAACAGTTATGCATCATTATGAAGGAATGGTTTAGCGTTTCAATGCCCCTATATTGCTGGTGATTTTGCGTTTGTTTCAGTTGTAATCAACGTATGATTTAGATAGTCAATTCTAGCTTTAAGGGACTGCAAGTGTTCTATTGTAGACAGCATAACGCAAAAAAGAAAAGCCTTAGATGATATGATCCTACGAGTATTCATTGAATCCTCCTCACCACTGAGCGTGATACTCCCGATTATCCTCATCGAAAAAAATGAGGAAATCAAGCCAAGTGACCAAGTGAAGTCACCAGCCCAAGGTCACCCAGAAGCAAAATCTAGTTTGAACCCAGGCCATTCAGATCCTCAAACTTGAGACACGCACTGCCTCCTAAGTGCTGGTTGTGTCTGGAAGACCCCGATCTACTGGCAATTCTCCCCGACAGAGTAGCTGTCGGATGTCAGGAGCGGGGAAGTCATCTACGGGGACCCTCTGGCGAGACTCAGGGAGTGTCATCCTCCCCGGGCAGGGCACCCAGGCGGAGAGAGGGTCTAGTGGGAGGTGACACCTGCAGCCTCTGGAGGCTGCAGCCGGGAGGACGCTCGCATTTTACTTCTGTAATTGGCTTTCCTGTGTATTGCCCAAGCCCCTTCCTGTTGGGGGAGCAGCCCTGGCCCCCGTCACCTCCCCAGCTGGCCTGGGACGGAGGGAACGGGAGGGAACTAGAGGGAACGAGAGGAAAGGGAGGGCCGCGAGGTACTGGGAGGGCGGCGGCCCCCTGCCCGCCAGGCTCTGACAGGCCCGGGACACGTCCTGCCCCAAGGCCGCCCCGGGACCTCTTCGTTGAGACCCTAGTAGTGGGCTGCGGACGCTTGACCGCAGGATGCCGCCTGACCTGAGTGGGCGGCCCCGGGGTAGGGGTCCGGGCCAGGAAAGCAGAGGGGAGCGGGCCCGGCCGGTGCGACTCACCCGGCCCGCTGCAGTCAGCGCACACCTCGCTGCTCCGGAGCCGTTTCGACATGGCTCCCGCCTCCCACCTGCCGGGAACTAGAAGCCCGGGGACAGCAAAGGCGGCGGCGGCGGCGCTTCCGCTCTAACGGGTCCCAGCGGCGGCGGCGCTGACGGCGGCGCCTCTCCCCTCAGTGCCTTGCAGCCTTGGCATAGCACGCAAGCGCGGGGAGGCGCCCTTCTGCGAGTGTCAGGTCATGTGACCGGAAAGGGCACGCTGCCTTGTCGCCATCTTGAGTGAGGGCAGGAGACTGCTGGAGCATCATCTGTCCTACCTTTAAATATTGAATTTGGATCTCCCTCTCTGGCAGAGATTCCCCTCGTCCCAACTGATTAATACCAGGGGAAGCAGCAATATCTTGTGATGAGAACCCTGCAGCCACAACCTTCCTGAGGCAATCAATGGTCAAGTTCATTGATTCATTCCTTTATTCAACAAATATTTATCGGCCGGGCGCGGTGGCTCAAGCCTGTAATCCCAGCACTTTGGGAGGCCGAGACGGGCGGATCACGAGGTCAGGAGATCGAGACCATCCTGGCTAACACAGTGAAACCCCGTCTCTACTAAAAAATACAAAAAACTAGCCGAGCGAGGTCGCGGGCGCCTGTAGTCCCAGCTACTCAGGAGGCTGAGGCAGGAGAATGGCCTAAATCCGGGAGGCGGAGCTTGCAGTGAGCCGAGATCCGGCCACTGCACTCCAGCCTGGGCGACAGAGCGAGACTCCGCCTCAAAAAAAAAAACAAAAAAAACCACAAATATTTATCGAGTACTTACCATGTTTTATACAATGTCCCAGCCACTGGAGAAACAGCAGTGAGCAAAGACTGAATTCCTAGTCCTTATGAAGCTTGCATTTTACTGAGGTAGATAAAGTAAAATAAGAGTATATTATATGATTCCAGGCTGGGCGCGGTGGCTCACTCTTGTAATCTCAACACTTTGGAAGGCTGAGGCAGGCGGATCACTTGAGGCAGGAGTTGGAGACCAGCCTAGGCAACATAGTGAAACCCCATCTCTACTAAAAATACAAAAATTGGCCGGGCACGGTGACTCAAACGCCTGTAATCCCAGCACTTTCTGAGGCCGAGGCGGGTGGATCACGAGGTCAGAAGTTCAAGACCAGCCTGGCCGAGATGGTGAAACCCCGTCTCTACTAAAAATACAAAAATTAGCCAGGCACAGTGGCAGGTGCCTGTAATCCCAGCTACTTGGGAGGCGGCGGAGGCAGGAGCTTGAACCTAGGGGGTGGAGGTTGCAGTGAGCCGAGATGATGCCATTGCACTCCATTCTGTCTCAAAAAAAAAAAAAAAAAAAAAAAAAAAAAAAAAAAAGATTGGCCGGGCGTGGTGGCGCATGCCTGTAATCTCAGATACTCAGGAGGCTGAGGCGTGAGAATCGCTTGAGCCTGGGAGGTGGAGGTTGCAGTGAGCAGAGATCACATCACCGCACTCCAGCCTGGACGACAGAGTGAGACTGTCTCAAAAACAACTCAACAACGACAACAAAAATAACAAAAAATAATATATTAGATGATTCCTTATTTAGGCTTCAGTTTTAATCTCATCTTCAAAATTAAGATAATGCATTGTTTACTTCTAGTCCATGATTTGTTTTTGTATGGCTTGCTACTTAAGAATGATTTTTACATTTTTAAAAGGTTGCCAGATGAAAATGAAGGAGAAGAGAGAGAGGGAAAGAAAGAAAAAGAGGAAGAAGAATATGCAACAAAACTTGTATGTGACCAGCAAAGTTAAACATTCATTTTTGCTAAGGACAGATGGAATAAATTATGGGAAAAATGTGATATACCTGCTGGATAGTAACCCCTCAGTAAATAGTAGCTCCCATAATTATGGATATTGCTATTATTTTCTAATTACTGTTTTTCTTCATATGCGTGGAATTTGAGACTAAGAATAGCTAACCTGGGATAATTTACAGAAAAGTGTGAGATAAACACAATGAAATGAGGTGAATCAGTGTGAAGGAGAAAGGAGATGTGGCCCTAATACCAATGATTACTTATTGTCTGTCTTACATATAAACACAACTATGATCCTCATTCCGCAAATATTGAATGCCTGTTGTGAGCCAGGTACTATTTTGGTTTTAGATACTCTGGTAAGCAAAACGATGTGGTTCCTGTCATTGTGGGGTTTTCTGATTAATGAGATAGGGAGATTTTCAAAAAACATGGGAAGATGAAGAAGAAGAACATTAAGTTGCAAAAGGCATCTGAAAGAATGAGAAGTGCTGGAAGAGGCCTCAAAGCACTGGTCTTGAGTTCATCTCTACAGTGTGATAAATGTGTGATGTAGGAATAATCACAGAATTCCCACGCATTCCTCGGTTAGAGTCTCCGGGTGCCATCCTGGTGCTCCTGCATCCTGTTTTGGTTTAACAACTCACAAATCTGGGCTCCACATCTGTGGAGAATGGATTAGGTTGGGATTCTTGAACAGCTGTGTTGCAGGCATCTGAAGAGCTGGATGTGCATATGCTCAGAGGGCAGAGGGAATGTTTTCACACTGCATTAAATAGCTTCACCCTGCTATGTGGTCTAGTTGTAGACAGCTGAGCTGAAGCAGCAGCAGAAAGTTCAAGCCCATGAGTAGCTAGCTGTAAGTTGTTTTGGTTCTTCATTGAGTCAAGGAGGCATAGTGCCTGAAACACAAAGAATAAACTTCACATTCGCAGACTGTGGTCAAATATGTGTATTATTTTTCAATCCTTTCAGCCATAACCTCAAATCCAAAAAGCTAGCTTAAAAATGACACTCATACACGGACTAAATCACCACCATAGGTAGCCATTGAATCATAACCTGGTTCGGAGTTCAAATAGAAGCGGTTTTCAACTGAGGACGATTTTTCTCCCCGAGGCGACATTTGGCAATATCTGGAGAGACATGTTTTGGGGAGTGCTACTGGCATTGAGTGGGGAGAAAGACCAGGGAAACCGCTCAGCATCCTACAAAGGACCGGACAACCCCACACAAAAACTGCCCAGTTCAGTATGTGCCGAGGTTGAGAAATCATGAAGTAGAAATATCCCCTTTTATGCAAATACTGTATTTGAAGCCACTTCGCCAGGGTTTAGAGTTCCTCCCTCAAAAATTATCCGGTGTTGCCCACTTCCAAAATGGCTTTTGACCCATCGTGGAAGCATCGGCCCTGCTCCAAAAAGGCTGCAAGGGTGTCGGCAGCTGGAATGGTTTGGTCTGGGGCTCAGTTGTCACCCCCTGACTGTAGAGCCAATGGAAGAGGCCCAGTTGTGGACCGAACCACATGGGGTCGCTGGAGCAGGGGGAAAGAAGCTGGAGACAGGTAGACAGAACTTTCCGTGTGGAGATCTTTGGCCAAGAGAATGAGCCGCAGCTCTGCTCTGTGCTCTGCACTGGGTTTCTCGGTGTGAGCTGGAGGTGGGTGCAATGGCGCGGACCTCGGACCCGGTGCCCGAGGTCGCCTACCCCCGCCGCGGCATGCGGTGGTTCGCTCCCCGCACTTCCCTGTTTGGGGCAGTTAGGTCCGCAGAAGTCGGTCCGCGAGCTGTCAGCGCGGGCGGGAACGCCGCGGGGCGCGGGGTGGGCGCGGCCGACCTGGTCACTGAGCCGGCCAGCGACCCCTGACCTCCCGCGCGCCCCGCACCCGACCGGCTCAGCCGGCGGCAGCATAACGCGCCCTTCGCTCGCTTGCTGGCCGGCCTCAGGGCAGGCGGGCGGGCGCGGGAGACCCCGCCAGGGCCGAGACTTGGGGCTGGCGGGCGGCGAGAACCCGGTTACGGCCTCCTCGCCATGTCCTCGGCCTGCGACGCCAGCGACCACTACCCCCTGCACCTCCTAGTGTGGAAAAACGACTACCGGCAGCTCGAGAAGGAGTTGCAGGGCCAGGTGAGGGGCGGGGCTGGGGTCCGACTCCTGATGGGGACTTCGGGGAATCGGGGGTCGTTTCGCCTCCCTGAGCCCATTTCCAGCCCTCTGTCCCCGGGATCCCCAGACCCCTTCCACTTTGCAGGTGTGGGACAGTCCTAATTATAGGACACGTATCGAGTGCTTACTGTGCCACGGGCTTTTTAATATCTTGTCTTTTCACCTTTCCAATAACGCTGGAGGGTAGGTACTGTTACTTTTCCACTGGACAGAGAAGGAAACTGAAGTCCTCAGAGGCTACGTGCCTTGTGCGAGGCCGCCCCGCTGATAAATGCCAAGTCGGGATTTTAACTCGGGCCGGCTGGCTCCGGAATGCACCGTCTTAACCATTTTTAGGTTCTACTGCCTCAAAGACGTAAGAATAGCACGCCCTCCTTCTTGTAAGGAAGGGCTTGGTTGGTTTTGGAGTCCAGGTTCTAACGCGCCCTGTGACCTTGGGCAAGGCATTTTCCCTCTCTGGCTGACGTTAACTTAGCTGTAGAATGAGGATGTTGGTGCTGGGGCAAAACCCAACACTTGACTCTATTGATAGGTCTGGGGTGAGGTCCAGGTGCCGCATTTTAACATACTCCCCAGGGAGGCTGATCGCTAGCAAAGTTTGAGAATCACTGGTTCTCAGGCTCCTTAAAATCCCTTCCTGTTCTAAAGTGCTTTGATGCTTTAATGTTTTCATTATTGCCGTCTCTTTAAAGCAGTAGTACTCTCAGTTGGAGGTGATTTTGCACCCCCGAACCCCTGGGGACATTTGGCAATGTATGGGACATTTTTGGTTGTTGCAAGTGGGGAGTGGGTGCTACTAGTAGTGGGTAGAGGCCAGTTATGCTGCTCAACATCCTGCAATGGACAAGACAGCCCCCCGCAACTAAGACTTATCCAGCCCCCAAATCCAATAGCGTCTTGGTTGAGAAACTCTGCTCCCCTCCCCCCCCCATTGCCCAAGATGGAGTGCAATGGCCCGATCTCCGCTCACTGCAACCTCCGCCTCCTGGGTTCAGGCAATTCTCCTACCTCAGCCTCCCAAGTATCTGAGATTACAGGAATGTGCCACCACACCCAACTAATTTTGTATTTTTAGTAGAGACAGGGTTTCTCCATGTTGGTCAGGCTGGTCTCGAACTCCCGACCTCAGGTGATCCGTCTGCCTCAGCCTCCCCAAGTGCTGGGATTACAGGCGTGAGCCACCACGCCCGGCCGAGAAACTGCTTTTAAAGTATCCCGACAATTCTGGGAGGTATTGGTGCCCTGAAGTTTCAAGCTAACAAACTTAACAGTTAGGATGAGGATTTGTGATTATCTCTGAAATCTAGTATGGTTGTTCTTGTTGGCTTCATACATTTTATCCAGTGTCTTACAGACCTGGTTTTTGAATGACTCGAAATTGGTGCTATAATTTTCAAGAAATTGTAGAGGAAGAGGAGCATTGGTTGTCTTACGGTTGACAAAAATTGAGACAGTTTAGCATTACTCCATTTGGTGAATGGGTACTGCAAGCTGTGTGCTTGCAACCTGCCATATTTAAGGTGGTTGAGCCCCCACCAAGAGTCCAAAATTACCCTCTTTTCTTCTCTTTCTTTTTTTTCTTTTCTTTTTGAGATGGAGTCTCGATCTGTCATACAGACTGGAGTGCAGTGACGTAATCTCAGCTCACTGTAGCCTTCGCCTCCCAGGTTCCAGCGATTCTCCTGCCTCAGCCTCCTTAGTAGCTGGGATTACAAGCTAATTTTTGTATTTTTAGTGGAGATGGTATTTCATCATGTTGGCCATGCAGGTTTCAACCCCTGGCCTCAAGCAGTCCGCCTACCTCTACCTCCCAAAGTGCTGGGATTACAGGCATGAGCCACTGTGCCCAGACATTTTTCATTTAAAAAGAATTCCAGATACGATAAACTTTTGTGAGAGTCATCGTTCTTAATTAGGTGACAGGGCAACTATTTAAGAGTTAAGGAAATATGACATGTGCCCTCAGACTAAATGATTCACCATTAGGCATTTTAGTATACTGATAATTTAATTCCTTTTCTATTACTAGACATGGTACAGAGGTAAAAACTCTAAGACTCAGCTAGGACACTTTAAAAATGACCAATTTTGGTTTTTAGGCATCTGCTTCTTTTGGTGCCCAGACTGGTCTTGAACTCCTGAACCCAAGTGATCCGCCTGCCTCAACTTCCCAAAGTGCTGGGATTCCAGGTGTGAGCCACTGTGCCCTGCCCAAATCCTGTATTCTTTTTTTTTTTTTTTTTTTTTTTTTTTTTGAGACGGAGTCTTGCTCTGTCACCCAGGCTGGAGTGCAGTGGCCGGATCTCAGCTCACTGCAAGCTCCGCCTCCCGGGTTTACGCCATTCTCCTGCCTCAGCCTCCCGAGTAGCTGGGACTACAGGCGCCCGCCACCGCGCCCGGCTAGTTTTTTGTATTTTTAGTAGAGACGGGGTCCAAATCCTGTATTCTTAACCCCTACTATACTTCTTTCAGTAAAAATGACTTTATTTCAAGATTATGGAGAATAAATAAGGAAGATAATGGACCTGAAAGTGCAGGCATATGGTAATTGGAAACAATATTTACCAGTAGCTGCTGCTATTGTAATCATCATTTGTAAACCTGGGGATTAAGCTTCTTTTCTCTATATTCCAGTTTTTCTACAAGGAAGATGTATTGATTGCATAATTAAAAACAAAAAATTCTTAAGGCCAGGTGCGGTGACTCACGCCTGGAATCCCAGCACTTTGGGAGGCTGAGGTGGGTGGATCACCTGAGGTCAGGAGTTCGAGACCAGCCTGACCAACATAGAGAAACCCCGTCTCTACTAAAAATACAAAACTAGGCCGGGCGCGGTGGCTCAAGCCTGTAATCCCAGCACTTTGGGAGGCCGAGACGGGCGGATCACGAGGTCAGGAGATCGAGACCATCCTGGCTAACACGGTGAAACCCTGTCTCGACTAAAAGATACAAAAAACTAGCGGGGCGAGGTGGTGGGCGCCTGTAGTCCCAGCTACTCGGGAGGCTGATGCAGGAGAATTGCATAAACCTGGGAGGCGGAGCTTGCAGTGAGCTGAGATCTAGCCACTGCACTCCAGCCTGGGCGACAGAGTGAGACTCCGTCTCAAAAAAAAACAAAAATAGCCAGGTGTGGTGGCATGCGTCTGTAATCCCAGCTACTCAGGAGGCTGAGGCAGGAGAATCACTTGAACCCAGGAGGCCGAGGTTGCAGTGAGCCAAGATCGTGCCACTGCACTCCAGGCTGGGAGACAGAGCGAGACTCCGACTCAAAAAACAAAAAATTCTTATCACCGCAGCAATAAAGTGGCTGTTTCCCTTAATGTTTTGTTGGCTGGTGAGTTTCTGCTGCCAGTTTTCTCATTCCCTCTATCACCCGATTGAGACTTGGAGCATGTACACCGATAGCTGTAAGGATTTTTTTCCAGGTTTTTTGTTCCTGTTCCAGGAACAGCAACACAAGAAAGAATCAAGTTTATCCAGATGAAGAGGATAAGCACATGTTTCTGAGTGTGTGTGAGCCAGCCCCAATCCCACTGTCTCACTAATAGCGGGCAGTTGTGTAACTCTGCCAACTACTAGATTATTTCAGGCCTTCGTTTGACCAGCAGAGGTATTTAATAAAGTGCCTCTTAACCCATCAGCTCATTAATATTCAGTGGGGCCTTGAACTTGGTTGCTGAAGTTGAAACTATCTGTGTTCTGCTTATGTCATTTGCCACTTAGCAAATGTTAAACTTCTTTGGCCCTCTTACTGATGCTGAGACATGAACACTGAAGGGGACAGATACAAAGGTGAGTCAGTGTACCTTAGACAGGCTTGGAAAACCTGGGTTGTGTGAGGTGGAGGGTGGCAGATGACGCCTGACTCTAGAGCCAGGCTCCCTGTTAGGAAGCCAGCAGGTGAAAAGCACAGCACCTAGGTAAGAGGAGGACGTTCCTGGGGTTCCCACTCCGGAGCAGGCCAGGTGAGGCCCCTGGGCACAGATTCACGTCACTGAGCCATGGACTAGGCATCCAAGATGAAGAGCCTAGAGCCTGCTCTCCGCATGTGCCCCCTTGGTCATCAGGGGCTCAGGCTCACCTTAGGAAACTGGCCTCAAGATTCCTGTTCCCACTGACTTAGGGTGGAGGCCCCACAGAGGACCAAGATGGTCTGAGAGTGAAGAGGGGTGAGGGTGGTTGACTGTTGAAAGGAGGACTAGCCAGCAGCCTCTTGCTGGAGGCCCCCTAAAGGTAACAGTGAGTTTATGAAGCGCTTCCTGCATGCCAGGTACCAAGGCACAGGGGATCTGATAATTCACCTGAGGCTAGTGGGGAAGCTGGAAGGGGCGCCCGGTTGTCTGGTTCTGCAGCCTGGCCTCAGAGCTCAGCAGGAGGATGGAAAGATAGTAAAGAAGGCTTGATTGAGGAGGCTGAGATGAGGCAGTGCTTGAGGACAGGAGTTCAAGACCAGCCTGGCCAACATAGTAAGACTCCATCTCCTTAAAAAAAAATTTTTTTTTTGGCTAGGCATAGTGGCTCACACCTGTACTCCCAGCATTTTGGGAGGCCAAGGCAGGTGGATCACGAGGTCAAGAGTTCAAGACTAGCCTGGCCAACATAGTGAAACCCCATCTTTGCTAAAAATACAGAAAAATAGCCGGGCATGGTGGCGGGTGCCCATAATCCCAGCTACTTGGGAGACTGAGGCAGGAGAATTGCTTGAACCCAGGAGGCAAAGGTTGCAGTGAGCCAAAATTGCGCCATTGCACTCCAGCCCTGGTGACAGTGTGAGACTCTGTCTCAAAAAAAAAAAAATTTTTTTTTTTAAGGCTTTTGAGCAAGAAAAGTGGATGGGCTGAAATGAGCAAATAGGAAGGAAACTCCTAAAGGGGGATGGGTATTTTTATTTGGGTATAGCTCATGGCTAAAGAAACTTAAAAACCTAAATGATCAGTTTCAAAAGTGAATTCCAGCTGGGCGCAGTGGCTCACACCTGTGATCCCAGCACTTTGGGAGGCTGAGGCGGGTGGATCACCTGAGGTTGGGAGTTCGAGACCAGCCTCAACATGGAGAAACCCCGTCTCTACTAAAAATACAAAATTAGCCGAGCGTGGTACATGCCTGTAATTCCGGCTCCTAGGGAGGCTGAGGCAGGAGAATTGCTTGAACCTGGGAGGCGGAGGTTGCCGTGAGCTGAGATTGGGCCATTGCACTGCAGTCTGGGCAACAAGAGGGAAACTGTCTCAAGAAAAAAAAAAAAAAAAAAAAGTGAATTCCAGCTAAATTCTGAAAGTCCTTGTTCTCTGAACTCATATTATTAATTGAAGATTCTAAGCCCCACTATTAACTGTAATGCAATTTGAGCAAATCCCTTTTAGGAAGAAAGTGACAGCTATATGAAACTACATAGTGTGGGCGTATGATAATAACAGATAACTCTTCTCAGCGCTTACTGTGGTGTCAAGCACTGTGCTAAGTTAAGGCCTTTCCCCTTGTAAGAACTGTAAGGTAGGTGTTTTTTTATTGTTCAGTTTTACAAGCGAGCACACTGAAGCTCAGGAGGAATTAAGCAACTTGTCAAACAGTACATGAGAGATTTCATTTTATGTATTATATATAAACATACACATTGATTTTCAAAACATTTTTATTGAGATATTATAGTTCACTTATATAATCTACATTTAAAGGTTATTCAATGGTTTTTAGTATATTTGCTGAGTTGTACAACTATTACTACTGTCAAATTTCAGAATTTTTGTTTTTCTTTTCTTTTTTTTTTTTTTGGTGTTTTTTTGAGACGGTCTCACTCTCTTTCCTAGGTTGGCACGATCACAGCTCACTGTACCCTTGACCTTCTGGGCTTAAGCGATCCACCTCAGCCTCCCAAATAGCTAGGACTACAAGCCAGCGCTACCACACTTGGCTAATTTTTAAAGATTTTTTTGTGGAGAAAATGTGTCCCTGTGTTGCCCAGACTGGCCTCAAACTCCTGGGCTCAAGCAGTCCTCCCGCCTTGGCCTGCCAAAGTGCTGAGATTACAGGTGTTAGCCACTGCACCCAGCCTGTAACATTTTCCTCACCCGAAAAAGAAACCCCATACCTGTAACGGTCACTCCTCATTTCTCCCCAACCCCTCCAGCGCCAGGCAATCTGCTAACCTACTTCTTGTCTCTAGATTTGCCTATTCTGGACATTTTATATAAATAGAATCGTATGTGGCCTTTTGTTTTTTCTTTCACTTAGCATAATGTTTTGGAGGTTCATCTACGTTGTGGCATGTTTCAGGTACTTAATTCCTTTTTATCACTGAGTATATCCCATTGCATGGATGTACTATGTTTTGTTAGACAAAAATGTTTCTCCATTTGTCAGTTGATTGACATTTGGGTTGTCCCCACTTTTTGGCTATTATGAATAATGCTGCTGGGTGTATTTGTGTATATGTTTTTGTGGGTTTCTTTTTTTTTGAGACAGTCTTGCTTGGTTGCCCAGGCTGGAGTGCAGTGGCACGATCTCAGCTCACTGTAACCTCTGCCCCCTGGGTTTAAGTGATTCTCTTGTCTCAGCCTCCCTAGCAGCTGGGATTACAGATGCGCACCACCATGCCTGGCTCATTTTTTTATTTTTAGTAGAGATGGGGTTTCACCATGTTGGCCAGGCTGGTCTTGAACTCCTGACCTCAAGTGATCAGCCCACCTTAGCCTCCCAAAGTGCTGGGATTACAGGTGTGAGCCACCATACCCAGCTCCATGTATAAATTTTTGTATGGGTATATGTTTTCATTTATCTTGGGTATATACCTTGGAGAGGAATTCCTGGGTCATGTAGTTACTCTACGTTTAACTTTTTGAGGAACTGCCAACAATTTATCAAAGTGGCTGCACTGTTTTACATTTCCACCAGCAGTGTATGAGGGTTCCAGTTTCTTCACATCCTTGGCAACACTTGGTATTATCTGTTGTTTTGTTTGTACCCATCCTAGTGGGTGTGAAGTGGCATCTCATTGTGGTTTTGATTTGCATTTATCTTATGATTACTGATGTTGAGCATCTTTTCGTGTGCTTATTGGCAATTTGTGTATCTTCCTTGAAGAAATGTCTACTCAAATCCTTTGCCCATTTAAAAATTGAGTTATTTGATTTGTTGAGTTGTAAAGGTTCTTTGTATATTCTGGATAGTAGGCCCTTATCAGTATGTGATTTGCAAATATTTTCTCCCATTCCATAGGTTGTCCTTTTTTTTTTTTTTTTTTTTTTTTTGAGATGGAATTTCACTCTTGTTGCCCAGGCTGGAGTGCAATGGTGTGATCTCGGCTCACCACAACCTCCACCTCCCAAATTCAAGCAATTCTCTTGCCTCAGCCTCCTGAGTAGCTGGAATTACAGGCATGCACCATCACGCCCTGCTAATTTTGTATTTTTAGTAGAGATGGAGTTTCTCCATGTTGATCAGGCTGATCTCAAACTCCCTACCTCAGGTGATCCTCCCGCCTCGGCCTCCCAAAGTGCTGGGATTACGGCCGTGAGCCATTGAGCCCAGCCAATATTTTGTTTTTTTGCGTGTAGATATTCAGTTGTTCAAGCGGCACTTGTTGAAAGGACAGTTCTTTCCCAATGAATTATTTTGGCACCCTCGTTGAAAATAAATGACCATAAATGTGTGGGTTTATTTCTGGACTCTAAATTGTATTCCATTGACCTGTATGTCTGTCCTTATGCCAGTACCACATTGTCTTGATTGCTGTAGCTTTGTGTAGTACGTTTTGAAATTGGCAAACGTGAAATGTGAGTCCTCAGACCTCTCTCTTCAAGGTGGCCATTCTAGGTTTCTTGCATTTCCATATGAATTCTAAGATCAGCTTGTCAATGTCTGCAAAAAGCCAGCTGAGATTTTGATAGGAGTTGAATTGAATCTATACCTCAGTTTGGAGAGTTTTGTCATTTTAACAATACTGTCTTTTAAACCATGAGCATGAGGATGTTTTTCAATTTACTTAGGTCTTCTTTAATTTTATGGGGTTTTTTTTTTTTTTTTTTTTTTTTAAGACGGAGTTTTCACTGTTGTTGCCCAGGCTGAAGTGCAGTGGTGAAATCTTGGCTCACTGCAACCTCCACTTCCCAGGTTCAAGCGATTCTCCTGCCTCAGCCTCCCAAGTAGCTGGAATTACAGGCATGCGCCACCATGCCCTGCTAATTTTGTAGTTTTAGTAGACTACATGTTGGTCAGACTGGTCTCAAACTCCCAACCTCAGGTGATCTGCCCTCCTCAGCCTCCCAAGTGCTGGGATTATAGGCGTGAGCCACCACACCTGGCCAGGTCTTCTTTAAATTTTTTTAAACAATGTTTTATGATTTTAAGAGTATGTAAGCTTTATATTTATTTTGTTATATTTATTCCTAAATGTTTTATTTTTTTGATGCTATTATAGATGGAATTGTTTTCTTAATTTCATTTTGAGTTGCTCATTACAAGTATATAGAAATATAATTGATTAGTTATTGATCTTGTGTCCTGCAACCTTGCTGAACTCATTTAATAGTTCTAATAGTTTTTTGGTAGATTCCTTATGATTTTATGCACAAGATCATGTCATCTTCCTTTCCATTCTGGATGCTTTTTATTTCTTTGTCTTGCCCAGTTGCCGTGGTTAGAATCTCTAGTACAACGTTGAATAGATGTGGTGAAAGAGGACATCCTCATCTTGTTCCTCATCTTAGAGGGGAAGCATCCAGTCTTTCACCATTAACTATGATGTTAGTTGTGGGTTGTTTAGAGATCCTCTTTGAGGAAGTTTCCTTTTATTCCTAGTTTGTTGAGAGTTTGTTTTTTTTTTCTTTTAATCATGAAGGGATTGGAGTTTTATCAGATGTTTTTGCTGCAGCTGTTGAGATGATCGTGTATTTTTGTTTTATCCCGTGATATGGTGTGATACGTTAATTGACTATCTAAAGTTATACCATTCTTCTATTTGTAGGATAAGTCTCAGTTGGTCATAGTATAAAATACCCTTTTTATATGTTGCTGAATTTAGTTTGCCAGTATATTGTTGAGGATTTTTGCATCTACATCATAAGAGATGTTAGTGTGTGGTTTTCTTTTCTTATGAAGCATTTGTCATCAGGATAATAGTGGGTTCATAAAATGAATTGGAAAGTTTTCCTTCTTCATCTATTTATTGAAAGAGTTTGTGAGACATTGGTATTAATTCTTCTTTAGATGTTTCATAGAATTCACCAGTGAAGGCCAGACATGGTGGCTCATACCTGTAATCCCAGCACTTTGGGAGGCTGAGGTGGGCAGATCATATGAGGTTAGGAGTTCAAGACCAGCCTGGCCAACATGGCAAAACCCCAGTTTTACCAAAAGTACATAAATTAGCCAGGTGTGGTGGTGGGCACCTATAATCCCAGCTACTCAGGAGGCTGAGGCACAAGAAATCACTTGAACCTGGGAGGCGGAGGTTGTAGTGAGCTGAGATTGTGCCACTATACTCCAGCCTGGGCGACAGAGCGAGACTCAATCTCAAACAAAACAGAACAAAAAAACCATCTGGGCCTGCATTTTTTTGGTGGGCAGTTTTAAAATTACTAATTCAATTTCTTGTTATAAACTTATTCAGATTTTCGGTTTCTTTTTGAGTCAGTTTTGCTAGTTTGCATTTCTGTAGGGATTTATCTTGTTCATCTAAGTTGTCTAATTTGTTGTCATACAGTTGTTCATAGTCTTCTTTTATTTTATTTTATTTTTTTTGAGATGAAGTTTCACTCTTGTTGCCCAGGCTGGAGTGCAATGGCATAATCTCGGCTCGCCTCAACATCCGCCTCCTGGGTTCAAGTAATTCTCCTGCCTCAGCCTCCCAAGTAGCTGGGGCTACAGGCATGCACCACCACGCCCAGCTAATTTTGTATTTTTAGTAGAGATGGGGTTTCTCCATGTTGGTCAGGCTGGTCTCGAACTCCCGACCTCTAGTGATCCACCTGTCTTGGCCTCCCAAAGTATTGGGATTACAGGCATAAGCCAACGCTCCCGGCCCATAGTTTTCTTTTATAATCCCTTTTATTTCTGTAGAGTTGCTAATAATATTCCATCTTTAATTCCTGATTTTAGTAACTTAAGTCTTCTCTCGTTTTTCCCTGGTCTATCTAACTAAATGTTCGTCAATGTTGCTGACATTCTCCAAGAACCAACTTTTGGTTTTGTTGATTTTCTCTATTGTTTTCTCTTCTCTGTTTTACTCATTCCCCCTCTACTCTTTATTCACTTATTGTTTTAAAATCACACTGTCACCATAATACAATTACAGCATTTTTTTTTTTTCTACTGCCTCTTACTTCAGATGAGAGAGGTGCAGAAGGTCTGAAGAGTTACAATTATCCAATAAAAGTGTGCTGCTCTGTCTTATCCATAGGTGCTCCTCTATGGTCCCAACTAGAAAAAAAGTTAACATTGTAATGTATTTGGCTTTTATTTTGTGCGTCATCTCTAACTGTTGCCTAGGAGTTTGAGTGTTTTTTGTTTGTTGTTGTTGTTTTGTTTTGTTTTTGAGATGGGAGTCTCGCTCTGTCACCCAGGCTGGAGTGCAGTGGCGTGATCTCGGCTCACTGCAACCTCTGCCTCCCGGGTTCAAGCGATTCTCCTGCCTCAGCCTCCCGAGTAGCTGGGACAATATAGGCGCTCACCACCTTGCCTGGCTAATTTTTGTATTTGTAGTAGAGATAGGGTTTCACCATGTTGGTCAGGTTGGTCTCGAACTCCTGACTCAGATGATCCACCTGCCTCGGCCTCCCAAAGTGCTGGGATTACAGGCGTGAGCCACCGCGCCTGGCTGAGTTTGAGTGTTAATCCTTACTCTGTGCTTTTAGTTTTGCTCTGGGGTGTGAATTGTAGTAAGTAGTTTCCCCTTTCCCATGATAAACATTTTTACACACCTCCCCTGTGGCAGGTAGTGTGCTAAACCTAGCACCTTTCATTTCGATTGAATTTGTTAGGTAAGAAAATACTTAGTTTATGTAATAGATGTGTAGGAAGATAATGAGTTCGCTAATTATTTCTTTCCTGCTAAACTTCAACTGAATTCATAGTTCATAAGTTCATCATCTTGTTACTTTTAAGAAAATATTTAATGCAAGTTAGAGACTAGAGTAAGAGAATCTAGAAGACGTTAATATGACTTGGATGCTACCCTTTGGAATTCTCCATCTCTTTGGTGCGATGGACGAGTCATAACCTTGGGAAGAGTCAGGGAATCATGGGAGGTATGTGGACTGGGCTCCAGGAGACAGGAAGGTATTTTAGCACTGGGGGAACACTGAGGCCTGGGATTGGTCCAGGAGGACTTATATTCAGCTAGCAGATGTCTTCAACCATGTTTCTTATTCCTCAGTAAGAGTTATCTTCACTATAATAGCCATGACGTAGTTTTCGCAAAACAGGGAGGTTTGATAGCTATTGGATTGTGGCAGTTTACCCATGATCCTGCTTCACTTTCCTAAGTGGCACTTTCTGTGTATCTTCAGAGACTGCAGGAGTAGTACCTGAATAACAGCTAGCATCTCAAATAAAAATGAAGCACATTTTCTAAGATGTATTATGGCATTTAAAAAGTTTTTACAGGCTGGGCATGGCGGCTTATGCCTTTAATCCTAGCTACTAGGGAGGCTGATATGGGAGGATCTCTTGAGCCCAAGAGGTCAAGGCTGCAGTAAGCTGTGATCACGCCACTGCACACCAGCCTGGGTGACAGAGTGAGACCTTGTTTAAAAAAAAAAAAAAAAAGTTGTACCTTCCAAAAGTCCATGGCAGTTTATAATATCCTTGAAAGAACTTTCAGAGTCACATTTTTGCAGGCAGCGCCCAGGTCTTGAGACTTAGCTCACACTAGAGAAATTGCTGCATGGCTCTGGAGATGCGGTACAGGTGCCAAAAGGGGGGCAAGAGTGGCAGAATAGGAATGAAGAGGTAAGAGCCAGGTGTGCATGTCTAGCATGGGGAAGAAAACCCTCGATGGGATGGACGGAAGTGACGCATGTGCGCTTGTCTATTTCTCTGTGAGTAGACCCACATACGTGCCCGGCAGATCATGCTTGTGGTCTGAAGGACCCACACATGCTGCTGGAGTTTACGTGCTACTTCAGGGCATGTGGAACTCAATACACAATAATGAGAGTGGAGTTTTGGTGGGAATCCAGCTAGAGAATGTAATTTTATTCTGACCCAAATTATCTTCTGTGCTTTCAGTTTTGACTGAAGTCCTGTACTTCCTGTTCTAGACTTGAATGCTGATATGTGCTTGAGAAATCCCCCATGTTCTGTGTTGTCCGGTGATTGCATTTCATGAAAGCTCCTGGCCTTGTTTAGACTTAATTTAAGTGCTGTCAAGAGCTTAAAGTTGTGTTGGATGATCTGGGGCCTGTTGCCAACATTTATTTATTAGGCACTTAACTTGACAGAAAAAGGAATTCAGTAACTATCATCTTTATATATAATCCCCAAATTCATATTTTAATTGTGCCCAAATGCAAACATAACCTTCTTACATGTGTTGCTCTAATTAATGCATAAATATGTTTTCCATTTTTTTGTACTTGAAATATCTGTCAAACACATTTCTCTATTTTAATGTAATACATGCAGTTATATAAATGCCAGTGTTTCCTTCACAGAATGTGGAGGCTGTGGACCCACGAGGTCGAACATTACTGCATCTTGCTGTTTCCTTGGGACATTTGGAATCTGCTCGAGTCTTACTCCGACATAAAGCAGATGTGACAAAAGAAAATCGCCAAGGATGGACAGGTAAGTATACTTTTACAATAATTTAAAGTCCTCCTGGGCAACATGGTGAAACCCTGTCTACAAAAAAATACGAAAATTAGCCAGGTGCGGTGGTGCATGTCTGTAGTCCCAGGTACTAGGGAGGCTGAGGGGGTAGGATCACCTGAGCCCGGGGAGGTTGACACTGCAGTGAACTGTGATTGCGTCACTGCCCTCCACCCTGGGCAATAGAGCGAGACCTTGTCTCAAAAAGAAGGTCATTCATTTTGGTTTATCTTTCTGAATAAAGGCCAGTCTCAATCATACTTTTCCTCAGAGTCATCTTTATCTTTTTTTTTTTTTTTTTTCCCCGAGAAGGAGTCTCGCTCTGCCGCCCAGGCTGGAGTGCAGTGGCCGGATCTCGGCTCACTGCAAGCTCCGCCTCCCGGGTTCACGCCGTTCTCCTGCCTCAGCCTCCCAAGTAGCTGGGACTACAGGCGCCCGCCACTTCACCCGGCTAGTTTTTTGTATTTTTTAGTAGAGACGGGGTTTCACCGTGTTAGCCAGGATGGTCTTGATCTCCTGACCTCGTGATCCGCCCGTCTCGGCCTCCCAAAGTGCTGGGATTACAGGCTTGAGCCACCGCGCCCGGCCTCATCTTTATCTTAAGATTTCTCTCTTGGGACAAAGGATGGGGACAAGGAAATGGGAGCCCAGGATGATACAGGTTGTGTCCCAAGCCAGAAACCCTCGGTAGAGAATGACTCCTCATCCAGAAATAGCTCTCAATGCAAACTTCTTCCACCGTACATGAACATGGAGGCTGGTTTTCCCTTGAGGAATATGGTTACCTCCATTGAATCCATCAAAATAGGCAAAAATCAAAAATAAATTGTGGCTAAAAGTAGCCTCTTCCTGGGAAATCCTGGCATTCCACTTGTTCGTAAGCTCTTCTACCATTGGTCAGAGTAATTTTGTATTGACTGAGCAGGGATACTGTAGGCCAAGCCCTGCCTGCCAGGTCTGCATATAACCACAGTTACATGTTGTGTGATCGTATAGTTAAAGCCAGCTCTCTAAACACATTGTCAGGATTTCGGAACCAGTGGTAAGAAGAGGGGTGGGGAGAGGTGGAAGGGGTTTGATCAAGATGCTAAGGGTACTCTATGTTTTTTACTCAGTGAAGAGCTAGCAATCAGAAGTCATGATCATAAGGTTGGACTGCAGCCCTTTTCTTCTGAAGAAAATACTGTCTTTGATCTAGATACTTTTTCAGCCTGGTTTTGGAATTTGTCAGAGAGTATGAGAATTAAATTTCACCCTTTTGTTTTCCAGTTTTACATGAGGCTGTGAGCACTGGCGATCCTGAGATGGTATACACAGTTCTTCAACATCGAGACTACCACAACACATCCATGGCTCTTGAGGGAGTTCCTGAGCTGCTCCAGAAAATTCTCGAGGTATTCATGAAAATATGTTCAGGCTATAATGTGAGCTAAATGCTGATACAATTACTGGAGACACAGTTTGACATCCTTGTGTGCCTTCCTAAAGAGTTTTCTGATTCATGAATATGAAATACTGAATACCAGTCACATTGTTCCTTGCCCTTCTAATTTGTAGAAGTGTGAGGTCTTTCACAAATTACACTTCTAAGTCACTGGGCTTACCCTTTTAAGTACTATTTAAATATTATAATTCAACCAGGCATAGTGGCTCGTGCCTATATTCCCAGCACTTTGGAAGGCTGAGGGAGGAGGATTTGCTTAAGCCCAGGAGTTTGAGACCAGCCTGGGCACCAAACAAAGCAAGACTCTGTCTCTAAAAGAAGAATTAATCAGACATGCTAGTGCACACCTGTTGTCTGAGCTACTTGGGAAGAGGCTGGGGTGGGAGGATTGCTTGAACCCAGAAGGTTGAGGCTGCAGTGAGCCATGATCACACCCCTGCACTCCAGTCTGGACAACAGAGCAAGACCTAAAATAATAATAACAAATATAATAATAAAATAATAAATGATAATAAAGTAAAAATTAGAACTTAAGGAAAATGGACAACAAACAGTTAATTTGTTTAGGTGCCTGTTTTCTTGAAAGTAGCCTCCTGAGCATCAATAATCTTAAGGAAGTTGTGATAAGCATCACTTACTATGCAGGGATTTTCAGATCCTGTTAAGGCTCAGAGGTCCATGTGCAACTTTTCCTTGCCAGTCTTGTCACTTCTAGCTATTAGTATTTTGAGACCTTTGTCCATTGCCCTAATTCATTTATAGAGAAAAATTAATAGCTCTATCAAGAAAAGGAACAACTTTATTATAAATAAGACAGTCAGCCAGGCGCGGTGGCTTACGCCTGTAATCCCAGCACTTTGGGAGGCTAAAGCAGGCAGATCATGAGGTCAGGAGTTCGAGACCAGCCTGGCCAATATGGTGAAACCCCGTCTCTACTAAAAATACAAAAATTAGCTGGGTGTGGTGGCATGTACCTGTAGTCCCAGCTACTTACTCGGGAGGCTGAGGCAGAAGAATTGCTTGAACCCAGGAGGCGGAGTTTGCCGTAAGCCGAGATCGTGCCACTACACTCCAGCCTGGTGACAGCAAGACTCTGTCTAAAAAAATAAAAATAAGAAAAAGACAATCGTTAGTCATTTTTTGAGCCATCTTTAAAAAGAATTTCTTTTCTTTTTTTTTTTTTTGAAACAGAGTTTCACTCTTATTGCCCAGGCTGGAGTGCAATGGCATGATCTCAGCTCACTGCAACCTCCGCCTCCCAGGTTCAAGTGATTCTCTTGCCTCAGCCTCCTGAGTAGCTGGGATTACAGGTGCGTGCCACCACGGTCAGCTAATTTTTTGTATTTTTAGTAGAGACAGGGTTTCATCATGTTGGCCAGGCTGGTCTCGAATTCCTGACCTCAGGTGATCCACCCGCCTCGGCCTCCCAAATTGTGGGGATTAGAGGCGTGAGCCACTGCGCCTGGCCTAAAAAGAATTTCTAAGCTAAGTCGTGCCCAAGGTATTCATTTCCCATATATACTACAGTTAAATCTCCCATAAAATATGAAATATTTGTATGCATTGTTTTAAAAATAGGTGTGTATTTTTGAGTGTGCAAAGATAACATGGATTTCTTGTTTTCTTCGTAACTTAACTGCAGGAGGAACTAAAAACATCATCTGCCCATTTGGCAAAGTAGAAAATTACTTTTTTAACATGAGGTGACCCTTCACTTAAAAAATTTAGTGTCGGCGGGGCATGGTGGCTCACGCCTGTAATCCCGGTACTTCGGGAGGCCAAGGAGGGCAGATCACGAGGTCAGGAAATTGAGACCATCCTGACTAACACGGTGAAACCCCGTCTCTACTGAAAATACAAAAAATTAGCAGGGCATGGTGGCGGGCACCTGTAGTCCCAGCTACTGGGGAGGCTAAGGCAGGAGAATGGCGTGAACCTGGGAGGCGGAGCTTGCAGTGAGTCGAGATTGCACCACTGCACTCCAGCCTGGGTGACAGAGCGAGACTCATCTCAAAAAAAAAAAAAATTTAGTGTCAAGGATTTTCATTTTTTCACTCATATTGGTCCATTGCGATGGACTGCACTGAATTGTATTCTTTGCTTTAAGTTATAGAGAGCCCATAAATGACCTGTGTACTTAGCGGCTCCAGAAGCTGTCATTAATGTCTTGTCTTTCAACAGCATCTCCTTATAACATATGCCAGCCTTTCTTACCACCTGTCTCTTGGAGGTTGTCTTTGCTCATCATTAGAATGCTGGCAGATTTTACTCCAGGGTAGATTCTTGGCCCTCCTGCCCTGTGCTTTGGTAAAAATGATGGAAAAGCCTTGCAAGTGTGTAGGAACAAGAAGAACACCTGAAATTTCTAGCATTTCTCTTCTTGAAGGGTAACTTGGATTTCTGAGTCTTTAGGAACCTATAGGAATGGTAGGTAAGAAAATAATCCTAAACAGGGCTGCTCTGGTGGTTTAAAACTTTAGAAAGCCAAATTCTACATGTTTCAGAGGAAAGTGGAGAAAAATGTTCTGTTAACTGGAGGGAAAATCAACTTCCTGAGGAAGTGAAGTCTAGCAACCTCTTTCAGTTTCACAGAGCAGTTCAATTAAGTAGGAAGCACTTGCCAGTACACAAAGCCTTTTACAGTCAAGTTCCTCGTTGAATGGATGGAATTGACATTCCCTGCCCTTTGCCTAGAATAGATAGTTACCCATATTGCTTGGCAGTGCTTAAGCCCATCTTCCCAGGCTCATCTTTCTCTTACTGTTAGGAACCTGACTGGATCCCTGAATCAGGTTTGACTTTTATCCCCCTCCAGTCCTCTTATCCTCTTTCTTTCTGTTCACTTTCTTTCTTTCTTTCTTTTTCTTTTTTTTTTTTTTTTTTTTTTGAGATGGGGGTCTCACTCTGTCGCCTGGGCTGGAATAGTGCGATCTCGCCTCACTGCAACCTCTGTCTCCCAGGTTCAAGTGATTCTCCTGCCTCGGCCTCCCCAGTAGCTGGGATTACAGGCGTGTGCCACCATGCCCAGCTAAGTTTTGTATTTGTAGTGCAGATGGGGTTTCACCATATTGGCCAGGCTGGCCTCGAACTCCTGACCTTAACTGATCCACCCGCCTCGGCCTCCCAACATGCTGGGATTACAGGCATGAGTGAGCCACTGCGCCCAGCCATCTGTTCACTTTCTTAACATCTAGACATATTTTATATCGAGGCAAAATAACACTCTAATATATAATAAGTAATGGGCTTACACTTGTTTTTTCTTTTTTTTTTTTTTTTTTTGATATACTATCTCGCTCTGTCACCCAGGCTGGAGTGCAATAGTGCAATCTTGGCTCTCTGTAGCCTCCACCTCCTGGCCTCAAGCAATCCTCCCCCCTCAGCCTCCTGAGTAGCTGGGACTAGAGTGAGCCACCATAGGCAGCTACTTTTTGTATTTTTTGTAGAGATAGGGTTTCGCCATGTTGTCCAGGCCGGTCTCAAATTCCTGAGCGCAAGTGGTCACCCGCCTCAGCCTCCCAAAGTGCTGGGATTACTGGCATGAGCCACCTCACCTGGCTAGGGGCTTACATTTTGTTTCTTCTTATTTTCTCTTTTCTTTTTTTTTAAACCCAGGGTTTTTAAGAACCCTGTTAACCCCTGCTTATGTTGTGTTGATAGTGCCAAGGGTAATCTGTTTTAAACCTTTGTCTGCCCTTCAGGCTCCGGATTTCTATGTGCAGATGAAATGGGAATTCACCAGCTGGGGTGAGTGGCTGTGGGCTTGTTATTTATTTCTCTTTCTAAATTTACTTAGCTCACATGTAGGTTTATTTTTCCTTTGTAAAAGTTACATGTACTTTTTTTTTTTAATCAAGGAAATACATAGTGAAGAATAAGGAAAAATAATCACCGATAGTCCCATTTAAACACAACTGTTAATGCTTTGGGTGTTTTTCATCCAGTCTTCCCCCCGATGCATAGGACTTTTCCTCCCAAGCATTCATGAAGATAGTATATAGACAGTTTCATTTCCTCCTTTTGTCATTTATAGCTGCCATCTGTATTATTAGTTTTAAAATGTCACTTTATTTTTATTTTTTTGAGACAGAGTCTCACTCTGTTGCCCAGGCTGGAGTGCAGTGGCACAACCTTGGCTCACTGTAATCCTCGTCTCCCAGATTCAAGCGATTCTCATGCCTCAGCCTCCTGAGTAGCTGGGATTACAGGTGCATGCCACTGTGCCCAGCTAATTTTTGTATTTTTAGTAGAGAGTGGGGTTTCACCATGTTAGCCAGGCTGGTCTCAAACTCCTGACTTCAAGTGATCCACCCACCCCAGTCCCCCAAAGTACTGGGATTACAGGCATGAGCTACCATGCCCAGCCTGATTTTTGTATTTTTAGTAGAGATGGGGTTTCATTATGTTGGCCAGGCTGGTCTCGAACTCCTGACCTCAGCTGATCCACCCGCCCCAGCCCCGCAAAGTGCTGGCATTACAGGCATGAGCCACTGCACCCGGCCCAAAATGTCACTTTAAATTGCTAGAATTTTAATAAGTAGATTTACCATAATTTACTAATTTCCTTATGTGGTTTAGCTCGATTCTTTTAAACTTGTTATTCTAAACAAGTTGAGGTGAATACTAGAATAGCTTTTTTTTTTTTTTTTTAACAAAATGGATATATTTCTCTAAAGTATTACATAGGCAATTGACTGACAGTATATTTCCATAGATGTTCTACTTTTATTTCTTGTAGATAAGTTAACGATAACTCCTAACTTCCAGGTTTCAGCTGCTTCCATTTCCAGACTTCCCTTTCAGGCAAGAAGTCATATTTGTATGAAATGTTTAAATGGCATAAAAGTACATAATATAATAGAACTTCAGATTGTTTTGAGAAATGAAAATTTTTTCTAAGGTACATAGTCACTCTTATTTCAGGTTTTGTTAAAAAGTGGCATACTTAGGCTGGGTGCGGTGGCTCACGCCTGTAATCCCAGCACTTTGGGAGACTGAGGTGGGAAGATCACCTGAGGCCAGGAGTTCAAGACCAGCCTGGCCAACATGGTGAAACCCCGTCTCTACAAAAATACAAATATTAGTCGGGCATGATGGTGGGTGCCTGTAATCCCAGCTACTCGGGAAGCTAAGGCGGGAGAATTGCTTGAACCCAGGAGGTGGAGGTTGCAGTGAGCCAAGATCGTACCACTGCACTCCAGCCTGGGCGACTGAACGAGACTCCGTCTCAAAAAAAAAAAAAAAGTGGCATACTTTAGACATTTGATACTCTGAATGGTGGATATGACAATATGGTAGGCCCCAGCCATATGGCAAGAGTTGCATATGTGAGTGAGGAAAGCCAGACAGACAGACCCTATATAGTGGGGACAGACTCCACTATAAAGTGGGGCTCATTTCGGGATCAAGAATACTCTTGGGAAATTTATTTAGACTTTTTTTCTGATGAATGGAACGGAAGGTTCATTTTTATTTTTCAAGAGTGATTTCCTGTATGGTAGATATGACAGCCAAGACGTCCAGTTGTTTGATGGTCACCATTTTGCCACTCCCCTCCTTTTGTTAAATCAGAATCCTGATTTCCTGGCTTAGGTGTTCTACTTGGCCCTTGAGTTTTTCTCAGTGGTACACTTCTCTCCTCCAGTGCCCTTGGTTTCTAGAATATGCCCGAATGATGTCTGTCGCATCTGGAAAAGTGGTGCCAAACTGCGCGTTGATATCACATTGCTGGGATTTGAAAACATGAGCTGGATAAGAGGGAGGCGTAGTTTTATATTTAAGGGAGAAGGTGAGTGACTTCTCTTGTAGTAATCACTGCTGAAGCGAAATTACAGGGTGATTTTTAACCATCAAAATGCTTTCACATTCATGTGCCTTTTCTGTCTGATCTTTTCTAGGGCATGTTTTTTGGTTATTCTTATTAATTATTCAGCTCTCCATCCCTGTCTTTGTTCTTGTCTGGCTAGTTCTCCTTCATGTGTCCTTTACCACCCAGAAGTTACCCTTGTGATGTGTCTGCTTCACTTTCCTGAGCCTTTGAGCACAGGCATTCTGTGTGTATCTCTGTATAACCCTCCATAATCAGGCATGAGAAATGGCATTGCTCACCCAATGTTGTGCATACATAATTTCTATGAATTCTGTAATAATATGTTTTATAAAGGACATTGATGGAATATAGTGCTAATAAGAATACAAATTATTTAAAAATTCCGCATCTTTGGGGAAGATGGCTCAGAGCTTCCTATGTATGGTGGAAAGCTGGTCAGATAGGTGCAAATAGGTAGTCAATAATCAGTATACTGTACGTTTTATCAGATAGCACCTGGGAGGACACACATGAAAGATGATGCATTTTAACATACGAAGCTTCCTTGTTTTTTGCATCTTCCCTGCTTTGTGCTTAGTTATGTCTTTGTTTCCATTAATAGACAACTGGGCAGAGTTGATGGAAGTCAACCACGACGACAAAGTAGTCACCACCGAACACTTCGACCTTTCCCAAGAAATGGAGCGCCTCACTCTGGACTTGATGAAGCCAAAAAGCAGGGAAGTTGAGAGGCGGCTTACAAGCCCAGTCATTAACACCAGCCTCGATACTAAAAATATTGCTTTTGAAAGGTACAAATTTAGACTCTAAATTTTAAGGTCTAATCCCCATGCTGCCATCTTGAGTGACATGTATGTATGAATTGGAAATTATGGATGGATTGGGTTTTTTCTAATATGACATAATAAACACTAGTGGGTTTTAAGATTGATCTCTAACCAATAGAAATTGTAGCTGACACTCGACACCATCCATCATTTTTATAGCACATTAGTTAAGTCTTCTAAGACTTAACCAACATGAAGAATATGAATAAATGTCTTCTTTTTCTTTTATGTGCCCTTTCTAGTGGCTTTTACTTGAATCTTATTTTTGTCTTGATGTTTATGGATCCACAACACTCAGTCCCAGACCACGGAGCTTGGAGTTTCTGGAGGTTAGAATTGACCCAGTACTGAGTTCAGTTGTACTGATATTGGTCAGTCAAATTCACACTTACTATATAGTTAAATGTTCGTTTGGTTTTTTTTTTTTTAACCCACCTGTGAGGTTTAATGGTTTAGAGCAAGAATCTGGAGGGGATTTAGTTCTGTTCCAGACTCATAAAGAATTCTCCAGAGAGGTCTGTGCCTTGGTTAATCCAGATGAGAACACCATCACTGGTCATGTGCCTCTGGGCCACATGGAGGGCTTAGAGGGCCTTTGAGTAGAGGCTGTCAAAGCTGTTTGCCTGTTTCTACAGTGGAGAACACTGACCCGATGGAGTCCTACGAGCACTGATGGTATTTGCCTAGGATGTCACATCCAGCTTTCTGCAAGTCAAAGTAGCTTAGCCTGAGAAAATGGACACTATTATCCTGATAGTATTTGCCTAGGATGCCACATCCGGCTCTCTGCAGCCTAAGTAGCTTAGCCTGAGAAAATGGACACTATTATCCTGGACTTAGGCCTTCTTTTCTCTTGATGAATATAACAACTGTCCTCTCATTATATTTTTCTTTTCTTCTTTTTTCTAATATAAAATTGGTTAGTAAATTTGTTTAGTCAAGCATAAAGCTTGTTAAGTATCCTTTTCTTCTAATTTAGATTGAGCGGTGGAATTAGGACATCTGTCCAGGGCTGTTGCTAGGGCAGGAGGGTAGCATCCCTGGAGGCAGGGTCAGTCCTCTTCTGCCAGCCTCCTTGCACCAGCCTGGCCAGTTGACATTCGCTGTCTTTTGGGGACAGCAAAATTTAGGGACTGACTGGATTTCCCTTGGAGGATTGTGGAAAGACATTTCCAGGCTTCCGTGTACCCCTCTGCAGGCAGGGAGGGCCCCTTCAGCTTAGGGCTCTGTTTGTAACCCCAGAAGGCAGAGGAGGCTGCCTTTTCTGCCACTGTTCATCTGTAGGCATGAGAGGGGGAGGAGCTGAGTGCCATCCACAGGGCTCCTAAATAACTGTGTGACTTTGGGCAAGTGGCCTCATCTCTCCAGTTTTGTTTCCTTAGCTGAAAGAAATAATGGAGTGAATCTGGAGATGAAGTCTCCAAAGTCCGGGACTCTTAAAATGTCTTGAGAAGAGACATTGTTCCTCATATTGTTCAACAGCAGAGTTGCCAGAGTCATTGTTTGTTGAAGTGTGATTTATGAAGAGAGCGTGACAATTCCTGGCTGTTACCCCACTGAGTGTAAATGGGAAATGATAGCATATTCCATTTGTACTGAGGACTAAGGCACATTTTTGTATTTTTGCGCCCACAGGGTTTTCTTCTTTTTTTTTTTTTTTGAGAAGGAGTCTAGCTCTGTCGCCCAGGCTGCAGTGCAGTGGCGCGATCTTGGCTCACTGCAAGCTCCACCTCCTGGGTTCACGCCATTCTCCTGCCTCAGCCTCCGGAGTAGCTGGGACTACAGGCACCCGCCACCACACCTGGCTAATTTTTTTGTATTTTTAGTAGAGGCGGGGTTTCACCGTGTTAACCAGGATGGTCTTGATCTCCTGACCTCGTGATCCGCCATCTCGGCCTCCCAAAGTGCTGGGATTACAGGTGTGAGCCACCGTGCCCAGCCCCAGAGCCCACAGGGTTTTCAGAGTGCTCAAGCTAACTCTCTTGCAACTGACAGTGTGTTGTTGAGAGAATTTTTGGAAGATAGCTGCTTTGTTTTAATGGGGCTCAGAATTAAATGTGTGCTTGTCATGCATTGAGCAAGAATTGAGCCAATCCTTAGAATTGATACCACCTACAAAAAGAATATAGCTGCTTTTGAATGTGAGGTTTGTTGGTACAAAGAGTGTGTGAATTTACTTCTGATCAGAGGTGTGAGTATTCATTTGATTGAATTTGGAAGGTGTGGCCTTCTCTCATTTTCTTTTCTTTCTTTTTTTTCTTTTTTTTTTTTGAGATGGCTTCTCGCTCTGTCGCCCAGCCTGGAGTGCAATGGCATGATCTCGGCTCACTGCAACCTCCGCCTCCCGGGTTCAAGCAATTCTCATACCTCAGTCTCCTGAGGAGGTGGGATTACAGGCACCCTCCTTTGTGCCCAGCTAATTTTTGTATTTTCCTAGAGATGGGGTTTCGCCATGTTGGCCAGGCTGGTATTGAACTCCTGACCTCAGGTGACCCGACTACTTTGGCCTCCCAAAGTTCTGGGATTACAGGCATGAGCCACCACACCCAGCCCCCTCTCTCATTTTTTGATGGTCACTTTTGTCCACTTTTTTCTAACCTGTTACTCAGAGCTTATGTGGGCAAATTAATACCCTGCCCTGATGAATGTTTGGCCTGCAGTATATACACTGTGGTTGCAGTTTGAATTTTTCCCTTCTCTGAAAGATTACGCTTGCCCACCTCAAACAAAATATTCCCTGCCACCTTCAGAGCCTTTCTCCAGATTGTGTAGCAACCACCAAGACACAGTGCCTGTGAAGTGGCCTTTGGTGTGGTGGTCTCAGTGGAGACAGGCAGAGGTGAAAATGGCACGAGAGGGAAGCCAGGTGTTCTATTGTCTTCGGGTGCATTTGCATGCAAAGTTACCAAGGGCCACAGAGTCATTAGGAGATTAAAATTTAAAACAGGGTATGAACATTGGGTTGAATAACTAAACTGCTTCCAAGAGTGGAAATGCTGGGCCGGGCTCGGTGGCTCACACCTGTAACTCCAGCACTTTTGGAGGCCGAGGTGGGCGGATCATGAGGTCAGGAGATCAAGATCCTCTTGGCTAACACGGTGAAACCCCATCTCTACTAAAAATACAAAAAATTAGCCGGATGTGGTGGTGGGCGCCTGTAGTCCCAGCTACTCGGGAGGCTGAGGCAGGAGAATCACTTGAACCCAGGAGGTGGGAGGTGGAGCTTGCAGTGAGCTGAGATCGTGCCACTACTGCACTCCAGCCTGGGCGACAGTGTGAGACTCCATCTCAAAAAAAAAAAAAAAAAAAGAGTGGAAATGCTGAGGGCAGTAGAGGCAGGATTGCCGAAGGAGCAGAGGTAACCCAGTGAGGAGCTTGGTAGTTCCTTGAGAGAAAAGCATAGTGCTGTCTTCCCAGAGTGTATGAAGGGTGAGATGGAGCAGACGTAGTCATCCTTCCATCCATCAGAAGAGTCTGTTCCAGAAAACAGTGACTTCCTGTGCCAAGACATAAAGTGACTTAAGCAAACAAGGAACTGAGGATTGAAGGAAAAAGACTATCTCAATTTTCTGGTATTGATGATAAAAGGGGACTGTGGCTTATTAATCAATTGAGTCTGGTTCCTTACCTTCTCCCTGTGACTGTTAACTTGTTTCTGAAGTGTAAGTTGGAGATAGCATTTGGTATAATCCTGTTAGGATTCCTCTGTTTCCATCCATGGGTCATGCTGTCCTAATTATAGACAACTAGTAGGAAAATGGAGCTCTGATCCCTCCTGTTCTGATGGGCTAAAATACACACATAAACTCATTATACCATCTGGACTAATTTCACTAACCAAATCCCATTAGAAGAAAAGCAAACTATTTGGAAACACAAAATGCAAATAACCACATATGTTCTTTGTAACGTGGCTGACCTGCTGCCGTTCCCTGAGCTTCCTGCATGACGTCCCAACTCACTCAGTGGTCAGAGCAGAAGTCAGGCTGTTGCCCTAACCAAGGCCAAGAGGAGCTGGGATGTGATGTCCTAGACAAAGGGTAGGGCTGGTCAGGGGTCCCCTGTGAGAAGCAGCGTTTCCCAGGGCAAGCTGCTTTGAAAAAGAATCAGAGCCTTCTGACTGCTCTTGGCTCCTAAATACATTTTTTTTCAGGAGTATGTTGAGTTGAATAACTGAGATTTTGGGCATATTACCAGTACTGCATCTGCCACTGGAATGCTGGGCTACTTTAAAAGGAGTTCCACAAGATGGAATTAACAGCTGGGCTAAAAAAAAAATCTGTTGTTCACATCCTTTCCCCTGCTGCACCAAACCTGCCCAAACATGTGACTCATAGCCATTTTGCAGGCCTAATGGCATCTCCAAGCAGCTCACCACAGTGATGAGTTCCTGGCCTACCTGGTCTTTTGCAAGGAACAGGATGGTCTGTGCCTCATTGTTCTAAGAATTCCTCGATTGAGATGTGGCTACTTGTGGAGATCTCACCACTGACATCTATGTCCCCAGTTAAGATGACTCAGATAAATGCTCTGACCTGGTTACCACCTTGTGGTGAGCCCTTGGATGTTGGTCATCTTCACTCACTTGTTTGGGACTGCTGTGCAATAAATGTCACCACCTTTGTCCTCAATGCTGGCAGTTTTGTAAAGAAGCCAAGATTGGAGACTTTCTATGCCTGGGGTGAGGCAAATTGATTAATAACTGTGGGAGGAGGGTGGGGGTGCACAAGCCATCTGTCAGTGCTAGCCGCCTTCTGTGGACAATAGGACCATGATTTCTAAGTGTCCTTTACTAACTTAAGCTGGGGGGAAAAAACTATAAAGGCTGCAGATATAAATCTGAATGGCATATTGTACATGTAGAAATTTGTGGTGTTCACTTTTTATCAGAACTAAATCCGGATTCTGGGGCTGGAGGACAGATAAAGCAGAAGTTGTTAATGGTTACGAAGCAAAGGTAAAAGGAAACTCTTAAAATAAGATTTAATATAGCTATTTAGCTTCTATGCAAATGAGGAATCTGTTCCCATTTTTTTCATGCATCTGTGCCATGGAGATGCTCTGGGGAATGAGAAGTGTCTAATGTGTCTCTCACTTGGATTTTTGATTTTGTCTTATTTGACTTTCAGAAAATGGGATAGCATGCCCTGAGGAGGTCTGTAGCTATGCCAAAGAGAAACAATATTGTAGAGAAATGAGTACAAGTACCAGTTGTTCTGGTAGGAATGACAAGCTAGTCATTCCCTTAATTATTAAAAAGAAAAAAAAGAGGAAGAATTAGACTTCACATGTGTTCAAATATTGTGTAGTAGCTTTTGAGTCTCTTTTCTGTTAAATCAGCTTAATTGTAGTCAGCAGGCTCACAGCCCATTTGCATGACATCAGTGCACTTAAAACATAGTTGTAATCGTGGAGACGATTGTCGATACAGTCATCTGGCATTTTGTCATCTGGAAAGCTCTGTTTCCTGGCCTTTCAGTCCCACAGTACAGCAGGGCTTGATGGCTTTTGGTGATGGAGCCCAGTGCTGCAGGGTCCTCTGGTGGCCTCTGAATGAGCAAAGAAAGTTTACGTCATGCTCAGCAAGACACATTTAGGAGCACTTGTCCTAGTGCTGAGTGTGCTTTCTGCAGCTTTCAATGTTGGGGCTCCTCACGTGGCATAGAGAGAATTCTCTGTTAACTGTTATGTTTGATTTTCTAGATGACCATATTCCCCAGTTATCCTTGATAACAGAGCATTTACTCTGGCAGTTACAATAATTTTTGTCAGTGCATGGAATGCCTTTTAAATAGTGACTTGCTGGTTTTCTCTAAAGCTCGTAAGTCTAGAGAACCTTGTGTTCATACCTTTCTCTTCTGCCCAGCAGATGGCTGTCTGAGTCATACTAGTATTACAAGATTACCAGCAGAGGCGGGGTGCAGTGGCTCACGCCTTTAATCCCAGCACTTTGGGAGGCCCAAGTAGGCAGATCACTTGAGGCCAGGATTTTGAGAGCAGTGTGGCCAACATGGTGAAACCCCATCTCTACTAAAAATACAAAAATTAACCAGACATGGTAGCACACACCTGTAATCCCAGCTACTCTGGAGGCTGAGGCACGAGAATCGCTTGAACCCAGGAGGCGGAGGCTGCAGTGAGCCGAGATCACGCCACTGCACTCCAGCCTGAGCAACAGAGGGAGACTCTGTCTCAAAAAAAAAAAAAAAAAAAAAAAATTTACCAACAGAAGTACAGGATCCTGGTTTGGGTACCTTAGTTTAATAGAAACCCAGGTGGAAACCTAGATTGCAGGGCATTTGTTTGAGACTGTTTAGCCACAGCAGGGCAAGCAGGAAGATGCAGCTTGTCACTGCTAACTCCTCGGTATTAAAACTGTCAAATACGGGAGGTAACTGCTGATGCATTTTTCAGTTGATAGTTTATATACTTTCTCTGAAGGACCCTAATGATAGTTAACCATTTCTGATTTTTATTTTGCTGGATTGTTTTCTGTTTTTTTGCTTCAGCATTCTTGCTTTTGCTGTGCTTATTTTTGGAGTTTTGATTCCCTGTGTCACTGTTTTCTTTCACATACACCTCTCAGGTTTACACAGTAAACAACGTGAATGTGATCACCAAAATACGCACAGAACATCTGACCGAGGAGGAAAAAAAGAGATATAAAGGTAATCACCACCACCCTACCACCTCCTGTTTTGTTGTTATTTTTTAAGCCTAGAGGGAACTCTTTGTTGGCTCTGTTAAGTTTAGGGTTAATGTGATTGGGATGTGTTAAACCTAACGCTAACTACTTCTCTTTTTTTTTTTTTTTTTTTTGAGACAAGTTCTCGCCCTGTCACCGAGGCTGGAGTGCAGTGGCGCAATCTCAGCTTGCTGCAATCTCTGCCTCCTGGGTTCAAGTGATTCTCCTGCCTCAGCCTCCTGAGTAGCTGGAATTACAGGCACCCGCCACCACACCTGGTTGATTTTTTGTATTTTCAGTAGAGACAGGGTTTCTTCATGTAGGCCAGGCTGGTCTCGAACTCCTGACATCAGGTGATACTCACTTGCCTCGGCCTCCCAAAGTGCTAAGATTGCAGGCATGAGCCACCGTGCCTGTCCCCTAGCTTCTTTTTATAAAAATTTCTGGGCAGGCATGGTAGCTCACGCCTGTAATCCCAACACTTTGGAAGGCCAAGGCGGGCGAATCACCTGAGGTCAGGAGTTCGAGGCCAGCCTGACCAACATGGAGAAACCCCATCTCTACTAAAAAAAATACAAAATTAGCCAGGTGTGGTGGCACATGCCTGTAATCCTAGCTACTCAGGAGGCTGAGGCAGGAGAGTCACTTGAACCTGGCAGGCGGAGGTTGCAGTGAGCCAAGATCACGCCATTGCACTCCAGCCCGGGCAACAAGAGTGAAACTCTGTCTAAAAAAAAAAAAAATTCCTGGCTGGGCACAATGGCTCACACCTGTAATCCCATAATCCCAATACCTTGGGAGGCCAAGGTGGGTAGATCACTTGAGCCCAGGAGTTTGAGACCAGCCTGGCCAATATGGTAAAACCCCATCTCTACTAAAAATACAAAAATTAACCGGGTGTGGTGGCACACTCCTGTCGTCTCAGCTACTGGGAAGGCTGAGGCAGGAGAATCGCTGGAACCTCAGAGGCAGAGGTTGCCGTGAGCCAAGGTTGTCCCACTGCACTCCAGCCTGGGCGACAGAGCTAGACTCTGTCTAAAAAAAAAGAAAAAGGAAAAAAAATTTCCTTAGTCTGACTCATTCTCCAAAATGTTTCCCCATAGTTGGCCTCAACTATAATTAAAGCTATTCATGAGGGCTTGTTTGTGTGTTATCAAGAACAATTGTGGAATTCAGCTAAAAAAGGAGATAAGGATATTTGAGAACATTTATCACTGGAATGAGTGATTTAGTCCAAACTATTGTGATGAAAGATTTAGACAGAACTTGGGATCTAAGCAAAAACATTGCATGTGGTTGCCACATCCCAGCCCCATCCCAGCCCCTCCAACTCTATGGCCTTGTGAAATTACTTCTGCTCTGTGCCTCAGTTTCCTCAGCAGTGAAATGCAGGTGATATCCAACCTTCCTTAGAGTTATTGAGAGGATTAGATGAGTTACGACGTGGAAGCCTTTAGAATGGCGCCTGCAGTATGTGGTAAGCATGCAGTAATTGTTCACCAGCACCACCACCACCATTGCCATTACTCCACTTTGACAGGTGAGGGAACCGAGGCCCAAAACACATGGATAGCGAGTGGCCAAGGTGGGGTTGGAATCCAGGTCTGGCTCACTCCAAAATCCAGACTCTTCCCATTATTCTGCTTTAATTATTACAGCTGTTTATCTGGTTTAGAGATCCTCATGAAAAGCACCCAATAAAGGACAACTTAGTTTATGATTATTGTGAATGATTTGATCAGCCAGTCTGTAATTGCATTTCCTAATGAGGTAGCTTGGACCGGAAACTTTAATGAAGATCTTTTTTTATAGCCACAAGTAAGATATAATATTAGACTTTAAACTTCCCCCCTCTCTGTAGCGGACAGGAACCCGCTGGAATCTTTGCTGGGAACTGTGGAACACCAGTTTGGTGCACAAGGGGTAAGTTGAGGCAATGAGCTTTCATTGCAGTTAGATGAAAGGAAACAACTTGTCTATGCCTGGGATGGCATTTACTGGATCCTGAACAGCCCACTCTTCGTAAAGGCCAAAGATACCCCCAAGCTGGAATTTGAGATACTCTTGGAAGAGAATTAGATGAGTGAATCTTTGAAAACAAAGATTTTAGAGGAGGGGTAGTGATTATAGAAATCAGGTGCTTCCCCTCTTATCCATTATAAACGAGGGGACTCTATAGAAATGGAACTTAAAAAGGACTCAGGACTTTATATTGCAACAGAGCACCTTAACAAATATTTCCTTACTCAGTGCTCACAGTAACTATGTGAACTTGGCACAGTGGATGTCTCTGCGGGACAGAAAAATGACCTTTCCACTGTCAAAGCTAGACAGGGAAACAGCTAGAACTTCAACTCCAAGTCTTCCAAGTCTCATGAACTTTCAGATATTTCTCTTTCTTTCTTTGCTATAATCAGGAGATAAAAATTTAAAGGAGAGTAGAGAAATATTTTGAAATGAAGAAATCAGTTAGACTTGCCATGTAGTTTGGTGATACCCTCATAGATTTTCTTGTTCCATTCAAAAAAGTTAGTGAATAGAACTTCCTGGTCTTAGCTGGTTAACACATCCACCTCAGACACTGAGTGCCGTAGGCCTTCACTTGTGAACATCACTTGGCATTTCTGACTCTCCTGAGTTCTGGCTCAGCAGGACCTCACCACGGAATGTGCTACTGCAAACAACCCTACAGCCATCACGCCTGACGAGTACTTCAATGAAGAGTTTGATCTGAAAGACAGGGACATTGGAAGGCCGAAAGAGCTGACGATTAGAACACAGAAGTAAGAGAGGTTCAGCTGCCATTTTCAACCTATGTATGTTTCAGAAATTGTGCTGTTTTATGGTGTTATGTTGAATCATTCCACTGCTCCCCCACCCAACTTTTTTTACGGGGGAGACGGAGTCTCGCTCTGTTGCCTAGGCTGGAGTGCAGTGGCACAAACTTGGCTCACTGCAACCTCTGCCTCCCAGGTTCAAGCAATTGTCCTGCCTCAGCCTCCTGAATAGCTGGGACTACAGGCACGTGCCACCATGCCCAGCTAATTTTTATATTTTTAGTAGAGACAGGGTTTCCCCATATTAGTCAGGCTGGTCTCGAACTCCTGACCTCATGATCCGCTCGCCTAGGCCTCCCAAAGTGCTGGGATTACAGGCATAAGCCACTGCTCCCGGCCTCCTCTGCCCCTTTTTATAAAAAATAATTTTAAAATTACTTTGCCATGAAAGCCAACAGTAGATTGTTCATGTTATTAGCTCTTTTCCAAATAGAATCTAGATTGGATGTAAGAATGCCTTTTTTTTTTTTTAACTGCTAACCAGCTTCAGCTGATCAAATTCATATGAAACTGTTTCCACCCACTATCATTTCTTCATGCTTGCTGTCAATTAAGACTTGGATAGTGGCAGGTTGTCATGCAAGTCGCTTGCCTTGATTTCCAGATTTTAGGGTGATGTGAATTCCTCGTCTCCCTAGACATTTGACCTTTAATAGGTCCGAATTAAGAGATGACTGGACAGAGTGTAGAGTAAGGCTGCTGTTGTCTAGCCTACTGCATAGCAGTAATCTCCTTTTCCCATCTGGTGGAGATGGCCTCAGTCTTTTCTCGGTTGAATTCTGCAGGTTTAAAGCAATGCTGTGGATGTGTGAAGAGTTTCCCCTCTCTCTCGTGGAGCAGGTCATTCCCATCATTGACCTAATGGCTCGAACGAGTGCTCATTTTGCAAGACTGAGAGATTTCATCAAATTGGAATTCCCACCTGGATTTCCTGTCAAAATAGGTACTGCTAAATAAACTTCAGCAACACTTGGAGGTTCTGCCCATGTTTGTGGGTGGCAGCATGTGGGTGGTGGGATGCTTCAGGGAATTGGAATGCTTTAGGTCAAAGTAGCTTATAGACATAATGGAGGAGGTGAGAGTTCTCCTGTGGTTTAATTTGATTTAAAGAAGTGTTATGATTGGTGGTTCATTTTGCATATCAAAATCAAGAGATCTCCAACCATCATTTCTATTTGCAAATGGTGCTGACAGATGTTAAAAGGCATAAAAACATGACACAGTCATTGTTTTAATGTCAAACCTTACTTCAATGAGACTTCAAATTAGATAATTATTTGAGGAAGACAATTGACACCAAGATTCTTTGATACATAAATATGATCTACATCCCAAGCTAGTATGCATAAAGTATGCATAATGCTGTATATATGTGTGTGTGTGTATATATATATATCTCATACATACTACTCATGAAGAGTATTAATTTTGGATAGTTGTATGTTCATGATGCTTGAACCCTAGCTCGATCACTTACTCACTGTGATCTAGCAGAAAGTACATAACCCCCTTTTTTTTTTTGAGACGGTGTCTCGCTCTGTTGCCAAGGCTGGAATGCAGTGACATGATCTTGGCTCACTGCAACCTCCACCTCCCAGGTTCAAGCAATTTTCCTGCCTCAGCCTCCTAAGTAGCTGGGATTATAGGCATACACCACCACGCCCAGCTAATTTTTGTATTTTTAGTAGAGATGGGCTTTTATCATGTTGGTTAGGCTGGTCTCGAACTCCTAACCTCAGGTTATCAGCCCGCCTTGGCCTCCCAAAGTTCTGGGATTACAGGTGTGAGCCACCGCGCCCAGCCGAAAATACGTAATTCTCAGTCTCAGTTTTCCCATCTGTGTATTGGGGAGGGTTGTTATGAGGCTTATATAAAATTATACTTATCAAAGTACTTGGCATAGTAAGCACTTAGTAAATGATAACTATTATTGTTATTCTTAGTAAAATTTACTTATAAAAGTTTTTATTTTGTTAGAAATTCCCTTGTTTCATGTCTTAAATGCACGGATTACATTTGGAAATGTTAATGGCTGTAGCACTGCCGAAGAATCTGTATCTCAAAATGTGGAAGGGACCCAGGCTGATTCAGGTAAAAAAATAAATTAAAAGTTTAGTTTTGTTATTTAAAAAAAATTTTATGGCTGGGCATGGTGGCTCATGTCTGTAATCCCAGCACTTTGGGAGGCCGAGGCGGGTGGATCACCTGAGGTTGGGAGTTCGAGACCAGCGTGACCAACATGGAGAAAACCCGTCTCTACTAAAATATAAAATTAGCCAGGTGTGGTGGCACATGCCTGTAATCCCAGCTACTCGGGAGGCTAAGGCAGGAGAATCACTTGAACCCGGTTGGGGGTGGGGGGGCGCAGAGGTTACCGTGAGCTGAGACTGTGCCATTGTACTCCAGCCTGCGCAACAAGAGCAAAACTACATCTCAAAAAAAAAAAATTTATAATTCAGTCATCATATTCATAATTCACTCTGAAGCTGGAATATCTGAGGGAGTCTGTGTTGGATGAAAGAAAACTTTAGATTTAGTTTAGATTAAGCAAATAAAAACTTGTAGTATATGTATGATCCTAGTTATATTAAAAAGACAGGATGTTCTTAAAAATCAGCTTTATTGAGGTGTAATGTACATACAATAAAATGCTCTCATTTTAAGTGTGACGGTTCAGTGCATTTTTTTTTTTTTCTCGAATACAGAGTCTCACTCTGTCACCTAGGCTGGAGTGCAGTGGCACAATCTCTGCTCACTGCAGCCTCTGCCTCCCAGGCTCAAGCAATTTTCTTGCCTAGTCTCCCAAGTATCTGGGAATACAGGTGTGTGCCACCATGCCTGGCTGATTTTTATATATTTATTAGAGACTGGGTTTCACCATGTTGGCTAGGCTGGTCTGGAACTCCTGACCTCAAGTGATCCACCCACCTCGGCCTCCCAAAGTGCTGGTGTGAGCCACCATACCCAGCCACATTTTGACAAATGTATGCATCTATGTAACCACCACCACAGTCAAGATAGACAGCATTTCCATATGCCCCCAAATTTCCTCACGCTCACTTGCCGTCAATACAATTCATGTTTTTAGATGCAATTGTAAACGGACTTATTTTCTTACTTTCATTTTCCAATTACTAGTATATAGAAATATTATTGAGTTTTGTATTTTGACCTTGAATCCTTTTTAAAAATTTTTTTAATCTTTTTTTTTCTTGCACAATTGCATGGCCGGGATTGACCTTGTTTATCTTGTAACATGGCTGAATTTACTTGTCTTACACTTTTTTGTAGATTTCTTAGAATTTCTTACATATATGGTCATGTTGTCTATTAATAAAGAAAATTTTACTTTTTCCTTTCCAATCTTTAAACTTTTTATTTCTTTTTCTTGACTTATTGGACTGACTAGGACATCTAGTACAATGTCAACTAAGAGGGGTAGGAATGGCTATCCTTCTCTTGTTCCTGGTTCTAGGGGAGGAAGGATTGTTATGCCATTAGGTTTGATGTTATCTGTGTAGGTTTTTTGTAAATGTCCCTTATTAGTTGAAGGACATTATTCTCTTATATTTCTAGTTTGCTGAGAGTTATTACCATTTTTAAGTATTAATTTTTGTGAGATGCATTTTCCGCAACTATTATGATGGTCGTATGTTTCTCCCCTATAGTCTACCAATAGGAGGAATTAAAAGATAGCATTTTAATGTATATAAATTAAGACTTCAAATGAAAACAATTGAACTCAACAATAATATACAACTTTACGTTCCCATGTGGCAATAAAGTTGGGTGATACGTGTTCATGAGGTTGTGCAGCTGAGGAACACTCATGTACTCTTGGCAGGAAGAGGAGATCGGTATAGTTCTTGAAGAAAACATTTGGCATTACTGTGTAAACTGAAGATGTGTATGACCTACCAATTCCTAGATGTGTACCTAAAGAAACGTATGCACATGAGCATCTGGAGACCCCAGTACTGGGCAGCAGCATCCACTCATAACAGCAGAAACCTGGAAACAACCCAGATGTCCTGAGATGGTAGAATGTGCTATTGTGCTCTATTAATACAACAGAATAACATATAGTATTGAAAATAAACATTTATAGCTATGTGCGTCAAGACTGTTAAATTTCAAAAGCATAATGTTGAATGAAGAAAATCCAATTTGAAGAATAAATTCCAATGATCCATTTATGTCGAGTTCACAAACAGGCTAATGCAAACTGTTAGGATGATATACATGTGGCAAACTCCAGAGAAGAGCTAGGCAGTGTAAACAACTATTCTGAATTATGTATTTACCTCTGGAGAGGAAGAAGGGGATATTGTTAACAAGGGATGTGCCTGTGGTATGTTATTGATAGTATTCTTTTTTTTTTTTTTTTTGAGATGGAATCTCGCTCTGTCGCCCAGGCTGGAGTGGAGGGCAGTGGCGCGATCTTGTCTCACTGCAAGCTCTGCCTCCCGGGTTCACGCCATTCTCCTGCCTCAGCCTCCCGAGTAGCTGGGACTACAGGCGCCTGCCACCACGCCCAGCTAATTTTTTCTTGTATTTTTAGTAGAGACAGGGTTTCACCGTATTAGCCAGGATGGTCTTGATCTCCTGACCTTGTAATCCGCCCACCTCAGCCTCCCAAAGTGCTGGGATTACAGACGTGAGCCACTGTGCCCGGCAGTTATTGATAGTGTTCTGTGTCTTAGGTGAAGGGCACACAGGCATTTGTTTTATTATTATCATTTTTGAGTGTTCAGATATTTTATAGATACTATCTTTTATATATTTACCATGTATCTTCGTGCAAAAAGAAGAAACACATTGGTGTGACTGTGCATATGTGTTTAGAGGGAGAAATCTTCGCTTTTCATTTCACAGCCTTGTGTATTTTTTATGACTATGTATTCATTTTTTCCACTAAAATCAAGGAAAAAGAAAAAAGCTGTATTCTGTCACTTTTTTCTGTCATGCTTCCTCAGAATCTCTCATATAATAGTAAGCCTTGATTATTATAATTTTGAGCCTTTCTTTTTTTTCTAATGTAAAACATTTTTGCAAAAAATTGGAGTGAAAATGTAATGAACTCAGACACTGGACGGTTGCCTTTTGTGTTTCAGCTTCCCACATCACAAACTTTGAGGTTGATCAATCTGTGTTTGAAATTCCCGAATCTTACTATGTTCAAGACAATGGCAGAAATGTGCATTTGCAAGATGAAGATTACGAGATAATGCAGTTTGCCATCCAGCAAAGTCTGCTTGAGTCCAGCAGGAGCCAGGTGGGTTTATCAGAATAAATGGCAGGCCTTGGGAGGTCTTACCCGCTGGGTTAGCCTCAGTGTTTGGCTAATCTGAAAGATTTATTCTAAATATCAAGTTTGACACATTCATGGTATTTGCATAGGTTGTACTTTGTGCATCTGGTCTTCTTACAAAAGCTTGTTATGTAAGAGATCGTCTACATAATCCCAGTCAGCACCATTCACAAGATGTCTTCAGGCAGACTTTCCTTTTCCTCATTTTCATGCACATAGCTTGTAATTCTGTACTTTTCAAGATGTGCTTCATTTTCTAGTACTGAAGCAGTAAATTCCTGCTGAATCACACCATCATATTTTCCCTGAAGGATTACCTATGTGTCTGTAGTCTCAGATGAAGGTCGTGAAGTGGATTTGAATCCCACTCCCTCCACAAACGGTATCATCTCCCTAAACTCTCTCTGGGTCTCTAGTGAAACAGAAAATGAAGGACGGGACAGACCTGTGTAAGCTGTAGGCTGTGTGTGTGTGTGTGTGTGTGTGTGTGTGTCTTTTTGTTGTTTTGTGTGTGTGTGTGTGTGTGTGTCTTGTTTTGTGTGTGTGTGTGTGTGTGTCTTTTTGTTGTTTTGTGTGTGTGTGTCTTTTTGTTGTTTTGTGTGTGTGTGTGTGTCTTTTTGTTGTTTTGTGTGTGTGTGTGTGTGTGTGTGTGTGTGTGTGTGACTTTTTGTTGCCCAAGTTGGAGTGCAGTGGCTATTCCCCGGCATGATCATATTGTACCCTAAAACTCCTGGGGTCAAGAGATCCTCCCACCTCAGCCTCCCAAGTAGCTGGGACTAAAGTCATGCACCACTGCACCCAGTAGAACAGTTGCCTTTTATTGTCGTATGTGGTTCTCCCTCCATGCCTCACCTACCTGGGACAGTCCAAGGCTTGAGGTCCTCCTCCCCTAACATCAACTCCTTCCATCTCCTTCCTTCTGTGGCTCCTGGCTCTACTAGGGTAGGGTCTGGTCTGCCTCCAGCACCCTCTGGTATGTCCTGGCTTCCTGCAGTCCATTTATTTGTTTGTTTCTTTGTTTGTTTATTTTTTGAGACGGAGTCTCTCTCTCTGTCGCCCAGGCTGGAGTGCAGTGGCGTGATCTCAGCTCACTGCAAGCTCTGCCTCTGGGGTTCATGCCATTCTCCTGCCTCAGCCTCCCGAGTAGCTGGGACTACAGGCGCCCACCACCATGCCCGGCTAATTTTTTGTATTTTTAGTACAGACGAGGTTTCACCATGTTAGCCAAGATGGTCTCCATCTCCTGACCTCATGATCTGCCCGTCTCGGCCTCTCAAAGTGCTGGGATTACAGGCGTCAGCCACCGCGCCTGGCCCATTTATTTGTTAATTGACTTTTTCTTCCATTCTTCATTCAGATTTTGCAGAGTACCTTCTTTGTGCCAGCCTCTGTGCCAGGTGCTGGGAATTCTCTGGGAAGCAGTCCCTGCCTTCACAGGGCTGCTGCTTTGAAAATAGTGCTCACACTCCAGCGTTCTCACTGGTTTAAGCTTGTAGCTTTCTGGTTCTATTCCTGAGTCTTAGTGCTTGTGTAATGTGAGTCTACCTCCTCCACTTCCCCCTGCCACCACCATGGCCCCATTCCCAGACCTATTCAGTTTTCCAAGCCAGACCCCAAAGCAAGCATGTTCCCTTTGGGAGGCCTCCTGGGAGAAGACCCCTGGACATCACCATCAGCCTGGTATGCTTTTCCTTTCCCTATGTAAGTGAGCTTAGCTCCCCTCGCCAGCTCCCAAGAAGCTTCATAAACCTTGTTGACCATAAGTTTTAACAAGGGGAGTAGCCAAAGTCAAAGACTACCAATATTGAATTATGTCTTCTAATCTTGCCCTAGAAGAATTATTGGCCGGGTGCAGTGGCTCATGCCTATAATCCCAGCACTATGGGAGGCCAAGGTGAGAGGATTGTTTGAGCCCAGGAATTTGAGACCAGCCTGGGCAACATAGTGAGATCCTATCTCTACCAATATATATATATATTTTTTTTAATTTTTGAGGCAGAGTCTCACTCTTTTGCTCAGGCTGGAGTGCAAGGGCACAATATTGGCTCATTGCAGCCTCTGCCTCCCAGGTTCAAGTGATTCTCATGCCTCACCCACCTGAGCAGCTGGGATTACAGGTGGGTACCACCAGACCCAGCTAATTTTTGTATTTTCAGTAGCGATGGGTTTTCACCATGTTGTCCAGGCTGATCTCAAACTCCAGGCCTCAAGTGATCTGCCAGCCTTGGCCTCCCAAAGTGCTGGGATTACAGGTGTGAGCCACCGTGCCTAGCCTCTACCAAAAAATTTAAAAGCCAACTATGGTGTTTTGCATCTGTATTCCCAACTAGTCAGGAGGCTGAGGTGGGAGGATTTCTTGTGCCCGGAGGTCAAGGCTACAGTGAGCTACGATCACACCACTACCCTTGAGCCTGGACAACAGAGTGCGACCCTGTCTCTAAAAAAACAAAAACAGGCCGGGCGTGGTGGCTCAAGCCTGTAATCCCAGCACTTTGGGAGGCCGAGGCGGGTGGATCACGAGGTCAGGAGATCGAGACCATCCTGGCTAACATGGTGAAACCCCGTCTCTACTAAAAATACAAAAAACTAGCCGGGCGTGGTGGCGGGCGCCTGTAGTTCCAGCTACTTGGGAGGCTGAGGCGGGAGAATGGCGTGAACCCGGGAGGCGGAGCTTGCAGTGAGCCGAGATCACGCCACTGCACTCCAGCCTGGGAGACACAGCGAGACTCCGTCTCAAAAAAAAAAAAAAAAAAACAACAAAAAAAAAACAAAAACAAAAACAGAAACCTGCTTTGGTCACTTGAACTTTGCCCAAGGTCAGCTGTGTTTCTGTTTTTCGTTGTGTATATCTTCCACTTGGGTTAGCTGTATTTAAGAGATGGATTTTGTGAGAAGGATGAGAAGGCTGTGGCTGTGAGTTAGGCTGTGGCATGTTACTAGCTGCCACTTAGGTGTTGTTTTTGAGGTAACCCAAGTCCCTGTTAGGTAGCACTATCGATAATGGTCATGGAAAGACTTTTAATTTGGTTCTTGCTGCCATTGTTTCCTTTCCAGAATGGCACCAATTTCTCCTAAGACATATTCATGTCTATCATATTTGTCTTTGCCAGGAACTTTCAGGACCAGCTTCGAATGGAGGGATCAGCCAGACAAACACCTATGACGCCCAGTATGAGAGGTGATTGACTGATGTGACTGTGGATTAAACCAGGATGGACACAGGCCTGGACACAGGCGGGCAGACGCGTGGCACTGTGCATTTGGTCCCCGGGCAGATGCACGGTGCCACACACTGGCAGGAAAGACTAGAAAAAGTAGGCCGGACGCGGTGGCTCACGCCTGTGATCCCAGCACTTTGGGAGGCCGAGGCAGGCAGATCATGAGGTCAGGAGATCGAGACCATCCTGGCTAACATGGTGAAACCCCGTCTCTACTAAAAAAAAAAATACAAAAAATTAGCTGGGCATGGTGGCGGGCACCTGTAGTCCCAGCTACTCGGGAGGCTGAGGCAGGAAAATGGCGAACCCGGGAGGCGGAGCTTGCAGTGAGCCGAGATCATGCCACTGTACTCCAGCCTGGGTGACAAAGCGAGACTCCGTCTCAAAAAAAAAAAAAAAAAAAAAAAAAGACTAGATAAAGTAATTGGCTCTCCTGCTTCCTCTTGTGGCAGTTACTTATTATAATAACTCTGGACTTGATAGCAAGTTTCCAGGAATGGGTGATAGAATTTCTGACTGGTTCACAGGTCAGTGCCATTGGGGGAAAGGTACTGAGTCAGTGTTTTCTGATTGGTTTGATCTTCTGTGAATGATGTATGACCACAGGGCCTAGATGTCCTCAGTGGAAAGTTTATATAATTGTAAAGATAAGGAAGTTTGTGGGAACAGCTGCAGAGATTTAGGGAAAAACTGCAAGGATTCATTTTACGAAGACTTTTTATATACTTAAGGTGTCTGTGAGAGCCCGCTGATGAAGAACCTGTTTTGCTTTAAAACAGATCCAAGTTCAATTCCCAGCCCTATCACTTACTGGTCGGGTGGTCTTGGGCAGGAGTGTGGGGTTTCTCACCTGTATACAGCACTTACACCCCCAGAGTTATGTGGGATTAAATGGCATCATGCATATTAAATGCCTGGCACAGTATGCCCTTGGTAAGCAGTTAAGAAATGTAGTTACTGCTGCCACCATGATGATAGTAGTGACTCTCCCTTTTTATCTGTTTTCCAACCCAGGGCCATCCAGGAGAGCCTCCTCACCAGCACAGAAGGCCTGTGCCCCAGTGCCCTGAGCGAGACAAGCCGTTTTGATAATGACTTGCAGCTGGCCATGGAGCTCTCTGCCAAAGAGCTGGAGGAACGGGAGCTCCGGCTCCAGGAGGAAGAGGCTGAGCTCCAGCAAGTCTTACAGCTGTCACTCACTGACAAATAGACCTTTTGGCCTGTGGGTTGCACAGAGCAGAGGCTCTGGGCTGTCACAGATGCTGTGTCAACCAGAGCCCCGGGGCTGAGGGCCTGCACCTTGTGTGCGTGCAGCAGACAACAGCCGCCCCTTCTTTATGCAGAGGTGCAGAACCAGGGACTCCCAGGCCCATCCAGGCCACTCCCTGGGGTGGAGAAGGGACCAGGGATTGCAGGCCCCATCTCCAGGCTAAGGGGAGGAGAGCATCATCACTTTCCATTAGCTGTATTGGCTTGCAGGTCACATTTTTACTACCAGCTTTAGACAAAACCCCAATCCCCGCAGGTTTGTAGATCAATTTTTATCAAGGAGTGATAACAAAACAAGTTATTGCAGAGTCAGGGTGCTTTTATATATGAGAGCAGCAGCCGCCTTTGTAAAGTGTGGTCTATGAGAATTGGAGACACATCTTTACTGTTCACCAAAGAAATGGGTAATCTGTGCTGATCTACTCCTTATTTTTACCTTTTTACAGGGTTTCTAGGATATTGTCATTATTCTTCCTTCATCTCTATCTGATTCCATTCCTTCCACACCCAGCTAAAGTTAGAGGAGATACATATAGAATCTATTTTAGATTATTGTTAACTATTTGCATCAAATTAAGATACACAAATGGCCATGGATGTTGCCTTCGCCTTAAACATTACTAATAGTTTCACGTCACCTCACTGCACGCATCGAGGGATCTGATTTGAATTTGTAAAGGCAATTCTTTTGAGAGCAGGATTCTCCAGGCTAAATCAAAGGCAGCTAATCCTGTCCCTGAAGGAGCAGCTAGGGGAACCTGAGGCTTGTTCTTGAAGTGGGCAAGCTGGCCAAAATATTGGAACACACAGAACCAAACCAGGTGCGTTCCACACCTGCACGAGTGAAGGATTTCCACATAGACACCTAGGAAGAACCCACTGCATGCCCTAGACTCACTCCAGAGGAAGGATGGATTTGCAACCAGAAAGGGAGCTGAAAACCACGGAGCTCCATGGCTCTTCATTCAAAAGGGAAAATGATGATTCCACGTTGCTTTTCAGAGTTCAAATCAACATCTTTCTGAATAAATCTATTTTTTAACAGAATCTTTTTATTATTTGTAAAAGATATAAAAACAACTATTCCCATCAGTAGCAATACAAGGTTATACATTTTAACCAGATTTTCTCAGGCCTTTTTTGGATACCTTTAGTAGTTAACTCTCTTTTGTCAAACCCTCCTGTAAATAACCATCGCACAACATACAGAAGCCTGGGGAATACAGCCAAGGGCACTGCTCACTGTGGCCCATGTATTCGTTCCCACAGGCTGCACTGAAATAACTTGGTAAACAGTACCCTCCTCCATTTTGTGTCTGTTTCCTCTGTTGTGCTTCTTTGGGGATAGGAAGACAAACATAACTACTATTCCAGGTGTTGCCAGTGAAACGTTCCCAGACACAAAGAATTGTGCTTTTAATTCCATGTCACCATTTGCCTTTTTTTTTTTTTTTTGTCATGGTCTGACCAAAATTCCTTCCCTGCACAGCAGGCCAGTATAGGCAACGCCACATTTGTTTCAAATACGCAATGTGGCATTTTGTTTACTTCGCATTTGCCATGAGCAAAAACACTTCTTGGAATGGCTGCAGCGAGGCTGTGTCATTGGCTTACAAAGGTGACTCATAGGTAATTTCTGTGTTTGCATTCCACTGCTCTGCTCCCTAAGGTCCTTGACTTTCTCCCCTGGAATTCACTTAAAAAGGGACTGAGCATTGTGTCAACCTGTTGCAGCGTTTTTCATATATGTGTTCACTCTAAAAATGCAAATAAAGACGGCTTCCTTAGAGGGTGCTCATACAATATTCCAGTCTTTGAGTCTTTTTTCTTTCCAGTTTTTTCTAGTCACTGGATGTAGTGACCACACGTCCTGTTACGTATGTCAGTAGAACATTAGAATGCCTCACATTGCTCAGTTCATCACTGCAAAGGTGGCATGCTGCTCCCAGCCTTCCTGCCCAGGTTAACAAGCCCCACGCTGCTTATTTCAAATGGAAACTAAAAGCAAGCCAGTGTTGGGCTGTTCTGACACCCCTGGGTTCCTCCTGGAGGTAAACTGGCTCTTGTAGGGTAAGGGAAGCCCAGCCAACATCAAAGCTCTGCATCAATGCTATCCCTTGAAGCCAAGTGCTTTATGAGGCTGTTCCTAGAAGTCCAGATGATAAGGCTTCCAAACTCTTCCTATACCTAAATATGTTGGCATTAAAAACAACGGCAGTGGCCAGTAGAAACGTGTGGGTTCCAAAAATGAGGCTGTATTTCTGGGAAGATGTAAAGGAGCTGCTTTGCTTTTGGGGGAAAGTAGATATCAATACTTGAAGCTACAAGAACACTATGAAGAAAAACATTACTCCTTCGGGTCAAGGGGTGCAATGACTATGGATTATTTAAAAACTGAAAAGCTAAGCTTAGGTGGCCCAATATCAGCAGAAAGTTTTTATTTTGTTTTTCTGAGACGGAGTTTTGCTCTTGTTGCCCAGGCTGGAGTGCAATGGCGTAATCTCGGCTCACTGCAACCTCCGCCTCCCGGGTTCAAGCAATTCTCCTGCCTCAGCCTCCTGAGAAGGTGGGATTACAGGTGTGTGCCACCATGCCCAGCTTTTTGTATTTTTAATAGAGACAGGGTTTCACCATGTTGGCCAGGCTGCTCTCAAACCCCTGACCTGAGGTGATCCACCTGCCTCGGCCTCCCAAAGTGCTGGGATTACAGGCATGAGCCACCGCGCCCGGCCAGAAACTAATTGAGCAATTTCTGCACGTTAGACACTGCTAGAACTTAGGTTCTATAAACAAGCTTGTCATACTACATAAACGTGGCATGTCAAGGAAGTGGAAGTCTGCTCTAAATAATGACAGGAAAGGGAAACTGTCACAACTGCCAGCTTGGTCACAGTCTCCTGCTGACCATAAATGACATCAAGGAAGATGAACTGGATATGGAAATTTCCAGTGATTCTGTGGTGCAATGAATGATGGAGTTCAAAGTACCACCTAGACCTCTGTTTAGAAATATATAGGTTTAAGCCTGAGGTCCAGGTGGAAAAAAATACAACATGCTGATATGACTCCACAGCCACTAAATCACAGGCAACACTAGGAGACTTCCTAATCTCAACTTTAGGCCAGGTGCAGTGGCTCATGCCTGTAATCCCAGCACTTTGGGAGGCCGAGGCGGGTGGATCACCTGAGGTCAGGAGTTTGAGACCAGCCTGGCCAACATGGTGAAACCCGATGTCTACTAAAATACAAAAAAATTAGCCGGGCATGGTGGCTCATGCCCATAATCCCAGCTACTCCGGAGGCTGAGGCAGGAAAATCGCTTGAACCCAGGAGGTGAAGGTGGCAGTGAGCTGAGACCACACCATTGCACTCCAGCCTGGGCAATAGGAACCAAACTCCATCTCGGAAAAAAAAAAAAGAAAAAAAAAAATTTCACTTCACAGAGCTTCTTTAAGTGATTAGATCAAATTCAAACATACCCACATTTCAAACACTTGGGAAATAATTGGTGGAGTAAAACAATATATAGGATTTTACTTTAATTTTAATTGACATTTTGCTCAAAAGCACAGAACAGTGAACATTTCAATGGCTCAATGTTACAAGATTACAAACAAAATCCCTAAGTTAAACAGTTATAGTATCCTGCTTCAGTTATTTCACATTAAATGCAGGTTGTTAAAATCAGTGCTGTGCTTGAACACAAGATAAGCATTTCAATTTAATAACAAAATTAAATCTAGCACCTTGAAATAAATATTGACGACCGCTTTATAAGTATGAAAGTATTATTTCAATAGGAGGAAAAAATCCAGTTCACCAACAGTGCAAACTAATAGCAGCATTTTCAAAGCGGAGATGAAATTTGTGTAAACACACACTGGCGGGCACAGTGGACATGCACTTCTGGCTGGGCCCTCCCCACCCAGGGATGAACAGAGCGCCTGCTGAGCCTTTTACATTCCAAATCTGGAAAGCTACCTCAAGTTTCAGACCGTGGGCTATACAGACTCAAATGCAGGGCAACGGAGATCAATGTGTTTAAGCAGGATGGGGTCCTTTTTTGTGAGAGGCCAACCTAGTAACATTTCCAGTCCAACCCCAGAGCCTTCCAGGCCAAAGGTGCATGTAGTAACAGGTACTACCTGATGTGACCCTGACTTCAGGGGGAGCACCTGAGTGCAGGGCCGGATGCAGGTAAGGAATGAGGGCCCAAGTTCCCCACAGCTGACACCACTTTGCAACCAGCGCATTCTAGGCCAACTCAAGTGAGATTAAAAAAAAAAAAAAAAAAAATTCTGTGATTCTTAACCCACTGTAACCAAATGGTTCTTAAATAGGGAATGTCTACATGGTAAGTCTCCCTCTGTTAACATTTTCAAGCATTAATGATGAGTTCTTTCCAGTGTGGTTCTTACAGGCACTCACAAGGTGAATGTTTTCTTTCTCATGAACACTCCATCTTTACACTGACCTTTGGAGCTTTCAGGTCTTACTTTTAACAAGTACAGTCAGAAACACTGAGAAGCAGATTCAGGGGCCAATTATTTGCACTACAGTGTTAGGAAAAAATAATTTCTAGTAGATGTTTTCTTCTAATTCATTTAGCGTTTACCAACTGTCCAGACCAAAGGTCATTTCCAAGTAGGAAAGTTTTGATTCCAACTTCTCCACTGACCCGTGTGCAACACAACTTATCCTATTCCCAAATACTCATTGAAGAACTTGTCTGGCTGTCACCGACGCCGAATGGGCTTGTAGATACAAAATGCCATAAGGATGACAGTCACCAGCAGGATGCTGAAAATGGTTCCCATCAACACTGCAAAGGGAAAACAGGTTACTTCCTAATGGCAGCTCCAGGTTAGGCAATTCATCCACTCACTGCCAATGATTTATCAAATGCCACTTGCTGCCAGGCACTATGTCAGGTGCTGTGCAAACAGCTGTAAACAGATCCTCTCTCCAGTTGTCTCTATGTATAGTGGGGGGGAGAAACAAACAGGTGAGAGCATTTCACATATCTTGATATACCATGAAAAAAACAGTAATGGGCTAGGGATGGAGACGGGGTGGGCAGCAGGAGGTAGGACAGTCAGGAAGCATCCGAGGAGGAGACTCACAAGCTGAGACAGGCCGAGTGTGGTGACTCATGTCTGTAATCTCAGCACTTTGGGAGGCCTAGGTGGGTGGATCACTTGAGGTCAGGAGTTTGAGACCAGCCTGGCCAATATGGTGAAACCCCATCTCTACTGAAAATACGAAAATTGGCCAGGCATGGTGGCAGGTGTCTATAGTCCCAGCTACTTAGGAGGCTGAGGCAGGAGAATCGCTTGAACCCAGGAGGCGGAGGTTATAGTGAGCCGAGATTGCACCACTGGGAGACAGAGTGAGACTCCATCTCAAAAAAAAAACCAAAAAAACTGGGACCTTACGAGTGAGGCTCTGCAGGGAGCGTGCTGCAGTCCCAGGGATCAGCTAGGGAAGGGCCTTGAGGCCAATATAAGCTCAACACACTCAGTGAACAGAAGGGAGGCAACCAGGCAAAGAGTGCAGGAAGAGAGGCAGGAAATCAGGCCAGAGAGGAAGGCTGGGGCCGGTCTGTACAGGGCCTTGGAGACCATGAAGGAAACATGGATTTTAAGTTTAAAGAGAAGCTACTGGCGGGTTGTAGGCAAAAGAATGACATCATCTGATTTAGTTGGGAAAAAATATTCCTCTGGCTTTTGTGTGGAGAATTGTCCGATTATAGTGGGGCAAGAGAGCAGGATGCCCAACTATACCTTTAAAGCCATTAATAAAAATCTGGAGACTTAATGAAGTATTTCAGTCTCAAGATGAGTCTCAACAGGGCCTTATGAGCAAAGAGGCAACTAACCCACAAATCTGTTATGTTTGGCCGGGTACGGGGGCTCATGCCTGTAATCCCAGCACTTTGGGAGGCCGAGGCAGGCGGATCACGAGGTCAGGAGTTCGAGACCAGCCTGGCCAATATGGTGAAACCCTGTCTCTACTAAAAATACAAAAAAATTAGCTGGGCATGGTGGCGTGCGCCTGCAGTCCCAGTTACTCTAGAGACCGAGGCAGGAGAATCGCTTGAATCCAGGAGGCAGAGGTTGCAGTGAGCCAAGACTATGCCACTGCATTCCAGCATGGGCAATAGAGGGAGACTCCGTCTCAAAAAAAAAAAAAAAAAGAAAAGAAAAGAACTGTTGTTTTTAAGACTAAATTTCACAACTGAAATTTTCAAGGTGCTCAGGTGAGAAACGGGAACTACAACTGATTACTCAAGTTGAGCCCTGGAGGTACAGGATAAGGACCTGGGCTTTAAACTACTTCGTAACAAAAAAGAAAAAAATAAACTAGCATAACCAGCAACCATTCAGAGGTTTATTCAATAGCAGCAGTGATATGCAATCTTGTTTCTGTGACTATCTCAGTGATCTTGAGAAGCATTCAAAACCAGCAAATGTACACTGACGTGTGTCTGTAGCGATGTGGGCCCATCCCAGGTTTCAGCTGGGGCCTAACCATAGTTGTTTTTCAGTCTCATTACTGTTCCTTTGAAAAACTAAGATTTAGTCAGGCGAGGTGGCTCATGCCTGTAATCCCAGTACTTTGGGAGGCCAAGGCAGGCAGATCACGAGGACAGGAGATTGAGACCAGCCTGGCCAACATGGTGAAACCCCGTCTCTACTAAAAATACAAAAATTAGCTGGACGTGGCGGCGGGCACCTGTAATCCCAGCTACTCAGGAGGCTGAGGCAGGAGAATCGCTTGAATCCTGGAGGCAGAGGTTGCAGCGAGCCCAGATTGCACCATTGCACTCCAGCCTGGGCGACAGAGCGAGACTCCATTAAAAAAAAAAAAAAAAAAAAAACAAGATTTGATCATAGTTTTACTCAAATCAGTAACTCTGTAGTATCTGTGACACCCCCCCCAACATACCCTCCACGCTTAAAACAGTTATTATTTTAAAACCGACTATACAGAAAAATCAGGCCAGGTGCGGTGGCTCAGGCCTGCAATTCCAGCACTTTGGGAGACCAAGGCAAGCAGATCACCTGAGGTCGGGAGTTTGAGACCAGCCTGACCAACATGGAGAACTGAAGAAACCCTGTCTCTACTAAAAATACAAAATTAGCCTAGCATGGTGGCACATGTCTGTAATCCCAGCTACTTGGGAGGCTGAGGCAGGAGAATTTCTTGAACCCAGGAGGCGAAGGTTGCAGTGAGCCGAGATCAAGCCACTGCACTCCAGCCTGGGCAACAAGAGCAAAACTCAGTCTCAAAAAAAAAAAAAAAGAAAAGAAAACTCATCTTTTTTTGGTGAGTGAGGGGGAAGAAGGAAGGAGAAGGTGTCAAAGACAGTATGTCATAACTTCAAAGGCCAGAAGTAATTTTAAGATCTTTGTCAAACAAAATCTACAACCTACGTGAACTAAATGTCACGTCTTAAAATAGCCCTTGTTAACTGAATACCTGCCCTAATTTCCAAAAGTCCTGAATTCTGAGTTTCTATGGTTTGGACTACAATTGGACTTAAAGTTGTCTTATTCTATTTAAATAAACCATTTTCTTGCATCTCGCATTTTGGAAGCACTCTAAAAAATATTTAAAACTCCCAGCCGTGTGCGGCAGCTCAAGCCTGTAATCCCAGCACTTTGAGAGGCCAAGGCGGGCGGATCACGAGATCAGGAGATCGAGACCACTCTGGCTAACACGGTGAAACCCCGTCTCTACTAAATATACAAAAATTAGCTGGGCATTGTGGCAGGCGCCTGTAATCCCAGCTACTCGGGAGGCTGAGGCAGGAGAATCACCCGAACCAGGGAGTCAGGGGTTACAGTGAGCCAAGATCGTGCCCTTGCACTCAAGCCTGGCGACAGAGCAAGACTCTACCTCAAAAAAAAAAAAAAAAAAAAAAAAAAATTTAAACTCCCAAAGCAGGAATGCAGAAGATTGGAATTGGGGGATGGAAAATCTACCTTTAAAAAATAAAAAATGCCAGGCGCAGTAGCTCACACCTGTAATGCCAGCACTTTTGGAGGCTGAGATGGGCAGATCACTTGAGATCAAGACTTCGAGACAAGCCTGGCCAACATGGAGAAACCCTGTCTGTACTAAAATTACAAACATTAGCCAGGCACGGTGGTGGGTGCCTATAATCCCAGCTACTTGGGAGACTGAGGCAAGAAATCACTTGAACCTAGGAGGTGGAGGTTGCAATGAGCCAAGATCACGCCACTGCACTCTAGATTGAGCGACAGAGTGAGACTCCATATCAAAAAAAATAATAATAAAAGTAAAATTTGAAAAGGAGCTTAAAACCATGAGTTGTTAGGTACACAGTGGCCATGCATTTGGGTCCTGATCAATTCTCCCACTCGCCATCTTTTCACTTCTCCCTACACTTTACATGCAGTGACAGATGCCTGAATGGCAGCCCCAGGCAGAACCTTAAAAGAATGTTTTAGGCCTGGCGTGGTGGCTCACGCCTGTAATCCCAGCACTTTGGGAGGCCGAAGTGGGCAATTCATGAGGTCAAGAGATCAAGACCATCCTGGCCAACATGGTGAAACCCCATCTCTATTAAAAATACAAAAATTACCTGGGCGTGGTGGCTCACGCCTGTGGTCCCAGCTACTGGAGAGGCAGAGGCAGGAGAATTGCTTGAACCCGGGAGGCGGAGGTTGCAGTGAGCCAAGACCGTGCCACTGCACTCCAGCCTGGGCAACAAGAGTGAAACTCCGTCTCAAAAAAAAAAAAAAAATACCTACTGTACAGAACTGTCTAGGACAGCATTTCTCAAACTATCTATGGCAAAGGAGTAGTTTTTATAATTTCTAGTCTAGCACCACTGCACTCCAGCCTGGGTGACAGAGGATACCCTATGGTAAAAGAAAAAAAAAATAGGGCTGTAAACCGTACATTTCTCATTAAGTTACTGTGAGGCTCAAATGAATTCGCGTATACAAAGTGTGTAGCACAAGACATGGGATGTAGGAAATGCTCAAAAACTGTTACCATTTTTGCAATAAATACTGGCTCCTCTGGGAAAGAAGAGGGGTGAGGTAAATGATGTGCCTTGTTGTGAGCCTGAGCCCACACAGCCAGCGAGGAGGGGACCCAGACTGAGACTCAGGTCTCCGGATTGCAGTTCATTCATGGGCAACTAGTACATATTGAGAGCCTACTGGACACCATGTCTTGTGGGTGATCCACCCGAGGTGGGTGGATCACTCGAGGCCAGGAGTTCGAGATCAGCCTGGCCAACACAGTGAAACCCCATCTCTACTAAAAATACAAAAATTAGCCAAGTGTAGTGGGGTGCGCTTATAATCCCAGTTACTCGGCAGGCTGAGGCAGGAGAATTGCTTGAACCTGGGAGGCGAAAGTTCTGGCACATACTGAGCACTTGCTGAGAGGTAAAGCTCAGGCCTTCTGCCCCAGGCTTTTGGAGAAGGAGTCTCGGGGCCCCCTGAGAGGCCTCACCTGCACCCCACGCCCTCGCCCATCTCCCCACTCTATCCCCTGTCGCTCCGTAAGCCCGGCTCCAGCACCCGGAGCGGTGAAAGCTCGGGCACTACCCGCCGCCCGCCAGCTCCAGGACCGCTCACCCAGGTTCTGCCCGCGCAGCACCGCGTACGGCCGGCTCCGCTCCAGCGGATCCACGGGGCTCGGGGCCTCTGCATCCCCGACCAGGAAGCTGCAGAGGCCAAAGCACAGCCACGGTAACGCCGGACGCAGCATCTTCCCCAGCCCTGCAGAAGCAGAGAGGCCACTTCCGTCGCAAGCCCTGCCTCTGTCTCCTCCCAGGTCTCTCTGCGTCGCTGCCACCGCCCTTCGGGCGCGCCTCATTGCCATGGTAACTGTGCGTCCTGGTCTAAGTTCCGCTTCTGCCCAAGATTTGTTCCGGATTAACGTTCCTCAATAAGTAATGTTTCCCTCCGACAAACTTTCCGTACCGATCAACTTTCCGTCTGTGCCAACGTTCTGCCGCGATTACCGTTCTGCTATGGTTAGCGTTCCCTTATGCATTGGGGTAGAGGTCTTGTAGGTCCATTTGGGGCCTATTGAAGATTTTTTACGAATCCATGCATTTTCTTATTAGACCTTCATTACAGGCCCGGAAAATAGATACTGTGTTTCTGTTTCTGCCACCTTCTCAGGGAGCCCTTGCCCAGACATCCTTTTCTAAAATTGCAACCCTCCTTTTCCCTTAATGTACATTCTCCCTACCTTCGTTCTCTTCCATTCCCCGCATTCACTTTAGACTCATCACCATTTACCTTATACATTTGATGTGCATTTGATGATTTTCTGAGGACCTGCTCTGCCGTAGCATGTGAAGTCCATGAGCACAGCGATTTTGTTCTTGCTCTCTGCTCCTTCCCAGAGACTAGAAGAGTAGCATATTATATTCAGTAACTGCTGAATACATGAGGGAACTGAGCTAAGTGTTTGGCCCAACACTGCACACACAAAGTGGCAGAGCTGGAATTTGACCCAAGCATAGTTTTGAATCTGGAGGCTTTACCACCTCACACATTGCCTCACCTCCTGAAGGCTTGATTTGTAGTGGGATTAGTATCATCTACCTCACAATGGATGTGTAATACAAATGTCAGAGGCGTGTGAACCAGAGCAACTCTATCTTAAATAGGAGCTGGGTAAAATGAGGCTGAAACCTACTGGCCTGAATTCCCAGATGGTTAATGCATTCTAAGTCACATGATGACATAGGAGGTCAGCACAAAATACAGGTCATAAAGACCTTGCTGATAAAACAGGTTGCAGTAAAGGAGCTGGCTATAACCCACCGAAACCAAAATGGCGACAAGAGTGACCTCTGGTCCTCTTCACTGCTACACTCCCATCAGTGCCATGACAGTTTACAAATGTCATGGCAACATCAGGAAGTTACACTATATGGTCTAAAAGGGGGAAGCATGAATAATCCACCCCTTGTTTAGCATATCATCAAGAAATAACCATAAAAATGTCCAACCAACAGCCCTCAGGGCTGCTCTGTCTATGGAGTAGCCATTCTTTTATTCCTTTACTTTCTTAATAAACTTGCTTTCACTTTGCACTGCGGACTTGCCCTAAATTCATTCTTGCACTAGATCCAAGAACCCTCTCTTGGGGTCTGGATCGGGACCCTTTTCCTGTAACGTATTTCTGGCAACCACAGAAGGAACTATAGTGCAAAAACCTGACCCAATGGCTAACTTCGGGTGTTGGGGTCCTGTAACACTACCAGGTGCTCGCCTGCAAAGGGAAGGTGTAATCTGCCATGTTAAAGACACTGTGCACCAACTTCTTCACTCCATTCTCCATGATCTCCTCTTTCACCTCTGCTATCCTTTTCACCTTGCTGTGCACAGAACTGATGGCAGGCTCTTTCCACTGGTACAGCTTGTCACTCACCAGGGCAAAGCTGAATGGCAGACACAGGAAAGCATCAATGGGAGGCATAGCACAGTGGGCTGGGAGGCAGGCTCTGCAGGCCACTTCTGTTCCAATCCTAGCTCTGCTGCATGACTTGCTTCTGTGTGACTCGTTTTCCCTCTCTGCACAATGGAAAGCATAGTCATACCTACCTCATGAAATTGTGAGGATAAAATAATACATGTCTGCAAACTCCTTTGCCCAATATCTGGCACATACTGAGCATTTGCTATAGGTAAGCTACTGCCCCCAATCTCTTTTTTTTTTTTTTTTTTGAGATGGAGTCTTGCTCTGTCACCCAGGCTGGAGTACAGTGGTGCGATCTCGGCTCACTGCATGCTCTGCCTCACAGGTTTAACTGATTCTCCTGCCTCAGCCTTCTGAGTAGCTGGGATTACACGCACACACCACCACGCCCGGCTAATTTTTGTATTTTTAGTAGAGACAGAGTTTCACCATGTTGGCCACGCTGGTCTCGAACTCCTGACCTCGTGATCTGCCTGCCTTGGCCTTCCAAAGTGTTGGGATTACAGGCGTGAGCCACCACACCCGGCCCCCAATTCCATTCTTTAACATTGCCTAAAATGGACCCTCATAGATAGGACAGTTTCTCCAGTCATAAAATCCCACTCCAGTGGGTTCACCAGCTTCGTCTGGAGGCTCAGTAACACATCAGCACCTTCCAGTCTAAGGCTGTGTCTGGTGCATTTTCAGAAACACCCACTTGCTTTATCAATAACATTGAAAATGGCAGCTACTCTCTCTCTCTCTTTTTTATTCTAGAGAAAGGGCCTTGCTCTGTTGCCCAGGCTGGAGTGCAGTGGCACAATCATAGCTCACTACAGCCTCTAACTCCTGAGCTCAAGTTGATCCTCCCACCTCAGCCTCCTGAGTAGCTGGAACTACAGGTGTGTATCACCACGCCCAGCTAATTTATATTATTTTTTGTAGACCCGGGGGGGGAGGTCTCTTTATGTTGCCCAGGCTGGTCTCGAACTCCTGGCCTCAAGCGATTCTCCACCTCAGCCTCCCAAAATGTTGTGGTTACAAGTGTGAGCCACCACACCAGGCTGCAGGAGCCACTCTTTATTGGGAACTTAATACGTGCCAAGTGTTCTACATGCATCATCTCCTTTAATCCTCACAATTGTAGGAGATAGTTACTGTGATTGATTGCATGCATGCGCCATCACGTCCAGCTTAAAGGGCTTGTTTTAAATGCTTTGTTTACTCATTCAGAGTTTATTTATTTAGTCCCTTCTCTCTGCCCTGCTGCTGAGTGATATTAGCAAGTCTAAGATGATGGCTTCCCTCTATGAGCTGACCTTGGGAAGCTGAGACAGAGTGGGCCAAGACTCAGCTCCAGCTGTTCTCCACATTGGCTGTGTAACTACCCAGGGAGCTTTCAAAATTGCAGCTCCCCAGTCCCATCCCTGGAGACTATGATTTTGTGAGTCTGGGGAGTTATCCAGATACCTATATATATTTTAAAAGTTCATGGCTGGGCTCAGTGGCTCATGCCTGTAATCCCAGCACTTTGGGAGGCCGAGGTGGGCGGATCACAAGGTCAGGAGGTCGAGATCATCCTAGCCAACATGGTGAAACCCCGTCTCTACTAAAAATATAAAAATTAGCGGGGCATGGTGGTGCATGCCAGCTACACAGGAGGCTGAGGCAGGAGAATCGCTTGAAGCCAGGAGGTGGGGGTTGCAGTAAGCCACTATCGTGCCACTGCACTCCAGCCTGGTTACAGAGCTAGACTACGTCTCAAAAAAAAAAAGTTCCCAGGTGAGACTGGGCACAATGGCTCATGCCAGTAATCCCAGCACCTTGGGAGGCCGACGTGGGTGGATCACTCAAGGCCAGAAGTTTGAGAGCAGCTTGACCAACATAGTGAAACCCCATCTCTACTAAAAATACAAAAATTGGCCAGGTGTGGTGGTGTGCGCCTGTAATCCCAGCTACTCAGGAGGCTGAGGCAGGAGAATTGCTTGAACCTGGGAGGCGAAGTTTGCAGTGAGCCGAGATTGCACTACTGCACTCCAACCTGGGTCACAGAGCAAGACTCTATCTTGGGGGGAAAAAAAAAAAAGTTCCCAGCTGATTCTAATGCATAGCCAGGGCTGAGGACCACTGGGAGGCTCCTGAAAGACAGCTCATATTTGACAATAGCAAGTACATTTGAAGAAGAGCATTCCTCATGACCCAGCAATGAAACTCTTACCTATGTGCCCTAGAGAAACTCTTGTCCATGTGCCGGAGTTACGGACAAGAATGCTTCTGCGGCATTGCTTGTAAGAGGGAAAGCAAGAAATAACCTAAATGTTCTCAAACAATAAATGGATAAATTGTTGGATTCATACAATGGGATGCTTTGGACCAGGCGCAGTTGCTCATGCCTGTAATCTCAGCCCTTTGGGAGGCTGAAGCAGGAGAGTTGCTCAAGCCCAGGAGTTCGAGACCAGCCTGAACAACAGGAAGAAACCCTGTCTTGACTAAAAATACAAAAATTAGCTGGGTGTGGTAGCACATGCCTGTAGAGATGGAGGCCAAGGTGGGAGGATTGCTTGGGCCCCAGAGGTCAAGGCTATGGTAAGCTGTGATTGCACCCCTGTACTCCAGCCTGGGCAATAGAGCAAGACCCTATCTCAAAAAAATAATAAAATAATTTTTAAAATGGGATGCTTTGGAGCAGTGAAAATGAATTAACTAGAGCTGTGCATATCAACATGGAAATAACCTAACATTGAACAAGCAAAGCAAGCTGCAGTGTGATATAAAGTTTAGAGAAATCCAAAGCAACATCATGTACTCACAACTACCTATACATGAATGTGCATAGCAGCACTATTCACATAACCCAAATGTTCATCTATGGATGAATGCATAGGCAAAATGTGGTCTATCCATTCAATAAGATGAGATATTATTCAGCCATAAAAAAGGAACAGAGTACTCATACTGCTATAACATCGATGAACCTTGAAAACATTATGTCTGCTACCTCAAAGAGGCTAGTCACAAAAGGCCACACATATTGTATGACTCCATTTATGTGAAATACCCAGAATAGGTAAATCCATACAGACAGACAGTAGATTTGTGGTTGCAGGGGATACAGGGAGGGAGAAATGGTGAGTGACTACTAATGGGCATGGGGTGTCCTTTTGGGGTGATGAAAATGATCTGGAACTAGATAGAGGTGGTGGTTGCACACCTCTCTGAAATGCCACTGAATTGTTCATGTTTACAGTGGTTAATTTTGTGTTATATAAATTTCGCCCCAATAAAAAAGTAAAAATTAAGTATTTTTTAACATATGTAGACATATATGTGCTTAGAAATATAAAAACAAGGGAATGACAAATGTCAAATTCAGGATTTTATTTAGAGATGGAGTCTTGCTATGTTGCTGAGGCTGGAATGCAGTGGCTATTTCACAGGTGCAATCATAACACACTACAGCCACAAACTCCTGGGCTCAAGAGATCCACCAGTCTCAGCCTCCCACAGTGGGACTGCAGGTGCAGCCACTGTGCCGGGCTGCAGGGTGTTTATAAAGGGAAAGGAAAGAGAATGAGAAGAAGGATGCGTTTGCAGGGAGCAAAACTGGATTAGTAATGCTTTATTTCTTAAATTGGATGGTGGTATGTGGGAGTTACATTATTCACAATACATTTTAGTATTTCTATAGCATTTATTTAAAAAGAAAGATTGTCAAGAAAGATGTTGGGGTAAGAGGTAGGAGATCCAAATTTGAGAGCATATATGAGACGAAGCTTTTTTTTTTTTTTTGAGACAGAGTCTCCCTCTGTCATACAGGCTGGAGTGCAGTGCACTATCTCTACTCACTGCAACCTCCACCTCCTGGGTTCAAGCGATTCTCCTGCCTCAGCAGGAGTAGCTGGTATTACAGGCATGCACTGCCACACCCAACTAACTTTGTATTTTTAGTAGAGACAGGGTTTCACCATGCTGGCCAGGCTGATCTCAAACTCCTGACTTCAGGTGATCCACCCACCTCAGCCTCCCAAAGTGTTGGGATTACAGGTGTGAGCCACCGTGCCTGGCAGAGAGAGAGGTATTAAATAGAATTGTAACTGCCCAAAGGGTTCACCTTGCCTGCTGCCTAGACAGAGCCAATTCATCAAGACAGGGGAATTACAATAGAGGAAGAGTAATTCACACAGAGCCAGCTGTGCGGGAGACCCGAGTTTTATTATTACTCAAATCAGTCTCCCCTAGCATTCAGGAATGGAACTTTTAAGGACAACTTGGTGGGTTGGGGTAAGCCAGTGTGCCAGGAGTGCTGATTGGTCAGAGATTAAATCAAAGGGAGTCGAAGCTCTCTTCTTGTGCTGAGTCAGTTCCTCAGAGGGGACCACAAGATCAGATGAGTCAGTTTATTGAGCTGATCCATCAAGTGCAGGGTCTGCAAAATATCTCAGGCACTGATCTTAGGAGCAGTTTAGGGAGGGTCAGAATCTTGTAGCCTCCAGTTGCATGACTCCTAAACCATAATTTTTAATCTTGTGGCTAATATTAGTCCTACAAAGGCAATCTAGTCCCCAGGCAAGAAGGAGGTCTGCTTTGGGAAAGGGCTGTTACCATCTTTGTTTAAACTATAAACTAACTTTCTCTCAAAGTTAGTTCAGCCTACGCCCAGGAATGAACAAGGACAGCTTGGAGGTTAGAAGCAAGATGGAGTCAGTTAAGTTAGATCTCTTTCATTGTCTCAGTCACAATTTTGCAAAGGTGGTTTCAGAATTCCATAGACAAATACGATAATGCTTGATAATACATTTCAGCCCAGCATCCCAACACATACATGGTACATAAAACACTTTCTCATGTTGGATGTTGCAATGTTCTCCTGGAACAACTCTAGGTCACTGTGACCCACCATTTAGGAAGCTCAATTCTGATTTCTCACGTTCATTCCAGAATGTGCAACATATGACACATCAGCCTTAATGGAATCCAGCCCTCTCCTAAACAGAAAACACGTCTCTGTGTCATGATGAACATGTAAATTTTAAGAATTAAAATCTTTTAGGCCAGGCGCAGTGGCTCACTCCTGTAATCTCAGCACTTTAGGAGGCTGAGGTGGGCTGATCACTTGAGGTCAGGAGTTCAAGACCAGCCTGGCCAACATGGTAAAACCCTGTCTCTACTAAAAATACAAAAATTAGTCAGGGGTGGTGGTATGCACCTGTAATCCCAGCTACTTGGGAGGCTGAGGCAGGAAAATAGTTTGAATCTGAGAGGCAGAGATTGCAGTGAGCTGAGATTGCGCCACTGCACTCCAGCCTGGGCAACAGAGCCAGACTCCATCTCAAAAAAAAAAAGTTCCAGTGCTGCATCAAAGAAAAAAAGGAGGGGGCCAGGCGCGGTGGCTCAAGCCTGTAATCCCAGCACTTTGGGAGGCCGAGGCGGGCGGATCACAAGGTCAGGAGATCGAGACCACAGTGAAACCCCGTCTCTACTAAAAATACAAAAAATTAGCCGGGCGCGGTGGCGGGCGCCTGTAGTCCCAGCTACTCAGGAGGCTGAGGCAGGAGAATGGCGGGAACCCGGGAGGCGGAGCTTGCAGTGAGCCGAGATCGCGCCACTGCACTCCAGCCTGGGCAACAGCGTGAGACTCCGTCTCAAAAAAAAAAAAAAAAAAAAAAAGAGGGAATGAAAGCCAGTTTGCACACTTTACCTGTAGGAGGGGAATACTGTGATCATGAAAATGAGTTTGTACTGTCCTCCCTTTGGAAAGAAAGTGCTAATGACCATCCCAGAAATACTCTCCTGACCTTGCTTGGTGACTAAGGCAAGCCTATCACCCCTCCAGGTGGTAGGTTTAATCCTTGAATGAAGAGAGAACTCTCAGCCTCCCTAATCCCCACGACCTTTTTGCTCTAAGAGGCTATAAATTTATGCATTCTATAGAAGGCAAAGCTGCTGGTGCCTAGAGCTAAACAGGGGTGTGAAGAAGCTGAGGATTTTACTGGGTCGGGGAGGATGCGTACATTTCGGGGGTGTGGTGGTGCGTGCCTATAGTAGCAGCTACTTATTAGGTGGAGGTGGGAGGATCCCTTGAGCCCAGGAGTTCAAGACCAGCCAGGGCAACACAGTAAGACTCCAGTCTCTTAAAAAGAAGAAGAAGAGGAAAGCTGGAAAGAGTCTGGGAGGTAGAAGAGAACTAATGGGAGAGAAGTCATTGATATGGTTTGGCTGTGTCCCCACCTAAATCTCATGTTGAATTGTAGCTCCCATAATTCCCACATGTTGTAGAAGGGACCTGGTGGGAGATAGTGACTAAGTCTTATGAGATCTGATAGTTTTATAAGAGGTTTCCCCTTTTGCTTGGCTCTCATTCGCTCATTGCCCGCCACCATGTAAGACGTGCCTTTCGCTTTTCACCAAGATTGTGAGGCCTCCCCAGCCCTGTGGAACTGTGAGTCCATTAAACCTCTTTTCTTTATAAATGACCTAGTTTCGGATATGCCTTTATTAGCAGCATGAGAATACATCCATCAAGGCTCACTCACAGGCAAGTCTGGATGAGGAGGAGCCCTGGAGTGGCAGGGAAATAAGGATGGAGGGTGAGGTTGAGCCCATGGAACTCTCAGGCTGCTTGCACTGGACTCATCAAATGGAGATGAAGGTGTCCACCATAAAGTCGGTCTTCAGAGTCCCAATCCACATGCTGTGAATATGAGTGACTTTCTTTTTTCTTTTCTTTTCTCTTTTTTTTTATTGAGACAGAGTCTTGCTGTGTCGCCCAGGCTGGAGTGCAGTGGCACGATCTCAGCTCACTGCAAGCTCCACCTCCAGGTTCACGCCATTCTCCTGCTTCAGCCTCCCGAGTAGCTGGGACTACAGGAGCTAATTTTTTGTATTTTTAGTAGAGACGGGGTTTCACCGTGTTAGCCAGGATGGTCTTGATCTCCCAACCTCGTGATCCGCCCATCTCGGCCTCCCAAAGTGCTGGGATTACAGGCATGAACCAAAGCGCCCAGCCGAATATGAGTGACTTTCACACACTTACACTGGCATCGCAGGTGGGATGGGCCCCATGCCAGCATGGTTAGATTGTTCTTCAAGCTCTGCAGGGAGGATGTGCCTTTCAGCAAAGTTCCTCTGCCCCTTACAGCTCCTGAGGTTCCAGAGCAAAGGTAACACCAAAGGGCTGAGCCTTCAAAGTGAACTGCCCTCATATCCCTTAGCTCATGACTAACCCAGGGCCAACAGACATCTTCATGGACCCCTAAAGAACAGTGGCGCCAGGCATTGTGCCTGCAGTGCAGCACAGAGAAGCTGAGCACACAGCCTCTGATTCTCTTATTTAAAATCCCAAGAGGAGAATCTAATCAAGTCCATCGCTGGTCCACTAGGCCATAGTGGGGGCTCAGCAAGGGTTGAGGACCCAAGAGATGCTCTGAGAAGAAAATGGGGGAGAGCTAGCACCCCCAAGACAAGTTAAAACCCAATTATATTAGTTTCTGTAACAAATTACCACTAACTTAGTGGCTTCAACACTAATGTATTCTTTTGCACTTTTGGGGGTTAGATTCCTAAAGTCAGTCTAACAGGGTAAAAATTAAGGGCTAAAAAGAAAAAGTATAAATTAAGATCCCAGCTGGGCGCAGTGACTCACGCCTGTAATCCCAGCACTTTGGGAGACCAAGGCAGGTGGATCACTTGAGGTCAGGAGTTTGAGGCCAGCCTGCCCAACATGGCGAAACCCTGTCTTTACTAAAAATACAAAAATTAACCAGGAGCAGTGGTGGGTGCCTATAATGCCAGCTACTCGGGAGGTTGAGGTGGGAGAATCATTTGAACCCATGAGACGGGGATTGCAGTGAGCCAAGATCATGCCATTGCAAATTCCAGCCTGGGTGACAGAGCAAGACTCTGTCTCAAAAAAAAAATAAATAAATAAAAATAAGATCCCAGCACAAATCACTCAGGCAATCACTGTTGAAACTTTTGAGTGTCTTCTAGATATCTCTTTATGTCCACATCTAGACACACAAATAGATATACTGATGTTACAAACGTGGCCACACTCCAGGCTGCAGGCTGTTTTGTAACTTGCTCTTTTTACTCAATAATATATTATTAATTCTTTCTATGACAGTAAATATATATCTGTGATAAAGACAGATCTATGATACACAATCATTTTCAGTGGCTAAAGAGTATCCTAGTGATTGAATATATGAAACTGCCCATTTGGCAGGTCATGGTGCCTCACGCCTGTAATCTCAGCACTTTGGGACGCCAAGGCAGGCAGACGACTGGAGGCCAGGAGTTCAAGACCAGGCTGGCCAACATGGCGGAAACCCCATCTCTACTAAAAATGCAAAAATTATCCAGTCATGGTGGTGCATGCCTGTAATCCCAGTTACTTGGGAGGCTGAGGCAGCATAATCACTTGAACCTAGAAGGCAGAGGGTGCAATGAGCTGAGATCACGCCACTGCACTGCACTTTAGCCTGGGCAACAGAGTGAGACTCTGTCTCCAAAAAAGAAAGAAAGAAAGAAAGAACTGCCCATTTTGTAGGCCATAGCTATAGAATACAGGCAGTTCCATATGGCTCAAGCTGAGAGGTACATTGTGATAATTTGCCAGCCAGTCTCTGGGATAAATATTTAACTGGAACTTTTGTTCTATTTTCCCAATTATAAACATTTTTGGTAACCCTAATATAGTCCTTACCATGTGCCAACCACTCTTCTAAGTCTATTTTGCTGACATATATTAACTTTTGCAATCCTTACTCTTCCCCACCAAAAAAACGAAAACAAAAACCAACTCTATAAGGAAGCTGCTAGTATTACCTCCACCTAATAGCTGAACAAACTGTGGCATGAATGAAGCAAGAAGCTTGTCCAAGGCCACATGGGAAACGGCAGCACCAGCTCTGAACACAGCCATCTGGCTCCACAGCCTCAGCTCTCTTAAATGCTATGGTAAATGGAATTATTTTTCCAATTTCCTTTTCAAATGTTCCTTGATGGTGTAAAAAACAAACACACACACACACACACACACACACACAAAATTAATTTTTGTGTGTTGATCTTGTTCCTTGCAACTCTACTGAATTAGTAATAAGCTCTATCCAATAGTTTTCTTGTGAATTTTTCGGGATTCTCCATATATGGGATTGTGCCATCTGTGACTAAAGATAGTTTGACTTCATTCTTTGCCATCTGGATGCCTTTTATTGCTTTTCTTGCCTAATTGCTCTGGCTAGAACTTCCAGTACCATGTTGAACAGCAGCGGTGAAAGCGGGCGTCCTTGTCCTGTTCCTGATCTCAGGGAGAATGAACTCAGGCTGTGCTCCTAACAACTGTGCTCACTGTGTGTCCACCCCACATTCATGTTGCCAGGAATCCCTGCACAAGCTTCTTCTCACACATAAGGCATTAAGTCTGTAGGACTTCTGGGTCAAAGGTTGTGCACATTTTCTTTCTGAGTTCATTTTCCCAAATCATAAATGCTTGAACCATTTCATGCTTCCATCACCAAAGAAAGAGTGTGCACACCACCTCTTAAGAGGGGCTTGACAAACAAGAGGGCAGTCATGTGAACTTGGCTGAGACAGTTGAGGGTCTGGTCACCAGGCTGGGAGCACATGGCCTGTAGGATGGTGGCTGTGAGTTTGAAGAAGAGGAGAGACATAGTAGCAGTGTACAGCCATTTGAAGAGGGACACAAGGCAAAACTTTAACCAAAGATGAAAGTTACAGGGGGATAGATTTTAGCTCATTTTCTCAGGAAGAAGAGTAACAGGGCAGTCCCAGAGCAGAACACGCTTTCCTTGTGGTTGCTGCTGGTGATGGTGAGGAAGATGATGAAGATCATTTTCATTTACCACATCAACTTCCCTTTCTCTCCTGTCCCCTTTCCATCTGCACTTAAACATCATTTCTCTACTAAAAATACAAAATTAGCCAGGCATGGTGGCGCATGCCTGTATTCCCAGCTACTCAGAAGGCTGAGGCAGGAGAATCGCTTAAACCTCAGAGGCAGAGGTTGCGGTGAGCCGAGATCACCCCATTACACTCCAGCCTGGGCAACAAGAGTGAAACTCTGTCTCCAAAATACCCTCCTTCAACCCAACATTCTCCTACCACCACTCTATGCCTCTCTTCTTTATAGCCAAGTCCCCTGAAAGAGTGAGTCATCATATCCATTTCTGCATCTCCATTCACTCCTCCGCCCACTCCAGTCTGGCTCCCACCCCCATCCCTTCTCTAAAGCCAAGTAAACAACAACGTCATTGTCACTAAATCCAATAGACACACCTCAGACCTGATCTTCCTGGAACTCTCAGCACCAGTTGACACTGTGACCATGCCCCACCTCCCTCACCTCCTTCCCTGAGCTTGCAGGAATCCCCCTTTGCCTGACTTTCATTGGATCTCTGTGGCTACGCCTTCTCAGAATCCTTTGGGTTCGACACTCCCACCCTTTAAAGGTTAGCACTTCTCTGGGGTCAGTTCTCGGCCCTCTTGCTTTCTCATCTACTTCTTATCTTGCTGGTGAGTTGCAGCTTCTTCCATGGTTCTAGTTCACATCTATATGCTGGTGATATAGAAACCTACAACTCAGGCTGGGTGCAGTGGTTCACGCCTGAAATCCCAGCACTTTGGGAGGCTGAGGTGGGAGGATCACCTGAGGCCAGGAGTTCGAGACCAGCCTGCCCAACATGGTGAAACCCCATCTCTACTAAAATTACAAAAATTAGCTGGGTGTGGTGGTGGGCGCCTATAATCCCAGCTACTGGGGAGGCTGAGGCAGGAGAATCACTTGAGCCCGGGAGGCAGACAGTGAGCCAAGATCGCATGACTGGACTACAGCCTGGTGACAGAGTGAGAAACTGCCTCAAAAAAAAAAGAAACCTACATCTCAGCTCCAGATTCATATATCCAACCACCTATTCAACATCTACATGTGTATGTTCCATGGACACCTCAAACTCAATGCCTTCAGTTCTGACCTCATCTTCCACCCCAAATTGGCCCTTTCTCCTGCATTTCCTATCCCAGCAAGTTATTCCAGCATCCGTCAGTTGTCCAAGCCAGAAACATGGCACACTCCTTGACTCATTCTCTCCCACTTTCCCCCTCACCCATTCAGTTGCCGAATCCTACTGTTTTACCTTTGTAATATTGCTCAAAGTCATCTACTTCTCTCCTCTGCCTCTACTACCTCCTCAGTCCAGGTCACCATCAGCTTTCCTATCTGGACAACCCAATAGTCTCCTAAATGGTCTCCTTTCCTCCAGTCTCACCCTGTCCCCTCCACTCTCTATACTGCACACTGCATACTTTTTTTTTCTTGAAACAGAGTCTTACTCTGTCACCCAGGCTGGAGTGCAGTGGCAAGATCTCAGTTCACCGCAACCTCTGCTGCCTGGGTTCAAGTGATTCTCCTGCCTCAGCCTCCCAAGTAGCTGGGATTACAGGCACCTGCCACCATGCTTAGCTAATTTTTGTAGTTTTTAGTAGAAACGGGGTTTCACCATCTTGGCCAGGTTGGTCTTGAACTCCTGACCTCGTGATCCACCCGCCTCAGCCTCCCAAAGTGCTGGGATTAGGTGTGTGAGCCATCACTCCTGGCCTACACTGCATACTTTAATGAGAGCATGGACTATGGTGTGAGATGCTTAGGTTCAATCTCAGCTCTACCACTTACCGGCTATAAGATCTTGGACAAGTGACTTAACCTTTCTGAGTCATTGTTTCTTCTTCTGTAATAAGAGTATATTAGGGCCGGGCGTGGTGGCTCATGCCTGTAATCCCAGCACTTTGGGAGGCCGAGGCAGGTGGATCATTTGAAGTCAGGAGTTCGAGACCGGTTTGGCCAACGTGGTAAGACCCCATCTCTACTAAAACTACAAAAATTAGCTGGGCGTGGTCACACACGCTTGTAATCCCAGCTACTTAGGAAGCTGAGGTAGGAGAATTGTTTGAACCCAGGAAGCAGAGGTTGCAGTGAGCTGAGATTGTGCCATTCCACTCCAACCTGGGTGATTGAGTGAGACTCCGTCTCCCAAAAAAGAGGATATTAGTATTCTATTGGACAGGGTTTCTAGTTTTAAACAACAGAATTTACTCTGCTGAGTTTAAGAAGAAAGATTGTCCAGGAAAGACACATCTACAGAGACATAGAGTAGATTCATGGTTGCCTGGGTTGAGCAACCATGGGGAGAGAGTGGGAGCGCGGAGTGACTGTTGATGGGTATGAGGGCTCTTACTGGGCTGATGAAATGTTCTAAAACTGGATCATGGTGATGGTTGCACAACTTGGTAAATTTACTAAAAGTCATTGAAATATGTATTTAAATTGGGTGGTTTTATGACATCTAAGTTATACCTCAATAAAGTTGAGAAAAAATATAGAAAAAAAGAGATTTTTTTTTGAGATAGGGTCTCACTCTGTTGCCTAGGCTGGAGTTCAGTGGCACAAACATGGCTCACTGCAGCCTCAACCTCCCAGGATCAAGTGATCCTCCAACCTCAGTCTCCCCAGTAGTTGGAACTACAGGCCTGCATCACCATGCCAATTTTTTTTTTTTTTTTTTTTTTTTAGAGATGGAATCTCACTTTGTTGCTCAGCTGGTCTCAATTGGCCTCAAACTCCTGGGTTCAAGCAGTCCTCCCATCTCAGCCTCCCAAAGTGCTGGGATTACAGGGGTGAACCCCTGCAGCTGGCTGAATAAAGAGATTTTTTGTTTTTGAGACAGAGTCTCGCTGTGCTGCCCAGGCTGGAGTGCAGCGGTATGATCTCAGCTTACTGCAACCTCCGCCTCCCAGGTTCCAGTGATTCTTCTGCCTCAGGCGCCCGAGTAGCTGGGATTACATGCACCCACCACCACGCCTGGCTAATTTTTGTATTTTTAGTAGAGACAAGGTTTCACCATGTTGGCCAGGCTAATCTTGAACTCCTGACCTCAAGTGATCCAGCTGCCTCAGCCTCTCAAAGTGCTGGGGTTACAGGCATGAGCCACTGCACCCAGCCCCCCGCTTTTTAAATTTTTTAAATTGTCTCAATATTTTTATTTATTTTTTATTGTTTTGAGACGAAGTTTTGCTCTCATCACCCAGGGTGGAGTGCAGTGAGGCAATCTCAGCAACTTCTGCCTCCCGGGGTCAAGTGATTTTTCTGCCTCAGCCTCCGAGTAGCTGGGATTATAGGTGCCTACCAGTACGCCTGGCTAATTTTTGTATTTTTTTTTTTTTAGTAGAGATGGGATTTCACCATGTTGGTCAGGCTGGTCTCAAACTCAGGACCTCAAGTGATCCACCCGCCTTGGCCTCCCAAAGTGCTGGGATTATAGGTATGAGCCACCATGCCTGGCGGGGGATTTATTTATTTATTTATTTATTTATTTAGACCGAGTTTTGCTCTTGTTGCCCAAGCTGGAGTGCAATGGTGTGATCTCAGTTCACTGCGATGTCTGCCTCCCAGGTTCAAGCGATTCTCCAGCCCCAGGCTCCCAAGTATTAGCCGGGCATGATGACAGGTGCCTATAATCCCAGCTACTTGGGAGGCTGAGACAGGAGAATTGCTTGAACCCACAAGGCAGAGGTTGCTGTGAGCCAAGATCATGCCACTGCAGTCCAGCCTGGGCAACACAGCAAGACTCTGTCTCAAAAAAAAAAAAAAAAAAAAAAAAAAAAAAAAAAAAGGAGCTTGGAAGTCAATTTTCCCCAGAGTCTCCAGACAAGAACTCGGCCCACTGATGCCTTAATTTAGGCCTGTGGGACTGTGTTAGTTTGCACTGCTGTGTAACAAATAGAAACTCATACAGCCTCAGACAATCCTCATTCCATAGGGGGCTAGCAGTTTGTAGAGGAACAGAGTGGGGCCCTCTAAGGCATGGGGTCCAGGGAAAGGGGTCCCCTATTGTATGGGTCAAAGGGCAACACTTCCCTCTATTCCTGAATTTGAATTCTGCTCATACCCAGCATCCCATGTTATTCCTTGTGTATGGAAGTATTGCCTGGGGCATATGTTTGGAAAGCCTGGGTCTCATGCTGTGTCCTAGCCACAAGGGAACCTGGGACATTCAGTTGTGACATGTATTAGGGAGTGGAACTCATAACACAGATAGTTCCCCAAACATGTTGTGGCCATTCAGGTCATGATCAACCACTCCAACAACCAATACTATAGGATTATATGTAGGAGGATCAAATAGGCCAATACATGTTACATGCTAAGAATGGAACCCAGCACGTGCTAAGACCTCAGCAGCACTCAGTAGCTGTTATATTTCAAGCAAAATAATGTCTCTAAAATGAAAATAGTATAAAACTCTTCATGTTTTCTGTATGTTTCAATATTTTCTACTAAGATGCTGGCGGTTGGGAGGACAGCTCTCCATGCTTTCTCAGTGCCCCCCAGATGCACCTCAAGGTGCTCCATGATCTCGCCCCGGCTAGCTTCCCCAGCCCCACCTCGGCCTCGCCTTCTCGGCCACTATACACGCCAGTTGCGGGCCTGTGAAGAAGCCAGACAAACTGCTCCTTCCTCTTCTCAACACTGTGCTACCCACGCAGGAGGGCTGAGAGGCTCCAGTGCAGGATGGGAGGCTGGGCTGGGGCAGTATCCCCAGTGGCCTGTGGGTGCAGGAGAGAAACCTCCATCCTTTCCCCTCAAAATAAGAAAACCAGATAGCAAGGCAGCTTTTCATAAGGCTACAGCCATTCATTTGAAAAAACCATGCTGGCCGGGCGAGGTGGCTCAAGCCTGTAATCCCAGCACTTTGGGAGGCCGAGACAGGCCGATCATGAGGTCAGGGGATCGAGACCATCCTGGCTAACACGGTGAAACCCCGTCTCTACTAAAAAAAATACAAAAAACCAGCCAGGCGAGGTGGCGGGTGCCTGTAGTCCCAGCTACTCGGGAGGCTGAGGCAGGAGAATGGCATAAACCCGGGAGGTGGAGCTTGCAGTGAGCTGAGATCCGGCCACTGCACTCCAGCCTGGGCGACAGAGCGAGACTCCGTCTGAATAAAAAAAAAAAAAAAAAAAAAAAAAAAAACATGCTTATCTTTTGAGATGATGTGCTTCCAGCTATTTAGGTGTTTTAGTGTTAGATATGAACAAAGGGATGAAGATGGATGGTAGTAGGCAGGTGTTTTAATTTATTGCCTGAGATCCTTTATTTATTTATTATTTTCATTATATATATGTATGTATGTATACATATACATGAATATATACTTTTTTTTTTTTTTTTTTTTTTTTTTGAGACGGAGTCTCGCTCTGTCGCCCAGGCTGGAGTGCAGTGGCGCGATCTCGGCTCACTGCAAGCTCCGCCTCCCGGGTTCACGCCATTCTCCTGCCTCAGCCTCCCGAGTAGCTGGGACTACAGGCGCCCACAACCGCGCCCGGCTAATTTTTTGTATTTTTAATAGAGATGGGGTTTCACCGTGGTCTCGATCTCCTGACCTTGTGATCCGCCCGCCTCGGCCTCCCAAAGTGCTGGGATTACAGGCGTGAGCCACCGCGCCCGGCCACTTTTTTTTTTTTGAGACTAAGTCTCGCTGTATCACCCAGGCTGGAGTGCAGTGGTACAATCTCGGCTCGCTGCAACCTCCACCTCCTGGATTCAAGCAATTCTTGTGCCTCAGCCTCCTGAGCAGCTGGGATTACAGGTGCCTGCCGCCACTCCCAGCTAATTTTTGTATTTTTAGTAGAGACACAGTTTTGCGATATTGACCAGGCTGGTCTCGAACTCCTGACCTCAGGTGATCTGCCTGCCTTGGTCTCTCAAAGTGCTGGGATTACTGGAGTGAGCCACTGTGCCCAGGCTATATATATATATATATATATATATATATATATATATTTTTTTTTTTTTTAATTATTATTTTAAGACAGGATCTCAGTCTGTCACCCAGGCTAGGGTGTAGTGGCATGACCACAGCTCACAGCAGCCTCAACGTTTGCCTAACCTCCTTACCAGTGCTGTGGTAGTCCTCGAACCTCTCCTTGGTCTTCCTCAAGTCGGTAAAAGGCATCATCAATCCCTTAGGAATCCAGAGCCATCCTTCACCTCCTAGCAAATCCATCAGTTCTGCCTCAAAACACATCCCAGCTTTGTCCACATAGGCTTCACCATCCCATTCCAGCCCAAGTCTCCATCTCCTTGCATCTGGTGACTCTAGCAGCCTTCTCACTGGTCCCTCACCATTATTCTGGTCCCACCACACTCTATGCTCTGCACAATGGTCCATGAGAGCTTCTAGAAACATGAGTCAGATGGTTTCACTTCTCTGCATAATACTTTTCAGTAGCTTCCCATGGTACCGAAAAAATCAAATTCCAACTCTTCCCCTGTCCTGCCCTCTGCTCTGGCCCCACCATCCTTTCTTACCAGGTTCTGGAACATGCTGTCTTTGCTGTTTCTCTTTTGTGCTTCCAGATCTTTGCATTTACTGTTCTCTTGGTCCTGTGTATCACATGGCTGGATTCTTCTCCTCCCATGGGGTCACCTCCTGAACTGGGTCATCTCTGACCTTCTGACCTCCCCCTCAAACTCTCACATCACCTAGGTATCAAGGGTGGGATGAGAATGTGGCAGACCTCATGTTTCTATTTCCCTGAAGATGGTCAGAGCAGGCCAGGCACGGTAGCTCACACTTTGGGAGGCCGAGGCAGGCGGATCACTTGAGGCCAGGAGTTCAAGACCAGCCTGGCCAACATGGCGAAACCCTATCTCTACTAAAATTACAAAAATTAGCCTGGTGTGGTGGCACACGCCTTTAGTCCTAGCTGCTTGGGCGGCTGAGACAGAATCATGTGAATCCAGGAGGCAGAGGTTGCAGTGAGCCAAGATCATGCCACTGCACTCCAGCCTAGGTGACAGAGCAAGACTCCGTCTGAAAAAAAACAAAAACAAAAAAACACCGCAGGGCGTGGTGGCTCACACCTGTAATCCCAGTGCTTTGGGAGGCCAAGGCGGGCAGATCACCTGAGGTCGGGAGTTTGAGACCAGCCTGACCAACATGGAGAAACCCCATCTCTACCAAAAATACAAAATTAAACAGGGCGTGGTGGTGCATGCCTGTAATCCCAGCTACTCGGGAGGCTGAAACAAGATAATCACTTGAATCTGGGAGGCAGAGGTTGCAGTGAGGCGAGATCATGCCATTTCACTTCAGCCTGGGCAACAAGAGCAAAACTCTGACTTAAAAAAAAAAAAAAAAATCAGCGGCAGAGGGGCCATGCTTGAGATGGATTTGCTCCTCCTGGTGTCTGGTAGTCTGGTGCCTCCCTGACCCCCGTGCTGGGCTCACTTCTACTCAGCTGGAGGAGGCCCAGACCTACAGGTGTGCGGCCATGCACTGGGAAACAGGTGTCCAGACAGGAGCTCCCTTTTAATAGCCAGGAACTAGTAGAGCAGCACCATCTCCATGGTGACAGCCAGCCTGGGACCACGAATGAATGACAACACATGCTCACTGTTGGCCCCAGTGGAGGCTAACTGGGCAGAGGAGAAGCAGCAGCTGTGAGTGGAGTTTGTTCTCCTGTCCCTCTCTCAGCCTTCCCTAGTCTGTGGCCATTGGAAAAGCTTCTGTGAGGACTGATCTCCAGGGAAGAGGGAAATCTTCCCAACAGAATGTAACCATCTTTTATGCCTTTGCTTACAATCTTCCCGTGGCTTCTCAACTCACTCGGAATAAAATCTAAATAATTCTCCTAGGTGGTGCCATTGTAAGCGGCTTGGTTTAAGCAATAGCTTGGTGTCACAGAAACCAAATAGTAGTTAAGTACCAAGGTGAGTTGGCAGCCTCCGTGGGCCAAGTCGCACATTCCAAATGAGCAGGGCTTCTGGTGGGACTGAGGAAGGAACCGATAAAAGAATAGGAGCTCAGCAATTACCTAGGCAGAGTCTCCACAGCCCAAACAAGCCAGCACTAGAGAAGTAGACTTCAGAAATCCCTGGAATTTCTGGCTTTTGGGAAGACTTTGTAACAGATCACTGTATTTTGTCTGCCTACTCTCCCCACTTCCTTTTCCCTTTTTTTCTGGTAATAGGATCTTCCTTCCTAAGGAAAATCCACTGGATGTGGTTCAGTAGGGCTCACACTGCTCCGTCATCTTCGAACTCGAGACCTCAGGTGATCCACCCACTTTGGCCTCTCAAAGTATTGGGATTACAGGCATGAGCCACTGCACCCGGCCGGCTCGTCATCTTCTCCCTATTTCCTGCCACAGGAGTCAGCACATGACATAGAGTGGCCAATGGGATGACACCTTGGCCCAGGCGGTGATTGGTTCAGGGATGGATATGTAATTCACACCCGACCAATCAGTCTCTCCCCAGACTTTCCTAACAGAGCATCAGGAAAGACTTGTTTGCTCCTCTGAGGTTGCTAAGAAGAAGAGAATGTGAGGATTTCTTGCTACATAGAGAGTTGTTCAAGAAGGAAGCCAAAGGCCGGGCACGGTGGCTCATGCCTGTAATCCCAGCACTTTGGGAGGCTAAGGTGGGCAGATCACCTGAGGTCGGGAGTTTGAGACCGGCCTGACCAACATGGTTAAACCCCGTCTCTACTAAAAATACAAAAAATTAGCTGGGCGTGGTGGCGCATGCCAGCTACTCAGGAGGCTGAGGCAGGAGAATCGCTTGAACCCGGGAGGCGGAGGCTGTGGTGAGCCAAGATAGTACCATTACACTCCAGCCTAGGCAACAAGAGGGAAACTCCGTCTCAAAAAAAAAAAAAAAAAAAAAAAAAAGAAGGAAGACAAATAGAAGCAAATGGAGCCAAGATGTAGGGAGAGAGATCCTCCATGATGACATAGTTTGAACCCTTATCTTCATCCATGTCCGAGGACAGCACCATCTCTTCAACTGCCCAGTTACATGATTCAATAAATTCCCCTTTGAGGCTTTGTGGTTAATGTAAGTTGGATTTCTGTCACTTACTGCCCAAACAATCCTGGCTAACACAGACCTGCTTAGCATCCTGTCTACATAAACCTGCAACACAAACTCCTCTTGTAGCTGCATCCCTGCCTCTGACTCCAGATCTGAACTTGGTTGTGAGAACAGAAGAAGCTGGACAGCTTCTTGTTTAATTTCCCCCACAACCAGTCCCAGATTTCAATCCCAGTTTCAGTAATAGAGGCCCTGTCTCCTTATCCTGGCTCTTCGTCCTTCCAGCCCCCATAGGGACAGCTGGCCAGAACCTGTCACTTGCTGCTGTATCCTGAACATTGCTCTAGCCTGTCTGGATTGCCACCTATGGTCCACACCAGACCTACCTGGTGCAAACTACTTCCCCCAATCCCTACGCCCCATGGGTATACCCGTTACACAGATGGCTAAGTCATGGTTACATAAACTTTAGGCTTCACACTGCATCTTAAGGCAGCATTTCCCAAGCTGTGTACTGTGAGACTCCATTTGGTGAGATGTTAATAGATAGTCCATTAACAAAGAGGAAAAAAGCAAAGCTGGCAATAGTTTTTTCTTCAATTTTATATTTTAAAATATAAACTGTGGAAAAACATTTTACATGGAGGTTATCTTCTAAAGACGGCACTTCAGATAAAAATCATGGCTCATCGCCAGGCACAGTGGCTCACGCCTGTAATCCCAGCATTTTGGGAGGCCAGGGCAGGCGGATCACGAGGTCAGGAGATCGTGATCATCCTGGCTAACATGGTGAAACCCTGTCTCTACTAAAATTACAAAAAATTAGCCGGGCATGGTGGCAGGCGCCTGTAGTCCCAGCTACTCGAGAGGCTGAGGCAGGAGAACGGCGTGAACCCAGGAGGTGGAGCTTGCAGTGAGCCAAGATCACGCCACTGCACTCCAGCCTGGGCAACAGAGCGAGACTCCGTCTCACAACAAACAAAACACATGGCTTATCAAAATTGCCTTTTAAACCCTTAAATTGTCCACAAAGCATAGCAAAAAACTCCTTCTTCCCAGTGGGTCCACTGGAGCCAATTTCCAGCTCCGGAACAAGTTGCTGTTTCTACAGTTTTGCTCCAGATGAAGGTGGAGGAATTGGCTTATTTTAGGGGTCATGTGGCTGAAAAATATGTACCTAGATTTAAAGATAGAGCAGCAAGATGCTCACTCTGTGAGAAGCACATGAGAACAGAGATTGATGGAGGGAACCCCAGATGCAAGTATCCCATCTCACACTTACTCCAGGAAACCCAGTTGCTGAATCATTGTACTGGTTATATTATTCTCTCTCTCTATGTCCCCATGGAACATGTATAACTGAATTTGAGGGAGTTAAATACATGTAAGTTATGATTTCATCATGTGAAAGAAAAATACTCATCATTATTATAAGGTGTTCTCATAGTAATGTTTTTATATTTACAATAATCTGCTTTTAAAAAATTGTAGGCTGGGCATGGTGATTCACACCTGTAATCCCAGCACTTTGGGAGGCCAAGATGGATGGATCGCTTGAGCTCAGGAGTTCAAGACCAGCCTGAACAACATGGTGAAACCCCGTCTCTACCAAAAATACAAAAAAATTAGCTGGGCATAGTGGTTCCAGCTACTCAGGAGGTTGAGGTGGGAGGACTGCTTGAACCTGAGAAGCAGAAGTTGCAGTGAGCCGAGATCATGCCACTGCACTCCAGCCTAGGCGACAGAGTAAGACCCCATCTCGAAAGAAAGAAAGAAAGAAAGAAAGAAAGAAAGAAAGAAAGAAAGAAAGAAAGAAAGAAAGAAAGAAAGGATAGAAAGAAAGAGAGAGAAAGGAAAGAAAGGAAAGAAAGGAAAGAAAGAGAGAAAGAAAGAGAGAAAGAAAGAAAAAGAAAGAAAGAAAGAAAGAGAAAGAAAGAAAGAAAGAAAGAAAGAAAGAAAGAAAGAAAGAAAGAAAGAAAGAAAGAAAGAAAGAAAGAAAGAAATTGTAGGCCAGGAATGGTGGCTCACACCTATAATCCCAGCACTTTGGGAGGCCAAGGTAGGAGGATTGCCTGAGGACAGGAGTTTGAGACCAGCTGGGCAACGTAAGGAAAGCCCTGTCTCTACAAAAACATAAAAATTAGCCAGGAAAGCCCTGTCTCTACAAAAACAATAAAAATTAACCAGGCATCATGGCATGTGCCTACGGTCCCAGCTACTTGGGAGGATGAGGCAGGAAGATCACATGAGCCTGACAAGCTGAGGCTGCAGTGAGCTGTGATCACACCACTGCACTCTAGCCTAGGTGACACAGTGAGACCCTATCTCACTTTTTCGAGAAAAAAGTAAGAAAGAAAGAAATTGTATGCTGGGCCCAGGAATGTCAGGAAGTCCCATCACCTGCTACACGGAATTATGACACGCAATCTCTGTATTAATGCAGAAGGGGGCATTTACTAATTATGCTCTTTTCCATTGGTCCTATGATAGCTGGTCTAAGTAACATGTCTTGTTTTCGATTTCAGCATGTTTTGTTTTTGTTTTTTAGATGGAGTCTTGCTCTGTCATTCAGGCTGGAATGAAGTGGCATGATCTCGGCTCACTGCAACCTCCACCTCCCGGATTCAAGCAATTTTTTTGCCTCAGCCTACTGAGTAGCTGGAATTATAGACACATACCACCACCATGCCCAACTAGCTTTTGTAGTTTTAGTAAAGATGGAGTTTCACCATGTTGGCCAGGCTGGTCTCAAACTCCTGACCTCAGGTGATTTGCCCGCCTTGACCTCCCAAAGTGCTGGGATTACAGGCGTGAGCCACCGTGCCCAGCCCAGTGTATATGTTTATCATTCAATATTTGTTGAGTAGTAAAAATAGGAATCAAATAATGATACTCCTAATGATAGCATTATTAAAAATAAGAACTAACACTTAAGAAGGGCTTGCTATGTGCCATATATTTCTTGAACAACTTTGCATTTATTAGTTCATTTAATATTCCTAATAACAATTCTTCCCATTTTACAGATGAGGAAACCAAGGCTCAAAGAGGTGAAGGATTTTAGAATCCACATTTCCAGATCTCAAATCCCAAACTCAGACGTGGTTACTTTGAGGGTCAAAGGACAGTATGTATATAAAAATACACACATGTATTTTATATACATATATTTTATATACATATATACATATATGTATATTTTATATACATATATGTATATTTTATATACATATATAATACATATATAAAATACATTCAAAAAGATTACTTTAAAAAATTGATTCCAGTTATGGAGCTCTTATCCTATGTCAGTCATCATGATAAGGGCTTCTCATGCCTTTTTTGTTTAATTGTCACAACCCTATGAACAGATGCAGAAACAGGCTCAGAGAAGTTAATGACTTGGCCAAGAAGACACAGCCAGTATTAGTTGCCTTGACTCTTAGTAAACTACACTGCCACCCTCTATAGATTTAGATTGTCATCATCATCATCATCACAGAGAATAAGAGACAGTCACCTCAGGGAAATGCAAATCACAACCACAATGAACTAGCACTGCACACCCACTAGCATGACTATAATTAAAAAGAGACAATAACAAGAGTTTGTGAGGATGTGGAGAAACTGGACCCCTCATACTCTGCTGGTGGGAATGTCAAAGGGTGTGGCTGCTGTGAAATTCAGCTCCACAGTTCCTCTAAGGGTGAAACAAAGTTAACATATGACCCAGCAATTCCACGCTTAGGTACATATTCAAGAGAAATGAGAATATATATCCACATAAAACCTTGTACACAATATTTATGGCGGCATTATTCATGATAGCCAAAAAAGAGAGACAACCAAAATGCCCATCAATGGATGAATGGATAGATAAAAGTGTTCTATCCATGCAACGGAATATTACTCAGCCATAAAAAGAAATGAAGTATCAGACAGGTATGGTGGCTCACGCCTGTAATCCTAACACTTTGGGAGGCTGAGGTGGGAGGATTGCATGAGTCCTGGAGTTTGAGACCAACCTGGGCAACATAGTGAGACTCCCATATCTAAAAAAAAAAAAAAAAGTAATGAAGTCATCTTCATCCGTAAAAAGAGAAGATTCACAGGTAAAGCCTGATGCTTAAAACATTGGCCTGGCCATGCAGGGTGGCTCACACATGTAATCCCAGCACTTTGGGAGGCCAAGATGAGCAGATCACATGAGGTCAGGAGTTCCAGACCAGCCTGGCCAACATGGAGAAACCCCATCTCTACTAAAAATATAAAAATTAGCCAGACGTGGTATCAGACACCTGTAATCCCAGCTACTCGGGAGGCTGAGGAGAAAAGAACTGCTTGAACCCAGGAGGCAGAGGTTGCAGTGAGCTGACATCATGCCACTGCACTCCAGCTGGGGTGACAGCAAAACTCCCTCTTTAAAAAAAAAAAAAAAAAAAGAACATTGGCTCTAGGGGACTAATGGTCTGACTTCCAATCCTGATTTCACATCTTACCAGCTCTGTGACCTTGGACAGCTCTGCCCGTTTTATTCATTCACTCATTCATTCATTCATTCCCAAGAGCACCAGGAATAGTGGGTACAGCAGTGAACAGGCAGACAAGTCAAATGTCCATCCACTGACAAATGAATCTACAAAAGGGGGCTGTCCATAAAAGGGAATATTATTCAGCCTTAAAAAGGAATGAAGCGGCCGGGCGCGGTGGCTCAAGCCTGTAATCCCAGCACTTTGGGAGGCCGAGACGGGCGGATCACGAGGTCAGGAGATCGAGACCATCCTGGCTAACACAGTGAAACCCCGTCTCTACTAAAAAATACAAAAAACTAGCTGGGCGAGGTGGCGGGCGCCTGTGGTCCCAGCTACTCGGGAGGCTGAGGCAGGAGAATGGCCTAAACCCGGGAGGCGGAGCTTGCAGTGAGCTGAGATCCGGCCACTGCACCCCATCCTGGGTTACAGAGCGAGACTCTGTCTCAAAAAAAAAAAAAAAAAAAAAAAGGAATGAAGCACTGACCCATGCTTCAACATGGATGAGCCTTTAAAACATTATGCTAAGTGAAATAAGCCAGATGCAAAAGGATACCTTTTTTTCTTTTTCTTTTTCTTTTCTTTTTTTTTTTTGAGATGGAGTCTTGCTCTGTCACCAGGCTGGAGTGTAGTGGCGTGATCTCGGCTTACTGCAACCTCCGCCTCCCGGGTTCAAGTGATTCTCCTGCCTCAGTCTCCCAAGTAGCTGGGACTACAGGTGCGCACCTCCACACCCAGCTAATTTCTGTATTTTTACTAGAGACGGAGTTTCACCATGTTGGCCAGGATGGTCTCGATCTCTTGACCTCATGATTTGCCTGCCTTGGTCTCCCAAAGTCCTGGAATTACAGGTGGGAGCCACCGTGCCCAGCCAGGACACTTCTTTTATGACTCCATTTATAGGAAATGTCCAGAATAGGCAAATCACTTTAGTGTTGCTCTTGCTACCATTCAAAGACGTCTATTTTCTTGTCTTTGTTTGTTTGTTTGTTCGTTTGAGATGGAGTCTCACTCTGTTGCCCAGGCTCGAGTGCAATGGCATGATCTCAGTTCACTGCCATCTCTGCCTCCTGGGTTCAAGAGATTCTCCTACCCCAGCCTCCCAAGCAGCTAGGATTACAGGCACACGCCAGCATGCCCGGCTAATTTTTGTATTTTTAGTAGAGACAAGGTTTCACCATGTTGGCCAGGCTGATCTCAAACTCCTGACCTCAAACAATCCACCCATCTCGGCCTACCGAAGTGCTGGGATTACAGGTGTGAACCACTGCGCCTGGCCTGTTTGTCTTTCTGCTGAACTCTTGCACTGATCCCTCATGCTCTCCCCTCTCTACTCCTTCAGCCCTTGTCTGCTATTTCACTATTGCCACCTCCACCACTCCATGGATTCTGTTCTCAATGAGGTTACCAAGGACTTCTCAGTAGCCAGACTTCGTGAATATATTTTATTCCTTATTTTACTTGATCTCTTGGATCCATTCAACACCACTGACCACTTTCTACTTCTTGGAGCAGTTTTTTCCCTTGGTTTCTATGACTCTCCTGGGTCCCATGTTCTCCTGGTTTCTCATTTGTACCTCTATGACTCTTTATCTTACCTTTCTCTTTAAAAAAATAATTTAATTTATTTATTTTAGAGACTGGGTCTTGCTCTGTCACCCAGGCCGGAGTGCAGTGGCGTGATCATAGCTCACTGCCACCTCAAACTTCTGGGCTCCAGTGATCCTCCTGCCACAGCCTCCTGAGTAGCTGGGACCACAGGTGCATGCCACCAAGCCTGGCTATTTTTTTTTTTTTAATTTTGTAGAGATAGGGTCTTGCTATGTTACCCAGGCTGGACTCAAACTCCTGGCCTCAAGTGATCCTCCTGCCTCAGCCTCCCAAAGTACTGGGATTACAGGCATAAGCCACTGCATCCGACCTTTGTCTTAACTTTCTCTGGCTCTCTTCTCCCTGTAAATATCAGTTCCAACAAATTGTCTCTCAGCACTTTTTATGTTCCTATCAGGACAGGACAGGTTATGCTGAAATAAGAAAGCACTCTCAGAGTCTCATGGCTTATAACAGTGATGATTTAATTCTCACCCACACTGCATGTCCATCATGGGTCTCCCAGAAGGCTCTGCTCTCTTTAGTCACTCAGAGATCAAGGCTAATGGAACAGCCACTGTCTTGAACTCTTTAATGAGTTCTACTAAAAATACAAAATTTAGCCAGACGTGGTGTCAGGCACCTGTAATCCCAGCTACTCGGGAGGCTGAGGGAAGAGAATTACAGTCTCACAGCAGCAATTAAATGTTCTGACCTTGTGATGGAAAGAATATAAAGTTACCAGAAAAAAAAAAAAAAAAAAAAAAAGCTCTGACCTAGAAATGTACTCACTTCTCTACTCATTACTCATTGGTCAAAACTAATCGCTTAGTCCTACCCAACCACTAAGGAATCAGGAAATGCAATTCCCGCATATATCCCCCATGTATCCAGAAACTGCAGAAGCAGAAATATTTGGTGAACAGCACTAATGACTATTGCATCTTCTCCCTGGGAAATTTCATCCGCACACATTGTTTTAATAATAATCAAATGCTAAATGCAAAGCAGGTGGGAGGAGGGAGTATATATGTATATTATATGTTTAATTATGCATGGAATATAACTGGAAACAGGATCTACTACATAATTTGTAAGGCCCAGTGCAAAATGAAAATGTGAAGTCCCTTATTCAAAAGTTAAACATTTCAAAATGGTGACAGCAAAGCATTAAACGAATTCAGATCCCTTCTAAGTGTGGGTCCCCATATGACTGCACAGGTCCCATGCCCATGAAGCTAGCACATCTGGAAGGATACACAAGGTGGTCTCTGGGAAGGGAACTGGGGGAATTAGTCGGTGTTTGACAATTTATTTATCACCCTGCTTGTATCTGAATTTTTTTTACCATATGGGTTCATTACTTTTTTTTTGAGACAGAGTTTCACTCTTGTTGCCCAGGCTGGAGTGCCATGGCGCGATCTCGGCTCACCGAAAGCTCTGCCTCCCAGGTTCAAGCGATTCTCCTGCCTCAGTCTCCCAAGTAGCTGGGATTACGGGCATGTGCCACCACGCCCAGCTAATTTTTTGTATTTTTAGTAGAGATGGGTTTCTCCATGTTGGTCAGGCTGACCTCGAACTCCTGACCTCAGGTAAGCCACCACGCCCGGCCTGCATTCATTACTTTTTAAATCACCGAACGCTAAATCTATAACTCCAGATCATATCTGAATTCTGTGCTCCACCCCAGAATAGTCTATGAACCTATGAACCTATATATCCCACAGACCGAGTCACATCTTCAAAATGAAACGCTCTCCCACAAAATAGTGCAAGTAAGGACTAATGAGAGGAGAGAGTGGAGACAGCAGGCATGGACTATTTTTTCTATAGGCTTGACTATGAGGAACAAGGGAGCTAAGAGGCCAGGTGCGGTGGCTCACACCTGTAATCCCAGCTCTTTGGGAGGCCAAGCCGGGTGGATCACATGAGATCAGGAGTTCAAGACCAGCCTGGCCAACATGGCAAAACCCTGTCTCTACTAAAAATACAAAAATTAGCTGGGCGCGATGGCGCCTGCCTGTAATCCCAGCTACTCAGAAGGATGAGATAGAAGAATCACTTGAACCTAGGAAAAGAAAGTTGTAGTGAGCCAAGATAGCGCCACCGCACTCCAGTGTGGGCGACAGAGTGAGACTCCATCTAAAAAAGGAAAGAAAGAGAGGTAAGAATGGTTTTCAATGGAGTCAAGGGAAAATGTTTGTGTGTTGCAAGGATGTAGAGAAGATGGAACCAACTGAGCCATTCAAAGATTATGATAGACTAAGTGGGATGTTGAGAATGGTGGTCTCTGTTTCTCTGTGGAGTAAGAAGCCACGTGTGAAGAAATGGGGATTGGGGATTGAATGGTGGATTTCTCAGTCGTGTGTGTGTATGTGTTTACAATTTACAGAAAATCAGGTGACATTCTTCAGCTGAAAAGGGAGGTTTTTCTGAGGAAACACTTATCTCACAGAACTCAAGTGCAGGAAATGTGGCCCAACCTCATGAGAACCTGTTAATAGAATCAGAAACTAAACTGTCCTAAGCTGAAGCTGCTCTTTCAATTTGAAGCTGCATGGGCCCGCCTCTGTTTGTCTCTCTGTGCACCAACTGTGAGTCTCTGTAAACACTGGATTCCTCTGTTTCTCCCAGGACACGTGGTCCAACTCCGCCTTCAAGGTTAGGCTTCCGCACTTTAAGTGCAAGCCCAGATCCACTACCCAGTTCTGGAATTCAAGGGGAATGATTGGCCTAGTTATTTATCCCTGGTCCAATCAGCTATGGCTGTGGGCGGGGCCACAAGCAAACATGGCGTCAAGCGCTCACGTCCATGAGGGGAGAAAGGAGGGAGGAAGTAGAAAGGATGAAGAAAAGGAAGGAGTGAGAGAGAGAGAAAGAAGAGAGGGAGCTCTCAGAGAATAGAGGCTGGGGGACTGCTCGTTAAATAACCCAATTCCCTTAGGTGGGACAGCCCTGATGCAGGTCTAGGCAATCTCCAGAGGGCCCTAGTGGGACTGAGCCCAGATACCCACAGCCGTGACCTGCCATTCCTTTTTTTATTCCCCCCGACCCCTGAGATGGAGTCTCGCCCTGTGGCCCAGGTTGCAGTGCAGCAGCACCATCTCGGCTCACTGCAACCTTCACCTCCCAGGTTCAAACGATTCTCCTGCCTCAGCCTCCCCGAGTAGCTGGGATTACAGGGACGCTCCATCACGCCCACCTCATTTTTGTATTTTTAGTAAAGACAGGGTTTCACTATGTTGGCCAGGCTGGTCACGAACTCCTGACCTCAAGTGATCCAACCGCCTCAGCCTCCCAAAGGGCTGGAATTACAGGCATGAATCACCACGCCCGCCGTGACCTGCTCTTTAGTGCTTCCTGTGTCGACTGCCTTCCCTTCCCTGCCTCCCTTCCCCATTCCTCTTCCTGGGTCACCTCCCAAACAAACTACATTCACCTGAACCTCGTCCGGCCGTATGTGCTGGTGTTAAGGAGTCTGTCTGGAATTTTCCCTGAGAGCAATAAGTGGGTTTATAAACAGGGGTGTGGCATGATCTCATTTGCAACTCAGAGCACTCTGACTGCACCCTGGAAAATGGGCAGAAGGGGCAAGAGTGGAGCCACGGTCCTGCCCAGGGAGAGGGTACGGTGACATGGAGGGGGGGCTGAAGATAGCTCCCTGAAGGACACCAACATCAAGGAGACTAAGCTGAGGCACTAGGGAGGAGAGGAAAACCAGGAGACAGTGAGTACCCAGAGGCCACGGGATGAACACTTCACAAATAAGCCAGTGGCCAGGAGATATTAAGAGCGATGGTAGGCCGGGGGCGGTGGCTCAAGCCTGTAATCCCAGCACTTTGGGAGGCCGAGACGGGTGGATCACGAGGTCAGGAGATCGAGACCATCCTGGCTAACACAGTGAAACCCCGTCTCTACTAAAAAATACAAAAAACTAGCTGGGTGAGGTGGCGGGCGCCTGTAGTCCCAGCTACTTGGGAGGCTGAGGCAGGAGAATGGCGTAAACCCGGGAGGCGGAGCTTGCAGAGAGCTGAGATCCCGCCACTGCACTCCAGCCCAGGCGACAGAGCAAGACTCCGTCTCCAAAAAAAAAAAAAAAAAGAGCGATGGTAAAGCTGTGTAATTAAAGCCACTCTAGTAAGGGACCTGACAGATAAATTACTGGAACAGAATGGAGTCAAGTATTAAACACGAAGATAGGTGGAGGCCATGTGTGGTGGGTCATACCTGTAATCCCAGCACTTTGGGCAGCCAAGGCAGCAGGATTGCTTGAGCCCAGAAGTTCAAAACCAGCCTGGGCAACAGAGGGAGCCCTGTCTCTATAAGATATAAAGATAAATCAGATAGATGGCATCTATTTTGTGTAAAGTCTTGTGCTCATGCCCGTAGTCCGAGCTACTTGGGAGGCGGAGGTGGGAGGATCACTTGAGGCCAGGATTTTGAGACCTGCCTGGACAACATAGCAAAATAAAAATAAAAAATATTTTCTTTTTCTTTTTTCTTTCTTTCTTTCTTTTTTTTTTTTTTGAGACAGAGTTTTGCTCTTGTTGCCCAGGCTGGAGTGCAGTGGTGTGATCTTGGCTTACTGCAACCTCTGCCTCCCGGGTTCAAGCAATTTTTCTGCCTCAGCTTCCCAAGAAGCTGGGATTATAGGCGTGTGCCAACATGTTCAGCTACTATTGTATTTTTAGTAGAGATGGGGTTTCACCATGTTGGCCAGGCTGGTCTCGAACTCCTGATTTCAAGTGATCCACCCGCCTCGGCCTTCCAAACTGCTGGGATTACAGGCATGAGCCAATGCGCCAGGCCTTTCTTTTTTTTCTTTTTTTTGAGATGGAGTCTTGCTCTGTCACCCAGCCTGGAGTGCAGTGGCATGATCTTGGCTCACTGCAACCTCCACCTCCTGGGTTCAAGCGATTCTTCTACCTTAGCCTCCTTGGTAGCTGGGATTACAGGCATGCACCACTACCCCCCGCTAATTTTTGTATTTTTTTTTAGTAGAGAACGGGGTTTCACCATGTTGGCCAGGTTGGTCTCGAACTATTTTTTTTTTTTTGAGACGGAGTCTAGCTCTGTCTCCTGGGCTGGAGTGCAGTGGCCGGATCTCAGCTCACTGCAAGCTCTGCCTCCTGGGTTTTTGCTATTCTCCTGCCTCAGCCTCCCGAGTAGCTGGGACTATAGGTGCCCACCACCTCGCCCGGCTAGCTTTTTTTTATTTTTTAGTAGAGACAGGGTTTCACCATGTTAGCCAGGATGGTCTCAATCTCCTGACCTTGTGCTCTGCCCGTCTCAGCCTCCCAAAGTGCTGGGATTACAGGCTTGAGCCACCACGCCCGGCCGGTCTCGAACTCTTTGACCTCATGATCCGCCCATCTTGGCCTCGCAAAATGCTGGGATTACAGGTGTGAGCCACCGTGCCTGGCCCAAAAAATATTTTCTGTGTGAAACAGGAGGCAGGGTAGTCCCAGCCACTTGGGAGGCTGAGGTGGGAGGATCACTTTGAACTCAGGAGGTCAAGACTGCAGTAAGCCATGATTGTACCACTTCACCCCAGTCTGGGCAACAGAGCAAGACCCTGACTCAAAAAAGAAGAAAGAAAAAAAAAGAGAGGGAGAGAGAGAGAAGGGAGGGAGGGAGGGAGGAAGGAAGGAGAAAGAGAAAGAAAGAAAAGAAAAAGAAATAGGAGGCAGAGTTGCCTGATGAGAGTGAGAGGGAAGGCAGGAGGGTGGGAAGTGGGATGAGTGTTGAGAAGATTCAAAATAGTTGCTATGGTGAATGGGAGAAGAGTGCCAACAGGGAAACAGGAATTCCCGGGTGGTGGTAAGAATTGGAGACCATTAATTTGTTACTGCCAGCAGTCTAGGTGACTGAGATTATGAGAGCGACCTGGGGCCTTCCCACCAACAGGAACCGCCTTCCACCTCCACACCCAGCAACCCACCAGGACTTGCCAAGTGGTTCACATAGTTTTAAGATATGTCATCATTGGTGTCTACTGTTTGTTATGGTGTCAACATGTGTTACTGGGACTGTAACTAGCCAGGCCCAAGATGCAGGAGCAAAAGGCTGATTCTGTTGCTCTGCCCAAAGATCACCCTTTCCTGGGACTTGCATCCCCTGTCAGGCCACAACACAGGGCAGAAAGCTTTTCTTTGTCCCCTGACTCAGTTCAGCCACTGGGAATTACTTGGTTCACTCAACTTAATCTGGATATACCTACCCTACCTTCTTATAAATGCTGGATTTATTTAAACCTCAAGATCTCCCCTCTATTCCTCTCAACCCAAGCTGAATACCCATGCTATCCTTGGGAAATTCAAAAAATATCTGTTTCCTAGTCAAGATAGCTGGCCATTTTACATAACAACCCAGGTCTTCTACAACCTTAAACAAAGGCTGGAGATAGATGAGGAAAACTAAGGCTCTCCTAATGGTGGATGGTAGAGAGATGTCTGAGGTTTCTGGAGGATTGAGGACCTATTGTCTTCTCCACCAATCTAACCAGAAGAAATATAAAAACAGGACGGAAGGAAATTTACATTGATCCAGGACTGGGCTTTTGCTCTAAGTTGCAAATTATGTTATTTAGGGTGCTTTTGTCTGAAAGTAGCAGAATGCCTGACTCAAGCTGGCTTAAATATGAAATAATTGATTATTTAATGTACTAGGATATCCTGGGGGAAGATAAGCTTCAGAGTGGATTGATTTAGTGGCTTGACAATATCATCAAGGATCTGGATTCTTTCTGTCTCTCTGTACTGCCACCCTTGTTGTTGGGTTCATCCTCAGAAAGAAAGATAATCAATTATTTTGTCTCTTTCATGGGAAAATTTTTCCCAGAGTCCCCTTCGCCCCACCTCACTCTACCCTCTAGTGCTAGAAGTGAGTCACATGCCTGTTCCTCTCCTGACAAGAGACAGGGAATGACCATGACCCACTTGGACCAACCATCTGGGTTGGAATGGATATTGGGGAGTTGTTCACAACGTCCATGCCTGGGTATAGCAAAGATCATGGAATCTAGGCTGGATGGGAAAGGAAATGGAGGAAGGAGCGTCCTGAGAGGGGGAAAGTGGAAGGGCCAAGGGATTCTGGAGTTCAAAGAACGGCTAAGCTAGAATGATCAAAAGAACAGAGCCTGTGATCAGAGAAATGTGAGACTTTAGAGGAAGATTCGTTCCAGGAGAAACTGAGGTCCAGGACATGGTCCTGGGAGATGGTGACTAAAGCAGAGTGGAGGTGAAGGTCATTGGAATAAGAAGGGACACAAACTGAGGGGCCAGGAGTTTGACCAGGTCCTGGGTCATTAAAGTCACCAATATGGCAGTAGAAACTGGGTGAGAAGGATAAGCCAGTTGCCAAAGCCCTCTGAGAATAAGGGTTGATTGACTGGTTGATTGATTGATGAGTAGGCATCATCAATGAGAAGGCACAGAAGGTGGTACAGCCAGATGCCAGGAGCCTCAGTGCTTACTTAAGATGGAGGACTATGGATCTAGTAATAGAGGTGTGGAGGACAGAGGACACCATGGGGTTGAGAGGAGGACCACCATCCCCTGGGAAGGGCTTCAAGGACTGTCAGGGAAGAGCCAGGGCTTACTTAGGGCAGGAAGGAGAGGGAACTGTTTGTGCAGAGGTCATGACCTTAAAAATAAAGAGCACGCCCCATTCTTCCTTTACTCCATCTCACAGGCTGGAACGAGAATCTGTGGGTGAGCCACCTTTGATCCAGAATTTGGGAACTCATACTCCCCACCTGCTAGTTGGTAATAGAAGCACGCTTGAAACAATCCTTCCCACGTGTCCATTAATCCCGAGAGCTTGTCAGTCTCGGGGGTATAGCAGACATTCTTAGTTGCCCATTCAAAATTTATTCGAAGTGGGGCATGAGAGCTCATGCCTGAAATCTCAGCACTGTGGGAGGCAGGAGGATCCCTCGAGCCCAGGAGTTCAAGATCAGCCTGGGCAACATAGTGAGACTCCTTTTCTCTACAAAAAGTAGAAAATATAGCCAGGGGTGGATTCATGCCTGTAATCCCAGCACTTTGGGAGGCTGAGGTGGTGGATCACCTGAGGCCAGGAGTTTGAGACCAGCCTGGCCAACATGGTGAAACTCTGTCCCTACTAAAAATAGAAAAAATTAGTTGGGCATCGTGTCGGGTGCCTGTAATTCCAGCTACTCGGGAGACTGAGGCAGGAGAATCACTTGAACCCGGGAGGCAGAGGCTGCAGTGAGTCGAGATTGCACAATTGTACTCCAGCCTGGGTGACAGAGCGAGACTGTCTCAAAAAAAAAAAAAAAAAAAAAAAGAAGAAAGAAAAAGAAAAAATAGCCAGGTGTGCTGGTGTGCGCCTACAGTCCCAGCTACTCTGGAAGCTGGGTGGCAGTTGCGGGGGGATCATTTGAGCCCAGGAGGTCGAGGCTGCAGTGAGTGCTGAGTGAGACCCTGTCTCAATAAATAAATAAATAAACCATTCTATTTTCATTGTTAACAGAATACCCAATTTTACTCAGGTTTTAAACTCTTGAGAAAGACAACTTCATCCCCAATTCGGGAATATTGTGTTAGTCCCATTGCACTTGTGGGTGACTGGTGTAGGAGTGGGTATGAAAACGAGTGTATGGCTATGAAACGTGAGAGGAAATTTGTTGTGGGACTTCTAAAGAAAGATGTAGTGGACGGGCCTACTGGCTCAAACCTGTAATCTCAGCACTTTGGGAGGCTGAGATGGGAGGATTGCTTGAGCTCAGGAGTTCAAGATCAGCCTAGGCAATACAGTGAGACCTGCCTATAATTTTTTTTTTTTAATTAGCCAGTCATGGTGGTGCATGCCTGTTGTCCCAGCTACTTGGGAAGCTGAGGTGGAAGGATCACTTGAGTGCAGGGGTCAAGGTTGCAATGAGCTATGAACACATCACTGCACTCCAGCCTGTGTGACAGACTGAGATCCCGTCAAGGAAGGAAGGAGGGAGGGACAGAGGAAAGGAAGGAAAGAACGCAGGAAGGCAGGAAAGAAGGAAAGAAGGAAGGAGTCATTCCTAAGAAACAGATGTGAGAAGAGATGGTCTTTCTGAAATGACATGTTCTGAATGGCAGAGCAGAATGATGGAAGGAACTTGGTTTGAACCATTGAGTTAACTAACTCAGGAGCCACCCTACTTTGGGACTTCTTTTTTTATTTTTTATTTTTATTTTTTGAGACAGAGTCTCGCTCTCTTGCCCAAGCTGGAGTGCAGTGGCACGATCTCAGCTCACTGGAGATAATGCTGCTATAAACATGGTTCTACAAATTCCTGTTCATGTTTCTGCTTTCAATTCTTTGGGGTATATAGCCAGTAGTAGACTTGCTGGGTCTTGTGGTAATTCTATATTTAAGTTTTTGAGGAAACAAGTTTTTTTCTTTTCTTTTTTCTTTTCTTTTCTTTTCTTTTTTTTTTTTTTTTTTTTTTTGAGACAGAGTCTCGCTCTGTCGCCCAGGCTGGAGTGCAGTGGCGTGATCTTGGCTCACTGCAACCTCTGCCTCCCAGGTTCAAGCGATTCTCATGCCTCAGCCGCCTGAGTAGCTGGGACTACAGGAGCGTGCCACCATGCCTGGCTAATTTTTGTATTTTTGGTAGAGATGGGGTTTGCATGTTGGCCAGGCTGTTCTCAAGCTCCTTACCTCAAGCAATCTGCCTGCCTTGGCCTCCCAAAGTTCTGGGATTATAGGCATGAACCACTGTGCCTGGCCAAGTTTTGTTTTTTCTTTTTTCTTCTTTTAACAGAAAGAGCATTTCTTGTGTGTTTTTATGTAATCTACCCGGCTAGCCACCTGTGCCTCATAGCATCTCCTTTTTAACCCAAAAGCTGAATACATCACCCTTGGAAGGGGAAATACCTTCCTGCATCAGTGAGTCACCATCTCTCTCACTAAGCAGAGATTAAAATTTTTAATTTAATTCCAACAGGGCATTTTGCTACAGAGCATGGAGAGGGGAAGCAGAGTAAAGTTATGCTGAATAGTTGGACATTTTGGACGTGAGACAAAAAGCAGAAGCAGAGAGATCAAGAGAAGGAAGAGAGGAGCTGAATGTGGGGCTTCGGCATGAAGACCCATCAGCCCTGAGACTCCTTGGAGTAATCCTCATTAGAGAGTTCCTCCCTAGTCCTGGACTCCAGGAAGCCTGACTCATTTACGACATCTCTTCTTGTTTTCTATGAGATCTCGTCTTCTGTATTTCTCTCTGAGCATCCGTATACTATGCCCTCAGTTTGTGACCGTCTATTCCTCACAATCAAACAAACACAGCTAAAACATAGTCTCATTCCCTCAGCCCCCACCAGACTGACAGCACCTTCATGTCAATGATATGGACTCACTTGGGCCCATTCTGTTGAGCCAGTGACATGGCATTCATCAGAGTAGTTGTCTCGATCCAGCTGAAGAGCTCCAAGTCAAATGGAGAAGCCAATGGAATGGGCAGGAAGTGGGATTGTCACCAGACTGGGGCATGGAGATGGTGACATGGGATAAAGTAAGTACAGCAAACAGGACGTGAGGGCCAGAACCAACGGGCAGGTCAGGAGAATGAGCTCAGGATCTCTGAAGGCCCCAGGATGAAGGGGTAGGGAGAGCACCTTGGCTCTTCCCACCTGCAGGAAGAGGAGAGGGGATGGTGGTAGAGTCTATGATTGAAGATCTGTGTACTTCTCCCTGACAGCATGGCATAGCTGTTACCAAAACTCCCCCTGTTCACTGGCCTTTTTATCCAGTCTAAACCAAATTTCCCTTGGCTCTCTCTCGCTCGCTCTCCCACTTTTTTTCATACCCACCCCCATTTCTCTTATGCCTGGAACAATCTCCCATTTAGCATCTGCCTGCCCAGTTCTTTGCCTTCCTTTACAACTCCACCTACCACTTAGCTTCTCTGATTAAGTGAAAGTCGAATAATTATACTTCTTTCCCCAAAACACATTTCTGAAATCCCCAACATCCCTGGGGTTGCGATCTGTGAAGAAAGGTCTCTGACTGCCTAATTTTCATTAAGGGAATTCAGTGGGATTTCTAATTATAAGCACCACGCCTGGCACCTAATAATGTTTAGTGAACTGTAGCTATTAATTAACAACGATATGTTATTAATAATAATAAAATAGTAATAGGATATAAGCTCTTAGAAGATAAGGACTCTATGCCCAGGTTCAGTAATCCAATATTCAAATATTTAATTGTAGCAGAGAGTGTTAGGCTTTTCTGCCATGCCCAACTTCTCCCTCTTGCTCAACCTGAAATCAACAGACCTTCAGATCCATAGCTGTGGCTTATTGGATCAGGGTGAACATCTGCCCAGGAGAGCCTGACTATTGGCTGACCAGTGGCCAATTGGGACCTCTCTATTGAGAGTATAAGCCAGGCACAGTGGCTTATGCCTATAATCCCAGCACTTTTGGGAGGCCAAGGCAGAAGGATCTCTCGAGTCCAGGAGTTCAAGAGCAGCCTGGGCAGCATAGCAAGACCTCATCTCTACAAAAAAAAAAAAAAAAAGAAAGAAAGAAAGAAAGAAAAGAAAAAGAAAAGATTTAAAATTAGCCAGGCATGGTAGTGTGTGCTTATAGCCCTGCTACTTGGGAGGCTGAGGCGGGAGGATTGCTTGAGCTAGGAGTTTATTTGCAGATACGAGGTTTCCTATGTTGCCTAGACTGGTCTCAAACTCCTGGTCTCAAGCAATCCTCCCACCTTGGCTTCCCAGAGTGGTGGGACTGCAAACATGAGCCACTACGCCCAGCCCCAGCTCTGCCATCTCTATGGTGTTACCCTCATCAGCATGGTCCTAAGTGGTTCCCACCAGAACTCAATTCTAAACAGAAGGCTGGAAGAAAAAGGAAAGGAGAAAGAAAGGGCATGTTCCTCCCTTGAAGGGCATGACCTGTCACTACCACTTGCAGGTCATTGGCCAGAGCTTAGTCATGCAGTCACACCTACCTGCAGTAGAAGGTAGGAAATGCAGTCCTTATTCTGTTGACCATGTTTCCCACCGAAAGTCAGGACAACCAAATTGAGGACAACCAAGAATTCCTGCCACCAGTACAAACGAGACAGTCCCCTGACCTGGAGTTGATGACTAGCCTGTCCTACACGTGGAAGGAACTCTGGGTTCCCAGGGGATCTGGGTGGCTATGAAGCCTATAACATAGCCCAGCCAGGAAAAAGCTCCCAGAAGAGAATTTATTTGTCCAGGAATGTATAGACATTCTGACAAATAAATAGACATATAGACAAATGACCATTCTGCATTTTTCCAGGGGAAAGAGGCCCAACCAACCTCATGTGGTTTGTTCTGTCCAGCTTGGCACTGACAGAGGCTGGTGGGGACTAGGGGAGGGTCTGAAAGTTCAGGATCTCAGGTATGAACAATTGCTCTGACCAGGTGCTAGGTTGTGTCCTGTGGGAATGTGCTGGGTCCCTAGATGACCACAGAGGTCACTGATTTCATTAATCCATAAACAATCCAATATTCAAATATTTAACTGTAGCAGAGATGGATAGATTTTTTTTTGCCATGCCCAACCTCCCCCTCTAGCTCAACCTGAACTCAACAGACCTTCATATCTATAGCTGTGGCTTATTGGACCAGTGTGGACAGGGTGGATCAGCCTCCCCTGATCCACCAGCTGAAAGAGACTCCTGCTCTCCTCTGAGGCTCCATCATACCTGGAATAGACATCTCTTAGTAGCGCCATGTTTCCTATATTTTCAGTTGATATGGCTCAGGTCAAGCTGTCCCCATCCACAAGTCCCAGGGGTGGGTTCAGGACACAGAACTAGACAATCAAAGCATCATTTTCCCCTGGCTACTGTGCTTTGTTCAAGAGCAGGCACATGATTCAGGTTGGTCTAATATGAGTCTTGGAATTTTGGCTAAAATTATTGAAAAAGTGGTGCTCTTTGAGTTGGAGTTGCTAAGCTGGCAGGTTGTATGCCTAAAGCTCTTGGTGGCCATCATGCTAGCAGGGAATGAAGTTGACTCAGAGGAAGCCAGAGGGAAATGATGGAGGGATTTCTGACGACATCATTTGAACACGCTGATCAAGCCATACCTGCAACCTCGACTAGATTTAGGCGCCAGTAACCTCCCTTTGTTGCTTAAGCCAATTGGAGCAGGCATGCCTATCACTTTTGACCAAAAGTCTTGGCTAATGTAGTATCTATGTGCCCCTTCATAACGTAGCTTCTCACTTTGTAGCTGATGTTGCAATTATTCCTGAGCACATTTCATGGGTCCTCTTTGGCTATGAGAATTTTTTTTTCTTTCTTTCTTTCTTTTTTTGAGATGGAGTCTCACTCTGTCACCTAGGCTGGAATACAGTGGTGTGATCTCAGGTCGCTGCAACCTCTGCCTTCCGGGTTCAAGCGATTCTCCTGCCTCAGCCTTCCAAGTAGCTGGGACTACAGGTGCCTGCCACTACGCCCGGCTAATTTTTATATTTTTAGTAGAGACAGGATTTCACCATGTTGGCCAGGCTGGTCTCAAACTCCTGACCTCAAGTGATCTATCTGCCTTGGCCTCCCAAAGTGCTGGTATTACAGGCATGAGCCACCATGCCCAGCTGACTATGAGATCTTGAAACCAGAATTCCTCCTAGGTGCCAGGCACAACTCAGGTGTTTGGGGAATGCTTGGTGAATGAATGGATGGATCGATGGATGGATGGCCTGATGGATGGAAATAATTAAGATAATACATGTTCCTCCAGAATGTCAAGCCCCTATATTGAAGCCTATGCTTCTCCAGGCCTTTCTCAGAATCTTTACCTCATTCTTGTGTTCATTCATCCAGGCAATACATGTTTATTGATCACTACAATGTGTGAGGCTCTGTGCCAGGGAATGTGTGGTGCAGTGGTGCAGAGCATGTGCTCTGGAGCCATATGGACCTGGATTTGAAGCCCAGCTCTGCCCCTTAATCTTCATGTGACCCTGGACAACTTGCTTAACATCTCTGAACCTTGATTTCTTCATATGTAAAATGAGCGTTAGTGGTATTTTCTCCATAGAGTTGTTGTGAGAATAACCAAGATAAAATGACCACTTACTGTGTGTCCTTTACAAATGTTAGCTGTAGTTATGCTCTTGCCTTCCAACGTAACTAGCTAGATAGGTAGGTAAGTGGGGAGGCGGGGGGGAGAGAGAGAGAGAGAGGAAACAGCAAAAATAAATGCATTTTTTTCTCTGTCTGATAATTTGTGGAAAATATAGTTGTCTAGACCAGTGATTCTCAACTTGGGGTGACTGTGTGCCCCAAGGACATTTGGCAATGTCTGGGAACATTTTAGTTGTCATGACTGAGGGAGTGCTACTGGCATCTACAGCCAGAGTTGCTGCTAAAATATAAGACAACCCCTGTGACAAAGAAATGTCTGGTCCCAGTATGCACAGTGGCCAGGCGTAGTGGCTCACGCCTGTAATCTCAGCACTTTAGGAGGCTGAGGCAGGAGGATTGCTTGAGCCCAGGAGTTCAAAACCAGCTTAGGCAATATGGGGAGACCTTGTCTCTACAAAAAATACAAAAAATTAGTCAGGCATGGTGGTGTGTGCCTGTAGTCACAGCTACTTGAGAGGCTGAGGCAGGAAGATTGCTTCAGTCCAGGAGGTTGAGGCTGCAGTGAGACGTGATTGCGCACTGTACTCCAGCCTGGGCCATAGAGTGAAACCCTGTCTCAAAAACAAAACAAAACAAAACAAAACAAATGTCCACAGTGCCTAGGCTGAGAAATCCTGGTCTATAATGTGTTGACATCTTTGAAATCAAGTACCACAGTCCAAGGTACATAGTAAGTGCTCAACAAATGTTTGACAACCACATGAATGAAGGAATCAATCAATCACAGAATCAATGAAGCACCGAATGAATGAATGATTATGTAGTTCATTTGTCATTTGGCTGAGTGCCTGGGACAGGGCTGCATCTGAGCAGCTGTTCAGTAAATGGTTATTGACAAGTTCCTGTAAACATCCCTCTCCGAAGCAGTTGGGGAGCGAGGTCCTGGCAGGTGAACACCCAGCCTCACAGCTGTGGTTCCGGGTCATGATAAATTGCTGTGGGAAGTCACAGAGCAGACAACTCATCACACATTGTGATGGATTCATTGTCTTCTCTCGTGGCCCCCTTTATCTCAAACTCTCAGCAGAGAAGGATTTAAAGGGGCTGAGCTGAGCGAGAGCCTGTGGATGCGGCTCTTCAGGAAAAGGAGGGGAAAATGAGCCCAGACTGGGGATCATCATTAACAGGAGCCTGTTAGAATTAGAGATGGGGGTGCGGATGGCGGCGGGACTCTCTTCATCACCACACCCTATCTAATTCATTTATTCAACAAATATTTATTGAGTACCAGAGACTCTTTAGCGATACGTGAGTTAACTAAACAGACAAAATCCCTACCCTGTTGGAATGTTTATTTTAAAGAAGCAGGATGAACAATGGACACGTAAGTCGGACATACTGTATATGAGGAGCCCTGTACACTAGGAGAAAAATCAGGCAGGGAGGGAAGATAAGGCATGTTTGGGGTTGAGCCTTTCCATTGAGGTGAAATTCACATAACATGAAATTAACCATTTAAAAGTGAACAATTCGTTGGTGCGGTGGCTCAGGCCTATAATCTCAGTACTTTGGGAGGCTGAGACAGGAGGATTGCTTGATCCCAGGAGTTGGAGACCAACTGGGCAACATGACAAGACACCATCTCTATTATTGTTGTTGTTTGTTTGTCTGTTTGTTTTGAAACTGAGTCTCACTCTGTTATCCAGGCTGGAATACAGGCGTGATCTTGGCTCACTGCAACCTCTACCTCCTGGATTCAAGTGATTCTCGTGCCTCAGCCTCCCGAGTAGCTGGGATTACAGGCATGAGCCACCACACTTGGCTACTTTTTGTATTTTTTTAGTAGAGACAGAGTTTCACCAGAGTTCGAGTCCAGGCTGTTCTCGAACTTCTGACCTCAGGTGATCCGCCCACCTCGGCCTCCCAAAGTGCTGGGATTATAGGTGTGAGCCACCGTGCCTGGCCTCTATTTTTTTTTTTAAGTGAACAATTTAGTGGCATTTAGTTCATTCACAATGCTGTGCAACCACTGTCTCTGTCTAGTTCCAGAACATTCTCACTGTCCCAGAGAAACCCCATACCCATTAAGGAGTCCCTCTCCATTCTCCATTCCCCCTTCCTCCAGCCCCTGGTAACCACCAATTTTCTTTCTCTGTACAGATTTGTCTGTTTTTGGATATTTCACAGAAATGGCATCATACGCTATGTGGCCTTTTGTGACTAGCTCCTTTCACAAGAAGCTCACCTTGTTTTCAAGGTTCCTTCATGTTGTAGCATGTGCCTTTCATTCCTTTTTATGGCTGAACAAAATTGAATTGCATGGATAGACCACATTTTGTTCACCCATTCATCTGTTTAGGGACATCTGGGTTGTTTCCATCTTTGGCTATTGTGAATAGTGCTGCTATGAACATTCGGCTTACAAGTATCTGTTTGAGGCTTGGCACAGTGGCTCATGCCTGCAGTCTTAGCACTTTGGGAGACCGAGGTAGATGGATCATTTGAGGTCAGGTGTTCGAGACCAGCCTGGCCAACACAGTGAAACTCCATCTCTACTAAAAATTAAAAAATAAAAATAAATAAAGTTTGTTTGAATCCCTGTTTGCAGTTCTTCTGGGTAAAAACCTCAGAGTGGAACTGCTGGGTCATATGGCAATTCTATGTTTAACTTTTTGAGGGATGGTCAAACTGTTTTCTATAGCAGCAGCACCATTTTACATTCCTATCAGTGATGCACAAAGGTTCCAATGTCTTTATTTTCTCACCAATACTTATTATTTTTGAGACAGAGTCTCGCTCTGTCACCCAGGCTGGAGTGCAGTGGTGCGATCTCAGCTCAGTACAACCTCCACCTCCCGGGTTCAAGTGATTGTCGTGCCTCCCGAGTAGCTGGGATTACAGGGGCCTGCCACTGAGCCCAGCTAATTTTTGTGTTTTTAGTAGAGACCAGCTTTCGCCATGTTGGCCAGGCTGTCTTGAACTCCTGACCTCAGGTGATCTGCCCGCCTTGGCCTCCCAAAGTGCTGGGACTACAGGCATGAGCATCTGGCCTCCATTTTAAAAATAATAATCAGCCTAGTGAAATGAAGTCGTATGTCATGCGGTTTTGGTTGGCGTTTCCCTAATACAAATCACTACGTGGTAAGCATCTTTTCATGTGGTCACTGGCCACGTGTATATCTTCTTAGATAAATGTCTATTCAAGTCCTTTGCTCACTTGTGACTTGGGTTGTCTTTCTGTCATCGAGATAGAAGCATGGGGTTATTTTTATTTATTATTATTATTATTATTATTTTGAGACAGAGTCTTGTTCTTGTTGCCCAGGCTAGAGTACAGTGGTGTGATCTTGGCTTACTGCAACATCCACCTCCTAGGTTCAAGCGATTCTCCTGCCTCAGCCTCCCGAGTAGCTGGGATTACAGGCACCTGCCACCACACCTGGCTAATTTTTGTACTTTTAGTAGAGACAGGTTTTCACCATGTTGGCCAGGCTGGTCTTGAGCTCCTGACTTCAGGTGATTCACCCACCTTGGCCTCCCAAAGTGCTCCCAAATTACAGACTTGAGCCACCATGCCTGGCCTTATTTATTTATTTTTTGAGACAAGGTCTCACTCTGTTGCCCAGGCTGGAGTGCAGTGACACAATCATGGCTCACTGCAGTCTCAACCTCCTTGGCTCAAGCAATCCTCCCACCTCAGTCTCTTGTGTAACTGGGACCACAGGCATGTACCACCACACAGGCTAATTTTTGTATTTTCTATAGAGCCCAGGTTTTATCATGTTGCCCAGGCTGGTCTCAAACTCCTGGGCTCAAGTGTTCTTCCTGCCTCAGCTTCCCAAAGCGCTAGGATTAATAGTTGTGAGCCATGATGCCCAGCGTAAACTTTTAAATAGGGTGATCAGAAAAGATCTCCTTAAGATGATGATGTTTAAGTGAAAACCTTAAGAAGGTGAGAGGGTGAGCCAAGGAGTTAACTGGAAGAGCATTCCAGGCAGAGAGGACAGCAAATACGAAGACCCTGAGGCAAATCACTTTCATTTGTCTGTAACTCTGTTTTCCTGTCTGCAAATGGCAATAAGACCATGAATCAGCTCATCAAATGTTGGCAAATTACCAACACTTGGGCTTGCCCACTGCTCTTGCTCTTAAGCAAGATACCTAATGAATGTCTCAGAGCTTCAGTTTCCTCACCTGTAAAATGGTGATAATAACTGTACCAACCTCACAGTGTTGTCAGGAGAATTAAAAGAAATATGCCTTGCCAGGGCCTGGCACACAGTAGTGTTCAGAAATGTAGGGTTTGAACCCAGACTAGGTGGACTTCCAGTCCTGAGGGGCGATCATAGCTCACTGCAGCCTTGCCCCTAAGACTTAGGTGATCCTCCCACCTCAGCTTCTCAAGTAACTGGGAATACAGGTGTGTGCCACCATGCCCGGCTAATTTTTGTATTTTTTTTAGAGACAAGTTTCACCATGTTGCCTAAGCTGGTCTCAAACTCTTAGGGTCAAGTGATGTGCCTGCCTTGGCCTCCCAAAGTTCTAGGATTACAGGCATCAGCCACCATGCCTTTTCTTTTCTTTTTCTTTCTTTCTTTTTTTTTTTTTTTTTTTTAGACAGAGTTTTGCTCCGCTCTTGTTGCCCAGACTGGAGTGCAATGATGCGATCTTGGCTCACTGCTACCTCCACCTCCTGGGTTCAAGCGATTCTGCTGCTTCAGCCTCCCGAGTAGCTGGGATTACAGGCATGTGCCACCACGCCTGGCTAATTTTGTATTTTCAGTAGAGACTGGGTTTCTCCATATTGGTCAGGCTGGTCTCGAACTCCTGACCTCAGGTGATCTGCCCGCCTCAGCCTCCCAAAGTGCTCGGATTACAGGCCTGAGCCACTGCGCCCGGCTTCGCTTCGCTTCTCCCCTCCCCTACCCCACATTCCCCTCCCCTCCCTTCCCTTTCCTTTCCTCTTTCTTTTTTCTTTTCTTTTATTTTGAGTTAGAGTCTCACTCTGTTGCCCAGGCTGGAATGCAGTGGCACAATCATGGCTCACTGCAGCCTTGAACTCATGGGCTCAAGCGATCCTCCCGCCTCAGCCTCCCAAGTTGGGATTACAGGCATGAGCCACTGCACTTGGCTTAGTTCCCCTCATTTCTGTGAGAGAGTCTGAAGGGTTTCATGGTGGGGAGGCCTGTGGTCCACCCTGACTGCCTCCATATGTTTTCCCCTATCTATGTTTTTAAAAGCATAATTTAACCAGCCTGGCCAACATGGTGAAACCCCATCTCTACTAAAAATGCAAAAATTTAGCCAGGTATAGTGGCGGGCGCCTGTAATTCCAGTTACTCAGGAGGCTGAGACAGAAGAATTGCTTGAACCCAGGAGGCGGAGGTTGCAGTGAGCTGAGATTGCGCCACTGCACTCCAGCCTGGGCAACAAGAGCGAAACTCCATCTCAAAAAAAAAAAAAAAAAAAGCATAATTACTTAGATTCTAACATCAAGCAGGGAGATTAGAGTCTGAATCCCAGCTTTCACCGAATGACCTTGGGCAAATTTCTTAACCTCTTTGAACTAATTTCTTCATCTGTGCCTCAATATTGTGGACAGGATTCAAGATCACATTGTGTCAATAGAAGAATTAACAGAGATAATGCAAGTGAGTATCACCAGCACGTGACAGGTGCTCGAAAAAAAATCTTCCCGGCCAGACATGGTGGCTCAAGACTGTAATCCCAACACTTTGGGAGGCCGAGGCGGGAAGATCACCTGAGTTCAGGAGTTCAAGACCAGCCTGACCAACAGGGAGAAACCCCGTCTCTACTAAAAATACAAAATTAGCCGGGCGTGGTGGCGCATGCCTGTAATCCCAGCTACTCAGGAGGCTGAGGCAGGAGAATCGCTTGAACCTGGGAGGCAGGGGTTGCGGTGAGCCAAGATCATGCCATTGTACTCCAGCCTGGGCAACAAGAGTGAAACTCCATCTCAAAAAAAAAACTTCGCTCCACTCTGGCTTCACGTGTGTCTGCCCAACAAATACCATTCAGGGTAATCAAAAAACACAAGATTACTTTAAACAGATCATCTCCAACACAAGTTACCACAGTGTTTTGCTTTGTTTGTTTTTTTTTTTGGTGGCAAATAGACTATGGGCCTTGAGGGGGTCTCAAGTGAGTGCTCAGATCTCAGCTTCTGTGCTTTGTTGGCTGTTGGACCTCTGGCGAGTGTCTTAACTTGTGTCTCAGCTTTAGTTTCCTGGCCTAACTTACAAAGTAGTTGTAAGGATCCAAGATAATTTTCGTAAAGCACCCAGCACCCAAGAGGATTTTGGGCCTTATGGGGCCTCAGGTAGTTATCCTGCTAAGAAGAAAAGGACAAAAAGCCAGGCGCAGTGGCTCACACCAGTAATCCCAGAACATTGGGAGGCTGAGGTGGGTGGATCACTTGAGGTCAGGAGTTCGAGACCAGCTTGGCCAACATGGCAAAAAAAACCATCTCTACTGAAAATACAAAAATTAATCAGGCGTGGTGGCACACGCCTGTAATCCCAGCTACTCTGGAGACTGAGGCAGAAGAATAACTTGAACTTGGGAGGCGGAGGTTGCAGTGAGCCAATATTGCGCCACTGCACTCCAGCCTGGGTGACAGAGCCAGACTCTGTCTCAAAAAAAAACAAGGTCAAGAAATCCAAGCAGTTTGGGTGGCAAAGACCAGGAGAGAGAAATTCCAATCAGGCTATTTAGAAACCCCATGCAGAGCCAGACATGGTGGCTCACACCTGTAATCCCAACATTTTGGGAGACCAAGGTGGGCAAATCACAAGGTCAGGAGTTCGAGACCAGCCTGGCCAATATGGTAAAACCCCATCTCTACTATAAATACAAAAGTTAGCCAGACATGATGGCAGGCACCTGTAGTCCCAGCTACTCAGGAGGCTGAGGCAGGAGAATTGCTTGAACCTGGGAGGCAGAGGTTGCAGTGAGCTGAGATCATGCCACTGCACTCCAGCCTGGGCAACAGAGTGAGACTCTGTCTCAAAAAAAAGGAAAAAAAGAAAAAGAAAAAGAGAAAATAAATGCCGTGCAGAACCTAGTGAGAGTGAAACCAAAAATCAGCAAGTTTCCAGCCCTTATTTTTCTCCCTCTAGAAGGAGCTAGGGATCAGGAATCTCAAGTTTGGATGTCACTTTGTCCAAAGCTAACTCTGCCCTTGAGCAAATCCCTTCCCCTCTCTGTGCCTTAGTTTTCCAGGAATCCCTTTGTAAAGACCCTTTCCTCTCTGAAACCATAATGGTACTGCTACTACTGACCAGCAGAGGGCAGCGATGCACCAACATTCTCTATGGATCTGGGTTGCTTTTGTCTGGCCTTGGACAAGAACATTGAAATAATTAGTTAGTGGTCTGTGTCACTCTTCTTCAAAGAGCCTTATTTTATCCTCAGTGCATAGTCAGAACAAGGTCTTGCCACAGTGCACAGATGAGGAAGTAGAGCCTCAGAAGCATAAGAAACTTAACAACCAGTAATTTTGGTCACACCACATCCTAAATTTAGACTATCAGAATGGTATGAACACATTGCTGTATGTCTGGGCTGCGTGGCATCGATAATCCATTACCTGCTTTATGGTTCATGAAGCACTTTCTGATCCTCGATATCAGAATTCTCATCTTATTCTCCTCCAGTTTACAGGTGAGCAAACAGTGGCTTCTAGAGGTTATGTCATTTGGCCTAGCATTTTCTTGTTCTTTTTTTTCTCCAGATGTTTTTTGTTTGTTTTGAGACAGAGTCTTGCTCTGTCACCCAGGCTGGAGTGCATGGGTGCAATCTCGGCTTAGTGCAACCTCTACCTCCTGGGTTCAAGCGATTCTCATGCCTCAGCCTCCCGAGTAGGTGGGACTACAGGCATGAGCCACCATGCCTGGCTCATTTTTGTATTTTTAGTAGAGACAGGGTTTCACCATGTTGGCCAGGTTGGTCTCAAACTCCTGACATCAGGTGATACACCTGCCTCAGCCTCCCAAAGTGCTGGGATTACAGGTGTGAGCCACCGAACTCCGCCTCTCCAGGTTTTATTTATTTATTTTAGCAACAGGGTCTCACTATGTTGCCCAGGCTGGCCTGGAACTCCTGGCCACCCAGGATCCTCCCACCTTGGCCTCCCAAGTAGCTGGGATTTACAGCAGTGAGCCACTGCACCCGGCACTAGCATGTTCACAATCAGCTCCATCTTAGAGACTAGTTGACTCTATTCACTGCAACCTCCACCTCCCAGGTTCAAGTGATTCTTCTGCCTCAGCCTCCCAAGTAGCTGGACTACAGGTGTGCACCACCATATATATATATTTTTTTATTTAGACAGAGTTTTGCTCTTGTCACCCAGGCTAGAGTGCAGTGGCATGATCTCAGCTCACTGCAACCTCTTCCTCCTGGGTTCAAGCAATTCTCCTGCCTCAGCCTCCTAAGTAGCTTGGATTACAGGCGCCCGCCACCACGCCTGACTAATTTTTGTATTTTTAGTAGAGACGGGGTTTCACCATGTTGGCCAGGCTGGTCTGGAACTCCTGACCTCAGGTGATCTACCCACCTCTGCCTCCCAAAGTGCTGGGATTACACATGTGAGCCACCACGCTCAGCCTTGTTTGTTGTTTTGATCTGTTTGGGTGTGCTATGTCATCAACAGACTCCAGGGTTGGATAAGATGCTGTAACAAAGTGCAACTCAAATTAGCTTAAACACACAAACATTAGGAAAATTTCACCTTACCTAACAAGTAAACTGCAAGGTAGCAAAGGTAGCCACTAAACAACATCAGCAGCTTCACTCCATTGTTTCACCTTCATCACGATGGGCAAAAGTGCCCTTGAGTGTGGGTCCCCCTCATGGATACAAGATGGCAACTGCATTCCCAAGCACGGCAGCCAAGGGGGGCAACACCCAAAGGAAGATGAAAGGCCTTTTCCTTGTGTCTTTTTATAAAAGGAACTACCCACCCCAGCTGATTTGCTCTCACATCTCATTGGCCAGAAATGGATCACATGGCCCTGCCTAAACCAATCACTAGCCAGGGAATGAGAATGACATGAAGGCTTAGGCCTCTGGTTCTCAACCAGCCGTGATTTTATCCTGGAGGGGACATTTGGTACTATTTGCTCATATTTTTGATGGTCACAACTGAGGGCAGGATACTACCAGCATCTACTGAGTAGAGGTCAGGGATGCTACTGAAACCTTACGATGCAGGACAGCCCCACAGCAAAGAATTATCTGGCCTTTAAAAAAAAAAAAAAAATTTGTGTGAGACAGGGGTCTCGCTATGTTGCCCAGGCTGGTCTTCAACTCCTGGCCTCAAGCAATCCTTTTACCTTGGCCTTCCAAAGTGCTGGGAATCCGTGCGTGAGCCACTGCGCCTGGCCTTATCTGGCCTAAAATGTCAGCAGTGTTGTAGTTGAGAAACCCTGGCATAGACCGATTCACTAGAGGGTTCTTTCTCTAGTGCAGGGCTTGGGGCTGGTATCTGTCTTCCATGAAACACATAACTACAAGGAGGAGGGAGGACACCACACAAATTGAGGTTCAGAGAATGTGAAAGAAGAACGTCGGGGGGCTGGCTTTTGGGAAGGGGACCAACAGTCTCTGTTCTAAGCCCTGATGCTGTGAATGTAGCTCCCAGCAGGCTCTAAGGAGCTCTGATGCTGTGTGCCTTGCTGCTAGGAGTTAGGAATAGCACAGAACCAACACTTGGCCCTTGCCCTCACGTTGCTTATAGGCCAGCTGTTTAAACCAGACTGGCATTACTTCCTTTTTGCTACTATCATTTATAGTGCTTCCTCATGGTAGAAAATACAGAAAGGAATATGGAAACAAAGCCAAAGTCGTTCATACTCCCAGCACTCGGAGAGAGTCACACTAACATTTTTTTTGTTTGTTTCCTTCCAAACTTGGCACTGTTTTCTAATTATCGCAATCCACACAAATTATCTCCTCATTCTTTCATTCAGTCCACAGCTATAGAGCTGAGTGCTGGTGTGTGTGGTTCAGATTCTCACTGTGCTGAGAGTACCCAGAAGAACAAGTTCACTGGAGTTCAGAGCAGTTGGATGTGCGAGACTTTACTTGGGCAACCTGAACGGAGAAAGAGGGAATAAGGATGGCTCCCACAGAGCAGAAGGGCCTGCACCAGGAAGATTCCAGGTATTGTAGATATCTCGTTCTTTGTCTTATTCAGCATTCATTCCCCACTTCTTTTTTTTCCTTTTTCTTTCTTTCTTTTTTTTCTTTTCTTTTCTTTTTTTTTTTTTTAAGACGGAGTCTCACTCTGTCACCCAGGCTCGAGTGCAGTGGTGCGATCTCATTTCACTGCAGTGTCCACCTCTGGGGTTCAAGTGATTTTCCTGCCTCAGCCTCCTGAGTAGCTGGGAAGGCGCGTGCCACCACGCCCGGCTAATTTTTGTATTTTTAGTAGAGATGGGGTTTCACCATATTGGCCAGGCTGGTCTTGAACTCCTGACCTCAGGTGACCCGCCCACTTTGGCCTCCAAAAGTGCTGGGATTAAAGGCGTGAGCTACCGTCCTGGCCTCATTCCCCACTTCTGAGAAGAGCACCTGGCTTTCCTTTGGAGGAGTCATTCCTTCCCCACCATCGGCCCTCAGCTCCTGCTTGGGTGCAGCTAACCCTACCCCCTGGTTCCAGGTGGTCACATGACCCAACTCTCATCAATCCCTCCCACCAGTGATTGTCTCACAGCTGGGCACATGACTAGATCAGGCCAATCAAGACCAAGGAGACTCTGTTCCGTTTGTGGGGCCTGTCTAGAAAGGGAAGCTCTCTCTCCATTGGATTTGGAGCAGTTAGGATGAAACCTGGAGCTGGTGGCTGGTTTGCTATCAGGAGCAGAAAGAGGATACTTGGAAATAAAGCCAACACGGTAAAGGGAAGAGCTGAGAGATGGAGGAAGAGTGACCACCCTGAGGGAAACCTTGGCGCTTCCCCAGCCAGTTGTATTGAAGTCCATGGCTTCTACGGATTTCCAGTTACGTAATCGAATCAATTGCCTTTTTTGCCTTAAGCCAGTTTCAGTTAACTTTCTGTCTTTTGCAACTGAAAGTTCAGACATACTTTGTTTCCTAGAGTAATGGAAAAAATGGACTCAGAGTCAAGAAGGACTTTGCTCTGCCATTAACCAGCTGTGTCCTTGGATAAATCACTTCATCTTCTAGATTCAATTCTCTAGAATGAAGGAAATAATACGTTCCTCTTGGGTGGCTGGAATAATTGAATGACCTCCTGTGGCTGGCAGTGCTTTGTGAAAGTGAAGGGGAAATACAAATGCAAGGGGTTCTTATGAAATGGCAGAGATAATATTAGGAAAGAGGTTTCAGACGAGCTTAAAAGGATGGCGGGCTCCAAGGTAAACTCAGATGCAGTAGCAATCAGGTGGTGATGGAAGCCTGTGAAGTGGTGGCAGGTATAAGAAAGATCAGGGGCCTTTCTGGTCTACTCTTTCCTTTTCTCTTTGATAAATTTGTGAGACAAAGGAATATCACTGTAAGAAAAATGGCAGCACAAACGTGATGAGCACCATCAACTGACACTGACTTTAGGATCAGAGACAATAGGGAGTGGTGGGGACTGTGGCAGACTGGACAGTGCATGCCCCATTGTAAGCAAGTAGCATTCCTCAGCTCCAGCCAATCTATGCCACACAGTATGGCAAGATTTTCTAATTTTTCTTTTTTTTTTTTCCTTATCTTTTTTTTTTTAAATAGAAAAGTGGGAAATATCTTTTAATGTTTGAGTATTTTCTTAAAATTTTCCTTTTTTTTTTTCTTTTTGAGACAGTTCCTCTGTTGCCCAGGCTGGAGTGCAATGCTACAATCTCAGCTCACTGCAACCTCTGCCTCCTGGGTTCAAGCAATTCTTCTGCCTCAGCCTCCCGAGTAGCTGGAACTATAGGCGCACACCACCACACCTGGCTAATTTTTTTGAGATGGGGTTTCACCATATTGGCTAGGCTGGTCTCGAACTCCTGACCTCAAGTGATCTGCCCACCATGGCCTCCCAAAGTGCTAGGATTACAGGTTTGAGCCAAGCCACCACATCTGGCCAGATTTTCCATTTTTTTGACTTAACATAATAGTGTAATAAAGAAATATGGCTCCCTTATTAACATAAACATAGTTTTTAAATATTCTTTTCGTGAAGTTAACTGTGTTTATTTAGCCATTTTCTTAGCTTTTGCGATCATGGTTCTTTGAGAATTTTCTTTGTAATTGCTGCAGTGAGCTTGGAGATCACAGATGTATATAATTTAAATATTACTTCTTCAGGTTTATTCTTAGAAGTAGTATTACCGAATCAAAAGTTCTCAATATTTCTCAGGGTATTGGAATTTATACATTGCCTATCAAAACTGTTGTTACTGAAATCTGCATTCATCAGTTCACAGAAATATGCAATCACAGACATCTTTAGATCTATGTCCAGCTGTGTTCATTTCACAAGTTAAGAAATGAAGCCTAAAAATCTGAACCCAGAAGCCAGACCTTCAGACTGCCAGTCAGTTTCCTCCCCCATCCACTCTGATTTATTAAGCAGTCAGGCTGGCCCTTCCTGACCCATCCTACACAGTGGCAGAGCTTTTGCTCCTCTACCTGCTGCAATCTACACTGGTCCCAGCCCCTCATCCAGCTCCCATGGGACGCCAAGCAATACGGAGGTTGGAGTCTGAGAAGCACAGAAATCTCCTGAACCCCACCACGAGTCCACACTAGGCAGCAAGTCCACCACAGGGTCGCAAACCACAAACTGGAAAGAGTAATTTTTCAAGGCAGCCTGGAAATCCAGATTTTTATGTAAAATTCCTCAATTTTATTTATTTTATTTTATTATTTTTTCTTTGAGACAGAGTCTCTCTCTGTCATCCAGGCTAGAGTGCAATGGCACAATCTCGGCTCACTGCAGCCTCCACCTCCCAGGTTCAAGAGATTCTCCTGCCTCAGCCTCCCAAGTAGCTGGGACTACAGGCACACACCACCATGCCCTGCTAATTTTTGTAATTTTAGTAGAGATGAGGTTTCATCATATTGTTCAGGCTGGTCTCAAACTCCTGACCTCTGGTGATCCACCCACCCTGGCCTCCCAAAGTGCTGGGTTTACAGACGTGAGCCACTGCGCCTGGCTAGAGACAGGGTTTCACCATTGTTCAGGCTGGTCTCGAACTCCTGACCTCAGATGATCTGCCTGCCTTGGCCTCCCAAAAATGCCTGAATTTTAAATGGTGGTTCTTTTTTTAAAATACCCTATGAGCCAAGTACAGCTTATCTATCTAATTTAGCTAGTTTGTGGTCCCCTGTGTAGGTGCAGAGATGGATCTTGGGAGAATGAGAGGGTGGCTGGCAGGGAGATGTCCTTACAAGAAAACAAGAAACAGGCAGAGGGTTCACATCCTCTTCTGAAAACAAATGTGTAGCATTCCATAAACTTTCCTATACATTTATTAAATCCTCACATCAACCCTGTGAGTTAGGGCAGGTTAACTCCATCATGCAAATGGGGAAACCAAGGCCCAGACACCAGCTAACCAGTAGCCCTTCAAGGCTGTGCTCTTTACTTCCTCACTGATGGAACTCAAGTCAGAGCTGACTTTGAAGATCACTAAGAAGCTCAAGACAATGCAAGGAAAATGAACACTTCTGCTTAAAGAACGCCAACCTGGCTTTGTTCCCCACTGCACCACTGGTGCCTTTTTAGTCTCCTTGCTTTAAAGTGAATGTGACCAATGGGCACCACTTTGATGATGTAGCAGCCATGGAGTGCACCGCTCACATCTCCCTCTAGAGAGTCTGTATGGCCGGGCTCAGTGGCTCATGCCTATAATCCCAGCACTTTGGGAGGCTGGAATCACTTGAGGATCACTTAAGGTCAGGAGTTCGAGACCAGCCTGGCCAACATGGTGAAACCCTGGCTCTACTAAAAATACAAAAATTAGCCAGGCATGGTGGCATGCGCCTGTGGTCCCAGCTACTCAGGAGGCTGAGGCATGAGAATCACTTGAACCCAGGAAGCTGAGGCTGCAGTGAGCTGTGATCATGTCACTGCATTCCAGCCTGAGCGACAGAATGAGACCTTGTCTTAAAAAAAAAAAAAAGAGAGAGAGTGAGAGTCTGCACGGAGAGCACGATTGCCTCACAGTCCGCATTCCCACTCCTCTGGATCCACCAAGTTCACGCCAAGGCCATATTTCCTCAGATGGCTCCTAGCCAATGACAGCACAGCGGGGGTGGTAGCACAGCCCCACTGCTGCTTACCTGAGATTCATTCTACCAGTGACTTTGTTCAGGAAGCCCTCATCAGTCCAGTCAAAACTTTCTGAGACCTTCATTGCTATCTGCAGCTCCTCTTACTCCTTCCTTCCCTGTCTCTTTCCCCAGGTGTTAACCCAGCATCCCAGTCTGAAGACGTCTGCCCTTTATCCTTCACAGGCATTCCCTTGATCCCCTGCAAGTCTGAGCCTGTCCTGGCATCTGCTTCCCAGAGGATCCAAATTTAACACAGATAACTTCCATTTTGTAGGATGAGATAATGAAGTCTACAACCATCCAAACTCACAATCATCTGTTGTCAAGGAAATACAGTTTCACATTGCAATGGTAAGGACCATGGGCTTTGGATAGACCAGGGTGTGAGTCCTACCCACCAGTGGTATGACCTTTAGGAAATGTCTTAGCCTGCCCTAACCCTCTATTTCTTCATCCATGGAATCAGTGATTCTTAAGTGGGAGCAATTTTGTTTCCTCCAGGACAGTTTGCAATGTCTGGAGACATTTTTTGGTTGTCACAACTAGGGGGAGGGGAATGGTTGCAACTGGCACCTAGTTGGGTAGAAGGCCAGGGACACTGCTAAATATCCTGCAGTGCACACAGCAGCCCCTCCACGACAAAGATTATCCTGCCCAAAATGTCCATAGTGTGGAGGTTGGAAAATTCTGTGTTAAATGGGGATGATACTAGTAAGCTAACTCAAATAACTATTGTGAGGACTCAGTGGGATCATGTGTTCAATATCCCTTGCCTTCCTTGTAAACTCCACAAGGGCAGGAACAAGATGATGTAGATAAATGTTCTGTATCATCAATGACTGGAACATAGAAGGTGTAAAGTAAATTATTAATTGTTGAAATATTTATCAAATGAGTGCAAATCAACAAATGTTAATTGTCATCATCATCGTCACCATTGCCATCTTTCCACCCCCTTACTCAGTGCCTGAGGCATAACAGGTCCTCAATCTTTGTTGAATGAATGCATGAGAAATGAAGGAATATTTACTCATTAACTACTTATCTGTGTGCTTTGGAGAGATATTGGAAACTCTTGAGAAATAGGTCTGGGCATTTCCTTTTTATTTGCAACAAGGAATTTTGTTCGTCAAAGAAATGACTTTAAAGGATTGAGACCGCTGCCAAGCCACAGAGTCGGAATCAAGGGGCCTGACTCAGAGTCATGGAGAGGTTAGGACACACATCTTGCAGGGCTTAGGCAAAAAAGGAAAATGGGCCAGGCTTTGTGCGAACTCACTGTGAAACAAGAGCTGTTTTCAGGGCCCAGGAACACACTCTGTCCCATGTTTAATTTCTTCCATCTGTCTGGTATCTGACCTCTGCTGCCCTTTAAGCCATTGCCACATATTGTCTGCGCACGTTCCCATATAAGGTGATCTCTCTCTCTCTTTCTCTCTTCCCTCTCCTCTCCTCTCTCTCGCCCCATCTCTCTCTCTCCCTCTCTTTTCCTCTCCCTCTCTCCGGTTAGCAACACTGACTTCCTCCACCCTGTTCGCCCTCTCTCTGCTTTCCCTGGCAGACTCTGCTGCGAGGATGGATGGCTGGAGAGCAGGAAGGGGCAGGGGTCTGCCAAGGAATGTAACAGGTTTATTTTTGTTCAGGCTGCATTCTTTGCCCAGCCTGCAGGCCCCAGCCACTTGGGAATGTCACATGCTGATAAGACAGTGGGGGTGACTGAGATCTGTGGCTCAAATCTGCAACACCCCAGGTGTGAGCCATCATCACAGAGTTGGGGAACTAAGGGTGGGAGGGGCAGGGACTCTGAGGTCATGGGACTTACCTGTTCCCATTGCCTTGTGTCTAATTCCTAGAAAGACAAGTTTGATCCTTCAGGGAAACAATTGCAGAAATTGAGATCCGTAACCACCTAAGCCCATCTCTGGGCAAAATCCAACATCTACAGGAGAGTGGAGAAGAACCAGGTGTCAGGGTGAAATTAACAGCTGTGTGACCTTGAGCAAATTGCCTGACCTCTCTGACTCTCAGTTTCCTTCTTTGTCAAAATAGTATCAGTGAATCTGTTCTCTAATATATGGTGAAAATACCCTCCCTGAGGGCAGGTATTATTGTCTATTTTGTTTCCTGTTGTTTCACCATCACCTCAAATAGTGCCTGGCACACGGCAGGTGCTCAAATATGTGTTGAGTAAATTAAATGAGATAATGCTTTTAAGTGCTCAGCACCCAAGAAATGAGAGCTGATTCAACAACACCCTACTCAATGACCACAGATATTTATTAAGCACCTCTTAACAGCCAGACCCTATTAGGTGCTGAGGACACAGCAGCAAATGAGACAGACAAGGCCCTTGCCTGCAGGGAACTTGCATTTGAATGGCAGAGATCTATAGTAAAGTAAGCTAAGGTCAGAGAGTACTAAGGGCTATGAAAGAAAATTTTTAACGGATATTGAAGTGTGTTTTTCCAGCCTTTTGACTATGACTCACAGCAAGAAATATGTTTATCATGTGAACCAATGCACACATATGCATGTTTATTAAAAGGAAAAAAACAACTGTGGTGGACTGTCTGCACCAACATCTGCCAACAACTTCTCCCATTCATAGAATGCACATGTTGCTCCCCCATCAAGAGGTGGAGTCAAGGCTGGGCGCGGTGGCTCATGCCTGTAATCCCAGCACTTTGGGAGGCTGAGGGGGGTGAATTACTTGAGGTCAGGAGTTTGAGACCAGCCTGGCCAACACGGTGAAGGCCCCGTTTCTACTAAAAATATAAAAATTAGCCAGGAGTGGTGGCACATGCTTATAATCCCAGCCACTTGGGAGGCTGAGGCAGGAGAATCACTTGAACCTGGGAGATAGAGGTTGCAGTGAGCTAACATTGCACTACTGTACTCCAGCCTGGGTGACAGAGCAAGACTCCATCTCCAAAAGAAAAAGAAAAAGAAGTGGAGTCAAGACCCAGTGCAGAGGCTCACACCTATAAACCCAGAGGGAGGCCGAGGCTGGAGGATTGCTTGAGGCCAGGAGTTTGATACCTACCTGGGTAACAACAAAAAATAATAATAAAAAAAAAAGAAGTGGAGCCAGCTTCCACTTCCCTGTTTTTGTTTGTTTGTTTGTTTTAGAGACAGAGGCTCACTCAGTCACCCAGGCTGGAGTGCAGTGGTGTGATCAAACTCAATGAAGCCTTAAACTCCTAGGCTCAAGTGATCCTCCTGAAACTGGCCCAACACTCCCATAGACTGTTCTTTTGGATAAACGTGGACATTGACCCTTCTGCTATTAACGCTGTATTTGTTTTATCTGAGGACCTTCAGGCCTCTCAAAAACAAGTACCCAAGCACTGAAATTCACCAGATCAGGGCATTGGATCCCTTCTTGCCCCTCCCTAGTTTTTGTTTTCCCACATGTTGTTACATTTCTTCCCTGCTATATAAACTCCTAATTTTAGTTGGCCAGGGAGTTGGATTTGAGTCTGAGCTCCCATTACTTCAGCTGCAGCACCCGATTAAATCCTTCTTCCTTGGCAATACTTGTCATGTCAGTGATTGACTTTCTGTGCGGCAAGCAGCAGGACCTAGTCTGAATCCCTGGTGTTTCAGTAACACTCCTGCCTTAGCCTCCCGAGTAGCTAGGACTACAGGCATGTGCTGCCACACCTGCTGATTTTTTCATTTTTTTGTAGAGATGGAGTCTCACTATGTTGCCCAGGCTGGTCTTGAACTCCTGGGCTCAAGCTCTCCTACTGCCTCAGCTTCCCAAGGTACTGGGACTATAGGCATGAGCCACCACACCCAGCCTCTCCTTCCCTTAAATCTGGGTGGCTCTTGTGATTTGCACTAGGCAATACGATGCAGTAGAAACAACTTTGTGCGTGTTCTGGGCTTCAGCCTTAAGGGAACTGGCAGCTTCCACTTTTGTGCTCTTGGTATCCAGAACCAGAAAGGAAGCTCAGTTCAGACAACTGAATGATGAGAGGCCACAGGAGAAGGAGAGCTTTCATATGAAGGAGAAGTGGCCACCAACACTAACATCCAGATCCAAGAGGGAGCCACCTTGGGTGTTCTAGCCCCACATGGACCTCCAGGTGGATTCAGCCATATGAGTGATCCCAGGAGATACCACGTGGAGCAGAACTGCCCAGCTGAGCCCAGCTAACCCACAGACTTGTGAGAAAAAATGGTTACATATCAATAAATTTGGAGTAGTTTATTAAGAAGCAAAAAGTAGGCTGGGCATGGTGGCTCATGCCTGTAATCCCAGCACTTTAGGAGGCCGAGGCAGGCAGATCACTTGAGGTCAGGAGTTCAATACCAGCCTGGACAACATGGTGAAACCCCCGTCTCTACTAAAAATACGAAAAAGTTAGCTGGGAATGGTGGCTTGTGCCTATAATCCCAGCTACTCAGGAAGTTGAGGCAGGAGATTCGCTGAACCAGGGAGGTGGAGGCTACAGTCACCTGAGATTACATCACTGCACTCCAGCCTGGGCCACAGAGGAAGACTCCATCTCAAAAAAAAAAAAAAGCAAAAACATTTCTGACACAGTAATATTTACCCTCATTCTTGTGTGATATTTTCTGTTTTATTTCATTTCATTTTAAAAGAATGTTAATTGAGACCCACTAAATGGATTTCCATTCCCTCTAATAGGCCATGACCGACAGTCTGAAGAGCACAGTGATGGAGGGTGACTGGTGGGTTGGTTACTTTAAGTAAGAGGAACAGAAAAGACCTTGCTGGCTGGGCATGGTGCCAATGCAGGAGGATCATTTGAGCCCAAGATTTTGAGACCAGCCTGGGCAACATAGCAGGACCATTTTTCTACAAAAAATTAAAAGTTAGCTGGGCATGGTGGTGGGTGTAGTCCCAGCTACTCAGGAGGTTGAGGAGGATCACTTGAGTCCAAGAGGTCAAGGCTGCAGTGAGCCATGATCATGCCACTGCACTCCAGCTTGGATTAGACCCTATCTCAAAAAAAAAAAAAAAAAAAAAAAGAAGAAGAAGAAAAGAAAAGGAAGGAAAGAGAGAGAGGAAGGAAGGAAGGAAGGAAGGAAAGGACGGGGAGGAAAGGAAGGAAGGGAAGGAAGGGAATTTTTTTTCCAAAAAATAAATAAATAATTGAGATGAGATTCACATAACATAAAACCAACCATTTTAAAGGGAACAATTCCATGGTAATTAGTACATTAACATATATCGTACAACCACCACCTCTATCTATTTCCAGAACATTTTCATCACCTCAAAAGGAAATGCCTTTTTTTTTGGAGACAGAGTCTTGCTCTGTCACCCAGGCTGGAGTGCAGTGGTACGATCTGGGCTCACTGTAACCTCCACCTCCTGGGTTCAAGCAATTCTTCTGCCTCAGCCTCTCAATTAGCTGGGATTATGGGCCTGCATCACCACACCCAGCTATTTTGTTTTGTATTTTTAGTAGAGACAGAGTTTTGCCATGTTGGTCAGGTTGGTCTCAAACTCCTGACCTCAAGTGATCTGCCTGCTATGGGCTCCCAAAGTGCTGGGATTATAGGTGTGAGCCACTGCAGTCGGCCTCAAAAGGAAATTCTGTACTGATTAAGCACTTGCTTTGCATTCTCCCCTCTGCCTGGCCCCTGGCAACCACCAGTCCACATTCTGTCTCTAGGGATTTGCCTATTCTGAGTATTTCATATAACAGGAGTCATACAATGGGTGGCCTTTTGCATTTGGCTTGTTTTGCTCAGCACCATGTTTTCAAGGTTCATATATGCTATAGCATGGACCAGTACTTCATTTCTTTTTATGGCTGAATAATATTGTACTGTATGTATATACCAAGATTTGTTTATTCATTCACCCATTTCCCATCATTTTGAGTCGATCATTTAATCTAGCGCTCTCATAGACCTCGATTTGACGTCATCAGCCCCAGGAGGATGAGAAGGTCTTGGCAACATGAAAGACAAAGCCAGTTTATGCCTTGCTGCTCTTGTCCCCTCCCACCAACCTTCTCCTGCATGACTCTCAGCTTCCTGATGGCCCAAAATGCAGCTCCACTGCCGGTTACCCTTAAGTACTCCCCCTGAATTCTATAAATACACCAAACATTCAGCTGGGAAAAAAAGGAATTTGAAAGGCATCTGAAATGAAAATACACTTTTTTCCCCAGCATTGGCCAAGTGTTTTCTCTCCATCTTCCCCCTCTTAGATTTTGGGATAAGCGCTTGGATTTCAAACCATTAGCTGTACCTGGGTGTGAGAAGAGCTTCCTTGGCAAAGCCCTTCTAGGCAGAGAAGTCCAGGCACTGTGTTGATGTGGTCCCTCCCACACAGAAAATCCCTGTGCCTCCCACCTCAGCAGCCTGATTTATCGTTCTTTCGGTCTCTGCTGGGCCAGTTTGGAGCCAGTTTAGGAGGTTGATGAAAATGGCTTTGGAATCAGGCAGACCTATGTTTGAATTTGGCTCAGCCAGCTACCAGTTCTGCCACCTTGGGCCTCTGTTAACTCTCTAGGTCTCAATTTCCTTAATTATTAAATGGAAAAAAAATAATACTGTGGCTGGGTGTGGTGGTTCACGCCTGTAATCCCAGCACCTTGGGAGGCCAAGGTGGGAGAATTGCTTGAGCCCAGGAGTTCAAGACCAGCTCGGGCAACATAGTGAGACCCTGTCTCTAAAGAAAATGCAAAAATTAGCCAGGCATGGTGGTGCTCGCTTGTAGTCCCAGTTATTCAGGAGGCTGAAGCAGAAGGATCTCTTGAGCCCAGGAGGTCGAGGCTGCAGTGAGCCATGATCACACCACTGCACTCCAGTCTGGGTGACAAAGTGAGACTGTCTAGAAAAAGAAAAACAAAAAACTGTCCTTGCAGACTTGTTGTGAAGATTAAATGAGATTATATAGGTCCAGGCAGTGTGCCGAAATGAAATTAGGCCTAACTCACATAATGCCTGGAAATTCAGCTACAACAGAGCAAGGGCAGCTTGGAAGACATGGGGCTGGATTTGCTGACCCCACAAGGCCTGACTGTCCATCACTTTGATTGTGTAATTTTATCTATAAAGTCAGTCTGCCCCTCCAGATCCACACTGCTGTCACCTTTTTAAAAATTAAATTAATTTTTTTTTTTTTTTTTTTTTTGAGACAGAGTCTCTGTCACCCAGGCTGGAGTGGCGCAATCTTGACTCACTACAACCTCCATCTCCTGGGCTCAAGCGATTCTCATGCCTCAGCCTCCCAAGTAGCTGGGATTACAGGCACGTGCCTGCCTGGCTAATTTTTGTATTTTTAGTAGAGACGGGGTTTCACCACGTTGGCCAGGCTGGTCTTGAATTCCTTACCTCAGGTGATCTGCCCACCTCGGCATCCCAAAGTTCTGGGATTACAGATGTGAGCCACTGTGCCTGGCCCCACTGCTGCCATCTTCCTCCTCCTCTTTGTCCAGGGAGGCGCATCTGTATGGATGACCTCAGGGGAGCTCCCTTTCCCTTTGGCTCGCTGTTGGGTTTAGTTAGTGAGGAGCCGGGCAAGAAGAGATCAGAGGATAGTAGAGTGGGATTGGGACTGGCTGTGTCAGAGGCTCTTGTTAGGCAACTGTCTCTGTAGGGCTGACCTGTCAGGCTTTTGGTGCTTGTCCTCTTCTCTTCCTGCTTCAGGCTTAGGAGCAGCAATGGCTGCCTTTGGTGCTAGTCTCTTGGTTGCTCTAAATACTGTCCACACCTTTATAAATAGCCCTTTTTAAAGCTATCCTCAATTGCCCAGAGTGTGCCATCTTTATCCTGCCAGGATGCTGACTAATACAGAGGTTATCAGTTTTAGTCCATGACTCAGATTTGCAAGAGGAAGGACATTATTTTATAACCAACTGAAATCCAATTCTGAGCCCCCATTCTGCTAGGTTGGAGAGAAATGTAGTATCATTTTGAGCATCCTGGGGGATACCAAGTCCCTGGGCTCTTTTGCAGTGATGTAGCTTTGGGCAACACCTGCAGTCTTCTGTCAGTGGCCCACACTAGTGACTGCTTGGTCACCCATCCTCCCAGGCTGTGGGTCCTTTCAGGTCCAATGGCATTCATCCTTCCATGTCAGGCCTGCGACAAAGAAAGCTTTGATCAGACTGGAAGGAACTGGACTTACGGTGTGGCCTCCTTAGGGTATTTCTCCCTTCCCAGGAGCTGCTCTGGACTTATCAACTTGTGACCCTTCCCACTCTCCGTAACATCTGTCTTTTCTCTTCCTACTCTCGTTTTGTCTCATTTTGTTTTGTTCTGTTTTGTGTTGTTTTGAGACAGGGTCTCCCTCTGTTGCCCAGGCTGAAGTGCAGTGGCACAATCCTGCGTCGCTACAGCCACAACTTCCTAGGCTCGAGGTATCCTCCAGCCTCAGCCTCCCCAATAGCCAAGACTACAGGTGCATGCCACCGCACCTGGCTAACTTTTCATTTTTTGTAGAGATAAGGGTCTCACTGTGTTGCCCAGGCTGGTCTCAAAACCTTGGACTCAAGTGATCCTCCCACCTTGGTCTCCCAAAGTACTGAAATTACAGGTCTCAACCTCCGCACCCGGCCCCATCTTACTCTTGAAGGAACTCCCCTCTCCACTCCCTGCCTGAGGACAACCAGTACAATTGCCCCTAAAGACTTCAGTTTTTCACACGCTTACAGGGTCTGTAGGAAGTACAGATGTACTGAGCGAAGTACAGCTGGATTTTCAACCCGCAGAAGTCAAGGCAATAAAAATTGTTTCAAGAGGATAGGAAACAGAAGGAGTACACACATAAATTAAAATTTGAATAAATTCTGACACATATTTGAAGTATTTAGCAAAGTTCCTGACATGTAGTAAGCACTCAGTAAGTGATGATATAATGATAATTTCAGCCCACTAAGAATGTTAGGTGCATCCTGGCTATGCACAGTGGCTCACACCTGTAATCTCAGCACTTTGGGAGGCCAAGGTGGGTGGATCACTTGAGGTCAGGAGTTTGAGACCAGCCTGAGCAACATAGTGAGACCTCACCTCAGAAAAAAAAAAAAAAAAAAATTATCTGGATGTGGTGGCGCCACCTGTAGTCCCAACTTTTTGGAAGGCTGAGGCCAGGAGGTAGAGGCTGCTGTGAGTTATGATCACGCCACTGCACTCCAGCCTGGGTGACAGAGTGACACCCCATCACTGGAAAAAAAAGTTAGATGCATCCTGTGTTTCAATCCATACTGATAACCAAGGAGTTAATATGAATTGCGTATTATTTTGGCTATTCTACATTGCCCATTAATCTCATCAGCAATTTGCAGCCTTTGTGGAGCATAGCACATTTGTAAATACAAAACCCATTTTATAAAAGTCATCTGAGAAAAATAATAGTACCAGGCACACATTTAAGAAGACCTCCGGAATCTCATCCATTTAAGTTGAATGTTTCACATATTATTTATCTTTTTATCTTTCAAGAAAGCACATTCTGCTACTAAACATCCCCACAAGATTAAATTGTCAGAACAGAGACCATTTAGGATATCTGCAAAATGCAATTCAGGTTTCCATTCAAATTTAATTTGTTTCCTCTCCAAGTAACCTAGATGGCAAAGGCATTAAATGACAATTAATGGATAACAGAATAACCCACTTCTGAATTTGTTCCTGCGTCTGGGTCATTTTTCCCAGTTTTAAAAGAATGAGATAAAGTGGGCAGCCTGCAGAATAGCCCCAGATGGGATAGCATCTTGAATCCTGGCACTCACTGAATACTCGTGCAGAATCCAGAAATATCTCATGGTCAGGATGAAAGGTCTAAATTTAATACCAAAAACAGAAAATTGGCTTGGCTTCCCTGTACTCTGCACAGGAAAGTTCTTGTTTGGAAGTTCTGAAATGAGAAGGGGTTGGAGACATTTTATTCATGGCCATCATCAGATGTTTGTGGGGGATCCGGAGGGGTCTGCTGTCATCCCAAGACCTCGTTCGGCCCACAATGGAAGACCACATTGAAGAAAGATAATTCGTGGAAGGAAATCAGGGAGAAGCTTCTCATTGATACAGATGCTCTCTGCCATGAGTGCAGGCTCATTCCTTCCTCTTCTGGTTTTTGTTATGCCGCTTTCCAGATTTACCAGCCTTCCCTGACCACCTGTGTGGGAAATCTACTGGTCTGGTTTGCATAGCATCTCTATCTCTGATAAGAGGATCCAGCACCTCCTTTGGCTTAGGAAGGGTCTGACACACTTCAGACCAATGAGAGTGGGCCCTGGAAATTTGCTGGAACTATTGGATTAAAAGTTCTGCCTTTTTCTTTTTCTTTCTTTTGTTTTTTATTTGAGATGGGATCTCACTCTGTCACCCAGGTTGGAGTGCAGAGAAGTGATCATGGTTCACTCCTGCCTGGACCTCCTGGGCTCAGGTGATCCTCCCACCTCAGCTTCCTGAGTAGGTGGGACCACAGGTTCGCCCCACCATGCTCAGCTAATTTAAAAAAAATTTTTGTATAGATGGGGTCATGCTGTGTTGGCCAGGCTGGTCTCAAACTCCTAGACACAAGCATCCTCCCACCTCAGCTTCCCAAAGTGCTGGAATTCAGGGGTGAGCTACACTGCACCTGGCCTAGGTTCTACTTTTATGGGGACTGCTAGGCTGGTAGAACATAAGCCTATGGCTACTAGCAGCTCATTCAGAAAAAGGAGGGGTCAGAGACAGAGATGGAGGGAGAAAGAATATCCAGATGATATCATTGAGCTCCTAGGTCAAGCCGTACCTGAAGGTAATAACATTCTTAGATTTCTGTGGCAGCCAAAGCGACTCCATCTTGGATGCTAATCCACCATGTTGATTTCTAATTAACCTCAGTTCCAGGAAGGTCACTAAGATTCCAAGTCTATCTACTGTTTATCTATTGTTCCTCGTTTAAGAGCACATACTCACTGTAAATCTTTCCCTTATGTCAAAGCAACCTTGATGTTATCATACTTATCATAAATCCTACCCTTAAGCATGTATCCTACACATCCCTTCTAAAGCACCTATACCCTTTCCCTGTGATATATAAGTTCTGGGTCTGGGAGGTGATGATTCTGGGACCCACCATCTTGTCTTGCTGTCACCTGAGACACAGACATGGCTTCTGTTCATAAGTCCCTATTAAATGTCTCTCTCTCTCTCTTTTTTCTTTTTTGATGGAGTCTTGCTCTGTCACCCAGGCTAGAGTGCAGCAGTACGATCTCGGCTCACTGCTACTCCTGGATTCAGGCAATTCTTGTGCCTCAGCCTCCCAAGTAACTGGGATTACAGGCATCTGCCACCATACCCAGCTAATTTTTTTTTTTTTTTTTTTTTTTTTTTTTTGGAGAGACAAGGTTTTACCATGTGGGCCAGGCTGGTCTTGAACTCCTGACCTCAAGTGATCCTCCTGCCTTGGCCTCCTAAAGTGCTGGGATTATGGGCATGAGCCACTGTGCCCAGCCTAAATGTCTCTTTCTAAGAAGCTGGATTTGTCAGCCTCTTTTTTTCACTTCTCAGCTTCCTCAGACCTTGGGAGTAGGTTTGCATAGGCCTGCTCACCTCAGAACAACTTCACAATTACATGAGATAAATCCTCTTCTCTTTATTTTTTATCTTATAACTAAACTGAGGCTTGAAAAATACACTTTATCAGGAGTAATTTCCTCCCTCTGAATAATCGGACCAAAGGTTCGAAACTGTGAATACTCCTTATTATCTACACAGTTAAATAAGGAGATAAGAAGGGGCAGCTTCAAGTTTTTCTCACCTCCTCCTCACCTCGCCTCACCCTCTCCTCCACTGGAAGATGGTGAACATTTGAAGCCCATCCATGCAAGCAGCATCTTGTTATCAGAGGGCTTCTGGTGAGAAACAGATTGGGGATTCTAGTGCTTTGGTAGCAAGGGATGAGTAGGTTTCAGTAACAGGTCCGTTACATTATAACCAAAAACTACTAAAGGCTCCACATCTTGGGTCCTGTAATCTACAACCATAGGTACCCAACAAGCCAAAAATTAACAAAAATAGAAAGGAAGAGACACTGTAAGAATGAATCCTTTCTGCAGTCCTGCTGATGTATATATCCTGCTCACCCAACCTAGGCAATGGAATCCTTATTCATAAGGGGGCGAAAGTGTGTATACAAATGTTCATAGCAGCATTATTCATAGTAGCAAAAAAGTGGAACCAACTCAAATGTCCAGGAATAGAAAATGCATAAACAAAATGTGGTCTATCCATAGAATGGAATTATTTGGCAATAAAAGGGAATGATGGGCCAGGCATGGTGGCTCACACCTGTAATCCCAGCACTTTGGGAGGCAGAGGTGGACAGATCATGTGAAGCTAGGAGTTCAAGACCAGCCTGGTCAACATGGCAAAACCCCGTCTGTACTAAAAATACAAAAAATTAGCCAGTTGTGGTGGCGCACACCTGTAGTTCCAGTTACTCAGGAGGCTGAGGCAGGAGAATCACTTGAACTCAGGAGGCTTGAACCCAGGAGGCAGTGGTTGCGGTGAGCCACGATCGTGCTACTGCACTCCAGCCTGGGAGACAGAGGGAGACTCCATCTTAAACGACAACAACAACAACAACAACAAAAACCGAGAATGATGTATTGATCCATGTTACTACATGGATGAACCTTAAAAACATTATACTAAGCAAAAGAAGCCAGACATAAAAGACCACATTTTGTATGATTTCATTTATATGAAATGTCCAGAAAAGGCCAATCCATAGAGATGGAAAGTAAATTAGTGTTTGCCTAGGGCTGTGAAATGGGGAGCTTTTCATTGTGAGGGTGATAGCTGAAGGGTACAGGGTTTCTTTTTGGTGTAATAAAAATGTTCTGGGATTAGATAGTGGTGATGGTTGCATAACTTTATGAATATGCTAAAAGCCATTGAATTGTACACTTTTTTTTTTTTTTTCAGACGGAGTCTCGCTCTGTCTCCCAGGTTTGAGTGCAGTGATGTGATCTTGGCTCACTGCAATCTCTGCCTCCTGGGCTCAAGTGATTCTCCTGTCTCAGCTTCTTGAGTAGCTGGGATTACAGGTGCCCACCACCATGTCTGGCTAATTTTATTTTTTATTTTTTTTTGGTATTTTTAGTAGAGAAGGGATTTCATCATATTGACCAGGCTGGTCTTGAACTCCTGGCCTCAGGTGATCCACCCACCTTGGACTCCCAAAGTGCTGGGATTACAGGCATTAACCACCATGCCCAGCCTGAATTGTACACTTTAAATGAGTGAATTGTATGTATGTGAATTATATCTTAATAGCGCTGTTTCAAAAAGAGAGTGAGGAAGGAGTGGGAAGCTTTCAGAAAAGCTGTCACATATGGCTAGAACTTCCCGCCCTCTATTAAAAATGTCAAATATAGTTTAGCCAAAAGGCATTGTTGGGAGCTTACAGAGAAGACTCAACATAGCATCTAAGGAGGGAAAGAAAAGACTTCATGGGTGGCTCAGTTGGGAGGAGATCAGCAATGCCTCTGTTGTTGTGAAATTGTTGCTGAGAATTCCCTCTTAGACCCTTCAATGAATCCACCCAACGTTTTATCTTAAATGAATCAGGGGGCTGGGTGCAGTGGCTCACACCTGTAATCCAATCACTTTGGGAGGCTGAGACAGGAGAATTGCTTGAGCCCAGGAGGTGGAGGCTGCAGTGAGCTGAGATCGCACCACTACACTCCAGCCTGGGCGACAGAGTGAGACTCCATCTCCCAACACACACACACACACACACACACACACACACACACACACATACACAGAATCAGGGAGTGGTAGCTAATCTTCCTTTGGCCTGGGGACCCAATATATGCAGGTCTCTTTTTTACTGTAAGTCGGAACGTAAATTTTTCAATATACAGATTCCAGGAAGCATGCTGACTGGCTTCAAGTTCTTCCCTGTGTTCCAGAGCAACCATATTAAGCATAAAATCTATTCAAGTTTTAGTCCAAAGAGTGGATCCTCTTGCTTATTTGAATTTAGACAGGATTGCAGTCTCATAACTGAAAGGTATAGTGTTTGTAGACCAGTGGCAACAGAGAGAGGAGGAACTAAAAGCTATTAGATAAACCACTCCTATCTAGGATTTCTATAGCCTATACCCATAAACCCTATAGAAGGTGCAAATCTAACCCATCTTTTCTTTCTTTTCCTTTTTTTTTTTTTTTTTTTGAGACAGAGTCTCACTCTGTTGCCCAGACTGGAGTGCAATGACATGATCTTGGCTCACTGCAACCTCTGCCTCCCAAGTTCAAGTGATTCTCCTGCCTCAGCCTCCCAAATAACTGGGATTACAGGCATGCGCCACCACGTCCAGCTAATTTTTGTATTTTTAATAGAGATGACATTTCACCATGTTGGCCAGGCTGGTCCTGAACTCCTGATCGGAGTGATTGGCCCATCTCAGCCTCCCAAAGTGCTGGGATTACAGGCATAAGCCATCGTGTCTGGCAAACCATCTTATTTTAAAATTTTTATTTAACAAAATGTTTACTTCTTCTTTTTGTTTTTCTTTCTTTCTTTCTTTCTTTTTTAAAGACGGGGTCTCACTATGTTGCTCAGGCTGGACTTGAACTCCTGGGCTCAAACTATCCTCCCACCTCAGCCTTGCAGAGTGCTGAGATTACAGGCTTGAGCCAGTATGTACAGACTCATTTTTTAAAAAAGAAAAAACATAAATGTCTTCAGTGCTTCCCAATGTTGGGCACTGTTCTAATCACTTTACCCATATCAACTCACTTAATCCTCATGTCAACCTTATTGAGGAAGGTTTTATTATAGTCATGTTTTACAGATGAGGAAGGTTAGCAAGATGAAGAGAGGGTATACAATGGCAGATACAGAATTCAAACCCAGGTAGCCAGGGATGTCTCCTAACACACCCACCAGGATCAATGAATTATATAATCCTTTCTACAAATCTTGTATTGTTTCTCTCAGGATTACATAAGTTACTTAATTTTTTGAGGTTTTAAGTGTTGCCTCCCCTAGTTGGTTGTGAGCATTCTGTGGGGCAGGGCCAGTTTTAGTTTCTCTCCAAGAGCCCTGCAGGGTACCTACCCTTGATATTTCAACAGTCAGAGGGCAGCCAACAATGGGACTGTTCTTGGAGTGTTGTGTTGCCCCTGCCCAAAGCACTCTCCCTTTTCCTGTTTGGCTAATTTTTACTGATCTTTTTTAAGAGATGGGGGTCTCACTCTGTTGCCCAGCCTGGAGTGCAGTGGTACCACTCCAGGCCAATTTTTACTTTTAATTTTTTGTAGAGAAAGGGTCTTGCTCTGTTACCCAGGTGGGTCCTGAACTCCTGGGCTCAAAGTTATCTTGTTGCCTTGGCCTCTCAAAGTGCTGGGATTACAGGTGTGAGCCACAGTGCCAGGCCTAATTTTTACTGATCCTTAAACATCACTCCATTTGACAGAAGCTTTCCCGATGGTATGGCCCCTTTGGCACCTCCCTCCTCAAATAAACTTGAGGCCCTTAATCTGGGCTCCTAATCATTGGCTTCTCTTGTTACAGAATTTATCTCAGTTGTATTGGTGTTGCCCCTTTAATAATCTCTGCCAGCACTAGACTGTCAGCTCCATGAGGGCAGGGGCCAGGTACGTCCTGCTTTTCTGCATTCCCAGCAGCACGTACAGTACAGGGCATATAGGAAATGCCTAATACGTAATCTGTTATTTTTTGTTGCGGTAGGTCTGATGCTAAAGCTATAGTTGGTTTCTCCTATGCTGTTTGAGCAGGCAACTAAGTTTTCAAGGTATCAATAATTTGATTTTTTTTTCCTTCTCTTTCTTTCGTTGCCAGCTGATATCACAAAGTATCATGGTCTCTAGTCTAATAGAGATTGGTTCAAAATACTATTTGCCAACTAAAGTCTCCCACAAACCCGCTAGTGCAAATTCCAGTAGACTTTTAAACCTCATCAGTGACTGGGCACAAAGATCTCCCTGCCTCCTGCATGGGATGTGAACTCCATGAAGACCACAAGGATTGAATTTATTTCTGCAGGCACCTAAAGAGAGCCCACTCAGAAGCCAAAGGAACCTTAGGACACTTAGTTCTCCTGCACCCCCTTTCAGGCTCTCAGCATATTCAAAACGTACTGGGTTAAAAAAAATTAATTCCCAGTTCAGGTAATGTGGCCCAGTAATGTGACACCGAAGCTGAAATCTCTATGATGAATGTGTCTTCTTTTAATCCTGCCAGAGCCTCACTACAATTGTTCCTATGCATAACCTAATTTGGAGATTCTTATGTCAAAAACCTAAATTTGAAGCACAGGCCAAATGCTTGCTCATCCCAACCCCTCTACCACCCAGCCCTGCCTCAAAAACAAACAAAAATCATCACCTACGTTTGGCGCATGAATGCATGCATGAATGAATAAATGAATGAATGAATGAAACAGCACACGCATTTAACATAGGTTAATCATGCAGACAGTATTTTGTAAACTGCGAAGTACAGGACTTTCGGGAAGGTTATTGTAGCGCGTCTAGGTCGGAATAACAGTCCCAAAGGGCCAACTTGGCAAGTAAGCCCAGCGCCTGTCAGACCCTAACCGACCCAGGCCCCGCCCCCTGCTCGCGCGCGCGCGCGCGCGCCCGGTTCCCCGGAAGTGACGTAACTCCACGGCCTAGCAACCGTTGCCAAGGAGCTCGACTCTAGGAGCCGTCTAGAGCCCGGGCGCCTCCTGGGGGGTGGGGAAACGGTTTCGTGAGGAGGATTTGAGGTAACCTCGCCAACTCGCGGTCGGAAACTCCCCTGAACCCCGAAATAGGAGAGTAATCCCGTCCTCTCTCGATCCCGATGCAGCACCTCGCAAGTGGAAGGGGTCGTCGCGGTTAAGCCCTCGGATAGGGGATCGGGGCCCTGCTGGGATTCGCGCGGATCCAGGCCGCTCCCGGGCGGGGTGTACTGTCGAGCGGCCCAGGGCAGCCCCCGCTAGAGGCCCGGTTGGGAGTGGGGTCCCCTGTCCCCTGTCCCGAGCTCGAGGAGGGGGACACTATTTCTGGGACTCCCAGGAGGCTGCGGGTCGGCGCTCGTGCCAGCCTGCGACCCGGGCAGCACGGTTTCTGTCCCAAATTGTGCCAGAGAACACGCACGTCCTGGTTTTCATTGTTCCCCGCCCCCTGCGACTCGTTTGTGGGTGAGTGCTTGGGAATTAGCGCGGCGACTTCGCGCTAGAAGAGGGACAGTAATTGCTTTTGCTAATTTTAGAGCGCAGAGCCCTCTGGGCACAGGTAGCCTGCCTGTTCAGTACACCTTTGTCCTTATTGAGTGACCATTTGCAGGCTGGTGGGCGACTTGGGGGGAACCCAACTAGTTTATTTTGCCTTCCTGGAAACGTTGTACTGTTTATCCAGTTTTTTCTTTTTTTTTTTAAGGGAAAAAAGAATAGACCTATAGATACTTTCTAAATCATTTAAAATGAAATATATATTTCTGCACGCAAAGATTATGATGTGGACTTTTACTTAAAATACTTTAAACAATGGAAAACTTGCACTTCCAATGTGGATTTTAAAAAAAGAAACTTATTTAAAGGTTTTCCTTTTATAGCTTAAAGGAAACCTCAGATTTATTATAAGCCATGGTGGTTATCCTTCCTATCCTCTTTTGACTTATTTCTTAGCAATAATAATTATTTGTGCATAATTTTTCATCATGGTGGAGAAATGATCATATCCTTTTTTCCTTTTTTTTTTTCTTTTTGTTGAATGGGAGTCTTGCTCTGTCCCCTGGGCTGGAATGCAGTGGCCCGATCTCGGCTCACTGCAACCTCCGCGTCCCGGGTTCAAGCGACTCTTTTGCCTCAGCCTCCTTGTAGCTGGGACTACCGGCGCCCGCCACCACACCTGGCTAATTTTTGTATTTTTAGTAGAGACTGGGTTTCACCATGTTGGCCAGGCTGGCCTCGAACTCCTGACCTCAAGTGATCCGCCTGCCTCGGCCTCCCAAAGTGCTGGGATTACAGGAATGAGTGACAGCTCCCAGCAGCAATTTATTTTTAAATTTATTCTTAATCGTTAAAGTTAAAGCATTTACCTAAGTAAAGCTGTTTCAGCAGTTAAGAAATCAGATATTCAATTTTTTAAAAAGTTACGATCTTTCTCACTGCCAGCCTGATTTCCTTTAGATTTAGGCTTATGTTGTTTCTGGCCTTTTGCCTGTGAAAAAGTTTATTCAAGCTAGTGGAAGGAATCACCGTTTTAGACAGTGGATGTTCAAAAATGGAATTGGACACAGATACGGAATTTACAGTTTAGCAGGGAAGAGAAGATGTGTACCTAAAGAACTAGCACAAGATCAAAAGTCATGCTAGGAGAGAAGCACAGTTTAAGTGTGGTCAGCTATGGAGGACAGGTGTTGGCACTGCTGCAGAACCTGGAGGATAGCTTGAGAAAGATTTCCTGGGGGAACTGGCATTTGGTGGGCATGGCTTAAAAGATGGTTGGGGGGTTTGCACCTCTCGAGATGAAGGAGGGGTGAGCAGTCATTTTAGGCAGAGGAAGCAACATTAACTAAAGGCAGAGTGATAGAAAAACTAAGGAGCAGTGACTGTTTCAATAGGCTGAACTTTGAAGGGGTAGAAAGGTAACAATTTGGAAATAAAGTTGGAAAGGGATAAGTTATGCCAGATCATAAAGAGTCTCAAAATCCAAGAAGTTTGAGCTGTATTTTGTGTGCGATAAGGAGCCTACAGATGATTTGGAATGGGAAGAGGTGGAGACCAGAGAACAAGAGGCTGTTGCCTCATTGAAGGCCAAAGGAAATGAAGGCCTGAGTTACTCTAGGGTGGCAGAGTGGATGCCTACTGGCCACACCAATAACAGAAATGGATGAAGGGTACTTGAAGTGTGCAGCTTCTATTCAGCTGCAGTTGGTTGTGGGCATACACAAATGTGGGCCCACGGTTGCCAGATCTGATTTTCAAGAGAAACTGGAAATATAGATTTTAAAGTAAAAATCTCTCAATATTTTTTGGGAGATTTGGGAGAAACATCTGTTAGCCTTGCAGACAGGCTCCTAAAAATTAGGAGCATATTTAATTCCTGGGTAGAAATTATGCACCTGCATGGGAAAGATGTTGATGTAGGTGGGATTTATTATTCATTTGTCCACATTAACTCAGATGATTACTGTTACACCAGATGCATGTACAAAGCATTTGATGTTAAAATTAACAGTATATACTGCAGTTTTCATAATAAAGCCATTATACTTGGATTTCTTTCAACAAAATAACCCTTTTCACAGCATTTTGTATGTCATGCAGACTTATACTTTTCATGCCTACGTTGTGTGAACTTAATTCTGGTTTTTACCCAGGACTTTTGTTACCAGTATTGAGGATTTTTTTTCTATTTTTACTTTTTAGTTAAAATTATAAGACCTAATTATGAGTGATCAAATTAAATTCATTGTGGACAGTCTCAATAAGGAGCCCTTTAGGAAGAACTATAATTTAATCACGTTTGATTCCTTGGAGCCAATGCAACTATTACAAGTTCTCAGTGATGTTCTGGCTGAGATTGACCCAAAGGTAAGAGTTTTCTCTTTCTTTTTGATGGGTAGCAGAAAGCCAGTTTCTGCCTCTAAATAGTTGTGAGTCTTGGGCAAATTATTTAACCTCTCTGAGCCTTATTTTCCATGTCTGTAAAGTAATAGTAAATGATGCATAACATTTCTCTGCTAGCTCAAAAATAAATTATCTATTAGTACCTTATTTAGAAATTATTTCTCTACTTCCAGACATAAATAGGTTTGGTTAGGGAATGAAAATGCTTTTACAAAAGGTTTTATTGTATTGCAAGTTAGTTCATGTCTCTCATACACTGGTCCATTCCACTGGATACTTTTTTTGAAGCTTAACATTCTTAATATGAATCTTGATCTGACTTGGGTGTACCCTCACTTGGAATCTGGGGACCTCCATCCTTAATCTGTTTTATGAAGAGACCATTGTGCTGTTAAGCTCTAGCAGAACAATTTTGTCAGTGAGTTTAAATATTGTCCTTTGTTACGTATACAGCAATAACATTTTTTTTCAATTTCTTTGTTAGCAACTTGTGGATTTAAGAGAGGAGATGCCAGAGCAGACAGCCAAACGAATGTTGAGCCTTCTTGGTATTCTTAAATACAAACCTTCAGGAAATGCCACAGACATGTAAGAATCTGATCACGTATTGAGTTTTTAAAATTATGCTTTAATATCCAAACCTTCATATACTGCACTCAATCTTTTTAGGTAATACCTGGTTTCCCTCATTTGATGGCCTGAGAACGTCACTGAGTTTCAAAATAATCTTAAACCTTCTATAACCAAACTCAAAAGTCTTAAGTGGATCAGTTCTTTCCCTTAATCAAGCTGTCTGGTAAATCCACTATACCATTTTATCCTTTATCTGCCATCCTAGATAAAAACAGCTTAAACACAACTTACTTGGATACACCAATGAGATATTGAGGGCCTGATTTTTCTAATTTTCTAACTAATGTACAGACTGACTTTAGAATAGCCTTGGGGCCATGCATGGTAGCTCACGCCTGTAATCCTAGCACTTTGAGAGGCCAAGGTGGGAGGATCGCTTGAGCTCAGGAGTTCGAGACCAGCCTGGGCAACATGGCGAAATGCTGTCTCTACAAAAAAATACAACAGCAGAAAATCAGCTGGGCATGGAGGTTGGTGCCTCTAGTCCCAGCTACTTGGGAGGCTAAGGTGGGAGGATCACCTGAGCCAGGAGGTTAAGGCTTCAGTGAGCTGTGTTATGCTCCAGCCTGGGCAATAAAGTGAGACCCTGTCTCAAAAAAAAATAAAATTCCTTGGGTTTATCTTTTTTAAAAAGTTGCAGAAAGCAATTTGGACATTGTAAATCAGCTTTTGAGAAAATGCTGTCTCTCTTCAAAGTTTACTGTTAAGTGTGTGTGTGTTTGTGTGTGTTTCTCTCTTAGGAGTACTTTTCGTCAGGGTTTGGTGATTGGAAGTAAACCTGTAATTTACCCAGTGCTCCACTGGCTTCTTCAGAGGACTAATGAACTGAAGAAAAGAGCATATTTAGCTCGTTTTTTAATAAAACTTGAGGTACCAAGTGAGTTTCTTCAGGATGAAACTGTGGCTGACACCAATAAACAGGTAAACAATACATAAATGGTACATTGAAACTGTAATGGATTTCAAGGTGTACATATTCAAATACATGTTACTCTTTTTTTCATTTGCTGTCTTTATAGTTCCAAGTGGCACAAGAAGATAAAACTGTATCAGCTAATGTTCAACTATGGCCACATCTCAAGATAATGGCTTTTGCGCACAAATACTGTTTTAGTGATAGGAGTATGTGAATAGGAAAAAAACAAACCTGATACTAAGATTTTAGAATAATTTATTACTTAGCAGTTGTGGGTAAATAGGATCCTGGGTTAAGTCTGCACAGCACTTTGTTCATCAGTAAGGTGACTACATAGTTTTTTATCCAAATTAGAGAGAAACAGACTATCATAACATTTAAACACCAAGAAAAATGGTTTAAATTGACACTATCCCAGGCAAATTGGGACATGTGAGCTCCTGGAAAGAAGCAGGCAAAGAACCTAGGCTGGCAGTCTCAAAGGACTTCCTAATCAGACAAAGCGTAGAGATAGATTCCGGAGTTTGAAATCTCAGTGCATCTTTCTTGCCAGAGTTTTGGAGTAACATTAGGTTCTGGCATAAGGTCTTAAAGCTCTTGAGTACTGAGGATTCTGGCTGGTCTGGCTTCTGATCCTGAGATCCCTGAGTACATTGCTGGCCAAAGAAAGTAGAGAGAAAGTAATTAGGCTTAGATTTAAAAGGACTTCGATTTTTTTTTTTTAAGTGCTTCTGTTCAGTGTTTCACACTTTTATTCCACAGCACTTACATAGACTGATTTGTGCCAAATTGTTGTGAACAGTTTGTCAATCTGTTTTTCCCAATATATTCTGAGGCTCATAGAGACAGGTGTAATGTCTTACCCATCTTTATTTTCTTCCAGACTTTGTATATAGTCACTTCTAATGTGGGCTCAATATTTAGATTGAATCACAGTAACCAACTGAATATTTTTATTTTTATCCATGTATTTTGCTATTTTGGGTGGACATGGCAGTAACTCAAAATAGAGTCAATATTGATCTCTTAAGACAGTATTTATGCAAATAATTATGTCAGATGTCACAGTAGATGCCATGGGAGAAGCACAGCAGAATGAGACCACCTGTCCTTACCTTTGAATATTTTACACAATGTGGGAAATAGAGAAGTGTAAATGTGTACTTTCTCCTTCTTAGGCTCCCACCATCAATAAATCTGATAAAAATTAATTTATCTAGAGGAAGTTGATTAAGTCTTTTTTTTTTTTTTTTTTTCCAAGACAGAGTCTTGCTCTGTTGGCCAGGCTGGATGGAGTGCAGTGGTGTGATCTCGGCTCACTGCAACCTCTGCCTCCTGGGTTCAAGCGATTCTCCTGCCTCAGCCTCCCGAGTAGCTGGGATTACAGGTGCCCACCACCACACCCAGCTAATCTTTGTATTTTTAGTAGAGACGGGGTTTCACTATGTTGGCCAGGCTGGTCTTGAACTCCTGACCTCGTGATCCGCCCAACTTGGCTCCCAAAGTGTTGGGATTACAGTCGTGAGCCACAGTGCCCGACCTGATTAAGTCTTTGCTAAATATGCTCAGCTAGTTAATGAAATAATTAATGGTAATAAAGACATACTTGTTCTTGAAGCATATCTGACAGGTATCTCTCTGTCTCTCTCTCTCTCTGTATATATACATTATATATATGAGAAAGAGATATACACACAATGATTTACAGTGTATAATGATTTACACATTTAGCCAGTCATTTCAGGAATCCTAATGAAAATACATATTATCTTTTGGAATGAAGAGTCTTATAATTAATAATTTATAGATTTGTAAGATATGATCAATCAAGAAAAATATTATTCCTGTCATTCCCCATCAAAATAACTTTTTGGCCAGGCATAGTGTCTCATGCCTTTAATCCTAGCACTTTGGGAGGCCAAGGCAGGCAGATTGCTTGAGCTCAAGAGTTGGAGACCAGCCTGGGCAACATGGTGAAACTCATCTCTACAAAAAATTTAAAAAATTAGCCCGGCATGGTGACATAAGCTTGTAGTCCCAACTACTTGGGAAACTGAGGTGGTAGGATCACCTAAGCCCAGGGAGGTCGAGGCTGCAATGAGCTGTGATCGCACCACTGCACTCCAGCCAGGGTGACAGAGTAAGACCCTGTCTCTAAAACAACAACAACAAAAAGACTATTTTAAAAAATGTTTAGGTAACAGGATTTTTTTCATTCATTCAATTACTTTTCTTTATTTGAGACAGACTCTCGCTCTGTCACCCAGGCTGGAGTACAGTGGCACGATCTCGGCTTACTGCAATCTCCGCTTCCCAGGTTCAAGCAATCTCCTGCCTCAGCCTCCTGAGTAGCTGGGATTACAGGTGTGTGCCACTGTGCCCAGTTAATTTTTTGTATTTTTAGTAGAGATGGGGTTTCACCATGTTGGCCAGGCTGGTCTTGAACTCCTGACCTCAAGTGATCCATCTGCCTCAGTATCCCAAAGTGCTAGGATTACAGGTGTGAGCCACCGCACCTAGCCCATTCAACTACTTTATATTAAACACCTCCATGGGTTATGCACTGTGCTAGGCCCCAGGGATACAAGGGTGTACACAATGAATATGATTCTTTTCCTCTTGGCTCTCACTATATGATGGAGGGAGACAGACAGGAAATCATAATAGTCAGTTATAATTGTACATGATATCTACTCTGATAGGATAGGTAAAGAGCCAGAGAAGGCTTCCCTGAGAATAGTGGAATCTATGTGAAGACTTGAAGGATGAATAGGAGTTGCTTAAGTTATGGGTGAAGGAGTCATAGATGTATAAGCTGGACATGAGAGCTTGGAATGTTCCGGGACTCAGACATCAACATAGCTAGAGTGTAGAGTGTGAAGTAGGAAAGTAACCAGAAATGAAGATAGAGAAGTATTTAGTGTTAAGATGGTAGAGATGTACTTTTTTGTATCCTATATAAATGTATAAGGATATGTTTTTGTGTTTTTAATGGTGTTCTTACAATGACTTGTTATTGCTGTAAGTTAATAGATAACCTGATTAAGAAAACTCTATGGCTCACGCCTGTAATCCCAGCACTTTGGGAGGCCAAAGCAAGTGGATCACGAGTCAGGAGTTCAAGACCAGCCTGACCAACATGGTGAAACCCCGTGTCTACTAGAAATACAAAAATTAGCCAGGCGCGGTGGCACATGCATGTAATCCCAGCCACTCAGGAGGCTGAGGCAGGAGAATCGCTTGAACCCAGGAGGCGGAGGTTGCAGTGAGCCGAGATTGTGCCACTGCACTCCAGGCTGGGTAACATAGCAAGAGTCTGTCTCAAAAAAAAAAAAAAAAAAAAAAGAAAACTCAACTGGATCTAGTTATTAGTTTACAATTTATTAACTTATTTTTTTAGTATGAAGAGTTAATGGAAGCCTTTAAAACTTTGCATAAAGAATATGAGCAGCTCAAAGCATCTGGATTTTCTACAGCAGAAATAAGAAAGGTAAAGGAAAGAAAACATAGTAACAATTTTTTGGGGATTTGAATAATATTGGATTTAGCATTTTTGTTTTTAATTAATTCAGTATGAGTCTTAAGACTATATGGAGACTGTGATAGCAAATGGTACATTTTACTTTGTGGGACCTTTTGTAGTTCCTTACTGATGAAATTGATGAGACTGGGGTAAATTCACAATGAGTAGTTCCTTATAGTACGGAAGAAAAGTGATATATGTCCATCTACTATTCCTCCATTATGTCCTGTAAGTAAACCAGAATAATGACAAGAACCTAGAGTCTGTATTTTAATTTCATTCATTATTACTAAAGTTTTCTCTCTCTCTCTTTTTTTTTTTTTTTTTTTTTGAGACAGGGTTTCACTCTGTTAACCAGCCTGGAGTACAGTGATGTGATCACAGCTCACTGCAGTCTCTACATCCCAAGTTCAAATGATCCACCTGCCTGAGCCTCCTGAGTAGCTGGGATTACAGGCAGGCACCACCATGCCCAGCTAATTTTTGTATTTTTTTTGTAGTGACGGGATTTTGCCATGTTGCCCAGGTTGGTCTTGACCTCTTGGGCTCAAGCTATCCTCCTACCTTGGCCTCTCAAAGTACCGGGATTATAGGCATGAGCCACTACTGCAACTAGCTTCTATTTCTTGTTTAATCATATTTTCTAAATTTTCTACGAAGCATATGTTCAGGAGTACTTTAGTAGGCCAGGTGTGGTAGCTCATGCCTGTAATCCAAACACTTTGGGTGGCTGAGGCTGGAGGATCATTTGAGCCCAAGAGTTTGAGACCAGCTTGGGCAAGATGGCAAGATTCTGTCTCAAGAAAAAAAAATTAGCAGGCATGGTGGTGCTCGCCTGTAGTCCCAGCTACTCAGGAAGCTGAGGCAGGAGGATCACTTGAGCCTAGGAGTTCAAGGCTGCAGTGAGCTGTGATCATACCACTGCACTCTAGGTGGGTGACAGAGTGAGTCTTTGTCTCAAAAATAAATAAATAAATAAATAAATAAATAATAATTCACTCATAATCTCATTCTCTAGAGACAACTATGGTTTGACATTTTGATAAATATATTTAAATCTTTTTCTTGGTATTCTGTAGATAAATGTTGTAATCTGCCTCTTTCAAGTAATGTCATATCATGACTTTTTCTCATGTCGTTAAACATTCTTCTGCATAATTTTTAATGACTTTCATTGTATTATGCAGTAATTTATTTAACAATCCTCATACATTTTGGTCATTTCGAAATTTTAGGTGTAACTCTATAAAGATTAATGAGAATCTTTATAGAGGATGTCTTTTCATGAATGTTTTATCTGGACAAATCATCAGATATAAAATTACTGGGCTAGAAGGGATGAACATTTATTTTAACACTTTTTTTTTTTTTGAGACAGAGTCTCACTCTGTCACCCAGGCTGGAGTGCAATGGCACAATCTTGGCTCACTGCAACCTCCACCCCCTGGGGTCGAGCGATTCTCCTGCCTCAGCCTTCTAAGTAGCTGGGATTACAGGCACTTGCCACCATGCCCGGCTAATTTTGTATTTTTAGTAGAGACAAAGTTTCAACATGTTGGCCAGGCTGTATTTTAAGACTTTTGATATTGTTCTTCAGTACAATGCTATCAGTAATGAGTAAGAGTGCCCATTATTCCAAATTCTATCAATATTGACTACCATGTATATTTACATGGTAAATGTACAGTAACTTTACTGTTACTGTGATAGTTAAGCTATTACTTTTTTAGATTTAGGAAGAGGTTTTTTTATTTGTTTGCTTTTATAACAAAATACTATGAAGCTGGTTAATAGGAAGGAAGTTTATTTTTGAAGTCTTTATTTTCAGAGAGGGAATTGGTTAACTGGAAAAACCAGGCACAAATTTATGTCATGAAAATACCATAGCCTTAAAAATGATTTTGATGGAAAATTGGCAGAATATATGGTTTGGTGTTTAACAGAACAGATGGGATGTCAGCAGCTGTTGTTCATGTATTTAGATGTGCACACTTTCCATTATAGAAGATTTTTCAAAAATCATGTGCCCATATTTGGAATCAGAACACAAATGTGCCGGTTGGCAGCTTTACCTTGCTGCATTATAACCGGTTTTTGTTGCATTTCTGGATGAACACCAAGCTGCCAAAAAAATTACCCTGCATAAAAAGCCCTGGGAGAAAAATAGAAATGACCTTCATCCAAAAGAGGATCTTGGTTGTTAATGCTCTGGTTATAAATGATGAAAATGTTAGATGCATAATCAAAATAAAACCTTATCTGTATCCTACAGACTGAGAATACTTTTTCTTATAATGTCTTCTTTGCCACTTTTTAGGATATCAGTGCAATGGAAGAAGAAAAGGATCAGCTCATTAAGAGAGTTGAACATCTGAAGAAAAGGGTAAGGCAGAATTAGCACTGTAAGACTTTGGCCCCAAGCCCCAAGGACTTGCAAAGATTTAGGAATGCAAATAAAGATTCAGCCAAGCATGAGTGTACATCTGAGGATGGACTCAAATAACATTGACGAAAAGGGAATCTCTCTAGGCAGTAGCCCAGCACTTTCAAGGACCTGGAGTCTAGAGCTTTACTGTCATCTCTAGGGAGTACTGTTTACCAAAAGGAAATGATAAGTGGATGTCTGAGTCACATGACATGCTAATTTGTTTCCTCAAACCTGACAGTAACGTGTACTACTTATTCCCTTACTGTAGGTGGAGACAGCTCAGAATTATCAATGGATGCTTAAAATAGCAAGGCAACTTCGAGTTGAAAAAGAGAGAGAAGAATATCTTGCACAACAGAAACAGGAACAAAAGAATCAGGTATCCACATAAAAGTTTATATTTTTGTATGAAAGAAATAGTTCCTTCTCATAATCCAAAGGTAAAGAAAAGAGTTTTAAAATTGTAGACTTTCACATTCCTTTTGCTAAGATAGTGGAATACTCTTTTAATTAAGATAAATATTTCGGGCCGGGTGCAGTGGCTAACGCCTGTAATCCCAGCACTTTGGGAGGCTGAGGCGGGCGGATTACAAGGTCAGGAGTTCAAGACCAACCTGGCCAACACAGTGAAACCCTGTCTGTACTAAAAATACAAAAATTAGCCAGGCATGGTGGCGCATGCCTATAGTCCCAGCTACTCAGGAGGCTGAGGCAGGAGAATAGCTTGAACCCAGGAGGTGGAGGTTGCAGTGAGCCGAGACCGCACCACTGCACTCCAGCTTAGGCAGCAGAGTGAGACTTTGTCTGAGAAAAGAAAAAAAAAGATAAATATTTTGTGGCAACAACAATACCACTTTTTGGGTTTTATATTCTGAATTGTATCTATACACTGTCTTTTGGCCTATGCTTACCTCATGTTGTTCCAACATTACAGAAGAGTCATTGTAATGTTAACAGTAAGATTAACTGCTAATAAAACTTCTAGAATCTCTAACGGATGCCTTTAGATTCCAGGGCTATGAGACCATTCTTTTTATTCCACTGATCACAGTACCCTCTGCAATTTAATACAATGGCAAATAAGTCATGAAAAGGCTCAAAATCACCTACACTCCATGTTTTTAAACTTTGGCTTAAAGAAAAAATAATTGGCTCAGAAATTATTACTTCTACATATTAAAAATCTATTTTAAAATCTGAGTAGAGTTATACATTAAAATATATTTCACATAAGCTTCATTTACTACTAAATCAGCAGTTTAAATGTTTGGCTCTGCTGGCACTTGACTTGGCATTGAAGTAGTTTCACTGCAGCAGTAAGCTGCATTGCCTAAGCAGTAAGCTGCATTACTTGGCGTCGGTTTGTGATTCTGAAACATCGCTGTGACAATGTTAACATTACTTAGCCTTAAGAAAACCATGTATAACAAGAAAAATCTGGTGTGTGTGTTTCTTTGATAAGTATTTTTCCTTAAACTGCAAATTCAATAAATAACTAAAGAAAAATTTCTGAAAACTTCCTTTAAAAATGTACATGAAAAGGTATTGAGAGAACCAGTTACATTTTGGGTTTAATATGGGAATTTTCTGAGTTTTTATTATTTGTTCCCTTTATATCATAAGAATTATATGGAACTTGTATTTTCCATTGCTTGCTTAAGTGAGAGGTAAGCTTCAGTAGACTAAGCAAGTAATCAATTTAATTGTATTTTAAAGCTATTTTATGCAGTGCAAAGATTGCAAAGAGTACAAAACCAGCTGAAAAGCATGCGCCAAGCTGCAGCAGATGCAAAACCTGAAAGTAAGTGGAAATTATTATATGGTATAGGTGATTAGAAAATACTAATTTAAATCAAGATCTTCCTAAAAAAATCAATTTGTGGGAATTAATTATCATCAAGTGATGTCTTAGCATTTTGGAACATCATTTCCTAGCTGGAGAAGGAGAGCCCTGATGAAGACATCCCTGGGTTTTCACCAGATGTTTTTAAAAATTCCCAACCAGATGGCCAGGTGCAGTGACTCATGCCTATAATCCCAGCACTTTGGGAGGCCAAGGTGGCAGGAGGTCAGGAGTTCGCCAGCCTGGCCAACATGGCGAAACCCCGTCTCTACTAAAAACACAAAAATTAGCCGAGCGTGGTGGCAGGTGCCTGTAATCCCAGATACTCGGGAGGCTGAGGCAGGAGAATCCCTTGAATCTGGGAGGCGGAGGTTGCAGTGAGCCAAGATCACACCACTGCAGCCCAGCCTAGGCGATAGAAGGAGACTCCATCTTAACAACAGCAACAAAAAATTCCTAACCAGTTTTTCACATCAGAGAGTAAAGATAATGAAAACAATTGTAGAGGGAGGCCGTCCAGTTTATGCTTGTATAAAGGACTTAGCATGGCTGGGCATGGTAGCTCACACCTATAATCCCAGCACTTTAGGAGGCTGAGGCAGGTAGATCACTTGAGGTCAGGAGTTCGAGACCAGCCTGGCCAACATGGTGAAACCCTGTTTCTACTAAAAGTACAAAAACATTAGGTGGGCATGATGACATGTGCCTGTAATCTCAGCTACTTGGGATGCTGCAGCAGGAGAATTGCTTGAACCTGAGAGGCGGAGGTTGCAGTGAGCCGAGATCACGCCATTGCACTCCAGCCTGGGCAACAGAGCGAGACTCTGACTCTAAATAAATAAATAAATAAATAAATAAAGGACTTAGCATGGCTGTTGTGAAAATGATGATTGGAAAAATTATGAATCATTGTGTTAAAGCCAGGGCTATAAAGAAAAATAATAGAATGCTGGATCCTTAAAACCGAGTGTTTTTCATATTTTGGTTTGTAGAATAACAGTGCTAATGATGTAGGTATCTCTGGCTGTGTTCTTACATTAGCTTAACACAGAGGATAAACTGTCCTAATAGCCCAGATTACACCACCAGATCCATCCTAGGCATTTTACAAAGCGTTTTTGTTTGTCAGAAGAAAGACCACACAAACTGAAAGAGCGACGGAAAGCTCTCATTTGTATTGGAGAACTATCCCAATGTAAATAGCTGATAGAGGGTTAATTCATCTTTCTGTAGTAATCTATGAAATTCTATAAGAGCAGGGAGCAGGAGGTTAAGGAGTTCCGACTTTGTTGACATCTTTCTGGGAAGTGGAAAAGTCTTAAGTGATCTATTCACAGCCTAGGAAAAGGGTAGATTAAACATATTTAATTGATCCAGGTATTTATTTTAACAAGCTTTAACTTTTCAGTAACAAAAAAAGCTTACAAAAGCTAATATTTACTTACATAACAAAAAGTACTTTTAGTATGACAGTGTAGTTTGTCTTTTTGCAGAGTAACAGCTATATTATAAAACATTCACTGAGGTTAATCTTTTTTTTTTTTTTTTTGAGATGGAGTTTTGCTCTTGTTGCCCAGGCTGGAATGCAGTGGTGTGATCTCAGCTCTCTGCAGCCTCCGCCTCATGGGTTCAAGTGATTCTTCTGCCTCAGCCTCTGGAGTAGTTGGTATTACAGGTATGCGCCACCACGCCCAGCTAATTTTTGTGTTTTTAGTAGAGACGGGGTTTCTCCATGTTGGCCAGGCTGGTCTTTAACTCCTGACCTCAGGTGATACGCCCGCCTCAGCCTCCCAAAGTGCTGGGATTACAGGCATGAGCCACTGCGCCCGGCCAAGGCTAATCATCGTTATACTCCACACATTTGTGAGATTTATTACATAAAAGAAGACACTCATTTGATTATAGTAGGATCAGTGAGATGTTTTCAAAGGGTTTTTAATAGAAAAGTTTGCTGACATCTTAGTGACCTTGTATTTAATTTCTCCAGGATTTTGAAAGATAATGCTTTTAAAACTTTTCATAGAAACATATGACTAGTTTTCAAGGTCTCAGTTAAATTTTTTAAGAGAGTAATTTAAAATTTGGTGGAAACTTGGGTTTTATGTTTTAAACAGCTTTATTGAGGTAAAGTCGACATATAACAAACCATACAAGGCCTGGTGCAGTGGTTCATACCTGTAATCCCAACATTTTAGGAGGCAAAGGTGAGCAGATCACTTGATCCCAGGAGATCAAGACCAGCCTGGGCAACATGGCAAAACAAAAAAATACAAAAATTAGCCAGGTGTGGTGGTGCACGCTTGTAGTCCCAGCTACTTTGGGAGGCTGAGGTGGGAGGATCACTTGAGCCGGGGAGGTGGAAGTTGCAGTGAACTGAGATTGTGCCACTGCACTCTAGCCTGGGCAACAGAGGGAGACTCTGTCTCAAAAAAAAAAAAAAAGAAAAAAGAAAAGAAAAAGCTGCACATATTTGGTGTGGTTCAGTGACTCAATGCCTATAATCCTACTCCTTTGGGAGGCCACGGTAAGAGGATCACTTGAGCCCAGGAGTTTGAGACCAGCCTGGGCAACATAGCAAGACCCCATCTCTACAAAAAATAAAAAATTATTTGGGAAGCCAAGGCGGGTGAATCCCAAGGTCAGGAGATCGAGACCATCCTGGCTAACATGGTGAAACCCCGTCTCTACTAAAAAAATATAAAAAATTAGCCAGGCATGGTGGCGGGCACCTGTAGTCCCAGCTACTTGGGAGACTGAGATAGGAGAACGGCATGAACCTGGGAGGCGGAACTTGCAGTGAGCCAAGATCGTGCCACTGCACTCCAGCCTGGGCGACAGAGCGAGACTCAGTCTCAAAAAAAAATAATAAAAATAATAAAAAATTAGCTGGGCATGGTGGTGCATGCCTATAGTCCTAGCTATCCAGGAGCCTGAGGCAGGAGGATCACTTGAGCCCAAGGGTTTGAGGTTAAAGTGAGCTATGATTGTGCCACTGCACTCCAGCCTAGGTGACAGAGTAAGACCTTGTCTCAGTAAATAAATAGCATATATTTAAAGTGTATTTTTAAAAAATTTTTAAAAATTTTACTTTAAGTTTTGGGTTACATGTGCTGAAAGTGCAGGTTTGCTACATAAGTATACATGTGCCATGGTGGTTTACTGCACCTATCAACCTGTCATCTAGGTTTTAAACTCTGCACACATTAAGTAGTTGTTCGAATGCTCTTCTTCCCCTTTCCTCCCATGCCCTAAAGTGTATTCTTGATTTCTTTTGACATATGTATACACTGGTGAAACCATCAGCTTTTGATCAAGATCACAAACCTATCTATCATCCCTAAACATTTCCATTGACTGTTTTTAATGTCTCACTCTTGCCCCCTTCTGCCTCTCTGTCCCTCCCCAGACAACCATGGATTTGCTTTCTGTCACTGTAAATCAGTTTATATTTTCTAGAATTAGAAACTTTTTTTTAAATACAGAAAATATTATTTGAGTATTTTAAATCTTGAAAAACATTTTAGTTTTTGATTCCATGCATCTCTAATTACATGGGGTATGTTTAAAAACCTGAGGATGGAAAAGCTGGTCATCTAACAGACAAAGAAGCCAGGATGTAGATTTAATCAAAAGCCACATAGGAATGACCGACTGATTACAGTGTGATTTATTTTATTTATTTATTTATTTATTTATCTATTTATTTATTTATTTATTTATTGAGACGGAGTTTCGCTCCTGTTGCCCAGGCTGGAGTGCAATGGCATGATCTCAGCTCACTGCAACCTCCGCCTCCCGGGTTCAAGCGATTGTCCTGCCTCAGCCTCCTGAGTAACTGGGATTACAGGCATATGCCACAATGCCCAACTAATTTTGTATTTTTTTTTTTTTTAGTAGAGACGGGGTTTCTCCATGTCGGTCAGGCTGCTCTCAAACTCCCGACCTCAGGTAATCCGCCCACCTTGGCCTCCCAAAGTGCTGGGATTACAGGTGTGAGCCACCATGCCTGGCCTATTTTTTATTTTTTGAGATGGAGTTTCACTCTCGTTGCCCAGGCTAGAGTGCAATGGCATGATCTCAGCTCACCGCAACCTCTGCCTCCCGGGTTCAAGCAATTCTCCTGCTTCAAGCGTGTTTACAGCCTCCAGAGTAGCTGGGATTACAGGCATGAGTCACCACGCCCGGCTAATTTTTTGTATATTTAGTAGAGATGGGGTTTTTCCATGTTGGTCAGGTTGGTCTCAAACTCACAACCTCAGGTGATTCGCCTACCTTGGCCTCCCAAAGTGCTGAGATTACAGGCATGAGGCACCGCGCCCAGCCTACAGTGTGATTTATTAAACACTTTCTCTTCTCTTCCTTTCTCTAATCCTGAAAGAAGGAGTAGTGAAGCAATGAATGGAAAACTTACAATTTGCAGTTAATAAAATTTTACATGTTAATATATGGTTAGCACAGTGGAACTAAAAATAGTTTTAAGGCTTTGGGCCGGATGTATTATGCAATCTGTGTCCACAGATTACTTAAACCAGAAACTCCATGTGTTAAAAATTCAAGCCAGGCCGGATGCAGTGGCTCACACATGTAATCCCAGCACTTTGGGAGGCCTAGGCAGGCGGATCACTCGAGGTCAGGAGTTGGAGACCAGCCTGGCCTTAACATGATGGAACCCTATCTCTACTAAAAATACAAAAAATTAGCTGCGCTGGTAGTGTGCGACTAATTCCAGCTACTCAGGAGGCTGAGGCAGGAGAATTGCTTGAACTCAGAAGGTGGACAGAGGATGCAGTGAACCCAGAATGCACCAGTGCACTCCAGCCTGAGTGACAGAGCGAGATTTCGTCTCAAGAAAACCAAAAAACATTCAAGTCAGAATTTGTAAATGTGTAAATGGAAAGATCTGAAATAAACTTTGTAAATCTCTCTAGGCTGGGAATTTAAAACAAGACTATTATTCACTGAAAATCTGTGTATGTAGTTGTCCATCTGCATAAATAAGAAAGCTAAAATCTTAAAAATATAAATTGCCCCTTAACTGTAAACTAATAATACTTTACAAAATAAAAAAAATACCAAAACATGGAAAGCTTAAAACATTTATGTGTAGATAGATACCTTGTTTCTTTTTTTTTTTTTTGAGACTGAGTCTCGCCCTGCCCTGTCGCCCAGGCTGGAGTGCAGTGGCCGGATCTCAGCTCACTGCAAGCTCCGCCTCCCGGGTTCACACCATTCTCCTGCCTCAGCCTGCCTAGTAGCTGGGACTACAGGCGCCTGCCACCTAGCCTGGCTAGTTTTTTGTATTTTTTAGTAGAGACGGGGTTTCACCGTGTTAGCCAGGATGGTCTCGATCTCCTGACCTCGTGAACTGCCCGTCTCGGCCTCCCAAAGTGCTGGGATTACAGGCTTGAGCCACTGCGCCCAGCCCTCTTTTCTTTTTTTGAGACAGTCTCCCTCTGTCGTCCAGGCTGGAGTGCGGTGACGGTGATGCCATCTCGGCTCACTGCATCCTCTTCCTCCCAGATTCAAGCAATTCTTGTTCCTCAGCCTCCCAAGTAGCTGGGACTACAGGCATGCGCCACCATGCCCGGCTAATTTTTGTATTTTTAGTAGAGACAGGATTTCGCCATGTTGCCCAGGCTGCTCTCAAACTCTTGACCTAGGTGATCCACCCACCTTGGCCTCCCAAAGTGCTAGAATTATAGGTGGGAGCCACTGCACCTGGCCTGTTTCTCTTTTTTGGATTTTAACTGTGGTGCTTTTAGTAATGTCTTCATTGGCTTGAAGCTGACAAATGATAATTAATTACCGTTTATGAACTGTTATAATAGAAATATAAATTGCGCTAGGTACAGTGGCTCACGCCTGTAATCCCAGCACTTTGAGAGGCTGAGGCGGGTAATTGCTCAAGCCCAGGAGTTAAGAGACCAGCCCTGGCAACATGGCAAAACCTCGTCACTACAAAAAAAATACAAAAATTACCTAGGCCTGGTGACTCACACCTGTGGTGCCAGCTACTTCCAGCTACTCAGGAGGCTAAGGTGGGAGGATCACTTGAGCCGTGAAGGTTTAGGTTGCAGTGAGCTGAGATAATAGTGCCACTGCACTCTAGCCTGGGTGACAGAGCAAGACCCTGTCTCAAAATAAATAAATAAATAAATATATATATATATATATATATATGTGTGTGTGTGTATATATATATATAAATATAAATACACACACACATATATATATACTGCATCAAAAGTATTCCGACAGAAAAAAAATACATGATCATCTGAATAAAAGAGCACCTGGGTTAGATTTTATTTGTTATCATTTGGTTCATGAGTCTCTTAAATACTTAGAAGGTAAAATATGACCCAACAATATATCTGACTCTGCACATGTTATTTTTGCGTATTGTGGGTTATAAAAGAATTAGGTTATAATTTGAAAAGGTCATAATAACACTTTTTCTATAACTATTTAAATATTCTTCCATGTAAATTGTGTTTCTTCATTTTCATTGTAATCAACAATAAAATATTTCAATGGCCAATCTTTTATTGTACTATGCTAGATATTATGCAAATTGTTTTCAACAGATAGGCCCTATCCAGGTCTTATATTTAAAATAGTATACAGAATATCACTGTACCTACTTTTTGGGCTGAATATTTATTTATTTTATTTTTAAAGGTTTAATGAAGAGGCTAGAGGAGGAGATAAAATTTAATTTATATATGGTAACTGAAAAATTTCCTAAAGAATTAGAAAATAAGAAAAAGGAATTACATTTTTTACAAAAAGTAGTTTCAGAGCCAGCAATGGGCCATTCTGATCTTCTTGAACTTGAATCTAAAGTAAGTGAGAATCATCTTTTTATAGCTCTCAATTTTATCTGATCCCCAGTCCTATAAAATTATGTGAACTGCTTTCTGTAGTATCCCACTATTGACTCTTAAATTAACCTATGCTAAGAGTTGACAACTCTCATAAGGGTTTGTCCTTTATGAGGAATTTTAGAATGTTATGCTGTTACTTAATCCACATGATGTTATGAAAACATAGTCAATTGATTAGCAAATGAAATAACTTAAATATGTAAATTAATGTGAATGAATTGACCAGTGGGTTCATGTCTTCATAATATAAGCATTTAGATGAGAAATTTAAAAATATTTTAATTATTAATTTTTATTTCCAAGCAAAGTATTATAGCAATTTTATATTTAAAGCTAATATTTTTATTAACCTGGTATACCTGCCTTGGAATTACTAAATGTTGTAATGCTTATTGAAAGCTAGTATCAGATTATGCCTTTTTCTATTTTTTTGAGACAGTACTTGCTCTGTTGCCCAGGCTAGAGTACAGTAGCACAATCTTGGCTTACTGCAACCTTCACCTCCTGGGTTCAAGTGATTCTCCAGCCTCAGCCTCCCAACTAGCTGGGATTATAGGCACGAATCACCAAGCCTGGCTAATTTTTTGTTTTGTTTTTGTTTTGTTTTTTGTTTTTTGTTTTTTTTTTGAGATGGAGTCTCGTTCTGTTGCCCAGGCTGGAGTGCAGTGGCATGATCTCGGCTCACTGCAACCTCCGCTTTCCGGGTTCAAGTGATTCTCCTGCCTCAGCCTCCTGAGTAGCTGGGATTACAGGCATGTGCCACCACGCCTAGCTAATGTTTGTATTTTTATTAGAGACAGGGTTTCACCATGTTGGTCAGGCTGGTCTTGAACTCCTGACCTTGTGATCCACCTATCTCGGCCTCCCAAAATGTTGGGATTACAGGCGGGCCTTGTTTTGTTTCTTGAGATGGAGTATTGCTCTGTTGCCTAGGCTGGAGTGCAATGGCGAGATCTCGGCTCCCTGCAACCTCCGCCTCCCGGGTTCAAGCCATTCTCCTGCCTTAGCCTCCCAAGTAGCCTCCAAAGTAGCTGGGACTACAGGTATGTGCCACCACGCCTGGCCAATTTTTTTTATTTTTAGTAGAGACAGGGTTTTGCCATTTGGCCAGGCTGGTCTCAAACTCCTGACCTCAGGTGATCTGCCCACCTCAGCCTCCCAAAGTGCTGGGATTACAGGTGTGAGCCAATGTACTTGGCCTGATTATACCATTTTTGTTCCCTAGAATTAAAACACTAGGTCAGGTTCAGTGCCTTTTTTTTTTTTTTTTTTTTTTTAACTTTTTAGACTGAACTTGCTCTGTTGCCCAGGCTGGAGTGCAGTGGCACAATCTTGGCTCACTGCAACCTCCACCTTCTGGGTTCAAACAATTCTTCTGCCTCAGCCTGTCAACTAGCTGGGATTACAGGTGCATGCCACCATGCCTGGCTAATTTTTTTTTTTTTTTTTGCGGGGGATGGAGTCTCACACTGTCACCTAGGCTGGAGTTCAGTGACATGATCACAGCTCACTGCAGCTTCCATCTCCCAGACTCAAGTGATCCTCCCACCTCAGCTTCCCAAGGAGCTGGGACTATAAGGTGCATGCCACCAGTTCTGGCAAAGTTTTTGAATTTTTTGTACAGACAGGGTCTGGCCATGTTGCCCAGCATGGTCTTGACCTCCCAGATTCAAGAGATCTGCCTGCCTCTGTCTGCCTCAGCCTCCCAAAGTGCAGGGATTACAGGTGTGAGCCATTGCACTCAGCCTAATTGAAAAGTTTTGACTTGCTAATTCTGTAGTGTGCTTAATATGTGGTTAATAGCCACTACAGTTAAAACTACAATTAAATATGTAATTCTGACTTTTTTTTTTTTTGAGACAGAATCTAGCTCTGTTGCCCAGGCTGGAGTGCAGTGGTGCGATCTCGGCTCACTGCAACCTCCACCTCCTGGATTCAAGTGAATTCTCCTGCCTCCCGGGTAGCTGGAATTACAGGCACCCACCACCATGCCCAGCTAATTTTTGTATTTTTAGTAGAGACGGGGGTTTCACTGTGTTGGCCAGGCTAGTCTCGAACTCCTGACCTTGTGATTAACCCACCTTGGCCTCCCAAAGTGCTGGGATTATAGGTGTGAGCCACCGCACCCGGGCCTGTTTTATGCTTTTAATTTACTTAGAAAAATTAAATGTCCAAGTCAGATCTGGCTAAAAATTTCTTTTGTTATGTTTTGTTTTTGAGATGGAGTTTCACTCTGTCGCCTGGGCAGGAGTCCAGTGATGCGATATCGGCTCACTGCAACCTCCACCTCCTGGGTTCAAGCGATTCTGCTGTCTCAGCCCCCGGAGTAGCCGGGACTACAGGTGCGTGCCACCATGCCCAGCTAATTTTTTGTATTTTTAGTAGAGACGGGATTTCACCATGTTGGCCAAGCTGGTCTCGACCTGACCTCAGATGATCCACCCGTCTCAACCTCCCAAAGTGCTTCAATTACAGGCATGAGCCACCACGCCCGGCCTAATCTGGCTAAAATTTAATGTCACAGAATTAGGGTTAGGGTTAGAGAGAACTCTAATCTTTCAAAGGATGGATACACTGAAAACTATGGTTTTTGTTTTGATTTGTTGAGGAACCATATGCTTCTGTCAGATTTATTCAGTTTTGTTACGTTTTGGAGATATTTAGATTAATGATTAGGATAAATGATAGCTATCGAAGATTCACAGATTATTAGCACAGGAAGGGCGTTATCCCTGTCAACTCTCAGCTGGGTTCATGAATCCTTGTAATAAATCCTTGGTGCATGTTTGTTCACATTTGCTTTATCACTTGCAGTGACTTGAAGTCACAACCTAGGTGAGGGGATAGCTTCAGATTTTTAGAAAGCATCTTTGTGGTAATGTATAAATATTTCTTTTTTTTTTTTTTTTTTTTTTTTTTTTTGAGACGGAGTCTCGCTCTGTCGCCCAGGCTGGAGTGCAGTGGCCGGATCTCAGCTCACTGCAAGCTCCGCCTCCCGGGTTCGGGCCATTCTCCTGTCTCAGCCTCCTGAGTAGCTGGGACTACAGGCGCCCGCCACCTCGCCTGGCTAGTTTTTTGTATTTTTTAGTAGAGACGGAGTTTCACCGTGTTAGCCAGGATGGTCTCGATCTCCTGACCTCGTGATCCGCCCGTCTCGGCCCCCCAAAGTGCTGGGATTACAGGCTTGAGCCACCGCGCCCGGCCATGTATAAATATTTCATGTAAAATACTTTAGAATAATTTAGACATGGGTGATTAAATCTGTATAAATAATCAAATTGTGTAACTATATATCATGAAATGTAAATTGTTTCTAAAAGTAATCATAACAAGCTCCCCATAACATTAATGGAACTGTTTTGCCCATCAGAGACTTAATGTTAAGAACTGTAAATTCAGGCTGGGTGCTATGGTTCACATCTGTAATGCCAGCACTTTGGGAGGCCAAGGTGGGAGGCTCACTTGAACCCAGGAATTCAAAATCAGTCTGGGCAACATAGCAAGACCCCATCTCTTAAAAAAAAAAATTAGTCTAGGTGAAACTGAGACCTTGTCTCTTTAAAAAAAAAAAAAAAAAAAAAAAGAACCATAAATTCAAGGCTAGTTTGGCCAGATGTCACTTAGTTTATGTACTTATAGGGAAAGATTTAACTTTTTTTTTTTTTTGCTCTCATGCTGTTTTAGATAAATGAAATAAACACAGAAATTAACCAGCTGATTGAAAAGAAAATGATGAGAAATGAGCCCATTGAAGGCAAACTCTCACTGTATAGGCAACAGGTAAGAACATTCTTTTGGCTCACATATATAGATCTGTAAGCATATTCGTGAACCACTGGCTGTGTTATCTATAGTCTTAAAGTGAGAAGGAAGTAGAGAATAAATGTTGTTCTGTCACTGCTAATCTCCAGAGTATATCAAAGAATTAGTGGAAAAGCCACAAAAGATGCTTATTCAAGTTTGAAATTTGATACTTCTAATAATGCTTAGTTTCCTCAGCATGTACAAACTGTGGTAATAGAGCTATTTGTGTTTGTATCTGTGACTGTGGAATTTATTTTTAAAATGAAAACTTACCTTAGGTGGTATAAGTAAAAACATTTATAATTTTTAATGAGTTAATAAAAGTATGCTTTTTCAGGTTTAAAGTTAGTTTGCCAGTGTAGAATAAATTAAATTTTAGTGCTAAAGCATTTATTATTTTATCCACAACTAAATTGTCACTTAGTTTTGAGGGTACTTACCTTGTTTTATATTTTTATAAAAGATTGAAATGAAGGCCATGGCTTATCTGAAAAGAACCCAGGCGGGAGGATTTTAGTGTGAAGAGCATTCTATAACCACAGAAAATACTAAGCTACATAACAAAGCATTATTTAAGGACATTAGAATTTTTTAAAACCTTTATAATGGAAAATTTCAATCAATTACAAAGGTAGAGGCAAATTGTTCAATAAACGCTCATGTTTCCCTGAGCTACAGGGTTCAGGGCCATTCTTGTTTCTTCTATACTACCAACCCCAACTGTATTATTTTGAAGCATATCTTAGAGTTCATCATATCATTACATCTATAAATATTTAAGAATATATATCTAGCCGGGCGCGGTGGCTCACACCTGTAATCCCAACACTTTGGGAGGTCGAGGCGGGTGGATCACGAGGTCAGGAGATCGAGACCATGGTGAAACCCTGTCTCTACTAAAAATACAAAAAATTAGCCGGGCGTGGTGGTGGGCGCCTGTAGTCCCAGCTACTCAGGATGCTGAGGCAGGAGAATGGCGTGAACCCGGGAGGCAGAGCTTGCAGTGAGCCAAGATCACACCACTGTACTCGGCCTGGGCGACAGAGCGAGACTGTCTCAAAAAAAAAAAAAAAAAAAAAAAAAAAACCATCAAGAATATGATTACTACTGAAAATTGGTTTTTAGTTCATTTTGTCCTTGAGGTATATATTCAGAGACGTTTCTAGCATCTATCCCTGTGCTTCCACCCTATTCTTTCCTTCCCACATAGGTTATTTTTTAAATTTCACACTTTATTATTCCATTAGAAATATTATATAGATGTATATACTCATATCTCACTTCTTAGGGAAAGAAGAACATATTAAACACTTTTCTTCTCCTTGCATTTTTTTTCTTCTTAACAATATATGCTGGTGACCATTCCATAGTAGAAAACCTTTTATTCCTTTTTAAAAATAACTTGATTGAGATATAATTCACATACCATACAATTTACCCATTTAAAGTGTACACTTCAGTGGTATTTTAGTGTATTTATAGAGTTTGTGCAACCATCACCACGATCAATTTTAGAACAATTTTATCACCCCTAAAATAAACCCCAAACCCATTAGCACCCACTTTCCATTTCTCCCCCAAACCCCCAATTTCAACTGATTTGAGACCAAATCAGTCTCTATAGATTTGCCTGTCATGCACATTTCATATAAATGGAATATTTTAATATGTTATTCCTTGTCATTGGCTTCTTTCACTTAGCATAACATTTTTAAAGTCCATCCATGTTGTAGTATGTATATCAGTACATCATTCCTTTTTATTGCTGAATAATACTCCATTGTATAGCTGCATCATATTTTGTTTGTCCATTCATTGGTTAGTGGGCATTTAGGTTATTTTCACTTTTTGGCTATTATGAGTAATGCTACTACGAACATTCTTATACAAGTTTTTGTGTGGATATATGGGATTTTAAAATTATTTTCTAAATTGACAAATACAAATTGTTTATGTTTATGGTATGCAACCTGATGTTTTGAAATCATAGAATAGCTAAATCGAACAAATATATGCATTACCTCACATACTAATTTTTTTGTGGTGAGAACATTTAACATCTATCCTCTTAACAATTTTCAAGTGTAAGGTACATTAACTATAATTACATTATACAAAGATCTCTTGAATTTATTCCCCCAACTGAAATTTTGTATCCTTTGACCAGTATCTTTCCAATCTGTATACCTCCCTAATCCCCTGAAAGCCACCATTTTACTCTTCTGCTTCCATGAGTTCAGCTTTTTAAGATTCCTCATATGAGTGAGATCATGTAGTATTTGTCTTTCTGTGCCTGGCTTATTTCATTTAACATAGTGTCCTTCAGGCTCATCCATGTTGTTGTAAATGACAGGATTTCCCTCTTTTTAAAGGCTGAATAGTATTCCATTTTGCATATACCACATTTTCTTTATGTATTCATTCACTGATGGATACATGGGTTGAGTCCATATGTTGGCCATTGAAATTAATGCTGCAATGACAATGTAAATGCAGATATCTCTTCAATATACTGATTTTTATTTCCCTTGGATATATACACACTAGTGGGATTGCTGGATTATATGCTAGTTCTATTTTTAACTTTTGAGGAACCTCCATACTGTTTTCTATAATGGCTATACTAATTTACATTCCCATCCACAGTGTACCAGAGTTCCCTTTTCTTCACATCCTCACCACCACTTGTTATCTTGTGTCATTTTGATAATAGCTATTCTAATAGTTATGAGGTGATAGCTCATTTTTAAATTTACATTTCCTTGATGATTAGGGATGCTGAGCATTTTTTCATATACCCATTGGCCATTTGTATGTCTTTAATAAATGTCTCTTTCAGTTATTTGCCCATTGTTTAATCAGGTTATCTATTTTTTTTGATATGAGTTGAGTTCCTTATATATTTTAGATATTAACCCCATTTTTGAATTGGGTTGTTTGGTTTTTTGTTGTTGGGTTTTACGAGTTCTCTGTATATTCTGGATTTTTTTTTCTCAGAGATAGGGTCTCACTCTGTTGCCCAGGCTGGAGTGTGCCATCATAGTTCACTGCAGCCTTGAACTCCTGGGCCCAAGTGATTCTCCCTCTTCAGCCTCCCAAGTAGCTGAGACTACAGGTACCTGCCACTGCACCTGGCTAATTTTCTATAGAGATGGGATCTTTCTACAGTGCCCAGTCTGGTCTTCAGTCCCTTCAAGAGATCCTCCCGCCTGGGCCTCCCAAAGTACTGGGATTATAAGTATCAGCCACTATGCCTGGCTTATTCGGGATGTTAATCCCTTATCAGATACATGATTTGCAAATATTTTCTCCCATTCTGTGTGTTGCCTTTTTACTCTGTTGACAGTGTCTTTTGATGCACAAAAGTTTTAAATTCTCATGAAGTCCAATTTGTCTAATTTTTTCTTTTGTTGCCTATGCTTTTGATGTCATATCCAAGAAATCATTGCTAAATCTGGTGTTGTGAAACATTTACCCTATGTTTCCTTCTAACAGTCTTATGCTGTTCCCTAACAGTAATGCTGGCCTCAGAGAATGAGTTAGGAAGTTATGCTACTCTTCAACTTATTGGAAAAGTTTGAGAAGGATTTGGTGTTTGTTATTTTTTACTTTTTTATTTTTGAGACAAAGTTTCGCTCTTGTTGCCCAGGCTGGAGTGCAATGGCGTGATCTTGGCTCACCACAACCTCCGCCTCCCAGATTCAAGCAATTCTACTGCCTCAGCCTCCTGAGTAGCTGGGATTACAGGCATGCACCACCACGCCAGCTAATTTTGTATTTTTAGTAGAGACAGAGTTTCTCCATGTCTCTACTAAAGGTCAGGGTGGTCTCGAACTCTCGACCTCAGGTGATCCACCCGCCTCGGCCTCCCAAAGTGCTGGGATTACAGGCGTGAGCCACCGCGCCCAGCCTGGTGTTCGTTAATTTAAGTGTTGGGTGGAATTCACCAGTGAGGCCATCAGGTCCAGGGCTTTTCTTTGTTGGGAGATTTTTTTTTTTTTTAGACAGAGTCTCGCTCTGTCACCTAGGCTGGAATGCAGTGGCGCAATTTCAGCTCACTGCAACCTCTGCCTTCTGGGATGAAGCAATTCTCTGCCTCAGCCTCCCAAGTAGCTGAGATTATAGGCGCCTGCCACCACCCTTAGCTAATTTTTCTGTTTTTTTTTTTTTTTTTTTTTTTGAGACGGAGTCTGGCTCTGTCGCCCAGGCTGGAGTGCAGTGGCCGGATCTCAGCTCACTGCAAGCTCCGCCCCCCGGGTTTACGCCATTCTCCTGCCTCAGCCTCCCGAGTAGCTGGGACTACAGGCGCCCGCCGCCTCGCCCGGCTAGTTTTTTTGTATTTTTTTAGTAGAGACGGGGTTTCACCGTGTTCGCCAGGATGGTCTCGATCTCCTGACCTTGTGATCCGCCCGTCTCGGCCTCCCAAAGTGCTGGGATTACAGGCTTGAGCCACCGCGCCCGGCCAATTTTTCTGTATTTTTAGTAGAGACAGGGTTTTACCATCTTGGCCAGGCTGGTCTTGAACTCCTGACCTTGTGATACACCCACCTTGGCCTCCCAAAGTGCTGGGATTACAGAGCTTGCAATGAGCTGAGATCATGCCATTGCACTCCAGTCCGGGCAACAGTGCGAGACTCCCATCTCAAAAAAAAAATGTATTTTTGGCCGGGTGCGGTGACTCACGCCTGTAATCCTAGCACTTTGGGAGGCTGAGGCAGGCAGATCACATGAGGCCAGGAGTTCGAGACCAGCCTGGCCAACATGGTGAAACCCTGTCTCTGTTAAAAATACAAAAATTAGCCAGGCGTGGTGATACATGTCTGTAATCCCAGCTACTTGGGAGGCTGAGATGGAAAAATCGACCCTGGGAGGCAGAGGTTGCAGTGAGCCAACATCATGCCTCTGTATTACAGCCTGGGTGGCAGAGGAAGACTCTGCCTCACAAAAAAAAAAAAAAAGAAAGAAAGAAAAAAGAAAACATGTATTTTTAATTTCCACAAGTTTGTTAATTTACCAGTTTTGTTTCTGTTAATGATTTCGAACTTCATCCCATTGTAGTCAAATAAGATACTCTGTATGATATCTATCTTTTGAAATCTACTGAAACTTTTTTTTTTTGGACACAGTCTCACTCTGTCACCCAGGCTGGAGTGCAGTGGCGAGATCTCAGCCTCTATATGTCTCAGTTTTCTATATGTCTGCTAGATCTAGTTGGTTTATTTTGTTGTTTAAGTCCTGTATTTTCTAACTTATATTCTGCTTGTTCTATCCATTATTGAGATTGAATGTTGAAGTCTGAAACTATTATTATACAATTGTCTTTTTCTGTGTTCAATTCTGTCAGTTTTAGCTTCATATATTTTGATGGTCTGTCATTAGATGTGAGAATGTTTATAATTGCTTATAATCTTGCTGTATTGAACCTTTTATTAATAATGTCCTTCTTTGTCTCTTGTACTCTTTTAAAATTTAAAGTTATTTCATCTGATATTAATATAGTCACCCTGTTGTCTTTTGTTTATTATTTGAATGGAATATCTTTTTCCATCCTTTCACTTTCAATTTAGTTATGTCTTTGGATCTAAAATGAGTCTCCTGTAGACAGCATTACTTGGATCATGTGGTTTCTTGGGGGTTTTTTTTTGAGACGGAGTTTCGCTCTTGTTGCCCAGGCTGGAGTGCAATGGCATGATCTCAGCTCATTGCAACCTCTGCCTCCCTGGTTCAAACGATTCTCCTGCATCAGCCTCCTGAGTAGCTGGCGCTTGCCACCACGCCCAGCTAATTTTTTGTATTTTCAGTAGAGACGGGGCTTCACCATGTTGACCAGGCTGGTCTTGAACTCCTGACCTCAGGTGATCTGCCCGCTTCGGCCTCCCAAAGTTCTGGGATTACAGGCGTGAGCCACCGCGCCCGGCATGGATCACATGTTTTTTATCCATTCTGCCAATCACTGTCCTTTCATTGGATAGTCAATCTATTTATATTTAAAGTGATTACTGATAAACAGCAACTTCTGTCATTTTGCTATTTGCTTTCTATATGCATTATAGCTTTTTTGTCCCTCATTTCCTGCTTTACTGTCTTTTGTGTTTAGTTGATTTTTTATAGTGAAATGTTTAAATTCCTTTCTCATTTCCTTTGTGTATATTCTATAGCTATTTTCTTTGTGGTTACCATGGGGATTACATCCTAAAGTTCTATCACTGTGATTTGAATTTATACAAGTTGAACTTCAATAACATATAAAAACTCTGCTCCATTACAGCTACATCCCCACCCCTTTGAGTTGTTCATGTCACAAAATGACATCTTTACACATTGTGTGCCCAAAAACATAAACTAATAACTCTTTTAAATGTGTTAATCTCTTAAATTATATACAAAACAAAATGTGGAGTTATAAACCAAAATTACAGTAATACTAGCCATTCAGCTATTAATAATTGTGTTGTTTTAAATGTATAGTCTCTTAAATTATGTAGAGAACAAAAAGTGGATTTACAGACCATTGTTACACTAATACTAGCTTTCATAATTGCTCATGTATTTGCCTTTATTGAGATCTTTCTTTCTTATACAGCTTTGTGTTACTTCCTAGTATCTTTTCACTTCACCTTACAGGACTTATTTGAGCATTTCTTCCAAGGCAAGTGTAGTTTTAACAAAGTCTCTTAGCTTTTGCTTATCTGGGAATGTAGCTTTTGTTTATCTGGGAATGTTTTAATTTATTCCTTACTTTTTTTTTTTTTTTTTTAGAGATGAAGTCTCACTTCATTGCCCAGGATGGAATGCAGTTGCATGATCTCCACTCACTGCAATCTCCACCTCCTGGGTTCAAGCAGCTCTTCTGCCTCAGCCTCCTGAGTAACTGGGACTACAGGTGTGCATCACCACGCCCAGCTAATTTTTGTATTTTTAGTAGAGATGGGGTTTTGCCACATTGACCAGGCTGGTCTAGAACTCCTGACTTCAAGTGATCTACCTACCCCAGCCTCCCAAAGTACTGAGATTATAGGCATGAGCTACCACACCCAGCCTCTCCCTTACTTTTGAAGGACAATTTTGCCAGATATATGATTGTTGGTTGACAGTTCTTTCTCTTAGCATCTTGATATATTATCCCACTGCTTTCTGGCCTCCAAAGTTTCTGATTAGAAATACGCTGATCATCTTAATGAGGATCTCTTGTATGTGACTAGTCAGTCTCTTGATGCCTTCAGAATGTTCTTTGCCTTTGGCTTTTGACAGTTTGATTTTGTTGTTGTTGTTGTTGTTTCAGGAGTAGAAGTTTATTTTAAAAGGCCTTAGAGGCCAGGCGTGGTGGCTCACGCCTGTAATCCCAGCACTTTGGGAGGCTGAGGCAGGCAGATCATGTGGTCAGGAGTTTGAGACCAGCCTGGCCAATATGGTGAAACTCCATCTCTACCAAAAAAACACAAAAATTAGCCTGGGGTGGTGGCGTGCGCCTATAGTTCTCGCTACTTGGGAGGCTGAGGCAGGAGAATTGCTTGAACCTGGGAGGCGGAGGTTGCAGTGAGCCAAGATCACGCCACTGCACTTCAGCTTGGGCAACAGAATGAGACCCTGTCTCGAAAAATAAATAAATAAATAAATAAATAAATAATCATCATAATAAAAGGCCTTAGAACAGAAAAGAAAGGAAGTGCACTTGGAAGAGACCCAAGCAGGCACATGAAGTTTAAAGAAAGAAGGTCAAGCACCAACAGTTTGATTTTAATGTATCTCAGTGTGTGTTCTTTCAGTTCATCTTTCTTGGAGTTTATTCTGCTTCTTAGATGTTTATATTTATATTTAATCAAATTGATGAAGTTTTCATACATTATTTCTTCATATATTCTGTCTGTCCCTTTCTCTTTGTCTTTTCTTTCTGGGACTCCCACAGTGCATATACTGGCCTACTTAATGGTATCCCACATGTCCCTTAGGCTCTGTTCACTTTTCTTCAATATTTTTCTCTTTCTATTTCTCAGACTTGATAATTTCCATTGACCTGTCTTCAAGTTCATGGATTCTTTTGTCTGCCTTCCCAAATCTGCCTTTGAATCCCTCTAGTGAATTTTTAATTTCAATATTGTACTTTTTAGCTCCAGGATTTCTTTTTCCTTTCTCTTTAGGTTTTCTCTGTATTTGGCATTTCCATTTTGTTAATACATTGTTTTCTTGATGTTCTCCACATCTTCGTGAGTTCTTTAAGCATCTTTAAGACAGTAGTTTTAAAGTCCTTATCTAGTTGATATGCCATCAGGTCTCTTTCAGAGAACTTCTATTGATTCATTTTTTTCCTCTGTTTTTATTTTTATTTTATTTTATTTTATTTTTTTGAGACAGAGTCTCACTCCATTGTCCAGGTGGAGTGCAGTGGCACAATCTCAGCTCACTGCAACCTCCACCTCCTGGGTTCATGCAATTCTCCTGCCTCAGCCTCCTGAGTAGCTGGGATTACAGGCTAATACAAAAATTAGCCATCACACCTGGCTAATTTTTGTATTTTTAGTAGAGACAGGTTTCACTATGTTGGCTAGACTGATCTTGGAACTCCTCACCTCAAGTAATCCAACTGCTTTGGCCTCCCAAAGTGGTAGGATTACAGGCATGAGCCACCGTGCCTGGTCTATTTTCAAATTTTTTTAACAATTTTATTCTAAAAAATAGAAACAGGGTGTCATTATGCTGCTCAAACTGGTTTCAAACTCCTGGCCTCAAGGGATCCTTCTGCCTTAGCCTCCCAAAGTGTTGGGATTATAGGTGTAAGCCACTGTGCCTGGCCTCATATTTTTCCTTTAGATGTATCATATTTTATTGTTTCTTTTTATGCTTTGTGATTTTTTTTGGTTGAAAAGTGGACATTGGAATCTCATAATGTAGTAACTCTGGAAATTAGGTTCTCTCTTTTCCCAGGGGTTTACTGTTTTTTTGTTATTGTTTTTGTTTTTTTGATTGGTGTAGACTGGGCCAAAGAATAGGCTAAAGTGTAAAGTTAAGATAGGGTGGGCACAGTGGCTTATGCCTACAATGTCAGCACTTTGGGAGGCCAAGATGAGTGGTTGAGCTCAAGAGTTTGAGACTAACCTGGGCAACATGGCAAGACCCTGTCTCTACTAAAAATGCAGAAATATAGCTTGGTGTGGTGGTGTGTACCTGTGGTCTCAGCTACTCACCAGGCTGAGGTGGGCAGATTGCTTGAGCCTGGTAGGCGGAGGTTGCAGTGAACCAAGATTGGGCCACTGCACTCCAGCCTGAGTGACAGAGCCAGACCCTGTCTCAAAAAAAAAAAAAAAAAAATTAAAAAAAAAATTATCTCAGGTCTTTTCTGAGCCATTGCATTTCCCTGGACATGTGTGGTCACTTTCTAAATTTTCCCATATATGCAGTTGCTTTTTAATGTCTTAGTCTTAAATGTCTGGTTTCCAAAAAGGGAGAATGGGAAAAATTAAAGGGACAGAAAAAAGGATCCGGACCTATAAATCCTCTAGAAGTCACTTCAGTCAGAGGGGGAGGGACTTGTAATAATGGTGGAAGATGCAACAACAATGGCCTCCCTCTCTTTGTCTGCACCTCTGTGATCAGAAGTAGCACTCAGGTCACAGATCCCCAGTATTGGAAGACTAGGTCCTTTCTGTTCACTCTTGCTCCAGCAAGCTGTGTGCACGCTGCACCAGGAACATGTGTTTGGGGCTAGGGGTGGGAGATGAAACCTGCTACTGTGCTAAGGGCTGAAATTGATTGAAATTAGCCTCACTTTGCTGTCCAAGGTTTCCACTGGATGTTGCAAGCACTCAGTATTCCAACAATTACACTGGTAGAATCCGTGTGTTGTAATTATTTTGGAATACCAGAGCAATTGTTCACTAGGTGAGGAGACAGATTTCAGGTGCTTCCTGCTCCACCACCCTCTCAGAATCTCACCTCCTCAAACAGTTTCGAAACTAAAAGTAAAATTTATGCCTACATATTATATTAGTCAGGGTTATCCTAATCAACCATATATCCTATTGGTTAGTCAGAACTAATAGGATATAGGTATATATAAAAGAGAGTTTATTACGGAGAATTGGCTCACACAATTACAAGGCAAAGTCATGATAGACCATCTGCAAGCTGGAGAAAGAGAAAATCCAGTAGTGGCTCAGTCCAAAGCCAAAAGCCTCAAGACCAGGGAAGACGACAGTGTAGCCTTCAGCGTGCAGCCGAAAGGCCAAGAGCCCAAGGAAGCTGTTGGTGTAAGTCTCAAAAGCTGAAAAACCTGGAGTCTGATATTCAAGGACAGTAGGACAGGAAGCATCCAACATGGGAAGAACAAAGAGAGCCAGTAGACTCAGCAAGCAAAGCTATCCCACCTTCCTCTCCCTGCCTTGTTCTAGCAGCACTGGCAGCTGATTGGACAGTGCCCACCACATTGAGAGTGGGTCTTTGTCTCCCAGTCCACTGACTCAAATGTCAGTCTCCTCTGGCAACACCCTCATAGACACACCCAGAAAAAATGCTTTACCAGCCACCTAAACATCCGTCAATCCTGTCAAGTTGACACCTAATATTAACCATCACATGTATTTACTTTCATTTTTGCTTTTATAAATGAGGGCTTTTCTTTCCTTATGTCTTCCGACTGATTTTGTCTATGAAAGCTATTGATTTGGTTTCTGTAGTTTTTCTATTGATTCTTTTGGACACATAATTATATATAACATGCAAATTCCAATTTTTCCTGTCAAATTTTTATGCTTCTAACTGCTGTCTCATGTCTATTAGCTAATACTTTCAACGCAGTAATTAAACTGTGTAAAGGTAGTGGGCATTTTTTTCTTGTTCCTGAGTTTAGTGGGAAATACCCTCATATTTTTCTATTAAATAAGATCCTGGTTTGGGAATGAAGTTTATATTTATTTTATGTTACTTATTTTATTATTGAAGTATACCATCAATTCTTACACAGTTTGGTATTCTATCATTCCTTCTTCACCACTTTTTTTTTTTTCTCTTTTGAGATGGAGTCTCACTCTGTCACCCAGGCTGGAGTGCAGTGGTACAATCTTGGCTCACTGCAGCCTCCGCCTCCCACGTTCAAGGAATTCTCCTGCCTCAGCCTCTCAAGTATTTGGGACTACAGGTACACGTCACCATGCCTGGCTAATTTTTGTATTTTTAGTAGAAACAGGGTTTCACCGTGTTGGCCAGGCTAGTCTTGAACTCCTGACCTCAGGTAATCCGCCCGCCTTGGCCTCCAAAGTGCTGGGATTACAGGCATGAGCCACCATGCCTGACCCACTTTTTTTTTTTTTTTTTTTTTTGCTTTGAGACAGGGTCTCTGTCACTCAGGCTGGAGTGCAGTACATGATCATGGCTCACTGCAGCCTCAACCTTTTAAACTCAAATGATCCTCCCATCTCAGCCTGCCAAGTAGCTGGGACCACAGGTGTGCATCACCACACCCAGCTATTTTTCTTTTATTATTTATTTTTTTTTTAGAGGCAGGGTCTCACTATGTTGCCTAGGCTGGTCTTAAACTCCTGGGCTCAAGTGATCCTCCCACCTTGACCACCCAAAGTGCTGGGATTACAGACGTGAGCTATTGCACCCAGCCTCCTTCATTGTTTAAGCTAGAATAGTTCTATGGAGTGAAACATTCCTTCATCATCACCTGTCTTTTCATTTTTTTTAAAAAAAGGACAATAGAATTTTTAAAGGATTTGTGCTAGAGATTTCGCTCCCCTGTCATATTTTCTTGAAAAATTATTTGTATCCTTTCTCTTAAGACAGATTGGCTAATGTTTTTCTTAAACTAGTACACCTATGGTTCATTTAAGGAAATCTCCCAACAGTTACTAGCTAATATAAAATGCCGCTAAGAGTAGCTATTTGCATTTTGTAAACATTTGTCTAATTCTGGTGAGTCAGATGTTTGAGTTTGAACCTGCATTTTATTTATTAGAATGGCCCAAATATAATAGATGTTTTAATATTTCATTTTAAAAATATGGATATTGAATTTAGTAAGATGACCCGTGTTGTAGTTTTGAGAAAGAAGCATTTTTTTTCTTCCAATAAAGGGAAACCCACCATGTAAAAATACAGTAGACTTGGTGTTACCGTCTATTGACTTGAACTAGGATGTATTTTCATTAGCATTTGAGTGTTATCTGAGAAGACTTTAATATTTTTCTTTTCCTTCTTTTTTTTTTTTTTTTTTTTTTTCCCGAGACAGAGTCTTGCTCTGTCACCCAGGCTGGAGCCCAGTGGCGTGATCTCAGCTTACTGCAACCTCCACCTCCCGGGTTCAAGCGATTCTCCTGCCTCAGCCTCCTGAGTAACTGGGATTACAGGCGCACACCACCATACCTGGCTAATTTTTGTATTTTTAGTAGAGATGGGGTTTCACCATGTTGGTCAGGCTGGTCTCAAACTCCTGACCTCGTGATCCGCCTGCCTCGGCCTCCCAAAGTGCTGGGATTACAGATTTGAACCACTGCACCTGGCCTAATATTTTTCTTATTAGCACATTTTTGTTTCTCTGCTGATATGTCTTACATTTTCAGAGCTTTGTCTTCCAAAGTGTTTGTAGGTTGGTATTTAATATACGTTGTATGTTCATATTCAGTATAATTGGTGATGATGAGTAGTAGGGCAAGGAGTATTGGTTAGGAGAGACCAAGCTGATATTGAAAATATAACTTGGTAAAATCTAAAAAATAGATAATTTCACAAGATAATAGGAAGCTGTTTGTATATCTTATTATATATTCATATTTAATGCTCAATCAGGCATCTATCATTTCCCGTAAAAAAGAAGCCAAAGCTGAAGAACTTCAGGAGGCCAAGGAGAAGTTAGCCAGCCTAGAGAGAGAAGCATCATTAAAGAGAAATCAGACCCGTGAATTCGATGGTACTGAAGTTTTAAAGGGAGATGAGGTAAGCTGAACCATTTCATGGGACAAGGGTATAAGTATTGTTTTTATGTGAAACTATTAGTGTGTTTGACTTTCTTAGTTTGAATGTTAATATTGGGAAGTTAATCTTATTTTATAAAACTTATTTAAAACTGAATAGTCTTTTTGCAATAATACTGAGATTTTTTTTTTCTTTTTCTTTTTCTTTTCTTTTTGAGATGGAGTTTTACTCTTGTCACCCAGGCTGGAGTGCGATGGCGGGATCTCTGCTCACTGCAACCTCCACTTACCGGGTTCAAGTGATTCTTCTGTCTCAGCCTCCCACATAGCTGGGATTACAGATGCCTGCTACCACGCCCAGCTAATTTTTGTGTTTTTAGTAGAGACAGGGTTTTACCATGTTGGCCAGGCTGGTCTCGAACTCCCGATCTTGGATGATCCGCCTGCCTTGGCCTCCCAAAGTGCTGGGATTACAGGCGTGAGCCATCACACCTGGCCATACTGAGAATTTCTTGATGTAAAATGGCAGATATGTTAGTGATTTTACGAGATACTATATTCCAAATTTTCACTTTTTTTTTTTTTTTTTGAGATGGAGTCTTGCTCTGTCACCCAGGCTGGAGTACAGTGGCGTGATCTTGGCTCACTGCAGTCACCGCCTTCTGGGTTCAAGTGATTCTCCTACCTCAGCCTCGTGAGTAGCTGGGATTACAGGTGGATGCCACCACACCCAGCTAATTTTTGTATTTTTGGTAGAAATGGGGTTTCACCATGTTGGTCAGGCTGGCAAACTCCTGACCTCATGATCTGCCCGCCTCAGCCTCCCAAAGTGCTGGGATTACAGGTGTGAGCCACCGTGGCTGACCCCAAATTTTCATTTCTTAATTAAGTGAATTTATATTGGATTTAATTATTATAAATATTAAATTATAAAAGTGAAAAACATTAGTAGCAAACAGATAATACAAAAATCTATATTTGTTGGTAAATGTATTTCCATAAAGGGCTAAGAAAATATCATTAAGTTATTTTGTCAGTAATGTATACTTGTCTGGTGGGACTGACATGATTAAGATGACCTCATCATAGAGGCTTACAAGTTTAAAAAAATACAATTGTATCTCACATTGCTATATACTTTAAATTTTGAACAATGCTTTAATAGCTTTTGTTTCATTTATCCTTCTGTCAGACTCATAAGATTAGTAGGACAAATAATATTTTTTATAGATGGCTAAACTCAAGCACCAAAAATATAGTTTTCCATCCTCTTTTCATAAAATTAGCCCAGGAATGAATGAATACATGAAGTCAAATATCTTAGCTTGGTGCTTTTTTAGCAAAATAAAGTGATAGGTCATATTTTAATTCCTAAACATTGTCTGGACTTTACCAATTTTTACAGGCTTTTAAATTTTGTATTAGCTATTAGATCTCAGCAAAAGCTATTGTGGAAAGCTACTCTTGTCCAAACCTCATTTTTGACTTTGAAAAGTTGTTGAATCCATACTGTTACAAATTGGCGTGAACCTTCACTGTGCCAAACAAATGAATTGTTCCCATAGTACCACTTTTCTCTGTGGTACTTCTGCTTGTACCCTCCCAATGTGCCTTTTAGCTTGTTGGGGAAGTAGTAGATTCAGGAAGTCAACATGTGATTGAAAAATTCCCTTGGCTTTTAACATCCACTTCCAAATTGTTTTAAGACATGGGAGGGAGTGTTTTAAATGATATTTGGAAGTCAACAGTGTATGCTTCGTGACATCCTTGCTGTCTGGAGAAAAAAAAGATTAATTATGCAGCAATTTCACTTTACAAGAGAGTATGCTACCTCCTGGCATTTTTATCTTTTCTTAAGAAAATGCTGCCTAAATGGCAAAAAATACTAATTGTTATGGCTGTATTTGGCATAAATAGTACTTATAATTCAGTATTAGATGTTCCCTCTGTGGAAATGTGAGGGAAAAAACCTAGTGCCAAGTTATTAGTCTTTATTTTTGAGAAATCATGGTGAACAGGAGAAGGATCTAGTGACAGGAAAAAAAAGCATTCTTTTTTTTAAGGGGAAAAAGATAGCATTTGGAAATGATAATTTTTGAACAATGTCTGGTCGGAAACAGAACAAATCAAGTAAGGTATTTGGCAGTTACCTAAAAGAACAGAAGGTATTGGGGAACATTAAGCATAATTTTATAAAGAACAAATCTTGGTATACCAATTTTATTTTCTACTTTGATAAAGTGATAGGCCATATGGACAAAATAAAAGAAGTTTCTTATATTTAAAATTATATAATACAGCTGGAGGTATAATTCACTGAGGTGCCTGATTTGGTATCACATGGTTCACTGAGGTTTCTGGTTTGATACCACACAGTAATCTCCAAAAAATCATATCCTTTGCCCCCCATCTGTTAACACAGTTGGTGAGAAGGTATTGATAATTAGTGGCATGGTGTTTGGAAAGAACACTATGCCAGGAATCGCACGCAAAATGAGGAAAGGGGGAATCATGTTTATTGAGCACTTTTTATACAAAGCTCTATGCCAGGTACTTTGCAAACAGATACTTTTTTACTTCTTGTAAAAGGTGTTGTTATCATTTCCCTTTCACAGTTGAGTGATGCTCAAGGAGTTTGCAGTTTCACACAACTAGTAAGTGGCCAAGCTAAAACCCAGGACCTCTCCAAGATCTGTTGACCTTGAACAAATTACTTGACCTCCCTGAGGCTTCTCTATCTGTAAAATGGGGCTGATTGCTCTTTATTATCTCTGGGAAAGGCACATGAAATAATAGATGCTAAAGCTTCTGAGAAACTCAAAGGCTCAGTCAACATATAACACCTGGCATCTGAAAGTAATCATTGCCGTGGGTGGTATGTTACTATGTGTGTGAGAGGCAGCATAGTGGAGTGGTGAAGAGTGGCTCTAGAACTTGGTTGTTTGAGTGCAAATCCTGGTTTTGCCACTTACCAGATGGTTGACCTTGGACGAGTTCCTTACCCTCTTTATGCTCAGCTGTAAAATGTGAATGTTTGTAGGATATAACTCCTAAAATTATTTTGAGGATTAATTGAACATGCTTAGAACAGCACTAGGCACATAGTAAATGCTCAGTGTGTTAGTTCTTAGTATTTGTATATTTTTGTCATTCACTTGGATGAAGAATTTGAAAGCTAGAAATAGAGTTTACAGCTTAAAAGGTGAAACTAGTATTTCTCAGACTGGGAGCAATTTAGTGGAAATAAATATGAAATAGTTTCTGTTTAGGAATAAATAATTTACACAAATTTAAGATAGAATAAGATAGCACTAATGAGAGTAATTTTAGCTGCCATTCTCTGAGCAGTTACTGCATGCTCAGTCTTGAAAGCTTAAAAAATACAGCTTTAGTGATGGTTATACAGCAACGTGAATGTACTTAAAGCCACAGAACTGTATACTTGAAAATGGTTAAAGCAGTAAATTTTATGTTATCTCACAATATACCCTAATTCATCCTCTTGGAAAGCCTCTGAAGTAAATATTACCTCCATTTTGTAACCTAAGAAACAGAGACATTGAAATAATTTGCCCAAAGTCACGTAGTTAGCAGGTAAGAGAATATTGCCATCCTAATGGCAATATTTGATTACCAGCAAATGTGAATCCTAAAATTTACCCATTCCAGTAGTGCCTTGGAGACGGCACCATTAGAATGGGTAAATTTTAGGATTCATATTTGACTCTAAAGAGGACTATACTGTGAACAATCATTAATTGGAAGTATTTATTTGTGGGAAATTATATGACAGCCATTTGTTTGGATATAAAACTTTATTCCTTGATTGTCCATATGTAGTTGTTTGATTGATCTTATCTTGGAAAAATTTAGGAACATAACGTGTTAATAAACATAAATGTAACAAGTTCTAGACGTATACAGTGATACAATGATTTATATTCATTTGTCATTTTCTTTTTAGAGGTCCATTAGCAGTTTTTAGTTTGGTGGTGAAGTATACATTTTGATGCTTCCTACTGCCATTAAAGTTAATATTCCAGATGTTACATACTGTCTAAGAGTTTTAGCTCTTCTGATTGCAGATGCTACAGACATTTTTTCTTTACTAGGCCTTTTTATTAGTATTTCATTGGTTTTCCTTATTAGTAAAAGATGAAGTTTCTAGAAGTACTTTCCCTCCATTGTACTTTATCATTTTAACATTTTATTTTCATAAAGTAAGACAGTACACAGGAATAAGCACAGGCATGTATTTATCTCTTACTCTGCCAGAGTCCTGACATAAGTAGGAATTGCTTGAACAGTTGAAATGATCTTCTCAGTGATAAAAGATACATTTTCCTACCCATCCAGTCAATCTTGATTTCTTTCTCTTCATACCAGTATTTGGAAGATGATAGAAACTACACTCTATTAAATGATTACATTTAGTTTAGTAATTACACCCTGCTAACGTAACTGAAAATAAATAGTAATGAATAATCATTTATGCATTTTTAAAAACTGTGTTAGTAATAGGTGATGTGTTGAATTGGCAAACAAAACCTGAATTCTACCACATTATATTTATTATAATCCCATTAATGGCATTTTGTTTAAGCACAGTGCCTCTATCTACCAAGATGATTCTGAACTATAATTCCATCATGTGTTTCAGGTTGACTATTTCTTCCAGCTTTTTGTCATATGCAAACTATTGATGGCTCTACAGCCAGACTGCTAAATCCAACTCCTGGTTCTACTACTTACAAGAAATGGGGTGTCAGGCAAGTCAGCTTAAACCCTCTGTGTGTCTCAGATCCTTTATCTGTAAAAACTGGGAATAGTAATTACAGCCAGGCACAGGCTCACGCCTGTAATTCTACCACTTCAGGAGGCCAAAGTGGGAGGACTGCTTGAGGCCAGGAGTTTAAGACCAGCCTGGGGAACACAGTGAGACCACATCTCTACAAAACAAAACAAAACAAAACAAAAAAAGAAAATTAGCTGGGCATGGTGGCTCGTGCCTGTAGTCCAAGCTTCTCAGGAGGCTGAGGTGGGAGGATCACTCGAGCCTAGGAGTTTCAGGCTGCAGTGAGCCATGATCACACCACTGCACTCTAGCCTGCGTGACAGAGTGAGATCCTGTCTCTGAAAAAAAAAAAAAAGAAAGAAACCTAAATAAAAAAAAAATTGTACTTACAGAGTTGTACAATGACATAAATGAGAATAATGTATATAAGAAGACTAGTATGATATCTGGCACATTGTAATTGCATAATTTAAAAAATTATTATTTATCTAAAATATTGATAATAATAAACAAATTAGGATAAAGGGCAAATCTCCATGGCATTTTTTGTGTGTACATTTCCTCAGAGATGACAGCAATCAAAATATTTTGAGACTATCAATTCAACCAGATTTATATTAAGATATACTTAAAATCCAATATAAAAACCTTTGAGATATAAAAACAGTAAAATATTCCAGCACAATGTGCTGTAATCCCAGCACATTGGGAGGCCAAGACGGGCGGATCACGAGGTGAGGTGATCGAGACCATCCTGGCTAACACGGTGAAACCCCGTCTCTACTAAAAAATACAAAAAACTAGCCGGGCGAGGTGGCGGGCGCCTGTAGTCCCAGCTACTCGGGAGGCTGAGGCAGGAGAATGGCGTAAACCCGGGAGGCGGAGCTTGCAGTGAGCTGAGATCGTGCCGCTGCACTCCAGCCTGGGCCACAGAGCGAGCCTCCGTCTCAAAAAAAAAAAAAAAAAAAAAAAAGAGACAGTCATGCCAGAGTCCCATGTGAGCGTGACTAAAATGGATGAAAAGTCTGGAAACTTTTCATATCAATAATTGATTATGTATTAACTGAAACAAAAGACTAGAGAAAGACACAGTGGGAATTGATTATGTATTAAGGAATAAAAGACTGAAGAACGACATAATAAATAGTTAAAGGATTATGAAAAAGATGGTGTTCAGAAAAAAATTAACATGCAGGCCTGAGACTGCTATCCCTAGAAAGGTCTGCTTGCAAAGTTGGCCCTTGGCTGGCATCTGGGGGAACTTGGTTCTTGGATGGATTCCTGCCATTCGCTGATAAGAATGGCTCACCTTGCCTAAAGTATATGAAGAGTGTGGTTTACGTCGAGTTCCTGCTTGCCTTTCCTTCCTCCCTCTCTCCCTCCCTGCCTGCCTCCCTCTCTCCCTCCCTGCCTGCCTGCCTCCCTCCCTCCCTCCCTTCCTTCCTTCCTTCCTTCGTTCTTTCTCTCTCTCTCTTTCTTTTTCTCTCTCTCTCTCTCTCCTCTTCCTGGAATATTGGTACAGGGTAGGCAGAATGTGCCTAGATGATCAGCTCCTAGTAAAAACCCTGGGAACTAAGTCTCCAATGAGCCTCCCTGATCATTTCATGTGTGTTGTTACAACTCATCGCTGGAGGAATTAATTATGCCCTTTGTGACTGCAGTGGGAGACAACTTTTAGAAGTTTGCACCTGGTTTCCTCCAGATTTCACCCCATGTGCCTTTTCCCTCTGCTGATTTTGCTTGGTATTCAGTGTAATAAATCATAGCCAAGAGTATGACTGTATGCTTTGAGTCCTCCCAGTGAATCACTGAATCTAGAGATGATCTTGGGGACCCCTGACACAGATGGATTAGTGGTTTTTGTTTGTTTGTTTGTTTATGAGAAAGCCAAATTAGGATCAACGAATGGTGATTAGAATGAAATATTTGATTGACTAGAGAAAAATGTCTACCACTTGAGCTTTCTTCAGTAATGGAGCAGGCTGACAGTCTCACTCTGTTACTCAGGCTGGAGTGCACTGGCATGATTTCAGCTCACTGCAACCTCCGCCTCCCAGGTTCAAGCGATTCTCATGCCTCAGCCTCCCAAGTGTCTGGGATTACAGGCGCCCACCACCATGCTCGGCTACATTTTGTATTTTTGGTACAGACGGAGCTTCACCATGTTAGCCAGACTGGTCTTGAACTCCTGACCTCAAGCAATCTGCCCACCTCGGCCTCCCAAAGTGCTGGGATCACAGGCTTGAGCCAGCTCACCCAGCCCAGATAAGGGACATTTTTGAAGTAATGTGTGCAGTAAGTAGAAGAACATTGGAGATCAGTATTTTGGGTGTTTTAATTTTTTTTTTTTTTTTTTTTGAGACAGAGTCTTGCTCTGTCACCCAGGCTGGAGTGCAGTGGCGCTATCTTGGCTCACTGCAAGCTCTGCCTCCTGGGTTCACGCCATTCTCCTGCCTCAGCCTCCTGAGTAGCTGGGACTGTAGGCGCCTGCCACCACGCCCAGCTAATTTTTTTGTATTTTTAGTAGAGACAGGGTTTCACCATGTTAGCGGGGATGGTCTTGATCTCCTGACCTTGGGATCTGCCCGCCTCGACCTCCCAAAGTGCTGGGATTACAGGCGTGAGCCACCCCGTGTGGCTGGGTTTTTTAATCTTAAAAAATCTGATTATGCCAGGTGTGGTGGTTCATGCCTGTATTATTTTTTAAATACCTGGTGGGAAACTTAAATTTGCCATTTAATCTGGTAGCCTTCAGCTACCTCTTTTGGTATGATTTTTGCTGTTTCATAGGCAGCAATCTAAGCTTGAAGACTTTCTCTCACTTACTGGAAGAACAAAGAATAGAACATGTGCCTCTTGTAGTAGTGCCAGTAGCTAGTGATTTTACCATCTTAGTCACCTTGATCTCTCTGATTCTCTGCTTTCATAATTTGAAAAAGCAAACAAAAAACCAGTCCCAATGATATACAGTACTAGTGCCCTTCCCAAAGTGATCATTTGTATGAATGCATGCCTTTGGGATCTGAATTTTTTTTTTTTTTTTGAGGCGGAGTCTCTCTCTGTCGCCCAGGCTGGAGTGCTGTGGCCGGATCTCAGCTCACTGCAAGCTCCGCCTCCCGGGTTCCCGCCATTCTCCTGCCTCAGCCTCCCGAGTAGCTGGGACTACAGGCGCCCGCCACCTCGCCCGGCTAGTTTTTTGTATTTTTTAGTAGAGACGGGGTTTCACCGTGTTAGCCAGGATGGTCTCGATCGCCTCACCTCGTGATCCGCCCGTCTCGGCCTCCCAAAGTGCTGGGATTACAGGCTTGAGCCACCGCGCCCGGCCCCGAATTTTTTTTTATAGCAACAAATGAACCTCTGGTTAAGGTTCCATTGGAACTCATGCAATGAAAGGTCACCCCTGGTTTATGGTGTATGGGTGTATTATAGTCCATTGTGTTTTCTCCCCTGACCATTACAAGAAGCTCAGCTGTTTTGCAGTTATAGCTACTTTTAAAATATGCTTGGTCAAGTAATATTTATAAGCAGCTTTAGAAAGGGCCAGCCAATTCATTCTACAGCTACTGACAGAAATCCTAGAGCTAAATTGGAAAGATTATGAAATCTTCTTAAAATACTTCAAAGAGAAGCACATTGAAGATAAGGGAATCCTGGCAAGATGTGCTGCAGCTGTCAGGTCCTGAAAAATTAGGAATCAAATTTTGACACTTGTAATTGAATCATCCACCCTTCTAAGTGAGCCCAGGCAAACCTGTGATATTTTTAGAACCTTTCAAATCACATTGTACTCTTTAGAGTTCATAGCAGGACCTGAGGCCCCTGAAATTTCCCAAGAGATGGAACAAAACAGAATCAAATAAATTTGGCTCAGTTCACTGTAATAGAAGTGTAGTGCATTATGCATGCAGTCTAGGTAATGCCACACTTTTAACCCCAAATTTTAAAACTTTTCATGGATTTTTTTTTTCTGGATAATTAACTGCTTGGACAGCAGTCGAAGCACCCATTAGAGATAGTAACAGCTGTGTGGTGGTGATTTGATTTATAATAGAAGCACAGAGACCTTGGATTGTGTGACTGTGCTCTACAGATGGATGTTCCTGTGTCACAAATTTCATTTAATACAGATTTCTACCCACATATATCATATTGATTATTACAGACTCTCTTAAAAGATTGAGCAGTTAACTAGCCACTACCATATGTAGATAATTACATTGCTTATGCTTGACTTGGTGAGATTTTCTAATTTACAGTTGAAAATGTGCCACTAACAGGTTAGAAAAGGTTAGGATAGTATTTGTATGTGTGTTTATATGGCACTAGTTGTGATGGGTGGTTTAAAAAGACTGTCATTTTAGCAGATTACAAAGGCTGCTTTGAAACATTTTCTCTTGCCTTAAAACAAACAGCAACTCTGAGACCAGACTTCAGGGAATCCAAATAATTTATTGGAGCGTGACATGATGGCCTTTTCAGGTTTTCTTCAAGTCAGAAGTTCTGTCTAGAGCACAAGACACTGACAAATGAGCAGAAAGACTGTGGCCTTTGTGTATATTCATGCCACTCCTAAACAGTTGGTTCTATCTCATCTCATGCCTAACTCCCTTGAGCCAATTCCTGTAGTTGTCTATGCTTATACATCATTTGATGAAATATCTGACAAAGATGTGATTTAATTAAGAAATGGAAAATAGCCTGGATGTTGTACTAACAGTATTTGAAAAGTGTTCATTCTAGTTATTTTTTTCTAACTTACTGAACTTTGGTAAGTAGTATTAATTTCTCTATGGGTTCCTAGTGCTTTTTTATTTTAAAAAATGGCTCTGGCTGGACGCAGTGGCTGATGCCTGTAATTCCAGCACTTTGGGAGGTCAAGGCAGGAGGATCACCTGAGGTCAGGCGTTCTAGACCAGCCTGGCCAACATGGTGAAACCCTGTCTCCACTAAAAATACAAAAATTAGGCCAGGTGCGGTGGCTCACGCCTGTAATCCCAGCACTTTGGGAGGCCAAGGCAGGTAGATCACGAGGTCAGGAGATCAAGACCATCCTGGCTAACACGGTGAAAACCCATCTCTACTAAAAATACAAAAAAATTACCCAGGCATGGTGGCAGATGCCTACAGTCCCAGCTACTCGGGAGGCTCAGGCAGGAGAATGGCATGAACCTGGGAGGCAGAGCTTGCAGTGAGCCAAGATCACGCCACTGCACTCCAGCCTGGGCGACAGAGCAAGACTCCATCTCAAAAAAAAAAAAAAAAAAAAAAAAAAAAATTAGCCGGGTCTGGTAGCTTGCCTGTAATCCCAGCTACTCGGGAGGCTGAGGCTAGAGAATCGCTTGAACCTGGGAGGTGGAGGTTGCAGTGACTCGAGATTGTGCCATTGCATTCTAGTCTGGGAGACAAGAGCAAGACTCCGTCTCAGAAAAAAAAAAAAAAAATGGCTTTGTGGTTCTTAAACAATATAAAGTGCTTATTATATGATAGTCTTTTTTTTTAAATTTATTTATTATTATTATACTTTAAGTTGTAGGGTACATGTGCATAACGTGCAGGTTTGTTACATATGTATACTTGTGCCATGTTGGTGTGCTGCACCTATCAACTCATCATTTACATCAGGTATAACTCCCAATGCAATCCCTCCCCTCTCCCTATATGATAGTCTTAAGTCTTCACAGCTAATTACTTTGAAAATCATTTTCATGCCAGATATTGAGGGAGAAAATTTACAGTAGGAGCAGCAATTCTTGTTTCACATAAATATCTAGAATGATGCCTGGAATCCATTAATTCTTTTGAGTTTTCTGATAAGCGAAAAACATTTATAAATGGTTACATTCTTAGAGAAATAAACTGCCTATCCATTACAGAAGCTAGCTCAGATTCTGATCATTACTCTTAAAGGTTGTAAAACATATTAAATACACAAAAGGAAAAAGAACATCTGTCAGTTTCCATTTTGATCACAAGGGAGCCGAGTCTTTAAAATTGATCCTGAAGCCAGAAGCTAGCACTGTAAAGCATTAGTCCATTACAAAAGAGATAAAGATTAGAGTTTCACACAACTGAGTACTCTCTCAGCACCTGCTAGCATAAATCACAAAGTATTAATCTTATTTGATCTCAGCATTTAAAATGATGGCTGCTCTTTCATAGAAGACTAACAGATTACAAATGTATATGGGTATAAATACATGGGTATTTGTACAAATGTATATGGGTAGTAATAGCTGCCATAATGGGCTTTCCTGCCCAGTGGCAAGCTTTGTAGTTCACTTTACTGACAAATTCGTTTGGTTTACCTGTTAACGATACACTATGGGAAGGTTTTTCCTTAATGTTCTAAGAATTTGTTGCTTACCTCCTATGCCTTTAAAAATTATTTTTTTCATTTATAGGCAAAGGTGACTGGCTGAGAGTTCTTTATAATATCTTGCCCAGCTACAGCAAAGGTTGAGTGGATTAATATCTTGGCACACCTGCAATGTTTGTGGCACGTGTGTGTACTGGAGCATACCCCATTTAGGAAGCTCTGCTCCGGAGCAGTGCTACTGAAAGTGTGGTCTGTAGACTAGTTTCAGTTCAGAGACTGTTAGTTTCTTCTAATCTGCAGCCATATAAATTGAGAGGAAACATTTAGAAACCCTTATAGTCATTTGACCTCAGTATTTTCATTATTTTACAAAAATATCCGATGAACAAATGTTTAGAAATTTTTTTAAAAACTGGTCCTTTATCCTTAACAGATAGTTTGAGAAGTCCTGCTACTCGTAGAAGTGGAGTTGGTGAGCCATAGAATATGTACAGTTTCTACTTCAGTAGACAAGCCAAGTTGTTTTCCAGACTGTTGCTCTAAATTACATATCTCGCTCTCTACTTCCTCCACATCATCACCAACACTTGATATTGAAAGATTTTTTTATTTTTGCCAATTGGGTAGGTGTGAAAATGGCATCTCATTGTTGTCTTAATTTTTTTTTTTTTTTAGATGGAGTCTCTCTCTGTTGCCCAGTATCTTCTCTGGCTTTGAGAAATTTGGCTCCCTTTTTCTATATTGCATTTATTTATTTGCTCAATCAGTTAACTTGCTTGTTTGCTCGATTTAAACAATCTATCAACTACTCCGGCCTCCTTCTTTACACACCAATTCTGTGCCCCTATCCCACCAACCACATTTTAACCCTCTGTGTCTATATTCCCCATGACTCCTCGCTCACCCCTCTGTGTCCTCAGCTGCCAGGCCTGCTAGCCTATGTCTCTGTGTGTTTCCTCAGCCCCTAACCCCATCATTGCATATCCTTAGCCATTCAGCCTTTTGATCTGTACTTCCATTAACTCCCCCTACTCCCCTGTGTCCCCAGTCACCAAGCTCCTGGTCCACACCTCTAATACAACTTCCCAAGTCCCCTCATTTCCCAGTATCCTCGACCTCTGAACCCTGTACCCCGCCATGCCTCTATGCAGCTCCCCAACCTTACTGGTACCTTCATGCAGCTCTCTTATCTACTGCCCACCTCTCCAGCCACCATTTTGACCCCTGTGAACCAGGAATGGAAGGGAAGAGGAGGGCAATTTTTACCCTTACTCTCATCTGAGTGTACAGCAGAGTTTACCAGAGGCTTCACAAATGATCAGGCCATTGCTCTGGCAGCTAATGGAATTAGTACTTGTGTTTTATAAGTCTGAAGATTTAGCTTCAATGTGTTCATCAGTTTTGGTTTTTGTATGACATTGAAGATTCAGAAATAACCTAAAATCCAAATGATAATTAAAAGAAACCACGAATGGAAGAAAAAACATTGATAATGTGTTTTCTTTGTTCTAATTAATTGTGGAATAGTAGAGCTCTTAGAATGCTTTGATGGCTACCTATTGCTTAATCATATGTAACTGATTAATCTGACCTAGACTACTCTTCCATTAGGTATTATATATAATGAATATCAAATAATAACCAATCAGCATAAAGCACACTCAGTAATTTGTAGGTTTGTTCTTTCATCAGAAACATTTATAGCTTTCAGCTTTTAAAAATAGTTCTGGAGCACAGCAAGATAGAGAAGGGGAAAATTGGCCTCTATATTACAGAGGATAGCAGATGAACAGGGTTGATTTCATTTTGGGCACTTTGCCTAGGACACTTTTAATAGCATATATAGTTACTCTAGGGATTCTGAATCTGTGGTTATGTCAGGCTTACACATTTATTCTTTAAAAGGAAAATTTGCAAGTTATTAGACTTCAGGTACATTAGTATGACTTAATTTTTTAATTTTTAAAGAAGTTTCTATAATGCAGTTATTGAAAATTTGTGGTGTGAGGGCTGGATTCCTTAATATTAAAACTAACCTAATCATGGATAGAAAAATATTTTAAACTTTCTTCTTCTAAAACACAGTGTGTTCCTCAGTTCTTTCAAAAATTTTTGTTTGTTTTTGTTTGGTTTGTTTGTTTTTGTTTTGTTTGTTTGTTTTTTTGAGATAGAATCTCGCTCTGTCACCCAGGCTGGAGTGCACTGGCACTATCTCAGCTCACTGCAACCCCCGCTTCCCAGGTTCAAGCGATTCTCTTGCCTCAGCCTCCCGAGTAGCTGGGATTACAGGCACACACCACCACGCCTGGCTAATTTTTTATATTTTTAGTAGAGATGAGGTTTCGCCACGTTGCCCAGGCTGGTCTCAAACTCCTGAGCTCACACAGTCCCCCCACCTCAGCCTCCCAAAGTGCTGGGATTACAGGTGTGAGCCACCGCACCTGGCCAACTCTTTCAAAGTTTAAGTCAAGTTTAAAAGATGTCTAAACTAGGAATTGGAAGTTTATTTAATGTGAAGAATTTTTAATCTTAATATTTTAAAGGAATGTTTGTATACTCAGGAATCAAGTATTTTAGAAAAAAAATTAAATTTTAGAGATGCTGTACTTTCTATTTTACTACTTTATAAGTTAGAATTATTGACCTTAGAATTTGCTTTAAAAATTGGAAGGAAAAGCCAGGCACAGTGGCTCATGCCTGTAATCCTAGCACTTTGGGAGGCCAAAGTGGGCGGATCACCTGAGGTCAGGAGTTCGAGACCAGCCTGGCCAACATGGTGAAACCCCATCTCTACTAAAAATGCAAAAATTAGCCAGGCATGGTGGTGCATGCCTGTAATCCCAGCTACCCGGGAGGCCGAGGCAGGAAAATCGCTGGAACCCTGGAGGCAGAGGCTGCAGTGAGCCAAGATCGTGACACTGCACTCCAGCCTGGGTGAGAAAGCAAGACTTAAGAAAAAAAAAATTGGAAGGAAAAATACCAATATGGGCTGGGCACAGTTGCTCATGCCTGTAATCCCAGCCCTTTGGGAGGCCAAGGTGAGTGGATCACCTGACGTCAGGAGCGAGAGACCAGCCTGGCGTGGTAGCAGGCACCTGTAATCCCAGCTACTTGGGAGGCTGAGGCAGGAGATTCGCTTGAACCTGGGAGGTGGAGGTTGCAGTGAGGGGAGATTGCGCCGCTGCACTCCAGCCTTTGAGACAAGAGCAAGACTCCATCTCAAAAAAAGAAAAATAACAATATGGTAATAGAGCTTGTGTTGGGATAGTGGCTTTGAGTGAACTTTTCCTTTTTTCTGTTTTCCAAAATTTCAACAATATGTTCATTACTTTTATTATTTATAAAATTATTTATTAACTATCCCCCAAAATTAGCTTTAAGAAGCAGTGGACATTAAAAAGGCTAAGATTCTTTTTTTTTTTTTTTTTTTTTTGAGACGGAGTCTCAGTCTGTTGCCCAGTCAGGAGTGCAGTGGCGCGATCTCATTGCAACCTCCGCCTCCCGGGTTCAAGCAATTCTTCTGCCTCAGCCTCCCAAGTAGCTGGGACTACAGGCACATGACTGGTCTTGAATTCCTGGACTCAAGCAGTCCCCCACCTCAGCCTCCCAAAGTGCTGGGATTATAGGCGTGAGCCAACTTGCCCAGCCAATATTATTTTATATAGTACAAAAATCTGGAAATTATTAGTAGTCTTAATACAGAAGAGGAAGTGTTTTTTTAAGTATTATGTTCTGTTTCAGAAATATCAGAAATTTCTGGCATTTTCTTCTGGCGTTTGCTTCTTACATTGAGCAATACTGTACAGTCATACATTGCTTAATGACAAGGATACATTTTGAGAAATGCACTGTTAGGCAGTTTTGTTGTTGTGTGAACATCATAGACCTTACACAAACCTTGATGATATAGCCTACTACACAACTAGACTGTATGCCATAGCCTATTGCTCCTAGGCTGCAAACTTGTGCAGCATGTTACTATACTAAATACTGTAGGCAACTGTAACAGAGTGGTAGGTATTATTTGTTTATCTAAATAGACCTAAACTTAGAAAAGGTACAGTAAAACTATGGTATTGTAGGCCAGGCACGGTGGCTCACGCCTGTAATCCCAGCACTTTTGAGGCCGAGTCCGGTGGATCACTTGAGGCCAGGAGTTCAAGACCAGCCTGATCAACATAGTGAAACCCCATCTCTACTAAAAATACAAAAATTAGCCAGGCATGGCGGTGGGTGCCCCTAATCCCAGCTACTCAGGAAGCTGAGGCAGGAGAATCACTTGAACCTGGGAGGCAGAGGTTGCAGTGAGCCAAGATGATGCCATTGCACTCTAGCCTGGGCAACAGAGTGAGACTCCATCTCAAAAATTATGTATATGATATTGTAATATTATACAAAGAAATCTTTCTTTCTTTCTTTCTTTCTTTCTTTCTTTCTTTCTTTCTTTCTTTCTTTCTTTCTCTCTCTCTTTCTTCCTTCCTTCCTTCCTTTCTCTTTCTTTCCTTCTTTCTTTTTCTTTTCTTTTCTCCCCTCTCCTCCCCTCTCCTCTCCTCTCCTCTCCTCTCTTCTCTTCTTTTCTTTTCTTTTCTTTTCTTTTCTTTTCTTTTCTTTTCTTTTCTTTTCTTTTCTTTTCTTTTCTTTTCTTTTGAGACTGAGTCTCACTCTGTTGCCCAGACTGGAGTGCAGTGGTGTGATCTCAGCTCACTGCAACCTGTGCCTCTGGGTTCAAGCGATTCTCTTGCCTCATCCTCCTGAGTAGCTGGGATTACAGGTGAGCACCACCATGCCCAGCTAATTTTTATATTTTTAGTAGAGACGGGGTTTCACCATTGAAGGAGGGGCAGGCACCATGTTGGCCAGGCTGGTTTCGAACTCCTGACCTCAAGTGATCCAACCATCTTGGCCTCCCAAAGTATTGGGATTACAGGCATGAGCCCCCACACCCAGCCTTGAATTCCTTTAAATATTATGCTACTTTGTTTGCTCTTCCAAACTCTAGTTGGTATTACTTAATAATGGGGTGTTTCCATTAGAGTTGTAACTTTTTTCCATTATTAGTTATAACTTTGATATCATGGGTAGGTAAATAGATAAATTAGATAACTACGAGTTTTCACTAACTTGGGATATTCTTAGCTTTTTAACATTTGGGATGGGTACCATCCCAGTGTCTCAGATGTCTGATAGCAATATATAGTCACAGTACATTTCTTAAGTGATAAATAGTAGCTACAAGTGTTGATGGTTCTGGTTGGCTATATTAGTCCCAGTAGTCCAATGGACTGCTACCAAAATAGTACAGTACATGAGATATACCATGATAAAACCACAACCAGAATTGTGGTCATTATCTCCTCCTTTTTCTTCTTTTTTAAGCCTTTTTATTTTTATAAGATTGTGTTTCTGTTTTCCTAATCCTTATTTGTAAAGTCTAAAATGAATAGCTTTTATATAAGGATTTAGAATATTTAAGGCCAGGCACGGTGACTCATGCCTTTAATCCAAGCACTTTGGGAGGCCAGGGTGGGTGAATCACTTGAGTAGAGGACTTCGAACCAGCCTGGGCAACATAGTGAAATCCCGTCTTTACAAAAAATGCAAAAATTAGCCAGGCGTGTTGCTCTGCACCTGTGGGCCTCCTACTCAGGAGGCTGAGGCAGGAGAATTGCTTGAGCCCAGGAGGTTAAGGCTGCAATGAACTGTGATCCCACCACTGCACTACAGCCTGGGCAACAGAGCAAATCCTATCTCGAAATATATATATATATACACACACATGCATACATATATATACACATAAATATTTTATATGTATACATATACATATACACATAATATATACATATATATGTACATATAATGAGTCAAAAAATTAAAAACACAAAATATTTAAACACTCTGGGTGACAGAGTGAGATTTGGTCTCAAAAAAATAAATAAATAAATATAGGAATTCATTTGGTAAGTACTGTTTATTATCTATTATGTATTTTTTTTTTTTTTTTTTTTTTTTTTTTTTATTTGAGACGGAGTCTCGCTCTGTCGCCCAGGCTGGAGTGCAGTGGCCAGATCTCAGCTCACTGCAAGCTCCGCCTCCCGGGTTCCCGCCATTCTCCTGCCTCAGCCTCCCGAGTAGCTGGGACCACAGGCGCCGCCACCTCGCCCGGCTAATTTTTTTTGTGTTTTTAGTAGAGATGGGGTTTCGCCGTGTTAGCCAGGATGGTCTCGATCTCCTGACCTTGTGATGCCCGTCTTGGCCTCCCAAAGTGCTGGGATTACAGGCTTGAGCCACCGCGCCCGGCCTATCATCTATTATGTATTAGGCACTGTGCCAGATACAGAGGATACAATGCAGAGTTGCTTAGAGCAAGATACTTGCAGGTCCTGCCCTCATCAAGCTTAAGGAATAGTGGGGAAAACAAATACTGAACTGAAATTTAAAATGGTGGCAATCGTTACACAGAACTGAATAGGCTCTGCAAATAAGTAACAGGAGTTTAACCTGGGTAGGGATGAAGACAGGAAGGTGGGGCTTGAGAAGTTTTCTAATAAAACTAAATTATTAAGTTATTATATCATTATTATATAATTATATAAAGTCTTATAATAAAACGAAATTATATATGTGTGACACATGTTGGGAAGTAGAAAAGAAAAAATGTTAATACATTGAGTTTATACAGATGTATGATATTTAGCTACTACTTTTCTATTCATTGGATTACATACTGTGTTTCTTTTACAGTTCAAACGATATGTCAGTAAACTTCGAAGCAAGAGTACAGTTTTCAAAAAGAAACATCAGATAATAGCTGAACTTAAAGCTGAATTCGGTCTCTTGCAGAGGACTGAAGAACTTCTTAAGCAACGTCATGAAAATATTCAACAACAACTGGTAATATGGTATTTTCTTGGGCTACTATAAATACAAATGCCAGGAGATTTATGGGTTACAGCTTTATACTGAGGTCATTGTTTTTACTGGAAAAATCATAAAAGTATTACTTTTCTCTGCTTAATTACAGACATGTCATAAATTGATTCATTTATTTTTAATGTAGCAGTAAGCACTGGCTTTTGTGTGTGTGCTGACTTTGGGGTTATTAATAGAATAACTTGAATTCCAAGTAGGTTTTTTCTTTTGGTTAGTTAATATGAGTAAAATTATCATACCAAGAGAGTGACTGTAAAATTCTTTTTTATCATGGCCTGCTGGGCAGGAATTTCTAAGCAGCCACTTCCAAGAAGCTTTGGAAAGAAATATCCAGGAAAGTGCTGTGTGGAAGTCTGCTTCCAGGCTTATTCCTTATGTGTTTGTGCCTTGGTTGTCTGAGAAGAGTTAAACCCAAAGTAGTCCAACAGCAAGGTTGTTCTAATTGTAGATGCCAGTTCCTCAGGGTTTTCTTCATTGGCTTTTATTTTTTCTTTCACCAATGGGGAAACTGTTTCATCTGGGTGCTGGTTTACCAGCTAGCAATAATCTGGTAGAGGTAAGTGCAATTTCAACCTGTTGTGTTTCCTTTTAACTGGCAGTATGAACTGTCTCATGCTGATGAATATTATTTGCTTTTAGGGAACTTAAGGTTGAAAATTTACTGTGAATCAACATGGATTCTAACAGCACTAACTTTAAAACTGATAGTAGTAACTACATTATTGTTTACTTCAAAATATTTTCTAATTTCTATTGTGATTTCTTTGACCTTTTGGTTATGGCTTAAAATCAAACATTTGGGGGATTTTCTAGTTACCTTTCTATTATGAATTTCTAGATTATTTTCATTGTGACCAGAGAGCACACTCTGATTTCAGTCCTGTGAAATTTGTAGTCTTGCATTATGGCCCAGTGTGTGGTCTGTTTTGGTAATTGTTTCATGTGCAATGAAAGGAATGTATATTCTGCAGTTGTTGGGAATGGTATTCTTTTTTTTTTTTTTTTTTTTTTGAGACAGAGTCTTGCTCAGTCACCCAGGCTGGAGTATAATGGTGCGATCTCGGCTCACTGCAAGCTCCGCCTCCCAGGTTCACACCATTCTCCTGCCTCAGCCTCCCGAGTAGCTGGGACTACAGGTGCCCACCATCACGCCTGGCTAATTTTTCGTATTTTTAGTGGAGATGGGGTTTCATCGTGTTAGCCAGGATGGTCTTGATCTCCTGACCTCGTGATTCGCCCACCTTGGCCTCCCAAAGTGCTGGGATTACAGGCATAAGCCACTGCGCCCGGCCGGGAATAGTATTCTAAGTATGTCAATTCAGTCAGTATGTTAGCCATGATATTCACATCTTCCATATTCCTGTTGATTTTTTATCTGCCTGTTCCATCAGTTACTGAGATAAGTGTGTTAAAAATCTCTAACTATAATTATTGCTTTGTTGCTTTTTTTAGTTCCATCAGTTTTTGCTTTATATTTTTTTTCTTAAGTTGGGTTCCTAGAAGCAGAGCTCGAGAAGGGAATTCTTTGTGCTAGTGATTTATTGAGGGAGTACCTTCGGAAGGAGGGGAGTGAGGGAAGCAGATGAGGCCACAGAAAAAAGCCAAGCAAGAAAAAGACATGGTCTGAACTGGAGTTGGCTTCATTCTGATCCCATGATCAACTTTGGAACAAGTTGCACTGGAGTCGATTCCACCTTGATGCAAGGGGGCTGGCCTTTTGTACCCCATGGCAGTCAGTCATTTGGCTGTGGTCAGGTATAACCTCTTAGGCGAGACACCTCCCATTTGGCTGAGGGCACTCTCTGGAGAAGAGTGTAACTATGAGCTATTTAGCAGTCAACACTCATAACAGTTTGCAAATGAGGTCTGAGTGGGGCACCAGCAACATCTACTACAGTTCACCCCTTGCACTAGTAGAATCTACTTGTTTGTCGCATTAAATTTACTCCACCCAGCTATAGCTTCTATAGGATTCTGGTTGGTCACAATTTCTAGGAAAACTTATAGGAGAAAGATTAGAGAGACAAATGGAAACTCTCATTGCTACATTTGGTTCCAAGGACATAACTGATATTCAACATCTCCTTCCTTTACTGTCTATTCTAGAGTTCCCTCACCTCAGCTAGCACCTCCTCTGGTTTAGATGACTTACTTGGTGGGATGACCCAGTTCCTCATCCTTGAGAAGTGTGAGACTCTAGTAATCATGCCCTTACCAGGCCATGGTTGCTATACTTCCCCATTTACAGTTAAAACTGGGCATGGGAATACTAAGATATGCCCTAATGGATCATCTGAGTCCTAAATATATTTCTTTCTGTCCCTATTATATAGCAGCATCTATATAGCCTTATGATATCCTGCTTTCTTTGCCTGCTAGTCTATTGACATGAGGAGCCCAAGTGACCAGATGATAGTCAGAACATTAAATGTCAAGGGCCTCTTAACGTGCCTTCTGATGGAAGCATGCCCACTCTGGCAACCAGAACACCTATCTATACCCACAGAGCCTAAAGTTGTCTGGAAGGGAAGCATAATTCCCTAAAGTGGATCAATGGGGATCGTGGTTAGTGGTGACACCTATACTTTCATCTCATGGTTCTGAGACCTATGCTTTCTATTGAGAACATAGCACCATATCATGGGCATTGGTTTAAAGTGTACACCCCATCCTAAAGGTAGAACTCATTTTCATAGGCCATCCAGTTCCAAGCTGGGGCCTTACGTTTAAGACACTGGTCCACTATTCTGTCAGGCCATCAGCTTTCCAGATAGTGTAGTATGTGGTAAAATTACTGAATTATATGGTCATATGAAAGCTATCATACTTCCTTTGCTGTAAAGTGTATCCTTTGGTTTGAGGTGATATTATGTGAGATTCTACATCAGTAGACTGAATGCTCTTAGCCCTTGGATAGTACTGCTGGCTGAAGTACAATGGGCAAGAAAGACAAACCTATACCCAGAATATGGATCAGTCCCGTTAAGGATGAAATGTCACCCTTTTCAGGGCAGAAAGAGTCTGATGTTATTAAATTGACACAAAATAGGGGATTGGTTTCCTCAAAGGATGATTCCATACCCAGAGCTCAGGATTGGTCTCTGTTGCTGGTGGGTCAGACGTTTGATATTGGCAGTAGCTAGATGAGCATGGATGAGAGAGAACCCATGCTGTTTGGCTCATACATAACTTCCATCTCTACCAACAAAGCCATTCTGTTTGTGAGTCCATTGTTTAAGCACTGTGTGGGCCAATGTCAGAGGCTGGCTGACATCTGCTGGCCAAATCATCCTTTCCACTTAGTTGTTCAGTGCCTCTTTTGCAGTGGACATTTTCTGGTTTCCATGTAATGAAAAGATCTTTATACTTAGTGCCTACACCCATAGGTTCATCCACATGCCTCTTTCCTGGACCTCCTTGTCCTTGCTGTCTTGCATCTTCCAGGGCCTTGACCGACAAGCTGAGCCATTTGCCACTGCCCAGAGGATACAGGATAATCTGGGGATTCAAGGTTCTCAAGTGGGTCTATCCATATACCCACATCCCAGACTCAGCACCCTTTTTCTTCTCTTTTCTTCCCTGACTTTGGCATAGAATATTTGCCTAGACTAAGAATTCAACTTTCTCTGGAGTTTTGCCAGTCTTAAAATTAAGTCCTGTGCCTGGTTTTCAGCTCCCTCTGCCCTTTAGCCATGAGAAATGAGGGTTTCTTTAAAGCCCTTAAGGAGGTTCTCTAACTTGATTACTTTGCTTTAAATTACAAATTAATGGATTTGAGCCTGTTATCTCTTCAACCATCAGTGGAGATTAGTGATAGCCACCCCAATTCCATAGTCCTTATAGTTACTATTTCTTCTCAAATGCCAGAAACATTACACTGTCTAGTACATCTTTGTATCAGTTCAGATCCTCCAAGAAGCAGACATTGAGATGGGATTACATGTACAAGAGATTTATTGAAGGACACACTTAAGAAGGATAAAGGGAAGGGAGCAGGAGGAGGCAGGGAAAGCCTTCAGGCTCTGATCCAGGTCTGACACCTGTGAAAGGAGAGGGCAAAGGAAGGAAGATTGGGTAGAAATAGCCTCAAACTTCAGCACAACTCTGAGAAAGTTTTGGTCAGGTTAATGAAGGGTTCCTGAGCCAGTCACCTATTAGAGGAGTCCCTTGTCAGGCAGGACTGGGCCAACACTAGTACTACTGCCGTGCTCAGTCATTGGCTGAGAGCAGCTCCAGGGAAGCATAGCGTTGGTGCAAACATGGTGATGAACCCAAAGGGGCAGCAGCTATGGATGTCAGTCAGCTCTGTTCCCCTCAGCCAACTCTCTTGAAAGCAATCTGAGCCATAAAATTTTGCTTGCCACTACAATCCCCATCCACCTGTATTCTTCTTCCCCAATTCACCACAAGTGAAAGTCTTATTAGTTGCACTGCTACAACATACCCAGGACTGTCAGTACTCTACCTGCCACAGTGATAGAGTCCTTAGTTCCATTTAGCCAGTGAGTGATTGCACTCTAGTGCTTATGCCAGAGATTACAATATACACCTTTGACTGATTACAGTCTTCACTAATTTTTTTTTTTTTTTTTTTTGTGACAGAGTCTCTCTCTGTTGCCCAAACCGGAGTGCAGTGACATGATCTCAGCTCACTGCAACCTCCACCCCCCAGGTTCAAGTGTTTCTCCTGCCTCAGCCTCCCAAGTAGCTGGGACCACAGGAGTGTGCCACCACACCCGGCTATATTTTTGTATTTTTTTTTAGTAGAGACAGGGTTTCACCATGTTAGCCAGGATGGCCTCGATCTCCCGACCTTGTGATCTGCCCGCCTCAGCTTCCCAAAGTGCTGGGATTACAGGTGTGAGCCACCACGCCCAGCCAGTCTTCACTAAATTTTTACTTTTGCCGTGTCCTGGGCAATGCAAGAACCTAAAACACTTTAACTTTGTTTACCACCTTCCCATATTTAGTGCTATTGTTGATAATATTTTTTTAATTCTAAGTACAGTTTTCTTGAGAAAGGGTCTTGTTATGTTGCCCAGGCTGGAATGTAGTGGTACAGTCAGAGCTCACTGCAGCCTCAACCTCCTGGGCTCAAGTGATTCTCCCAAGTACCTGGACTACAGGCATGCACTACCACACCCAGCTAATTTTTGTGTGTATTTTTTTCAGAAATGGAGTCTCACTATGTTGTCCAAGCTGGCCTCAAACTCAGGGGCTCAGGCAATCCTCCTACCTCAGCCTCCCAAAGTGCTAGGATTACAGGTGTGAGCCACTGTGCCTGGGCCTAGATAGAATTTAAATCGTACATGATATTATATTCAATATTATTCTAGATTATCTACCTGTTTACTCTTTTCATGGTTCTTCTTTTCTTCCTTCATCTTTCTTCTATTGGTATCTCCCTAATGAGCTCACCTTAAGTATTTCATTTAGTTCAGGTCTGCTGAAATCTCAGTTTTTGTTTTTCTTAAGACACCTGTGTTCTACCTTCATTTTGAAACACATTTTTACTGAATGTAGAATTTTTGGTTGGCAGCTATTTTCTTTCAGCACTTTAAAGATTTTTTTTTTTTTTTTTTGGAGACGGAGTCTCGCTCTGTTTCCCAGTCTGGAGAGCAGTGGCCGGATCTCAGCTCACTGCAAGCTCCGCCTCCTGGGTTCACGCCATTCTCCTGCCTCAGCCTCCTGAGTAGCTGGGACTACAGGCGCCCGCCACCTTGCCCAGCTAGGTTTTTTGTATTTTTTAGTAGAGACGGGGTTTCACTGTGTTAGCCAGGATGGTCTCGATCTCCTGACCTCGTGATCCGCCCATCTCGGCCTCCCAAAGTGCTGGGATTACAGGCTTGAGCCACCGCGCCCGGCCAAAGATTTAATTCCATTTTCTTCTGGCTTCCATTATTTATTTCATAACATCAACTGTACATCTTGTTTTTTTTTCAAGGTAGTCTGTTATTCTCTGGTTGTTTTTAAGATCTCTCTGTGTTTGGTTGTTCAGTAGTTTTACTATGACTTTTCTAGGTATGATTTTCTTTTTTATTCACCTGGCTTAGGGTCTGTGAAGCTTCTTGAATATGTGGCTGGATGTCTTTGTTCATTTTTGAAAAGTTCTCAGCCATGTTTATTTATTTATTTATGTCTTTCTTTCTTTCTTTTTCTTTTTTTTTTTTAAAGACAGGGTCTCACTCTGTTCCCCAGGCTGGAGTGCAGTGGTGTGATCTCAGCTCATTGCAGCCTCGACTTCCTGGGCTCAGGCAATCCTCCCACCTTAGCCTCCTAAGCAGCTGGGACCACAGGCCTGAGCCACCATGCCCAGCCTTTGTGTGTGTGTGTGTGTGTTTTTGGTAGTTTTTTTAGAGACAGGATTTTGCCATGATGCCCAGGCTGGTCTTGAACTCCTAGGTCCAAATGATCCACCTGCCTCAGCCTCCCAAGGCTGGGGTTACAGGCATGAGCCACCATGCCCAGCCCAGTATTTCTTCAGTTATTACTACAATCTTATTCTGTCCTCTTTCACTTTAACTCCAACTACATGCATGTTGGACATTTTCACCATTTTCCATGTATTTCTTATGGGCTTAGTGTTTTTCTTTTTCTTTTTTTCATTTTCTATTATTTTTTTCCTCTCTGTGATTCAATCTGTATTTTTTTCTACTGTGCTATTTTCCAGTTGATTAATCTTCTTCTTTTTTGTGTGTCTCATCTGTTATTTAATTCATTTGTTGAATTCTTAATATCAATTATTATATTTCTCAGTTTTAGAATTTCCATATGATTCAATTTTATAGATTGCAGTTATTTGTAACATTCAACTTTTTGTTTATTTTCTTGAATATATTAATCACAGCTATTTTAAAGTTCATGTCTGAAATTTATTTGAGCACCTATTTCTGTTGTCTGTTTTTTGTTTTTGTTTTTTTTTTCGAGACAGAGTCTCACTCTATCACCCAGGCTAGAGTACAGTGGTGTGATCTTGGCTCACTGCAACCTCTGCCTCCTGGGTTCAAGTGATTCTCCCATCTCAGCCTCCTGAATAGCTGGGACTACAGGCACCCACCACCACACCCGGCTAATTTTTTTGTATTTTTAGTAGAGACGGAATTTCACCATGTTGGCCAGGCTGGTCGTGAACTCCTGACTTTAAGTGATCTGCCCTTCTCGGCCTCCCAAAGTGATGGGATTACATGCGTGAGCCACTGTTCCTGGCCATGTATTTTTTTCTCTTGATTTTCATTCATTTGGGCCTATTACTTTGCTTACTTAGTAATTTTTTTATTGAATGTTGGGTGTAAAGTGTCGTTAAATTTTAGAAGCTCTGACTATATTTGTTTTTAATTTTTTATTGAATGTTGGGTATAAAGTGTCATTAAATTTTAGAAGCTCTGACTATATTTGTTTTTAATTTTTTATTGAATGTTGGGTATAAAGTGTTGTTAAATTTTAGAAGCTCTGACTATATTTGTTTTTAATTTTTTATTGAATGTTGGGTATAAAGTGTCATTAAATTTTAGAAGCTCTGACTATATTTGTTTTTCTATAAGGAGGATTTAATTTTTTTCTGGAAAGTTACCTTGATCAAGTTGAGAGTAGGTTTTTTTGTTTGTTTTTTTTCCCTTAAGCTGGTATTTCTCCAGTTTTCTCTTAATCCAAAGATACAGTTCTTATACTTGTGGTAGAGACTTTAGGAAGTGGTCCTTACTCCAAGGATGTAGGTCTTACTCCTAGGTTATAGCCCTTCTAAGGAGTAGACCTTCTAGGTTTTCAGTTGATAATGTGAGGCATTTACCAAAGCCGGTGCACCCTGGCAAGTCTTGAATTCCTACCTTTATCTCTCTAGTACTGTGAGACTGCTACAATCTTTGCTCAGCTCTTTAATAACCCATCTGCTGATTCCCACTTGGTTTTTGAGAGTCTTACTCTGCTTGTGCATATCCTAAGATTTGGTAATGCCTAAAGAGGAAACTGCATACAGAATTTGGGGCTAATTCTCTTTAGGTCCCAGTCCCGCTGACAGGCCAAAATCTTAACTCTTCTTCCATTCTGCCTTTCCTTGTCTTTCTTTCCTTTTGGTTCTTTCATTCTCTTCTGCACTCTCTTCAATACAGTTTTCACACTTACCATTCCACTGAAATATCTTTTGTCAGGCCGTGCACAGTGGCTCACACCTGTAATCCCAGCACTTTGGGAAGCCAAGGTGGGTGGATCACGAGGTCAGGAACCCAGGAGTTGGAGGTTGCAGTGAGCCAAGATCACGCCACTGCACTCCACCCTGGGTGACAGAGCGAGACTCTGTCTCAAAAAAAAAAAAAAAAAAAAAAAAAAAAGGCCAGGTACGGTGGCTCACGCCTATAATCCTAGCACTTTGGGAGGCCAAGGCGGGCAGATTACGAGATCAGGAGATTGAGACCATCCTGGCTAACACAGTGAAACCCCGTATCTACTAAAGAATACAAAAAATTAGCCAGGCATAGTGGCAAGTGCCTATAGTCCCAGCAACTCAGCAGGCTGAGGCAGGAGAATGGCGTGAACTCAGGAGGCGGAGGTGGCAGTGAGCCGAGATTGCACCATTGCACTCCAGCCTGGGCAACAGAGTGAGACTCCATCTCAAAAAAAAAAAAAAAAAAGTCTTTTGTCAGGTCACTAATACCTTCACATTGCCAAATCCAATGATTAATTATTAGTCCTTTTCTTACTTGACCTAGTAGCAGCATTTAGCATAGTTGATCACTCCACCTTCCTGTAAAACAACTTCTGTCTTCTAAGACACTACACTTCCCTGGTTTTTCTTCCAAACTAACACTCCTATTCCTATTCCGTTGCTGATTTCTTATCATTTCTTTAAAGTTTAAATGTTAGGGTTCCCTAGGCGTAGCCCTTGGATCTCCTTTCTATCTTTACTTCCTTGGTGATCTTATCCTGTCTCATGGTTGTAAAGGCCCCCTCTTATATTGTGACAACTCACCAATTTATATCTCCAGCCTAGATTTCTCCTCTAATTCCAGTCTGGTTTTTTTTTTTTTTTTTTTTTTTGAGACGGAGTCTCACTCTGTTGCCCAGGCCGGAGTGCAGTGGTGCAATCTCGGCTCACTCCAACCTCCACCTCCCGGGTTCAAGTGATTCTCTTGCCTCAGCCTCCCAAGTAGCTGGGATTACAGGTGCCCACCACCACATCCGGCTAATTTTTATATTTTTAGTAGAGACAAGATTTTGCCATGTTGGCGAGTCTGGTCTCAAACTCCTGATCTTAGGGGATCCTCCTGCCTCAGCCTCCCAAAGTGGTGGGATTACAAGTGTGAGCCACCAGGCCTGGCCTAATTCCAGTCTTACACATATAGCATCTTGACCTCTCCATTTTGATACCTAATATATATTTCAAATTTTTAACATGTCCAAAAATAAACTTCTGATCTGCACCACCTCCTCAAACTAGTCCCCATTCTTCTTCATCTCAACAAATGGAAGCTTCATCCTGTTAGTCTCTCAAGTCAGAAACCTTGAACTCATTCTTTATCCCTTACTTTTGTTCACATCCCTACATCTAATTTTCACATTATCTTGTTGGATGTGCCTTCAAAAGAACCATTTCTCATTACTTCTGTCACCACCACCCTGATTCATGCTACCATTTTCTCTAACTTGAACTATTGAGATGGTCTTCTAATTGTTCTCCCTGCTCCTACCTAGCCTGATCTCAGCACGGGTGTTAAAGTGATCATTTTTAAATTGCCCTAACTCTGAACCTTTCAACAGCCTCCCATCTCATTTTAAATAAAACAAAGCTGTTTCATCGGCTTAAAAATAAGATAACAATATAACTTATTATCTAAACTAGGATACTTTTTAGGGAGTGCAAGGGACAGTAGATATACACTGAGACCTAGCAAACCAGCTGAGCAACATGTAACCCCTCCTTTATCCCCACCTTATTCTCACTGCACCTCCTTACTGTTTCTTGAACTGGCCAAGTTTGCTCCCAGCTTTTGCACTTGCTGATTCCCTCACTTCCTACAGGGCTTTGCTCAGATGTCATCTTCTTGGGATCATCTTCTCTAACCACCTTGTGGTTATACTATATTTATTTATTTACTTATTTACATATTGCTTATTTATTCCCACCAGTAGTAAGCTCTGTGAGGGAAGGGATCTTTTTTTCCTGTTCTATTTGCTGCTGTATAGCTGGTGCCTAGAACTGTGCTTGGCACATTTAAATATATAATAAATATTGGATGAGTGAACAAATGCAAGTACAGCTAATCATTTGAGAATTCATTCTTTCATCAAATGTTTATTGAATGTATCCTATGTTTTAGGTTCTGTGCCAAGTACATAACATTATTATAAAGTCTACAATTAGAAATACTTCCTATGTACCTGAAGATACCATAGGTTTATAATATATAAAGGCTTGTAATTGAATGAACTAATAATTGAAGTCCACGAAGATTGTCCTTTAGGATTCTAAACTAATTCTATTTACAATTTTTTGTTGTGTATGAAATTTGTATATTTCTTATGGGAGCCAGCAAGGTTTTGACACGTTTTGTGGCCTTTTTATTTTTCACTTATAGCAAACTATGGAGGAGAAAAAGGGTATATCCGGATATAGTTACACCCAGGAAGAGCTAGAAAGAGTATCTGCACTGAAGAGTGAAGTTGATGAAATGAAAGGACGAACATTGGATGATATGTCTGAAATGGTGATGATACTTTTATTTAAATGTTCTTTTATTGTGTAGCTAGAAGGCAGGTGTTTTGTTTTTATTTTCAGTGAAACATTCACCTGTTAATTTCTGCACATTATATTCTTTCATCTTTTTTTTTTTTTTTTTCAGAGTCTCGCTCTATTGCCCAGGCTAGAGTGCAGTGGCATGACTTTGGCTCACTGCAACATCTGCCTCTGGGTTTCGAGTGATTCTCATGCCTCAGCCTCCTGAGTAGCTGAGACTACAGGTGTGTGCCACCATGCCCGGCTAATTTTTGTATTTTTAGTAGAGACAGGTTTCACCATGTTGGCCAGGCTGGTCTCAAACTCCCAATCTTAGGTGCTCCACCTGCCTCAGCCTCCCAGAGTGCTGGGATTACAGGCATGAGCCACTGCACCTGGCCTTATCTGTCTTTATCAATCTCTTTTAAATTTTTTTCATTCTAGTAAGGTTGTTTAAATTCTAATTGTTTATGCATTTTCTGTTTTTTTAATGTGCAAAAGTTATATAACATTAAATAAATATTTAAGAAGAAAAATAAGTTTTCCCAGATCATACCACCCTAATAGAATTATTTAATTGCTGTGTATGTTCTTAGAATCTTTTCATTTTCAGGACTGGTATTTAATCAGGATGTACTAGTACACTTTCACCAGGCATTAAAATGTTGAAATCTTATATTACTTGTTGGTAAATAGCTGGCCCAAACCCTCAGAGTACCCCCCTCCAGTTGCCTTGCCCACATTGGCCATTCCCCCAGAACCCTCTGGATCTCATCACAATCTAACTCCTAAAAGGTTAGCATGTAAGACCCTGTATAGGCTGGGCGCGGTGGCTCACACTTGTAACCCCAGCACTTTGGGAGGCTGAGGTGGGCTGATCACTTGAGGTCAGGAGTTCAAGACCAGCCTGGCCAACATGGTGAAACCCTGTCCCTACTAAAAATACAAACATTAGCTGGGCATGGTGTCGCATGCCTGCAGTTCCAGCTGCTCAGGAGGCTGAGGCATGAGAATCACTTTAACCTGGGAAGCAGAGGTTGCAGTGAGCCAAGATCACGCCATTGTACTTCAGCCTGAGCAACCAAGCAAGACTCTGTCTCAAAAAAGAATAGACCCTGTTCATCTCTCTGACTGGTGTCCATTCTGATGGATCATTACTTATGCTATTTGGACTATACTGTAGTGTTTTGAATGTCACTCCATCTATATTTGTGTATATTTTTATGCCTACATAAATAATACATCATGATTAGAGTTGTATAAGGCAATTTTATAATTTATTTTATTTGTTCAATGTTTGATTATGAAGATTTTACCATAATGGTTTACAGTCTTGAAAATTGACATTTTGAATGATTAAATAGTCTAGTATTCCACCTTGCTGAGGAATCAGGATTTTCTAAAGCACTTCTCTGTTGTTTGGAACTGACATAATTTATAGTTTTTTACTCATATTTAACACTGAAATTAATATCTTTATGTATGTAGTATTTTTCTTCTTTTGAATTCTTTTTTAGATGTTACATTTTTTGTTTAAAAAACAGGTGAAAAAACTGAATTCACTGGTATCTGAAAAGAAGTCAGCTCTTGCCTCAGTTATAAAAGAGCTACGACAGTTGCGTCAAAAATGTCAAGTAAGTGAATTTGACTTTATGATACTTTTAGTATTCTATCTTATTCACATGTGCTAGTTAGAACCCTGAATATTTTACTTGGGTAATATAGAAAACAAATTATCATTATTATCTTATTGATAACGATTCTTCAAAAGAGAATTACAACGTGACATATAGGCCAGTTGTGTTGGCTTATGCCTGTAATCCCAGCACTTTGGGAGGCTGAGACAGGAGGATGATCACTTGAGCCCGGGAATTCGAGACCAGCCTGGCTAACAGCAAGACCTTGTCTCTACAAAAAATAAAAAAATTAGCTGAGCTTGGTGGCATGTACCTGTAGCCCCAGATTCTCGGGAGGCTGAGGTGGGAGGATTGCTTGAACCCAGCAGGTCAAGATTGCAGTAAGCCATGATCGTGCCATTGTACTCCAGCTTGGGTGATAGAATGAGACCCTGTCTCCCACCCCTCCCCAAAAAAATGACCTACAAAGGTTTTTGTTTAATTTATGCTGCTTATTTAGCCATAAATTATTGGAGGCAGGGGAGAAGGAGAAAAAGCAGTTTAAGCTGAAATCCTCAAATTCAGCCAGAGGAGATTTTTTTCTTTAAATCACATGGATGTTACAGCTATAAATATGAAGTCATACTCTTCTGTGTCCAGGTAAAAGCTCAGAGTCTGCCCACGAGTGGTAACAAGTTAACTTTAGGTTAATGAATTTGCACTGCGAGGAGGCATCGTGCACAGCAAACTATGATAGATTATGAGAAGTGATCAAATACCATTACTTGGAAACTAGTTCTAACCACTGCTTTAAACATAAATTGTCAGAAGGTGAATGCCCTCTACAAATTGAGATCAGGTGGCCTCCACCATTTGACATTCACTGTTCTCTATTTTTAATACTATTTATTTTTTTAACTTGTTTAACTATATTTAATACTTGAAACTACAAAAATACGTTATGACACTTTTAAAGAGCAGGAATACTTAAAAATACGTAACTTACTTTAATGGACAACCCTCAACTATTAGGAAATTTTATAGGGAAGTGTGAGTATATTTCCTTTGTATGGTACTTGCATTTTTTTCTAAATTTGAATATTAACAGCTGTTTGAATATTAGAGCATCACCACTGGATTAGTCTGTTCTCGCATTACTGTAAAGAAATACCTGAGACTGAGTAATTTCTGAAGAAAAAAGGCTTAATTGGCTCATGATTCTACGGGCTATACAGGAAGCATGATGCAGGCATCTACTCACCCTCTAGGGAGGCCTCAGGAAGCTTACAATCATGGCAGAAGGCAAAGAGGGAGCAGGCATATCACACGGCTAGAGCGGCAAGGGGGTGGGGGGAGGGGCCTCACACTTTTAAACAATGAGATCTTATGAGAACTCACTATCATGAAAACAGCACCAAGAGAATGGGGCTAAACCATTCATGAGAATTTCACCCGCACAATCCAGTCACCTCCCATCAGGCCCCACCTCCAACATTGGAGGTAGCAGTTTGACATGAGATTTGGGCAGGGACAGAGATCCAAACCATATCAACAATGAAAGATGTCTAACTTAAATTTATCTAAATCTTTTATAGTCATCTAGAATTAGAATAGCATTTTGAAAAGTTGTATGTTTATTTTCTTAGGAGCAGTTCTAGAAATTATATGTAATTAAATGGAATAATTATGTATAATTGCTAATATGTAGGAAAAAACTGAAATATTCATATTTTATTTTATTCATTTAATTTTTTTAAGTAGAGACGGAGTCTACTGTTGCCTAGGCTGGTCTCGAACTCCTGGGCTCAAGCAGTCCTCCCACCTCAGGCTTCCAAAATGCTGGGATTATAGGCATGAGCCACCACACCTAGCCTGTTTATATTTTTGAGTATGTAATCTGATAATTTTTAGTTTCCATGAAATAACTATTGTTTATTACTTTTTCATATAAAAGTAAAATCATGTTCTTAGCAATAATTAAAGCTATACAGAGTTATTTAAGGAAAAGAATAAAAATCATTTCTTTCAGCATCCCCAGCACATGACTTAACAGCTCCATATGTATTTTCCAGAAATTTTCTGAGAATTAATGAACAGATAATTATTTAGTAACTACCTTAAATTTGTTCTCCACACTTTTGTTCTACTTTCTAAAAACAAAAGCTTTTTTCAGGAGGTGGGAGGACTGAAATCAACCTTGACTGATACCAAGATCAAAATATCTGCTTTCTTTTTTTTAACATTTGGTTGCTGTACTTTTTTTACCCACCTTATACTTTCCACTTTTAAAAAAGGTATTTTGTTTCTGGTGTGTCTCTTGAATAGATCTTGAGTTAGGTTTTGCTATGTCATGTCATCTGAAAGGTTTATTTTAATAGGTATATTTATATGTTAATATGCAAATACATTTGGTTTGGGTGGCATTACTTTATGCTTGGCTTTAAATTTTAAAGCCTACAAAAAATCTTCTCCTCCTTTTTCCCCTCCTCATTTATCCCCCGACTTCTCTCCCTCATGTGTGTGTTCTGGCTTATGGTTTTAGTTTTAGCCTTTTAACTCTACTATTCATTATTTATTTCTTTAGATGGCATCTATTAATCCCCACTGTGAGAAGTCATGAAATTGGTATATTTCTTGTTCCTCCTCCCTCCCTTGCCTCTCCTCTAACACCTGATTTTAGTAGATTGTATTGTCTTAGTGTTTGCCGTTACACCTGGAATATGCTTATACTATGACTTGTTAGCTTTAAATGATATTCTTTGACATTCCCCCACCCACCCCTAGCAATTAAAACAATGAGGAAACCAGCTTACTTATTCTACCTTCCACCTTCTTTTCCCCTTCTTCTTCCTGAAGGCTTTGTTGTATCATTTCTAACTTGTCACTGCATATAACATTTACATTCTCTTCTATTACCCTACTGCTTACTTTGGTTTTCAGCTCTAGACCTGTAATTATTAGATCCAGTGCTCATTACCAATCCACTGACTGCCCCTTGTCTCACTTCTCTTTTGATTGCCTGGAACTTGTCCTCTAGTTAGGTCCTCAAAAAAGACTCATAAGAACAATATTCCCTGATGAGTTCTTGCATGTTCTAGTTTATTGCCTAAACATTTCAACAGCCATTTGACTATTAGATCATGCTTTCTTTCCTTGAGGATTTTTTTAAGTGTAGCTCCATAGTCTTCTAGGGTTAAATGTAGCTATGGAGAGATCCGAGGCCTACCTAATTTTTTTGGGAACTTGATCTTGAAAAGAATGTCTATTTTCCAGTTGTTGAGTACAGGGTTCTCCATGTGTTCATCAGATCAGGCTTATAAAAGTGTGTTCTAAACTTCCTAGTGAATGAGTAAAATGTTTCACTGAAACTTTTTCAGATGAAAAGAGTTGTGTAGGTGGATGCTGGTAATGGTTGCCTGACATTATGAATGTGCTTAATGCCAACTGAATTGTACAGTTAAAAAATGGTTAAAATGGCAAATTTTGTTATGTGTATTTTATTACACCAAAAAACAAAACAGACTGGGTGTGGTGGCTCATGCCTGTAATCCCAGCACTTTGGGAGGCCAAGACGGGTGGATCACTTGAGGTCAGGAGTTCGAGACCAGCCTGGCCAACATGGTGAAACTCTGTCTCTACCAAAAAATACAAAAATTAGCCAGCCATGGTGGCACACATCTGTAGTCCCAGCTACTCAGGAGGCTGAGGTGGCAGAATCACTTGAACCTGGAAGGCAGAGGTTGCAGTGAGCTGAGATTATGCCACTGCGCTCCATCCTGGGTGACAGAGTGAGACTCCATCTCAAAAAAAGAGAAAACAAACAAAATCTTCCCGGTTAAAAAACGAAAGCCAGCCCAGAGTAATGGCACATGCTTATAGTCCTAGCTACTCAGGGGCCAAGGCAGGAGGATGACTTGAGCCTAGGAGTTCAAGACCAGCCTGGACAACGTAGTGAAACCCTGTCTTTAAACAAAGAAAGAAGAAAAAAAAACTTCCTGTTGAATTTTATGTTCTGTCTTTATTTTTAAACTTTATTCCTTATTATGGTACATAACGGTTTTTGCCTCAGAGTATTATTTTGTCTACTATTAAAGCGTATATGCCAGCTTTCTTATGATTAGTATCGCTTCTTATTTCTGTTTGCTTTCAGCTTCCTATGTCCTTATTTTTGTCTTATATATGTCTCATAAATAGCATGTAGGGCCAGGCAGCAGTTGCTCATGCCTGTAATCCTAGCACTTTGGGAGGCTGAGGTAGGAGACTCTTGAGCCCAGGATTTCAATACCAGCCTGGGCAACATAGTGAGACTCCATCTCTACAAAAAGTAGAAAAATTAGCTGAGCATGGGAGCACACACCTATAGTCTTAGCTACTTAGAAGGCTGAGGCAGAAGGATAACTTGAGCCCAGGAGTTCAAGGTTGAAGTGAGACATGATAGCACCACTGCATCCAGCCTGGGTGACAGAGTAAGACCTGCACTCTAGGTAAATAGGTAGGTAGGTGGGTGGGTAGATAAGTAGATAGATAGGTAGGTAGGTAGGTAGGTAGGTAGATAGGTAGGTAGATAGATAGATAGATAGACAGATAGATAGATAGATAGATGTATTTTGTGTGGGTGTAGTTTCTTACATCCAGTTTGAGAATCTGTCTTTCAACTGGCAAGTTTAATTCCATTTATGTTTACTCTAATTTTTGAAGCATTTGAATTTTTTTCTATTTTGTACATCCTATTGTTTAGTGTGTTTTCTCTTGCTTTTTTTTTTTTTTTTTACACCATCCATTGTACCAATTCTGTTTTCTTTTCTCTTTTTTTCCTTTTTTTATCTTTGATTCTCATATGATTTACTGTTAGGTTTTTATCATATATATATATTTCTCACTTAACAAAGTCTAAAATTGTTAACATCTCCACAATACAGGAACCTTAGAATAATTTGACACCCTCTTCTACCTTACGTGTTTTGTTATCCTCTGGCATTTTATTTATTTATTTGTTTTATTTATTTATTTATTTATTTATTTATTTATTGAGACGGAGTTTCGCTCTTGTTGCCCAGGCTGGAGTGCAATGGCACAACCTCGGCTCACTGCAACTTCCGCCTCCCGGGTTCAAGCGATTCTCCTGCCTCAGCCTCCCAAGTACCTGGGATTACAGGCGTGCACCACCACACCTGGCTAATTTTTTTTTTAGTAGAGACGGGGTTTCTCCATGTTGGGCAGGCTGGTCTTGAACTCCTGACCTCAGGTGATCCGCCGGCCTTGGCCTCCCAAAGTACTGGGATTACAGGTATAAGCCACCGCACCCAGCCCTTACTTCTTTATTTGTACATCTCTGAAAGTAGTTGTCATGGTGGTTGTTAGCATTATAATAACAACTTTATATAATCATTTCCTGTTTAGATTTACCTATATATTTAGAAGTTTTCACCATCACTGCTTGCATTTTACTCCTTATTTCTGGATTCAGTTTTCTTTTTCCTGAAATACAATTTCCTTGTTTTGTATGTGTGCGTATGTGTGTGTTTAGTGTTCTCAGTAAAGAATCATTACAATAAGTAAACCATCTTTTTTTTTTCTTCTTAAATAATGGTGTGGTCAGAAAAAAAAATATTTTCATGCTTTCTTTTATTTTATTGAAGGGTCGGCTATCAGTTTATCATTTATTTTAGGTAATATCTTCCCTATAACTGGTTTTCATATTTTTATCTTTTTCTTTGGTGTTGTCCAAATTTCACTACCATGTTTTGAGTGTATATTGAATTTTATTCACTTTTGTGAATTTGTGTTTTGTGTCTTCCATGAATTCTGGAAAAAGTCTACATAATACCTTCAGATATTTTCTCTCCCATTTTTTGTGGTCTATTTTCCAGCTACTTATATTAGAGATATGTTAGAGATATTTATTCTGTTCCCTGTTACTTAATCTCACTTTCATATTTTTGTCTGTGTTGAATTCTAGATAATTTCTTCAGCTCTGTGTTTTAGTTCATTCTTTTATTTCCTCAGTGGCATCTAATATTATGTTTATTCCATCCATTTAATTTTTAATTTCAATGACTGTCTTTTTCATTTTTATTTTTTCTCACTTTTTCTTTTTTTTCTTTTTTAGACAGTCTCACTCTGTAGCTCAGGCTGGAGTGCAGTGTTGTAATCTCAGCTCACTGCAACCTCCGTGTCCCAGGTTCAAGCTATCCTTCTGCCACAGCTTCCTGAGTAGCTGGGACTACAGGCATGCGCACCACGCCTGGCTAATTTTTGTATTTTTTGTAGAGACATGGTTTCACCATGTTGGCCAGGATGGTCTCAAACTCCTGACCTCAAGTGATCTGGCCACCTCGGCCTCCCAAAGTGCTGGGATTATAGGCATGAGCCACTGAACCTGGCCTCACTGTTTGTAGTCTTTTGATTTCAGTTCCTCCTTTATAGTTTTTATTATTTTAAATATACTTATTTAGTTGGCTTATTTCTAGTATCCAAAGTTCCTTTAGGCATAGTCCTGTTATTTATATCTTCTGTTTCTCACTCCTGATGAATTGATTTTTCCCTTACATGTTTTATACTTTGGGACTGTGAGCTTTCATTAATAGAGTTTGTCTCTTGAATCCTGGCATCCAGGATGGAGGGTATGTCCCTCTACAATGGTTTTGCAGTGTTTTAGAAATATCACAAACTTGTGTTTTAGAAATATCACAAACTTGGAGCTAATATTGAGTTAATTTCTCAGCTTGGAAGTTCTTAGACCATGTAGATAGGGTAAATTCAAACTCCAGAGCTGCCTGAGGACAGCTGTGATCACTATCACAGCTGCATAGTGATCAATTTGACCGTAAGACTTGTGACCAAAAAAGGATTTTATCAACTATAGCACCTTCATCTCATTGAAAGGCAAGCAGCTACCTAAGTACATAGGCTCTGCGGCCCCTTTTCCCATTTTGGATGTGACTTTCACCCTTGAGAGCCTTGGGTGTCTGTAGGTCACTTTGATACATAGAAGCCACATCCCCTTTTCCCAGCAATCTTTTATTCTGTACTAGTGACCCCAACCCAGATGCAGTCCCACACAACAAAGGCAGCATACACATTACTCATCTGTGCTAACTATACTGTTTCTAAGGAAACGGTGCAGCGGGAAACCATGCAAGGTCATTCTCAGGATGGTGTTAACCCTTTACTCACAGTTTCGCAGGTTGAAAACAACTTAAGATTTAACTCAGTTCTGACTTCCCACTCTGCACAGACCTAAGGCTTTGCATCTGCTCTGCCTGAACATTAAAATCACTATGTTACCAAGACTGCCATTACCAATTCCTTTCACCAAGGATAGCCATAATATTACCCTTTCTTTTTGGTCCTGTTAATTTCTTTTCTTTCTTTGAGAGTTCAGTTCAGCTCAGGATTTGAAAGGATGTTGCTCTCTTACCAAGCATTTGTAGATGCAGCCATGCATCACTTAATGATGAGGATGCATTCTAAGAAATGCATAATTGAGTGATTTCATCATTGTGCAAACACCATAGAGTGTACTTACACAAACCTAGATGGTATAGCCTACTCACATCTAGGCTATATGGTAGATAGCCTTTTGCTCCTAGGCTACAAACCTGTACAGCATGTGACTCTACTGAATACTGTAGGCAATTATTACACAATGGTAAGTATTTGTGTATCTACACCCATCTAAACGTAGAAAAGGTACAGTAAAATTATAGTATAAAAGATTTAAAATGGTATGCCTTTATAGGGAACTTACCATGAATGGAGCTTGCAGGACTGGAAGTTTCTCTGGTTGAGTCAATGAGTGAGTGGTAAGTCAATGTGAAGGCCTAGGACATTACTGTACACTATGATAGACTTTAGAAACACTGTACACTTAGGCTACTCTAAATTTATGTAAAATTTAAAAAAAAAAAAAAAAAACCTTAGCTTACTGTAGCTTTCTTGGCCAGGGGCAGTGGCTCACACTTGTAATCCCAACACTTTGGGAGGCTGAGGAAGGCGGATGATGAGGTGAAGAGTTCCAAACCAGCCTGGCCAACATAGCGAAACCCCGTCTCTACTAAAAACACAAAAAAATTAGCTGAGTGCGGTGGCACACGCCTGTAATCCCAGGTACTTGGGAGGCTGAGGCAGGATAATTGCTTGAACCTGGGAGGTGGAGGTTGCGGTGAGCTGAGATTGCGCCACTGCGCTCCAGCCTGGGCGACAGAGCGAGACTCTGTCTCGAAAAAAACTTTTAAAAACCTTTCTTACTTTATAAACTTCTAATTTTTTTTAAAAAATTTGACTTTTTTGTAATAACAGCTTAAAACACAACCACATTGTATAGTGGTATGAAAATATTTTGTTTCTTTATATCCTTCTTTTATATGCTTTTTTCTATTTAAAGAAACATTTTGGCCAGGTGCGGTGGCTCACGCCTGTAATCCCAGCACTTTGGGAGGCAAAGGTGGGCAAATCACCTGAAGTCAGGAGTTTGAGACCATCCTGGCCAACATGGTGAAACCTTGTCTCTACTGAAAATACAAAATTATCTTGGCGTGGCGGCACATGTCTGTAGTCCCAGCTACTTGGAAAGCTGAGGCAGGAGAATCGCTTGAACCCAGGAGGCAGAGGTTGCAGTGCGTGGAGATCGTGCCATTGCATTTCAGCCTGGGCAACAAGAGCAAAACTCTGTCTCTAGAAGAAAAAAAGGTTAAAATTTTTTTTTTTTTTTTTTTTTTTTGAGATAGGGTCTTGCTCTTGTCGCCCAGGCTAAGTGCAGTGGCCCTTTGCAGCCTCAACCTCCTGGCCTCAAGCAGCTTTCTCACTTCAGCCTAAGGAATAGCTGGGACCACAGGCACATACCACCAAACCTGGCTAATTTTTATTTATTTATTTATTTATTTATTTATTTATTTATTTATTTATTTTATAGAGGTGGGGTCTTGCTGTGTTGCCTGTGCTTGTCTCAAACTCCTGGGCTCAAGCGATCCACCCGCCTTGGCTTCCCATAGTGCTGGAATTACAAGAGTGTGCCACCATACCCAGCCTTTTTTCACTTTTTAAACTTTTTTGTTAAAAACTAAGACATAAACACACACCTAGGCCTACACAGCGTCAGGATAATCAATATCACTGTCTTCCACCTTGAAACATCTTGTCCCACTGAAAGGTCTTCAAGAGCAATAACACACATGAAGCTGTCATCTTCTATAACAATGCCTTCTTCTGGATGCCTCCTGAAGGACTTGCCTGAGGCTGTTTTACAGTTTACTTTTTATAAGTAAAAGCAGAACACTCTAAAATAACAATAAAAAATATAGCATAGTAAATACATAAACCAGTAACATAGTGGCTTATTATCATCAAGTATTATATACAGTACGTAATTGTATTGCTATACTTCTATACAACTGACAGTAGATTGATTTACACCAGCATCACTACAAACACATGAGTAATTTGTTGCACTATGGCATTATGATGCCTGTGATATCACTAAGGTGATAGTAATTTTTCAGCTCCATTATGATCATATAGGACTGCCATCATATATGTGGTCCATTGTGACTGAAACATCTTCCCATGCATGACAGTATTTTTAGCATTTCTAGGTGTTTGTAGCAGGAGATTTTCAAATTATCCCATTCAAAATACTACATTAGAAGAAATTTTGAAACAACTTAAACAAAACAAAATTTAAAATTCCTCCCTGTCCCTTCACAATAAAGAAACTACTTAACCTGAATTCAAATTGTTATTCCACCTTTTTTTTTTCTTTTTGAGACAGAGTCTCACTCTGTGGCCAGGCTGGAGTGTAGTGGCGCGGTCTCGGCTCACTACAACCTCCGCCTCCTGGGTTCAAGTGATTCTCCTGCCTCAGCCTCCTGAGTAGCTGGAACTACAGGCACGTGCCACCATGCCCAGCTAATTTTTTTTTTGTATTTTTAGTAGAGAGGGGTTTTACCATGTTGGCCAGGATGATCTCTATCTCTTGACCTCATGATCTGCCCGCCTTGGGCCTCCAAAAGTGCTGGGATTACAGGCGTGAGCCACCGCGCCTGGCAGACTCCACCCTTTTTTAGCAGTATAATCTTTGGCAAGGTACTTGACTCCCTGAACTTTCTCCAAGCATTATGTGGTGGTATTAATATCTCTTTTGAGGTGTCATTATGAGATTTAGTTATTGTCATTCAAACACCCTAGAATGTTTTACGAAGTTCTAAATGAGCCCCTGCCTAGGTAGGTCTTTAGCCTCCCCTCACCATTTCCCAGAAATAGACCAGCATAGGCTGGGTGCGGTGGCTCACACTTGTAATCCCAGCACTTTGGGAGGCCAAGGCGAGTGGATCACCTGAGATCAGGAGTTCAAGACCAGCCTGACCAACATAGTAAAACCCCATCTCTACTAAAAATATAAAAATTAGCCAGGCAGAGTGGCACATACCTGTAATCCCAGCTACTTGGGAGTCTGAGGCAGGAGAATTGCTTGAACCCGGGAGGCAGAGGTTGTAGTAAGCCAAGATTGCACCATTGCACTTCAGCCTAGGCAACAGAATGAGACTCCGTCTCAAAAAATAAATAAATAAATAAATAAATAAATAAATAAATAAACCAGCATAGTAAACTACTTGTAAGTTTCTTAATTGTTCTTGTTCTCTGTAGCTTCCAATACTTTATACATAGTGTTCCTGTTTTTAAATACTCTCTTCCCCTTGTTCATCTTCCACCTAACTGTTCTTACTAATCCTTCGTGATTAGCTTAGATATCAATTTCTCCAGGAAGTTGTCCTCACTGATCCCCAAACCTGGGTTAGGTTCCCCGGAGTCCTGTGTGCCTTCTGTAACACCTTGTGTTTTCCTATCATAGCTCTCAGCAGCCTGTTTACTTGTCTGAACGTTACTTGAGAGGAAAAATTTTTGGCTGTTTTATTCACTATTGTCTCCCCAGCGCCTAACAAAGAACCTGGCACACAGCTCAATACATGGTAGCTATTGTTCTTATCAGCACCTTCATCTATCATAATTCTCAAATGTCTGGTTGTTGTATAAATAACTCTTAAGTATGCCAAGAAGCTTAGAGTTAAGTTACAAGACTGACAAGGGCATGCATTGTTTCAGAGCCATGTTTGGGACCTTTGTTTTTCACTTATTCAATCATTTTCCCTTTTTATACTAGGAACTGACCCAGGAGTGTGATGAAAAGAAATCCCAGTATGATAGCTGTGCAGCAGGCCTCGAAAGCAATCGGTCCAAATTAGAACAGGTAAGAAGAGAGTTTTTATTTTAACAATTTAGCAAAAACTACCTGTGTACACATCTATAGTCCCACCTACTCGGGAGGCTGAAGCAGGAGGATCACTTGAGCCCAGGAGTTTGAGGCTACAGTGAGCTATGATCACACCACTGCATTCTAGCCTGGGCCACAGAACAAGACTCTGTCTCTAAAAAAAATGTTTTAAATACTGCCTGTGTGTGCACATTTTCACTACATCAATGTCAAAAGATTCCCAAATCTTTATCATCGTCTCCCAAGCCTGTCTCCAAAGCTCCAGAGATCTTTATTTCTTTAATTTGTACACACTGAATTTCCCATCTGTACCACCCCCAACAAAGTACAAGGCTCATTATCTGCTGCCTGGCCTCCACAGAAACCTTTTACCTATTCTCTTGCTTCTACTCTTGCTCTCCTAAGGTTCATTCTCCATAGGGCAGCCTAAGAAACCTGTTTAAAATTTTTGCCACCCTTCATTGGCTTCCTGTTGCACTTAAAATAAAATCTAACCACCAAACTGTGATCTACAAGGCTCCACCTGCCTTATGAACTTCATGTCCATGTGCTCTACTCCTCATCCATGGAGTTTCAGCCACTCTGACCTTCTTCCTAAACTTCAAACAGGCCAAGCTTGTTTACACTTGTGGGATTTTGCATGTACTCCTCCCTTCTGCATGATATACTCTGCTCCTAACTCTTTGCCCTCCTCTCTCCTTTTCTTCACTAGGTCTCAGCCTCAGTGTCTCCACCTCTCAGAGATCTCTGATTACCTGATGTTATCCACTCTCCTTCCCAATCTCGCCCACCCAGTCCCTCTATCACATTCTACTGATGAATTTCCTTCATAGCACTTATCCCCATCTCAAATATCCTTCATTATGTTTCCTTGTTTATGTTGGTTTCTTCCACTTCAGTGAAAGCAGGGAACCTGCCTGTTCACTTCTGTGTTCTCAGCACTTAGAACAGTGCTGGACACCCAGTAGGTACTTAATAAATGTATGCTTGGGCCAGGTGCAGTGGATCATGCCTGTAATCCCAACACTTCAGGAGTCTAAGGTGGGAGGATCTCTTGAGGCCAGGAGTTTGAGATCAGCCTGGCCAACATGGTGAAACCCCGTCTCTACTAAAAATACAAAAATTAGCCAGGCATGGTGGCATGTGCCTGTAGTCTCAGCTCCTCAGGAGGCTGAGGCACAAGAATGCTTAAACCTGCGAGGAGGAAGTTGCAGTGAGCCAAGACTGCACCACTGCACTCCATCCTGGGTAACAGAGCGAGACTCTGTCTCAAAAAATACAATTGGACTTGCAGGGGTGGTATGAGTATTCTCTAGAAAAAGATTATTTCCTATTGTGATAGAATAAACAAAGTTAAAATTGCAGAAGAGAAAATGACTCTGATGGTAGTCCTTTGTTGTACATCTAAAGTCATCATCACCATGTCTGTCTCATTCTTTCGATAATGTTGCCTATCTAAAATTATATATTATAGGAAGTTAGAAGACTCCGTGAAGAATGTCTTCAAGAAGAAAGTAGATACCATTATACAAATTGTATGATTAAGGTAAGACAAAGTAGATCAAAAACATTTCTGAGTTTTTTCTATATCAAAGTCTTCCCTAAAACTTAAGTCTTTCTGTTTAGAACCTAGAAGTTCAACTTCGTCGTGCTACTGATGAGATGAAGGCATATATCTCTTCTGATCAACAAGAAAAAAGAAAGGCAATTAGGCAAGTAATTTTGTTGTTTTATATTGAGATACTTCATATTTTCACCAATAAAAGTTTTATAAATAAGGTAGAATTATACAAATTTAGCATATTTAAGTAAGTAGACACTAAGATATTAATACTAAATCTTACTAAACATCTAGATATTTCAGCCCTGCTAAGTGGGAATACATATGATTTTATTTCTTGCTTGCTTACTTTTTGATTGTGGTGAAATATATAAAACATAAAATTTGCCACTTTACCCATTTTTAAGTGTACAGTTCATTGGCATTGATTACATTCACAACATTGTACAGCCTTCACCACTGTATATGTAAAAAATTTTTTCATTATCCCAAACAAAAACTCTTGTAACCATTAAGCAATAATTCTTCATTCCCCCTCACCCAGGAATATATATAATTTCATAATTGCTTTGTCATAAGCAGTAAAGTTGGTCTCTTTTTAAAGTCCCACATGGCCTAGACTCTAGTCATCTGCCTGCTAATTGTGCAGTGTAATGACTGCATTTTAGCTGGAAATTGTGTGATTGCAGTGTACCAGTCTTCAAAACAAGAAGGATGTATAAATACTGCTTAGTCCTTATATGGTGCTTTTTTTGCAATCCCAGCTTGTGGCATACTGTAATAAATCAAATCCTGCCTAAAAAAAATACATTTGTGGTTGAATTGCTAGCTGTGATAAAATGCAGTCATTGAACAACATAAGCCTTCTTTGCCCCTCATCACAATTCAAATGTTAAATATTTTGTTGTTACTATTCAGTAAAAATTCAGATAAAATGTAGGACTCACGTTTATTCTAGATTGCATTGAGATTTTGAGTGGCATGTACATTAATGTTATTAAAAGAGACTGGGCGTGGTGGTGAGTGCCCATAATCCCAGCTACTCAGGAGGCTGAGGCATGGAAATCACTTGAACCCGGGAAGCAGGGGCTGCAGTAAGCCGAGATCACGCCACTGCACTCCAACCTGAGCGACAGAGGGAGACTCTGTCTTAAAAAAAAAAAAAAGAAAGAAAGAAAAAAGGAATCTAAGAAATAGAGTGTCTTGCAGAATCTGAATTTTTTTTCAATGTAATGCACTAGAATGCAGACCAGACTGAAAATATTACACAAATAGAGCAGTGTTTTTTCTAATACTCTAACATACTAAACTAAAAATGTACTTATTCATATTATTTCATTGAATGTAAACTTCGTTCATATAAACCTATATGGCCAATGATAAGAAATGAGAAAAGTTAAATTTGTTCTTAAAAAATAAAAATTTTTATAAATTAAGTTCTATTTCTTCCAAAGTTATCGATATAAATAGTAAAGAAGGAAATAAGTGCTCTTGAACTATTGATTTTCTGATCTGTCTTCTAGCCAGAGATAGATAGATATAGATAGATAGATAGATAGATAGATAGATAGATAGATAGATAGATAGATATAGATATAGATATAGTTTTTTTTTTGTTTGTTTGTTTGAGACAGAGTCTTGCTCTGTCGCTCAGGCTGGAGTGCAGTGGCGCAGTCTCGGCTCACTGCAACCTCCGCCTCCCAGGTTCAAGTGTATTCTCCTGCCTCAGCCTCCCGAGTAGCTGGGATTACAGGCACATGCCACCACGTCTGGCTAATTTTTGTCATTTGTGTTTTTTTAGTTTATATTTTTGTATTTTTGTAGAGATGGGGTTTCACCATGTTAGCCAGGTTGGTCTCAAACTCCTGACCTCAAGTGAACCACCCTCCTCGGCCTCCCAGAGTGCTGGGATTACAGGCATGAGCCACCGTGCCCCACCGAAAATGAGGATTCATCAGGACTAATTGCAAAATTTTCCTTTACTTAGAGTGCTATATTTTCTTTTTTTGTGGCTTATGATTTCTTGGAGTCCCAATTTTATATTGTTTACTTTTTCTTAAATACTGCAGTGTAGCTTTACACAGAAAAACAGTCTCTTCTTTGTTGTGTGTTCCTTTACCCTCATCCTTCAGTCTTTATCCTTAACATGTCACCTGCTTTAAATCTCACATTTTGTCTTCAATAGTATTGAAATATAATTTTGTTTATAAGTAAAATACAATGTTATTATGTTTTTAATTTTTACGTTAAAAGTATTATTTTTTTAGCTTACAAAAGAAATACTTGTAAGAACAAAAGTAACCATTATGAAGTAGTGTGCACAGAAGTTGAATGCTGTCCATATTGCCATGCCTCAGAAATGTCTACTATTAATACTTTGGTGTACATTATGCCATATTCTTTTCCCATGCATTTGCTGATACATCTGTATATATGTGTGTTAGTTAATACATGGGAAATGTTATGTGCATGTGTGTATACACAAACGTATACATATATATGTATATAAAAATAAGATTAAACTGCACCTGAGTGTGGTGGCTCACACCTGTAATCCCAGCATTTGGGAGGCTGAGATGAGCGAATTGCTTGAGCCCAGGAGTTCAAGATCTGCCTGGGCAACATGGCAAAACCCTGTGTCTGCCAAAAAACTACAAAAAAAATTAGCCCAATATGGTGACACATGTCTGTAATCCCAGTACCTGGGAGGCTAAAGTGGGAGATTCGCTTGGGCCAGGGAGGTGGAGGCTACAATGAGGTGTGATCATGCCACTGCACTCCAATCTGGGCAACAGAGTGAGACCTTGTCTCAAAGGAAAAAAAAAAAGATTAAACTACATATACTGTTTTTCTCTTGATCTAGAATATTTTCCGCTTCAGTATTTATAGATTTACCTCATTCTTTTGTATAACTCCTTATTATTTGTTTGAATAGATGTGCCATAATTTGCTTAAACATTTTCCCATCTACAGACATTTAGTTTGTTTGCATATTTTCATTATTATGAGCAATGGTGAAGTAAATAGTCTGCTTCTATGTTTATTTAAGTTATGGGATATTTTTGTAGGATGACTTCCTAGAAGTAGAATTGTAAGATTAGGTGCTACTTAATGTTTATTTGAAATGTATATCCTTTCTCCTTTCTACAAGCCTCTTTAAAAACAATGTGTAATTTAAGCAAATGGGTTGCCATTGTTTTGAGGGTAGATTAACCAGAAATAGTATTTAACATTTTAATTCTCTTAATTTCCTATGGAATGTTTTGTTATCTTTTTTTTTCCTTAAATTGCTGTTTACTTGAAGAACTAACTAAAGATGGGGAAAGACAAAGAATTTGATAATGGGTTTCATTCTGACTCCAGTACCCTAAACTATATTGCCTAATGTATTTTAGATAGATATGTTAATTTATAATTCACTTGTATGATCAAATCATTTGAAGTAAATTGAAAGTAAATCATTATGTTGACTCCCTAGGGAACAGTATACCAAAAATATTGCTGAACAAGAAAACCTTGGAAAGGTAAGAATTATTATTTATTTTTTTACATGTGTCTAACTGATTCAGGCTTTCAGTACTGTACATGATTTATGACTGTCATTCTTTCCAAAAGGTTCTAGTACAGTTTTTGAGAGGAAATTGTTCATTCTTTTTAAAGATGGAAGACTTCCTTAAGAATTTAGTTTTATAGAAATAAAGGCACAATGGATTTTTTAAAGAAAAAATTATCTATTTTTAAATCACAAAGAGTTCATAATAATGTTCTGCATTACAGTTTTCAGATTATCATCAGGCTGGGCACGATGGCTCATGCCTGTAATCCCAGCACTTTGGAAGGCCAAGGCCGGTGGATCAGTTGAGGTCAGGAGCTCAAGGCCAACCTGGCCAACATGGTGAAACCCCGTCTCTATGAAAAATACAAAAATTAGCCAGGCATGGTGGCAGGCACCTGTAATCCCAGCTACTTTGGAGCCTGAGGCAGGAGAATTGCTTGAACCCGGGAGGCAAAGGTTGCAGTGAGCTGAGACTGGGCCATTGCACTCTAACCTGGGTAACAGAGCGAGACTCCATCTCAAAGAAAAAAAAAATTATTCTCAGATACCTTTTTATGCGATAGGTACAAATTTATTCATTTACTTTATTTAATAAACATAAAGTTCTTACTATGATCTAGGCCCTGGTCTAAGCCCTTTACAAACATTAATTTATTTAATACAAACAACTGAAAAACCTTGCTTGAGATACTCATCTCCCTCCTGCCAGAGTTACCTGATGGTGACTGAAATAGGACTGTATGATTATTGTTCTTAGTTCTCTGAGCCACTCCTAGAAGTGGTAGAGAGTAAGTTATGGCCTTGACCATCAGGACTTAAATGACCAACTGATTAGTTATTCTAGCTGACTTCATAAAGCAACCAATTTAACAAAGACACCAGCTTTGCATTCTTAGGAGAAAAAAAGAAAAAAACATATACTTACTAATAATTCAGAGGAAAGATGACCAGTCATCAAGTGACTTGGCTTCACTCTTAGACTTGTGATTCTAAACAAGCCCTCTAATCACTTTAGAGTTCATTTCCTCATATTTAAACTGAAATAGGTAGATGAGCAGTTAGCAGAGATCACACCATTGCACTCCAGTCTGGGAAACAAGAGCAAAACTCCATCTCAAAGGGAAAAAAAAAAAAAAAAAGATAGCCTTTGTTATTGAAATTTTCAAAACTGTATTTTAATCAATCCATATATATCCATCATCCAACTCTAATTATTAAATTCGTGGCCAGCCTTGTTTTATCTATAGTCTCATCCAGTACCTGCCCCCAATTTTTTTCTAAATTATTTTTAAGCACATCTCAAATTCTTATTATTTTATCTCATCACATTTCAGTATGTATCATAAACACTCTTTTTGAACATAACCACAATACCATTATCCTACCAAAAAGAATTTAACAATAATTACATAACATCCAATACCCAATGTTCAAACTTCACCATGATTTATTTGTTTAAATCGGGATCCTAACAGTCCATACATTGTTATTAGCTTATATCTCTCTTAAGTCTCTCTCTCTCTAGGTTACTCCCCCATCATTTTTTCCTTACAATTTTTTGTTGAAAAGAAAAAAAAAAACTGATAATTTGTCCTAGTGGGTTTTCAACATTTTGAACTTTGCTGTTGGTAACCCTTTGGTGTCAATTAGCATGTTCTTCTGTTCCCAGTATATCCTGTGAATTGGTAGTTAGATCTAGAAGCTTGATTAAATATGTTTTGATATTTGGCAAGAATACTTCATAGATGGTGGTATGTACTTCTATCAGGAGGCTTTCTTCTTATGATGTAGACAGCCATTGATAATCATTTCCTGGATCCATAATTCATTAGAAAGTTGCACAGTGGTAACATTCTGATTATGTCATTCCTTCTTCATTTATTGGCTGGAATAATTCTGTAATGAGCAACTTCTCCTTATCTTCTATGTACTTACCCTGAGTTACATTCATATAAGAAAGATAGAATAACTGCTTGATTCACTGTTTACTGGTTTTCAAAATGATGAGTTGGTTCTTTATCATCCTTCAAAAGTAATCTTATGACTTTTAGATTGAGCACATTTGATATGTTTCAATCTATTGTGATTATTAGTCCCATTAGTACTCAAATTTGGCCAGTGGAAGCCTCTGAAATCAGCTTTTGAATCCTTTTGAAAAAACCCTAGTAGACTTTGATGACTTCTCTGTTTTCTGGTGTGACAAAATGTTCTAATTTCATACTGTACATTTTCTTTCTCAAACCTGAAATTAGCCATTTCTCTAAAAAGTGTTCACCTGTGATTTGTTAATAAATGACCATTATATCAATGAAAATAAATAAAAAATAAAAGGAAGCCTTCTCAAAGCTGATTCCTCCATTTACTGGGAGAATAGTGAATTCCGTGTACATTATTTCACTTATGGGATGACACACCATACTTAAAAGGAAAAAAAGAAATAATTTTCATATTTGAAAGCATGTATGTGAATCAAGTTATAAACATTCATTTGTATAATATTTTAACTAGAGATTTTTGGATTTGTAGGATTTGATATGATTGTCAAAATTGACTTTTTTTTTTTTTTTTTTTGAGATAGAGTCTCACTCAGTCACCCAGGCTGGAGTCCAGTGGCCTGATCTCCGCTCACTGCAACCTCCACCCACCAGGTTCAAGTGATTCTCATGCTTCAGTCTCCCGAGTAGATGGGATTATAGGAGTGTGCCACCACACCCGGCTAATTTTTGTATTTTTGGTAGAGATGGGGTTTCTACCTGGTTAGCCAGGCTGATCTCGAACTCCTGACCTCATGTGATCCACCCACCTCAGCCTCCCAAAGTGCTGGGATTACAGGTGTGAGCCACTGCGCCTGGCCCAAAATGGACTTCATCCAAAGATTTCATGTAAAGTAATGTACTTTTTTCATATGAAAACATTCGTCTTTTTTTTTTTCTGTTGCAAAGTATCTGGATGGATGCTGTACATACATAAATATTTTTCAAACCTGAAATCCTTTCAAAGACCCAACCTTAATTGCCAAATCTGATTAAAGATTATTTTTCCCCCATCCAGTGTAGTGTTTTCTTGCAGGATCATTGGGAAAAGTGGCAATATAACATCAAGTATATTTAAGCAAGTGAACCAATGACTGGCTCATTCCCCAGATGTCAGGCTGTATCATTTAAGAAACAAAGCTTCTTAATCCTCAAAGTTTTAGAGTAGATCTAAATTTTCAAGGCAGACAGAACAAACCTAGCCTTTCAAAGTGATGATAGTCTAAGCCCTCTAAGCCAATATGAACTGGGCATCCATAGACCTCCTCAGGCCAACTGAGTTTCCCCCCTTCTATACCACCACCTCCTCCTTTAAAGAACAATGAAATATGTGATTAGTGATTTTTGTACATTGCAACTGTAAACAAATGTAAATAATAAGATTTAAAATATATACATACTAACGTCAGTTGTATTCATAAAGTTAAAGGTTTCAAACACACATGGTTATGAAGCAAATTAAATGTAATATTTCTGACACAGACAGTGCCCACATCCTGTCTTTGGTTCTTTAAATAACTTTTATAGGTTGTTAGAATTTTTTGACAAGGAAATTATTCCAATAATATAAGAAAAGTTACAGGTTAAGTAGTGCCTTAATTTAAAATCATGTGCAGAAGTCTTAAAATTCTTGGTCTGCCTTAACGGCCTTTCTAAATACTTTTTAGTTTATGAAGATAAAATATTTGTTGTAAGATACATTATTTACAACATAAACTTAAATAGATGTATTAATATGCCAGGTATTGCATCAAAAAATGTACTGGTCATATTTCTATTTTTAAAATTATGTGCTCTATTCCTGTTTGCTGTTAACTTTGCTTTCATTATGCATAGCTGGGTGGGCAGTATTTTAATGGGTGGTTTGAATCTGGTTTTCAGCTTAGTTAATCCTCTTATTTGCGCAAGTACCAACGACCAGCATTCTCATTTGTGTCTCAGATCACCTAGAATATTGACCCTATGTTAAAAGAGGAAAGAATGAGGATGTTCCTGTGCACTCTGCCTCTGTGTCTCTGCTTGGTTTTCTGTCTGTCTTGGTAATTTTCTCACACTCAGTGTCAGTACAGGTATTTGTGACACACTGCGTTTCCCTCTATGTGCACTATCACCTTTTCTACCAAAATGTCAACTGTGGTTGTCTCCAGAGCATGGGATTATGAATGAATTCCTTTCTTTTCTTTTTCTTCTTCTTCTTTTTTTTTTTTTTTGAGACAGAGTCTCACTCTGTCACCTAGGCTGGAGTACAATGGCACTCCAGCTCACTGCAGCCTTGAGTTCCCAGGCTCAAGTGATCCTCTTGCCTCAACCTTCTGAGTAGCTGGGACCACAGGCATGTGCCACCATACACAACTAATTAAAAAAAATTTTTTTTGTAGAGATGGGGGAGTCTCACTTCATTGCCCGGGCTGAATTCTCTCTCTCTTTTTTCCTACCTTGTCACCTATTGTCTCTGACTTTGGGTCTACTCTTGCTTTCAGTCACCCTTTCTCAATTTGCCATAATATGGAACCAAAGTATATTTTTGTAATATATTGGAGATTCTTTTATTCCTGTTTAAAATTTTAGAGTCAATGAGTAAAATAGTTTTGGCAAGTGGACCGTCTAATATGTTAGTAACAAAAACAATTCTGAGAAGGATTTTGGCTTATTTAATAGTATACTATTTTTATAATCACTGAGCTTGCTCCCTGAAGTATATGTGCATACAATTTTATTTATTTGGACATAAATAGAGTATACACTGTTTCAGGATAGGATAGAATACAGCATTTAATAACAAGAATATATATAATACATGATAATTTATCAAGTATTTCAGTATCTATTATGTCACTTGAAAACATAATCTTATCAAGTAAATACTTTTATTTTCCCCTATTGTTAGCCTTGATTTGGTTTTTTTGTTGTGTTTTTAAGAGACAGGGTCTTGCTCTGTTGCCCAAGCTGGAATGCAGTAGTGACAGCATAGCTCACTGCAGCCTCAAATTCCTGGCTCAAGTGATCCTTCCACCTCAGCCTCCCAACTAGCTAGGACTACAGGCACGTGCCACCACCATTCCCAGCTAATTTTTTAGTTTTTATTTTTGTAGAGACAGGGTATCATGTTATGCAGGCAGGCCTTGAACTCCCCAGCTCAAGCGATCCTCCTGCCTCGGCCTCTCAAAGTGCTGGGATTACAGGCAGTGAGCCACTGCGCCCAGCCCCCGGTCTCCTATTATTCACCTTATTTTATTTTATTTTCTAGCAACAGAATCTCACTCTGTTGCCCAGGCTGGAGTGCAGTGGCACGATCTTGGCTCACTCTGCCTTCCAGGTTTAAGCAATTCTCCTGCCTCAGTCTTCTGAGTAGCTGGAATTACAGGCACATGCCACCATGTCCAGCTAATTTTTGTATTTTTGTATTTTTAGTAGAGACAGGATTTCACCCTGTTGGCCAGTCTGGTCTCGAACTCCTGACTTCAAGTGATCTGCCCACCTGTATAGCATGAGTCCTGTTTTCCACTTGAAACTCTAAGCATACCTGACACATAACAGGTGCTCCATAATTATATCTTGAATAAATAAGAATTAGGTTTTAGTATATAGAATATACTGAGCCTGTTGGTTTCTTGAGAAATTTTTATGTATATGGAAATTCTAAAACAAAAGGTGGACATTTCTCAGGCTTAGGCTAATAAATGAATTATTTTAAAGCTATCTGAGCTATAACTATACGTTATTCTTGAGTAATATGTCATGTACATCCTCCTAGCTGGTTTTCATTGGAGAACTACAAAGGCAAGCAGTTTGACTGAGAGTCTCATAGTGGCGCGATCACAGCTCACTGCAACCTCCACCTCCTAGATTCAAGCCATACTCCTGCCTCAGCCTTCTGAGTAGCTGGAATTACAGGCACACGCCACCATGCCCTGCTAATTTTTGTATTTTTAGTAGAGATAGGGTTTCACCATGTTCATCAGGCTGGTCTCGAACTCCTAACCTCAAGTGATCTATCCACCTTAGCCTCCCAAAGTGCTGGGATTACAGTTGTGAGCCACCACGCCTGGTCTATTAACCTTTATTGATAATTGAGAAAACTGAAGTCCCAAGAAATTAAGTGCCTTTCTTACTGCTAGAGGAGACAAAACCAAATTAAAACTGAAGTCTTCTGACTTCCAAACTCTACATTCTTCTTTTCACACCATGATACTGTTCCACTTTCCTAAGTATCTTTTTCTCTCACTTCCTTCTATAGTTTTGTGTGGTTTTTTTGTTTGTTTTTGTTTTCTGTACTTTTTTTTTTTTTTTTTTTGAGACGGAGTCTTGCTCTGTTGCCAAGCTGGAGTGCAGTGGCATGATCTCTGCTCACTGCAAACTCCGCCTCCCAGGTTCAAGCAATTCTCCTGCCTCAGCCTCCCGAGTATCTGGGACTACAGGCGGACACCCCCACACGTGGCTAATTTTTGTTTTTTTGTGTTTTTTTGGAGAAATAGAAAGGCAAACAGGTTGACTTAGTGTCGAGGTTAGTAGAGATCTCGATCTCCTGACCTCGTGATCTGCCCGCCTCAGCCTCCCAAAGTGCTAGGATTACAGACATGAGCCACCACGTCTGGCCTTAGCTAACTTTTATAATCTTAGTTTTGATACATTATAGGAGTATGTGGTTTAGCTAACTATTATTTATCTAGTGTAGAAAACATACCATATTCCTCTGACTATAGCAGTAGAAATATGCCCCTGTAACTGAGATTTAATTATTCCTGTTTTTTTTTGTGATAGAAACTTCGGGAAAAACAAAAAGTTGTACGAGAAAGTCATGGTCCAAATATGAAACAAGCAAAAATGTGGCGTGATTTGCAACAATTAATGGAATGTAAGAAACAGTGCTTTCTGAAACAACAAAGCCAAACTTCCATTGGTCAGGTAATTCAGGAGGGAGGAGAGGACCGGCTAATACTGTAAATTGTGTTATCATTTGGAGTTTTACTTGATACCACTAGCTATAAGCCTAATCTCATAATGTATTTCTTTTTTGAAACTGATTTGTATAGTGTTTTGTTTTCAGATTAGCCATTCTTTATTAAGTTTTCATAGAAAATAATGTTAAGGTAGATTTAGTTTTAATGTTTTTTCACATGAAAAAGAGGCTTTTATTATTTTCCGTAGTTTAGACATCACTGGCATCTTCTGAGTTTTATGAGACAGGAAACTTAAGTTTACTATCTGTAAATGTAAACATATGTCCATTAAGAAACATGTAGTTTTTTTTTAGGATGTAATAACCCAATGGCTTACTGTTTTTCTTAATCTTTTTTTAAAAAACTTTAGAAGAATCTTTTAGGAATTAGTATCTCTTGTTTTGAAGAAACGTTTATCTGAAGTTCAGCAGTTCGTACAGTTTCACTTCAGTTTATTTTCTTCTGTAAAATGCAAGAAAATTTAATATTTTGACTAACATGTTCTGTTTGTATAATTTAAAGGCAAATAAACTTGGTACATATTTTATGTCTATTTAAAAAATGTAAAGTTGTGTCAAAATTTATTCTTTTTAAAGTAAGTATTAACATCTAATATTAAATTGGAGGATTATTACTTTTCCTTTTTTTTTTTTTTTTTGAAACTGAGTCTTGCTCTGTTGCCCAGGCTGGAGTACAGTGTCGTGATCTTGGCTCACTATAAGCTCCGCCTCCCAGGTTCACGCCATTCTCCTGCCTTAGCCTCCTGAGTAGCTGGGACTACAGGCGCCTGCCACCACGCCCAGCTAACTTTTTGTATTTTTAGTAGAGACAGAGTTTCACCATGTTAGCCAGGATGGTCTCGATCTCCTGACCTCTTGATCCACCTGCCTCAGCCTCCCAAAGTGCTGGGATTACAGGCGTGAGCCTCTGCACTCAGCCAGATTATTACTTATTTTCACCAAAAATCTATTACAGATTTTTTTTTCTTTTCTTTGAGATGGAGTCTCACTCTGTTGCCCAGGTTGGAGTTCAGTGGTGTGATCTCAGCTCACTGCAACCTCCGCTTCCAGGATTCAAGCAATCCTCCTGCCTCCACCTCCCAAGCAGCTGAGATTACAGGCGCCTGCCACCACACCTGGCCAATTTTTGTATTTTTAGTAGAAACAGGGTTTCATCAGGCACAGTGGCTCATGCCTGTAATCCCAACACTTAGGGAGGCCGAGGCGGGTGGATCACGAGGTCAGGAGATCGAGACTATCCTGGCTAACATGGTGAAACCCCATCTCTACTGAAAATACAAAAAATTAGCCGGGAGTGGTGGTGGACACCTGTAGTCCCAGCTACACAGGAGGCTGAGGCAGGAGAATGGTGTGAACCCAGGAGGCAGAGCTTGCAGTGAGCTGAGATTGCGCCACTGCACTCCAGCCTGGGTGACAGAGCGAGACTCCATCTCAAAAAAAAAAAAAAAAAAAGAAAGGAAAAGAAACAGGGTTTCGCCAGGTTGACCAGCAGGCTGGTCTTGAACTCCCAACCAACCTCAGGTGATCTGCCCACCTCAGCCTCCCAAAATGTTGGGATTACAAGCGTGAGCCACCCATGCCTGGTCTATTACAGATTTAATAATATAATAACCAGGGTGGGCACGGTGGCTCATGCCTGTAATTCCAGTACTTTGGGAGGCTGAGGCAAGCAGATCATTTGAGGTCAGGGGTTCGAGACCAGCCTGGGCAACATGAAAAAACCCCATCTCTACAAAAAAGACAAAAATTAGCCGGGTGTAGTGGCATACCTGTGGTCCCAGCTACTTGGGAGGCTGAGGCTAGAGGATCACTTGAACCTGGGATGTGGAGTTTGCAGTGAGCCGAGATCATGCCACTGTACTCCAGCCTGGGCAATAGAGAGCAAGACCCTGTCTAAAAAAAAAAAATCATAATAATAATAATCTGATAGTTATGGGAACTGTTATTTTATTTTATTTTATTTTTTCTTTGAGATAGTCTCTTGCTCTGTTGCCCAGGGTGGAGTACAGTGGCACAATCTCAGCTCACTGCAACCTCTGCCTCCCAGATTCAAGCAATTCTCTTGCCTCAGCCTCGCGAGTAGCTGGGATTACAGGCATGCACCACCACACCTGGCTAGTTTTTTGTACTTTTAGTAGAGACGGGGTTTCACCGTGTTGGCCAGACTGGTCTCGAACCCCTAAGCTCAAGTGATCCACCCGCCTTGGCCTCCTAAAGTGCTGGGATTACAGTTACAGGCATGAGCCACCACACCCAGCCTGATATTTTAAATATAAAAAAATTGTCATAGAATATAGATATCACATATTAAATGTAGCACAAGACTCAAAGTGAAATTCAAGAGTTCAAAGTGCTTCCAATCTCTGCTTCATTTGGACAAGGTACTTGAAGATTTCTTAGGTTTCCCTTAGAAAGATACCAAATTCATGTGCCATGCTTTACTTAATTTCAATTTTAGTAGTTTTTCAAAATATCTTGGCTTTAGATTTGAAAACTCAAATTTCAAATTGTTAGCATGTCCATCTTAGGCTAGTTCTTTTCAGTTGTCTTTAAATTTTTTTTTTTTTTTAGAGACAGGATCTTGCTCTGTTGCCCCAGCTGGAAGGCAGTGGTATGCAGTGGTATGATCATAGCTCTATGCAGCCTCAAACTTCTGGGGTCAAGTGATCTTCCTGCTTCAGCCTCCTGAGTAGCTGGGACTATAGGCACATGCCACCATGCCTGGCTAATTTTTTTTTTTTTTTTTTTTAAGAGATGCTATGTAAGCTGTTTTTGTGTCAGTATATAGAAATACCTGCGGCTGGCTAATTTATAAAGAAAAGCAGTTTAATTGGCTCATGGTTCTGCAGGCTGTACAGGAAGCATGGTGATGGCATCTCCTCTTGGCCAGGGCCTCAGGAAGCTTCTAGCCATGGCAAAAGCTTCCTGGTGAAAGGGGAGCCAGCACATCATATGGAAAGAGCAGGAGCAAGAGGTCAGGGGCAGGTGTCACTCAACTTTTAAAGAACCAGATCTTGTGTAAATTCAGAGCTAGAAATCACTAATCACCATGGGGATGGCACTAAGTTATTCACAAGGATCCACCTCCATGATCTAGGCACCTCCCACCAGGCCTCACCTCCAACACTGGAGATTACATTTCAACATGAGATTTGGAGGGGACAAACATCTAAACCATATTAGATGGGGTCTCCTTTTGTTGTCCAGGCTAGACTTGAACTTGTGGCTTCAAGTGATCCTCCCACCTTGGCCTCCCAAAGTGCTAGGATTATAGGCATAAGCTACCATGCCTGGCCCAAAACCTTTTTTTTTTTTTTTTTTTGAGATGGAGTTTTACCTTTGTTGCCCAAGCTGGAATGCAGTGGCGCATCTCGACTCACTGCAACCTCCACCTCCCAGGTTCAAACCATTCTCCTGCCTCAGCCTCCCAAGTAGCTGGGATTACAGGCATGCATCACCACCAAAAACATTTTTTAAAGAATAAAATTGTTGGCCGGGCGCGGTGGCTCACGCCTGTAATCCCAGCACTTTGGGAGGCCGAGGAGGGCGGATCACGAGGTCAGGAGATCGAGACCATCCTGGCGAACATGGTGAAACCCCGTCTCTACTAAAAATACAAAAAATTAGCCGGGCGTGGTGGTGGGCGCCTGTAGTCCCAGCTACTGGGAGGCTGAGGCAGGAGAATGGTGTGAACCCGGGAGGCGGAGCTTGCAGTGAGCCGAGATCGCGCCACCGCACTCCAGCCTGGGCGACAAAGTGAGACTCCATCTCAAAAAAAAAAAAAAAAAAAAAAAGAATAAAATTGTTTCTACCCTGTAAAAAATATGGATCTCTTTGTTGCCATGTGTGTCCTACTTTTAATTTTTGTTTGAAAGGTTTTTTATTGGTAATCAAAGAGCCTCACTAGCTAGAGATAATTGGTAATGCTAGGAGCTGTAGCAAGAAGAGATGGGGTCCATCAGAATAAGGAAGAACTGGACTTACCAGGAAAGTATGGAGAGAAATATCTTTTAAATTTTTATAAGGAAAACAGAAGCATTTCAGTGTTCATAAGTGATTTGGATTGGTCCTCTGCTTGTTTTATCCTCTTATTTGTGCAAGTATCAGCTGCCATCATTGTCATTTGTGCCTTTAGATCAACTAGCAGACCAGCAGTCCCCCAAAAGAGGAAAGCTGTGTCTTAGTGTGTAGAAACAAATCCTTAATTCAATCATCATTTTTTGGATAGCGACATAGATATATTTGTGTGGTGTTGGCTACTGGCATGTTATTTTTAAGCCAATAGTAAGTGATGCTACTTTAAACAGAATATGAATTCCTTTGCAAGTATTTGAAAAAGACTAGATGCTCTTTATAGAAACAGCATTTTATTCCTCCAGAGGAAAGTCAGTTCATAAAATTATTAAGCCTAGTGATTAATTATTATTTAGCCCTTCACTGTCTTTGGTATTCCTCTTGATTTTCTTCACTGTCTTTGGTACTCTTCTTGATTTTTAAAATGGTTAATGACAGATACTCCACAGAATCCTTAGAATTCTACTGATTTGATTATTACTTGCCGCCTTTATTCCATACAGAAAGAATGTGTGGATTAAACGCAAAGGCAGCTCCAAATTACTTTACTCACTGAAGCAGAACATCATTGTTACTTCAAGAAAAGCAAATTGAAAAAAAACCTCTAAAAGTACAAAGTTATTTATAGATTGTATGTAACATTGGACATTTAGTAATGCAGCTTAATGGGTTTAGTGCAGTGCCTTTCCACTCATTTCAAGATTTGATTGGAACATTAAAAAGCTTTAACTAACCCTGACAGTCTTTGACAGCTGGCACTTACTGAAGAGCTTATTACATTTTTCCTTCAGGATTGATACTCTGGCTAGCTAATTGATCAGCGTACTTAATCATTTCAGAAACTAATTTGTCTTTCATGTGATGGCCCAAATAAAGGAGAAGAATGCAGCCTGTGAAATCTGCCTCTGTGTTCACAGATTTCCTTCTTCTAGTTGCCAGCTGTTGCATGGGACTGACTGTATAATTGTAAATTTCAAAAGGCCACTGCTTATCTTGCTTTCTGTATTAGTTCAGGAAACAATCCAACTTTAAATGGTGTCCTTTAAGAAGAATCTTATAATATGATAATGTGCTCTCTGTTATACATCTATTAACAACTGAATTCCAAAGCCATGTATTTTCTAGGTCTGGGGAATGTACCAGAAGGGTCTTAGAACACTGTTCAAATCCATATGAAAATCAAACCAGAAATTGCAGAACACCTACCTTTTTCTTTAGATTAATACTTGCCCTTATTTTGCTCTAATTCAGGAGATAATAATAAAAGAAATTTCATTTAAACTATCAGATAAATGTAAATATGTTATTTTGCCTAATTAACATTTATAAATTTTTAAGGTCTATGCACTTTCCAAGTCTGTTTCTTTTTTTTTTTTTTTTTTTTTTGAGACGGAGTTTTGCTCTTTTTGCCCAGGCTGGAGGGCAATGGCAGGATCTTGGCTCACTGCAACCTCCACCTCCTGGGTTCAAGCGATTCTCCTACCTCAGCCTCCCAAGTAGCTGGGATTACAGGCATGCACCACGATGGCCAGCTAACTTTTTGTATTTTTAATAGAGATGGGGTTTCACCATATTGGTCAGGCTGGTCTTGAACTCCGGACCTCAAGTGATTCACCTGCCTCGGCCTCCCAAAGTGCTGGGATTACAGGCATGAGCCACCGCGCCCGGCCCCAAGTATGTTTCTTAACTTTTTAAGGTAACACAATACAGAGCACTTTTTAGTAATTTGAGTAAAATAAAAGGCTAAATATATTGCTGAAACTAAAAATATACAAATTTGCAGAATTTTTCTGAATTGAATACGAAAATATGATAAATCAGTAACTTGCCAAAGCTGTCTTTACAAAGACAAAGTCAAAGTTTGTATTGAAAAATGACTTTGTGGCTGGGCGCAGTGGCTCACACTTGTAATCCCAGCACTTTGGAAGGCCAAGGTGGGCAGATCATCTGAAGTCAAAAGTTCGTGACCAGCCTGACCAACATGGAGAAACCCCATCTCTACTAAAAATACAAAATTAGACAGGTGTGGTGGTGCATGCCTGTAATCCCAGCTACTCAGGAGACTGAGGCAGGAGAATCGCTTGAACCTGGGAGGTGGAGGTTGCAGCGAGCTGAGATCGCGCCATTGCACTCCAGCCTGGGCAACAAGAGCGAAACTCCATATCCCCTCCCAAAAAAAAAGAAAAGAAAAAGAAAAATGACTTTGTATGCAGGTGTGTGTCTTATAGAAGCCTTGTCTTATACAGGCATTCTACCCTGTATTAGTGATTAATGAGTGTGAGTAAATGACTTGTTTCTACAAAGGATTCTAGGTGCTTACATCATTCATCTTGCCTGGCATGAAGGAGTCTTTAGCCCTAGGGAGCGGGTAAGATAGCATCCTGATGATTAACCTTCTTTAAACTTGGTTATATCAGTAACGTCATTGTTATAGTGAGGTGAGGAGTAGATTACATATGCAACAGATCTTTTTTAGACAATTCATGGCAGCCAGGAGAGACATAAGATGTGTCTTTATTAAATATGTAAATTATTCCTCCACTTATACTGGCTTAGCTCCTCTTCCTCTTCCTTTTAATGAGAGCAGTTTAATTAGAGCTGCTTGGTGTATGGCAGCCAGGCCTGGGATGAGCGTTTTGTCTCAGGGGATGGAGAGGGATCATTAAAAGTTATCTATGTATTTTTTATCTTTGACCCTTCTGTCTTAAGATAATCTTAAAAAGAGAAAGTTGACTGTAAATATTATTTAGCCCCACCCCATCCTTGCAAAAGAGATCAAAAAATAAAAACGCAGATCCCAAATAAGTATTTTTAAGAGACTTGGACAAACATATGCTTTCTGCTCCTATGCTCCCTCTTTTGGCAAACTGGAAGTACTTTCTTGGCAAACATCGATATTTTCACAATTTCCTTTCTAGAACTGCTGAGAGGCTTGAGTCACCAAACTCGGTTTACTGCTATGGAAATTCACTATTCTGAGCACAGGAAGAAATTAAAGATTTTTGTTTTTCAGTGAAAGTATGTGTTTCCACCTCAGTTCAGAGTGTAACAGCAGGTTCCTGGCTTGGCTTCTTAATGCTGCACGTGATATCCTGGTAAACAGTCATAGAATTTTAGAGCTTGAAAGGAACCTCAGAATGATTCATATAATCATTTATTAGATCGGGAGCTTTGAGGGATCTCTTCCAACCTCTCTCCAGTGTAGATATCAGTTCTGTAGCGCGTGTAGCGAATCACTTTCCAGCCATGGCAGTGTACCCGCAATGCGGCTCACTCCTCATGAGGGAGCCTGTTTCATTGTTAGAGCACAGCCTAATTAAGTTATTGGTTCTGAAACTGAAGCAGACTTACAAAGGACTTTTTATGAGCATCAGTTATGCAAATCAAGATTTAACAAATTTTATTCTCTGAAGCTGTAATGATGACCATGATCATATGAGTGATTCAAGCAACTAACCTGGTACTGAGCACTCCATGTACTTGTACCAGGCACTGTCCTGAGTGCTTTACATGTAGAACTAACATAACTCTCTTATGAGACAGCTGCAATTATCCCCATTTTATAGATAAGGAAACTGAAGCACAGAGAGACTTTCACAATAAATAAATAAATGGTTAAAAGTAACCTCAACCAACCAGATGAGGGAATTATACTGAAAATAAATGTCCTGTAAATGAATGAAAGAAATGAGTAGTAGTTTTAAATACAGAGTAAACTGAAACTTTATAGGGTTATTTAAATCTCTCTGTGAGTGTGTTAAAATCATGCATGTCTTTTCACAATATTATACAACTAATGACTGTGGCAGAGCCACAATCCAAAACCTGTGCTCTTAAGTGCTTATATTGTAGTGTGACCCATATATATATCTATTGTATATAAACAAACAGATTGACGTCTATTTGTTAGTTATGGTATGAAATAATTTTTAGTGCTTATTATAAAATTATAGTACCTTTTTTTAAAAAAATGTATTTGCTTACTATACCTAAAGAACAGACTTCACTAAATGGTTAAAAGTAACCTCAACCAACCAGATGAGGGAATTATACTGAAAATAAATGTCCTGTAAATGAATGAAAGAAATGAGTAGTAGTTTTAAATACAGAGTAAACTGAAACTTTATAGGGTTATTTAAATCTCTCTGTGAGTGTGTTAAAATCATGCATGTCTCCAATTGCTGGACATTTAGATCAACTCCAGTTTTTCACTTTATGAACAATGCTGCAATGAAACTTAAAGATTGAAATACAGCTGGGTGGCCGGGCACGGTGGCTCATGCTTGTAATCCCAGCACTTTGGGAGGCCAAGGTGGGCGGATCATGAGGTCAGAAGTTCAAGACCAGCCTGGCCAACACAGCAAAACACCATCTCTACTAAAAATACACAAATTAGCTGGGCGTGGTGGCAGGTGCCTATAATCCTAGCTACTTGGGAGGCTGAGGCAGGAGAATCTTGAACCCAGGAGGCAGAGGTTGCAGTGAGTCAAGGTCACACCACTGCGCTCCAGCCTGGGTGACAGAGCTAGACTCCATCTGGAGGAAAAAAAAAAGAAAAGAAAAAGAAAGAAATACAGCTGGGTGCGGTGCTCACACCTTATCCTAGAACTTCGGGAGGCTACGGCAAGAGGATTGCTTGAGCCCGGGAGTTGGAGACCAGCCTGGCCAACATGGTAAAACCCTATCTCTAATAAAAATACAAAAAATTAGCCGAGTGTGGTGGTGCACACCTGTAGTCCCAGCTACTTGGGAGGCTGAGGCAGGAGAACCACTTGAACCCAGGAGGCAGAGGTTGCAGTGAATCAAGATCGTGTCACTGCACTCCAGTCTGGGCAACAGAGCGAGATTGTCTCAAAAAATAAAAATTTAAAAAATTTAAAAAGAAGATTGAAATACAATAAGATAATAAAGCAAAACCACAAAATTTATCAAATTTGGTTAAATCCAGAATCTGCTGAACAGTTTTATAGATATTTTATATAGATATTTCTTGTCTTTTTCTGTGAAAATACCAACAGGCAATTTCTTTCTTAACCAAGGAAATTAGCAAGATAACACTTGATTAATAGGAGAATGAAATTAAAAGTCCTTTCATTTATTTTTATGCAAGTATTTGTTATCTTGTGTGCCTGACACTGTGCTAAGTGCTAAAATAGAAATTGAACATGACCTAGTTTTTGCTCTCAAAGACCTCACAGTTTAGAAGACTCAAATATTATGCAGCAAAATAAGTGCTGTGTGTACAAAGAACAGGGAGCTCAGAGGAAGCAGCAATTAATACTGATGGAGGATTGTGAAAAGATTAACAGAGGAGATGGGACTTGAGCTTATTTATAAGGATGAATTAAGATTTTGATAGGCATGGGAAAAGTGAAGACATAAAGGCATTTAACGATACGGCATGTTAAGGAAAGGACAAGAAGTCTAGTATGGCTCAGTAAGTTACACAGGTGCATGGGGGATGGGGAAAGAATTCCTATTATGTATCAAGCTCTTGGGTTCTATAATGTGCTGGACACTCAGCTAGACTGAATGAAAAGGTGCAGTAAAAATATAAGATATGGCCCCTGTTGTTAACAGGACTAGCAATGCATTAAACAACAGTAGACACATCAAGAAGTAATAACCAAATAATTTTGTAGAGCAATAGAAATTCAATCAAATTGGAGCTACAGGGAAGACCAGAAGGTCAAGGAAGAGTAGAGTCAAGGAGGCTTTATCAAAGATGTAAGAATTGATCTGGGCCTGGAAGGATGGGTAAGATGTGGACAGGGGAATGGGAGAGAATGGCAGAACAGCAGGAGTGAAACCAGCAAGTATTCATCACCCACCTCTCCCTTATCCAGCTCTATAGCAAGTATATTGAGCAAGAAAAGCATGGCTGTCACTTCTAAGCAGCTTAAAATCCAGTTATCAAGATAAGTGATGTAACCAACAAAGCAGTACTGGATTAGCCAGTAGGCAAACATGCACTACAGATTTTCTGAAAGTATTTGATATTTCAAAAATCAAAGAAGTTTCCATTAGAAAAAGCAAAACTCAGCCGGGCACGGTGGCTCACGCCTGCAATCTCAGCACTTTGGGAGGCCGAGGCTGGGCAGATCACTTGAGGTCAGGGGGTTGAGACCAAACTAGCCAACATGGCAAAACCCCTGTCTCTACTAAAAATACAAAAATTACCCAGATTAGTGACGCGCGCTTGTAATTCTAGCTACTCGGGAGGCTGAGGCATGAGAATCGCTTGAACCCAGAAGGCAGAGGTTGCAGTGACCCAAGATCGCACCACTACACTCCAGCTTGGGTGATGGAGTGAGACTCTGTCTCAAAAAAAAGAAAGAAAGAAAGAGAGAGAAGAGAGAAAGGAAAAAAAGAGAAAGAAAAAAGAAAGAAAGCAGAACTCTGTTAGACGTCCTTATATTCGTTTTACGGTTTAGTTTTTGTTTCTTCTCATTGCATGTAGTGGGGAGGAGAACTATAATTTTTTGGGAGTTAGGGTCTCTAAAATTTTTAGTTCAGCTTCCTGGAATGGGATAAAAACCACATAGATAGTAGAGTTAATAATCCCCACAGAACTCAAAGCGGGAGAAAATACAGACTGGAGCAATCTGGTCAGGCTAGAGGAGAAAACATTCAAGTTAAAACTCTTATGGAAGCTTGAGTAGAAATTGGCTCCGAGAGGGAACAAGAGCTCCTTGGAGAAGAGGAAGCCCCAAAAGGGAATGCCCTGAGGTATGAGCCAGACCCGGCTGGAGGAAACAGAGAAGATGAAGCTGGAAAGGGAATGAGAGATCGAAGCTGAAGGTTTCTAGTTGGTGCGATAATCAGCCATGGTCTGTTGGTAATAACAATAGGAGTTCTTCTTAATATCGTTTTGGACCGTTGATGAAATGAGATTCACTGCATTGTAGGGAATGACAAATTATCATCTCCCACAGAAGACTGCCATCATGGACTAAGTTTGGTTTATTTTTTGTGACAGAGAAGAGCAATACAGGTGGTAAGCCAGTTAATTTGTTTCATTGTATTTTGGGGGTTATTTTTTACACTAATTCAAAGATTCGGCATTTTATTCTTTTGTGTTTTTGTTTTTGTTGTTTTGTTTTTTGTTTTTTAGAGAGAGATGAGGTCTCACCATGTTGACCAGGTTGGTCTTAAACTCTTGGCCTCAAGTGATCCTTCCACCTTGGCCTCCCGAAGTGCTGGGATTACAGGCGTGAGCCACCACACCCGGCCTTATTTTATTCTTTGATTCATTTTACAACTCTATATCATCTATGCCATCACTTCTTTGTTACATTTAACATTTTCAGATTTGTGAAAAAGATTTGGTAATTCCAAGGAATTAAGCTGAGAAACAGAATATTTAGAGTTATATTTTTATTGGGAGACATTTTTATAAGTTTATGTGATTTCCTATATTTTAAAAAATGTGAGAAGAATTCAAAGCTGGTTTTTCACTGTGCTTGATTTTTTTTTTTTTTCTTAAGGGGAGGAAAAAGAACTTTTTACAGAATAATTGCCAAGTCGGCAAGGAGAGCCTCAGCCCTTGAAGAGACCCACTTGCTAGTGACTTGGCAGTGTCAAACAAATGTTCAACTTTTATTCTGACACTTCTTGAAGAATTTGATTGAAACTATATATGTCCAGATAACACTCAGCAAAGTGCCCTTCTTGCATTTGTTTCAAGATATATTTGGAAACAAAGAGATGACCTTGGACTCAGCTGCTTTTCCAATTTAGGACTTCTCTCTAGGTCTACTGAATAATAATATTCCCCAACATTGAAAATTCAACGAATGGAAAAACATTTTAGTTACTATATGCCATAAGTCCTGTGATAGAGGACTTTTTCTCCCAGCAATATGTTCTGCTTCTAAAAGAAATGATATATTTAGCCCACAAACTCTATATTAGCTTTCTAACCATCTACTTCGACATACATTTAGGAACACAGTTGCTTTTCATCAGAGTGCCTTTTTGTAATCTAAATTGAGCTATCCTTGCTTTTTAAAATATTTTAGCATCTAAGAAATAAAAAAACAACCCGCAGTTAACTCTTCGCCTTTGCTTTCTGGCATTCATATTTTCATTTGAAGCCAGGGTTCATTGTAGCTTGATGTAAGATCTAAAAGAAGACTTTGGAGGCCCTGACATCCCCTTCTAAGGCTATTGCCACCTGTCCAGATGACAATAGAAGTCCTGCTGGTCTAACCTCAAGCCTGAATGCCAAGGTTAGCTTCCAATTGTGTCTACATTTAGCCCATGGAGATGGATGTTTTAACTATCATTAAAGTGACATCCTTTCAGTTACCATTTTGCATATTTTGGAGGTTTCAGCAGTTCCATTTTTAATTTGTTGTCATGGTCACAGGATAAGATGTAGGTAACCTTTCTGATAAGGTGGTTTTACTTTTAAGCAATTAAATAAGAATTTTAGTCTGATAATTGTCCTACATGGCGTATTACCAGGGATAGCCACATTTTCTATTTTCATATGATTTCCTAATATGTTATAGGCAATTAGAGCATTTATAGAGATTAATACATTGTTAGTTACAGTCTCCAGCATGTGCAATACATTAATTCCCAATAAAATGCTGCGTTACAGGCCAGGTGCGGTGGCTCATACCTGTAATCCCAGCAACTTTAGGAAGCCAAGGTGGGCGGATCACGAGGTCAGGAGATCGAGACCATCTTGGCTAACACGGTGAAACCCTATCTCTACTAAAAATAAAAATACAAAAAATTAGCCGGGCGTGGTGGCAGACACCTGTAGTCCCAGGTGCTTGGGAGGCTGAGGCAGGAGAATAGTGTGAACCTGGGAGGTGGAGCTTGCAGTGAGCAGAGATTGCACCACTGCACTCCAGCCTGGGGGATACAGACCGAGACTCCGTCTCAAAAAAAAAAAAAAAATTCTGCATTACACATAGGCACATGCAAACATGCACATGTGGAAATAGATACACCATATTATAACACTTTATTAAAGGACAGCTTGTTCTCAAGGATTCCTTCTTGATTGATTTGGAATCAAGTATTAATCATGTGTTAGCCACAAGGTGAGTGATTTTGAAAAGATAGTCGAGAAATTTTTAAACTATTACCACAAAGTAAATAAAAAATAAACTATTACCCTGTTACCACTTAAGATACTTTTAAAGATGAGCCGTCTCATCAGATGACATACTGATCTTAAATTTTTGTTACACATTATTGCACCAGGATTACTTTGCAGTCTCCTAACTCAAAAACTAGTGACTTTTATTTTTAATCTAACATTTACTCCTTTATAAAAACAGGTTTTGCATGGGAGTGGCTATCCTGTGTACATTTCCATTATTGTAGTGAAGTTGAACTACAGCAATTGCTAAAGTCACCACACTGCCCTAATTAAGTAAATAAGGTCATATACTAATCAAGCTAATTGATTTTACAGAATACACAGGAAAAGTAAAGTTTGCTTTTCCTGGTGTCAGAGATGCCTCCAGCTACACAATTTTGGAACTGTGCTTTTTAAAGGCTTGAAAAAACAAAATAAGATGATCTACAGAATGTTCCTAAGATCTGTAGTGCTCAAGGATGATTTTAATGAGGAAAATGTCTTAGAGAAAAGGTAATTTTATTTTAAGTAATAGATTAAATTTGAGTTTTGCTGAATGTTTTCATAAAACACTGTGTGTTTTCAAGAGTAAGTTTTCTCATTGACAAATTTTGAGCCAAAAGGTCAGAATATTCCTGCATGGTTTGTGGTTATTAAGTTTGTCGTATGTTTCAGGAATCTTTTTCTCTCTATCCATCTCTCCTTATATTTTCAGATACACTTAACCAAATCAGCATTATTGATGTTCAGTGAGTATTCATTGCTTGAGAGTAAGAACCTCTTTGTCAGCATTCCTAAGACAGGAGAGATTTCTGGAAATTACAGAATAGCATGGTTCTCTAAACTCTTTTATGCATCTTCCATAGATGGAATTCATATCCAGCTGTCTGCACATTTATATGGAATCTGGTTTATCCAAATACTGTATTTGCAGTCCCATCAAATCAAAGATTTCTTTTTCTTATTGTGCCCAAATATCTTACCGTGATCTTTTAGTTACAAAATCCAGATGTGTTTATTTAAGGATACAGATCTAACATGCTTTTAGTTAAAACTCATTTAAAAATCTTTCTTTAGCCGGGCATGGTGGCCTGTAGTCCCAGCTACCCAGGAGGGTGAAGCAGGAGGATCTCTTGAGCCGGGGAGTTGTTCAAGGCTGCAGTGAGCTATGATTGCATCACTGCCCTCCAGTCTGGACAACAGCGTGAGACCCTGACTCTAAAAAAAGAAAAAAAAATCTTTGTTTTCTGTCTCTGACCTTCTCCATCTTTTTTTGTTCATATATATTTTTCCTCCCTGTTTATGAGTGTTGTACTCTTCAAATTTTTTCTGATTCTCTTTCACACAAATTTTCTTGGCAGTAGTAAGTTCACTTTTGAAGCATCTTTCAAAAATATATTTTCGTTTTAAAAAATATATGCGGTAGGTATGATTGCATAACTCTGAATATACTAAAAACCACTGAATGTATAAATGCACAAAAGTCTTCTTTAAATTGGTGAATTGTATGATGTATGAATTATGTCCCAATAAAACTGTTAAAAATTAAATTGCATGCTTAATGTAACAAAATTCAAATAATATCAAAGAATATTAGATTAAAAAAAATAAAAAGCCGGCCAGGCAAGGTGGCTCACGCCTGTAATCCCAGCACTTTGGGAGGCCGAGGTGGGTGGATCACGAGGTCAGGAAATTGAGACTATCCTGGCAAACACTGTGAAACCCCATCTCTACTAAAAATAGAAAAAAATTAGCCGGGCGCGGTGGCGGGCGCCTATAGTCCCAGCCACTCGGGAGGCTGAGGCAGGAGAATGGCGTGAACCCGGGAGGCGGAGCTTGCAGTGAGTGGAGATCGCGCCACTTCAGTCCAGCCTGGGCAACACAGCGAGACTCTGTCTTAAAATAAATAAATAAATAAAATAAAAATTAAAAAATAAAAATAAAAAGCCCTGTCCTGCCCCAGTCTTCTCACTCCTCAGAGGTATTTCCACAATTCGGTTTTGAAATACTCTTCCAGATGCTGTAATTTTATGCACAAGCGCATAAATGCATTTACATTCTTTTAAAATTTTATAACAGGGCCGGGCACGGTGGCTCATAGTCTGTAATCTCAGCACTTTGGGAGGCCGAGGCGGGCAGATCACTTAAGGTCAAGAGTTTGAGACCAGCCTGGCCAACATGACGAAACCCCATCTCTACTAAAAATACAAAAATTACCTGGGTGTGGTGGTGTATGCCTGTAATCCCAGCTACTTTGCTCAGGAGGCTGAGGCAGGAGAATCTCTTGAACCCAGGAGGCGGAGGTTGCAGTGAGCCAAGATTGCACTACTGCCCTCGAGTCTAGGCAACAGAGCGAGACTGTGTCTCAAAAAAAAAAAAAAAAGAAAGAAAGAAAGTGTTATATTCACTGTTCTACAACTTGTTTTTTGAATTAAACTGTAAATTCTAATTATAAGTATAGAGTTATCTTAATAGTTGCAAATATTCTTCTATATGGATCTAGCACAATTAAGTTCCTTATTGAATGTCCTTCCACATATATCTTTGCACCCTTATACAAGTATATATCTAAGAAAAGTATTAGAATTGTTGGGTTCAGAAGTATGTGCATTTAAAATTGTAATAGATATTGCCAAATTGCCCTCCAAAAAGCTGGTGCCAATTTGTACACCCATCAGCTGGATATGAGCATGCTGAGTTTGCTGTCCCCTTGCCTATACTAGGTATACTAGCTTTATAATAGTCTTGCCAATATGATAGGTCTAAAGAATCATTTTTATTTATATTTAAAAAATTATGAGTGTGGTTGAGTTTTTTTATGGCCCAGATTTAATTTCTTATGTAACATTTTTCTGTATTTGAAAAAGAAGTCCATATAATTATTGTAGAAATTTTGAATGATACAGGAGATAATTAAGATCACCCAGAGATTATTACCATTTACAATTTTTCTTTAGGCTTCTTTTTATGAAGATCTTCTTGTGATTATTTTTAACAAAAAATGAAGGTTGGTAAAGGAGCTTTTTAAAAAATATGTAATTTATCAAATGAAGTTATAATTTAGCTACTTAGAGTACTACTTTGAGCTCTTTTAATCAAGGTGCTATATAAATATTCAGTGGACTGAGCTCCCCTCTGCCAAGCTTTTGGGATCAGCTAGTGGAAAAATCATTAACATTCTTTCCTTGACACTGTCCTGTCACTACCAAGTCTCAAACTGGATGAGATTTCCTCGGAGCCAATAGGTCTGTTAGTGGCAGAGATGCAGCTCAATGATCCCTTAATGGCAGGGAAGATAGAGGAATCTTTACCTTTAAAATCTATACCTTTAAAAAGGAGCATACACATTTCCTTAAATATGTGTGTGTGTGTTTACATACACATATAGGTTTATGGTTGTGTGTATATATATATTATAATTACACATACATAATATGTAAACAGGAGATGAGGTCAGTGAGCCAGGACAAGAACATAAAGGTGTAGTGAACCCTGGGGGATGGTAAATGATTAGCATGTAGGGTCAGCCATTCAAAGACACACACCCTGGATGCTTCCGTATCTGTTTCTCCTTTTGGACTGTAAGAGCATGGAATGCAGGATTGGTTTCTGTTGACAGTTGTATTCCCTGCGCCTCCTTAGGCAGATAGGCAGGGTTGATGAATATATATTAGTTAAATGAAGAATGAATGAAAGAGAAAGAGTATGCCTTGAGCAAATCACTTCATTGCTCTGAACCTCAATTTCTTTCCCTACAACATCCAAGAATTATTGAAAGGATCAAATCAAGTAATGTATGAAAATGGTAGATGAGAGTGGGAACCCTCTCCAAGGAGACTGTCTCCTCATTCTTTTCACAAAGCTCAATATGGTTCCCATTCAGGCCCCAGTCAAGCAGGTCCTAGTATATAGCAACTGCCCAAGCATTCAATTTTTTTGGCTAAACAGAGAATAAAGTAAATGTAATATCACTTTATAATTACAAATAACCATCCCCAGTGTCTCTGGTATACCTTACATGGAAACACACTTGTGTCCTCTTATGCAGAAAGAAGCAGCCAGTGATATTGTCACAAAATTTACCAGAGAACAATTTAAGGGATCCTGATTATAATGAAAAATGTTGAGATAGTATGTCCTGGGGACTTTGACATCTTAGTCACAACTGCTTTCTCAGTAGTTCTAGGTACATAATTTTAATAATAGAGCCCCCACAAGGCTTAGGATAAAGTTCATAGCAAATGGATGCTATTGTGACTTTAAGACACTTAAAAATGCATCTGTGTGATTATTGTTTAAAGGCGGAGATGCTAACTTGGGAAATCACATGATGCACGTATGGAATAGTAGCTATTCTGGGAGCTGGCCTTTTGCATGTGATTGTAATGAATATCTGTCCTTTTTAGCATATCTTCTATCAAATTGTCAAAGACAAGCAGTAGTTACATTTTGAAGTTGTGATGAAATTTTCAAAAGCTATGCAACATATTCTGTATTACTCAAGATAGATTCTATAACCTTTAGGTTTGTTGAAAGAGGAAGCTAGTGTATTATAAAATCAGTTAAAATAAGAATGAATTTAGAATATAAAATAGCATCAGCTCATAGACCTTAGGGAAGATTTAAGTTTTTTTTTTTTTTTTTTTTTGAGACAGAGTCTTGCTCTGTAGCCGGGGCTGGAGTGCAGTGGCCGGATCTCAGCTCACTGCAAGCTCCGCCTCCCGGGTTTACGCCATTCTCCTACCTCAGCCTCCGGAGTAGCTGGGACTACAGGCGCCCGCCACCTCGCCTGGCTAGTTTTTTGTATTTTTAGTAGAGACGGGGTTTCACGGTGTTAGCCAGGATGGTCTCGATCTCCTGACCTCGTGATCCGCCCGTCTCGGCCTCCCAAAGTGCTGGGATTACAGGCTTGAGCCACCGCGCCCGGCCTTAAGTTTTTATTAAAACTTGATATAAATAGAAACATTTATCAGTCTTCTTTCATGTAATGACATAAATATAATAGACTGGCACATAAACTTTCCCCTCTCTATTTGTAACCAAAAGAATTGCATAATCAGGCAGCAACCAGGAAGTAAAAATAATCAAAATTAAACCAAGTGGTCTGTTTTCACTACTCTAAGAAGAGTAAAAAATAAAGGTAAACACAGCCAGCAAGTTTCTTTATCAAATTTGAAAATTCTTTCCATGTCTGTTATACTTTAATAGCATGATAAAAATGAATTTTTATTAAGGTTTTTTACTCAAGACCGTGCTTTTAAAAAAAATTAATTTTAAATTGTGGTTAAAAAAACAGAACATAAAATTTACCATTTAACCATTTTTATGTGTGACATACAGTAAACTGTGCACATTGTTGTACAACAGATCTCCAGAACTCTTTTCATCTTGCAAAACTGAAACTCTAGACCCGTGAAATAACAACTCCCCATTTTTCTTTCCTTCCAGCCTCTGGCACCTGACATTCTACTTTCTATTTCTATGAATTTGACTACTCTAGGTATTTCCTATAAGTGGAATTATGCAGTATTTGTCTTTTTGTGACTGCCTTATTTCACTTAGCATAATGTCCTCAAGAACATTGCTATCATGTCATCCATGTGTAGGATGTGTCAGAATTTCCTTCCTACTTTATTCTTTTTTTACGATTGACTAATAGTCCATTGTAGAGATGTACTGCATTTTGTTTATTCATTTGTTGACATTTGGGTGGTTTCTACTTTTTGGATCTTATGTGTAATGCTGCTGTGAACATTCAGGTACAAGTTTGTTCTTGGAGTAATTCCACATGACAGAGTGGAATTAATGGGTCATACGGTAACTCCATGTAGTAACTTTTTAAAGAACTGTAAAAACTTTTTCAAAGCGATTGTGTCATTTTATATTCCCAACAGCAAAGTATGAAGGTTCCAATTTCTCCACATCCATCACCAATACTTCTTATTGTCCATCTATCTATCCGTCTATTTGTTTTTTTGTTTGTCTTTGAAATGGAGTCTCACTCTGTCACCCAGGCTGAAGTGCAATGGTGCCATCTTGTCTCACTGCAACCTCCGCTTCCTGGGTTTTTTGTTTGTTTTCTGTTTTTTTGTTTGTTTGTTTTTAGACGGAGTTTCACTCTTGTTGTCCAGACTGAAGTGCAGTGGCATGATCTCAGCTCACCACAACCTCTGCCTCCCACGTTCAAGCGATTCTCCTGCCTCAGCCTCCCAAGTAGCTGGGATTACACACATGCACCACCACGCCCAGCTAATTTTGTATTTTTAGTAGAGACGGGGTTTCTCCATGTTGGTCAGGCTGGTCTCAAACTCCCGACCTCAGATGATCCACCCCCCTCAGCCTCCCAAAGTGCTGGGAGTAAGGCGTGAGCCACCACGCCCAGCCAGCCTCCTGTGTTTAAACGCTTCTCCTGCCTCAGCCTCCTGAGTAGCTGGGGGGTTTTTTATTTGTTTTGTTTTTTGTTGTTTATTTATTTATTTATTTATTTATTTATTTATTTATTTTTGAGAAGGAGTTTCGCTTTTGTTCCCCAGGCTGGAGTGCAGTAGTGTGATCTTGGGTCACTGCAGCCTCTGCCTCCCGGGTTCAAGCGATTCTCCTGTCTCAGCCTCCTGAGTAGCTGGGACTACAGGCGCACGCCACCACGCCTGGCTAATTTTTGTATTTTTAGTAGAGATAGTGTTTCACCATGTTGGCCAGGCTGGTCTCGAACTCCTGACCTCAGGTGACCCACCTGCCTTGGCCTCCCAAAGTGCTGGGATCACAGGCATGAGCCACCGTGCCTAGAATGTTTGTTTTTGAGACGAAGTCTTGCTCTGTCACCCAGGCTGGAGTATAGTGACACTAACAGGGTTTATGGCAGCCTCGACCTCCTGGGCTCAAGCAATCCTCCTGCCTTAGCGTCCCATGTAGCTGAGACCACAGGCATGTGCCACCACACTCAGCTAATTTTTTAATCTTTTGTAGAGACAAGCGTTTTGCTATGTTGCCTAGGCTGGTCTTGAACTCCTGGGCTCAAGCAGTCCTCCTGCATCAGCCTCACAAAGTGCTGGGATTATAGGCATGAGCCATCACACCCAGCCTCCATTTTTTATATTACAGCCAACCTGATAGATGTGAAGTAGTATTTCACTGTGGTTTTGATTTGCATTTCATGTGTTTACATATCTTCTTTGGCAAAATGTCTATTCAAAGTCCTTTGCTTACTTTTTTTTTTTTCTTTTTTTTTTTGAGACAGAGTCTTGCTCTGTCACCCAGGCTGGAGTGCACTGGCGCAGTCTCGGCTCACTGCAACCTCTGCCTCCTGGGTTCAAGCAATTCTCGTGCTTCAGGCTCCCAAGCAGCTGGGACAACAGGCACGCACCACCACACGTGGTTAATTTTATATCTTTAGTAGAGATGGGGTTTCACCATGTTGGCCAGGCTGGTCTTGAACTTCTGGCCTCAGGCGATTCACCCGCCTCAGCCTCCCAAAGTGCTGGGATTACAGGTGTAAGCCACCATGCCTGGCTTCCTTTGCCTACTTTTAAACATATATATTTAATTTTGTTTTTTAAAAAATTGGCCGGGTGCAGTTGCTCATGCCTGTAATCCCAACACTTTGGGAGGCCGAGGCGGGTGGATCACCCGAGGTCAGGAGGTCGAGACCAGCCTGGCCAACATGGCAAAAAGCTGTCTCTACTACAAATACAAAAATTAGCCAGGCACAGTGGCACACACCTGTAATCCCAGCTACTTGGGAGGCTGAGGCAGGAGAATCACTTGAACCCAGGAGGCAGAGGGTGCATTGAGCTGACATCAGGCCACTACACTCCAGCCTGGGTGAGAGAGTGAGACTTCATCTCAAAAAAAAAGAGAAAAATTGTGAGAGTTTATTTCTGAACTTCCCATTCTTTCCTATTGATGTATATCTCTATCCTTATGGCAGTACCACACTGTCTTGATTACCTTTGCTTTGGAATAAGTTTTGAAATTGGGAAAGTTTCAGTCTTCCAACTTTGTTCTTCTTTCTCAGAATTTTTTTTTTTTTCTATTCTGGATCCTGTGCATTTCCACACGAATTTTAAGAGCAGTTGGTCAGTTTCTGCAAAATGTTAGGGATTAATTGAATCTATAAGTCAGTGTGGGGAATGTTGTCATTTTAACAATACTATGTCTTCCAATCTATTAATATAGGATGTCTTTCCATTTATTTAGGTCTTCTTTCTTTTTTTCTTTTTCTTTTTTATTTTTTACTTTGCTTGAGACAGAGTTTTACTCTTGTTGCCCAGGCTAGAGTGCAATGGCGCGATCTTGGCTCACCACAACCTCCACCTCCCAGGTTCAAGCGATTCTCCTGCCTCAGCCTCCCAAGTAGCTGGGATTACAGGCATTCACCACCACGCCCGGCTAATTTTGTATTTTAAGTAGAGACGGGGTTTCTCCATGTTGGTCAGGCTGGTCTCGAACTCCTGACCTCAGGTGATCCGCCCACCTCAGCCTCCCAAAGTGCTGGGATTACAGGCGTGAGCCAGGTAACCTGGCTTTAGGTCTTCTTTCATTTATTTTTGACCATTTCTATAGTTTTCAGTTTTCCAGTCTTATATTTCTTTTGTTAAATTTATTTCTAAGTATTTTATTCCCTTTGATGCTATTATAAATATAATTATTCCCTTAATTTCATTTTCAGATTACCATTGCTAATGAACAAAAAATGGATTTTGTATATTGATCTTGTACCTTGCAATCTTGCTGAACTCATTTATTCATTCTAACAGTTTTTTTTAAATATAGAAAATACTATTTCTATATACAATACTATGTCTTGTCTTTTTTTTTTTTTTTTTTTTTTTTTTTGAGATGGAGTCTCGCTCTGTCACCCAGGCTGGAGGGCAGTGACGCGATCTTGGCTCACTGCAAGCTCCGCCTCCCAGGTTCATGCCATTCTCCTGCTTCAGCCTCCTGAGTAGCTGAGACTACAGGTGCCTGCCACCATACCCGGCTAAATTTTTGTATTTTTAGTAGAGACGGGGTTTCACCATGTTAGTCAGGATTATCTGTATCTCCTGGCCTCGTGATCCACCCGCCTCAGCCTCCCAAAGTGCTGGGATTACAGGCGTGAGCCACCATGCCTGGCCATACAATACTATTTCTATATACAAGATTACACCATCTGCAAATAGAGAGAGTTACTTTTTCCTTTCCAATCTAGATGCCATTTCTTTTTATTGCCTAATTGCCTTAGCTAGAACTTCCAGTACAATGTTGAGTAGAAGTGATGAGAGTGGACATCCTTGTCTTGTTCCTGATCTTCAGGAGACAGTATTCAGTCTTTCACCATTAAGTATTATTTTAGCTGTGGGTTTTAAGTGGATGCCTTTTATCAGATTGAGGAAGTTCCCTTCTATTCCTAGTTTGCTGAGTGTCTTTACCATAAAAGGGGTTTGGTTCAGTGTTTTTCTGCGTCTATTGAGAAGATCACAGATGGGTCTCGCCTTTTATTCTATTATTATGTTGTATATATTAATTGGCTTTCAAGTGTTAAACCAACCTTTCATTCCTAGGATAAATCCCACTTGGTTATGGTGTATTATCGCTTTTATATGTGCTGGGTTCAGTTTGCTAGTTTTTTTTTGTTTTTTGTTTTTTGTTTTGTTTTGTTTTGTTTTGTTTTGTTTTGTTTGAGATGGAGTCTCACTCTGTCACCCAAGCTGGAGTACAGTGGCGCAATCTTGGCTTACCACAACCTCCACCTCCCGGATTCAAGCAATGTCCTTCCTCAGCCTCCTAGGTAGCTGGGATTACAGATGCACACCACCATGCCCAGCTAATTTTTGTATTTTTAGGACAAGATGGGGTTTTGCCATGTTGCCCAGGCTGGTCTCTTAACTCCTGACCTCAAGTGATCCACCCACCTTGGCCTCCCAAAGTGCTGAGACTACAGGTGTGAGCCCCCAGGCGGGGCCTCAGTTTGCTAACATTTTCTTGAGAGTGTTTTGCTTCAATATGTATAAGATACATTGGTCTGTAGTTTTCTTATGTCTTTGTCTGGTTTCCTACCTTACTTTTGATCTTTGCTTTGTTCCTTTTGATCATTTATTGCATAGAATGATCATATTTTTTTAACCTATTCATCCAGCTTACTTTATGGAACACCTGTTCTATGCCAGACGCTATTTTAGGCACTGGGAATCCCTTATAGAAAAGACAAAGTCCTTCTCTTATGGAGTTTATATTCTATGGGGTAAGACACAAAAAATTAAATGAGCCAGAAGATATCACATAGTAGTAAATTAGTGTCTTGCCCACTTTAGATGAGATGCATAGGGCAAGTTTCTCTGAAGATATGTCATTTAAGCTGAGATATGATAAGAAGGAGCCATCCATAGACAGACATGTGAGAGAAGCATTCCAGACATAACATGATATTAACTCATACAGAGTCAACAAGGTAGGAAGAAGTTCTTTGTGTTTGAGAACCAGCAGGATGGCCAGTGTGGCCATGGCAGAATCAGGGAAAAATGATATAAAGTGAGGTAGGAAGCTGGGCTCGGTGGTTCATGCCTGTAATCCTAGCACTTTCGGAGGCCGAGGCAGGTGGATCACCTGATGTCAGGAATTTGAGATCAGCCTGGCCAACATGGTAAAGCCCCATCTCTACTAAAAATACAAAAAACTAGCTGGGCATGCTGGTGGGCACCTGTAATCCCAGCTACTTGAGAGGCTGGGGCAGGAGAATCACTGGAACCCAGGAGATGGAGGTTGCAGTGAGCTGAGATCGTGCCATTGCACTCCAGCCTAGGGAACAAGAGCGAAACTCCATCCCAAAAAACAAAACAAAACAAAAAAGTGAGGTAGGAAAAATGTACGGAGTCCAGCTTATGGAGGGCTTTGTAGCTAGGGTAAGGAAATTGCATTTTTTGTTTGTTTTTGTTTTTGTTTTTGTTTTTTTGAGACGAAGTCTCACTCTGTCACCTGCTAGAGTGCAGTGGTGTAATCTCAGCTCACTGCAACCTCTGCCTCCCAGGTTCAAGTGATTCTCCTGCCTCAGCCTCCCACATAGCTAGGATTACAGGCATGTACCACCACGCCAGCTAGTTTTTGTATTTTTAGTAGAGACAGAGTTTCACCATGTTGGCCAGGCTGGTCTTGAACTCCTGACCTCACGTGATCCACCTGCCTGGGCCTCCCAAAGTGCTGGAGTTACAGGCGTGAGCCACCGTGCCCGGCCTGTATTTTATTCTGAAAGTATGAGAAGACCTTGAAAGCTATTAAGCAAGAAAGGTGACATGAGCTGATCTGAATTTTAAAAGATCACTAACTTTTAGTAGAAAATGGATGGTGTAGGGGTTGTAGAATGGAAGTAGGCAGGTCAGTTGAGGAGGTCATTGTAGAGAGATGTTAGATGATGATGGCTTAGACTGGGACAATTGAAGTAGAAATAGAGAAAAGTGGACAGCTACACGGCATTTTTTGTGGAAATAGAGTCAGTAAGACTTTCTGCAGGGTTGGGAGGAGTCACAGAAAGGGCTATTAGCGGTTACTTTCAGATTTTGTCATGAATTTAGTTAGAAAAGATTAAGGGAGAAGCAGACTTAGGTAGGGCAGGTCAAATGAAGAGTTCTGCTTTGTCCGTGTTAAGTACCAATTGGCCATCCAAGAGGAATTGTCAGGTAGGAGCTACATTTATGAGTCTGGCATTCCAGAGAGAGGTCAGGGCTATAGATAAAGATAAATAAAGATTTTGGAATCAATGTATAGGTCTCACCACCCCTTTCCACTCATACCTCCATCCCTCTGTGCTCTCTTGAGTTTCCCCCAACAGTCCTTTCTCAAGCTATTTTCTTACAGCTTCACATTTCTTCCAGATCAGGGAGTCTTCCCCCATTTTGTCATTCTCTGGAAACCTCTCTGTTATGGAACCTGCCCATACCACATTTACCCCTCAGCCTTGCAATCGTTGCTTTTCATTTATGTATGAAAACATGCAATTACCCAGAGAAACTAAAAGGGATGAGCAAGGGTGGGGGCAGATTTGGATACTAAAAGGAGCTGATGAAGCTCCTCTTCAGATTTAGGTCGGCTCTGAAGTCACTGCTAAGTGGTGGGGACGGTGGAGCCTGAAAAGAAAGTGGAATGGGGAGTTGGCACACGAGTGGGTTTGTTACTATTCTTTTTGAGGCCAAAAGGGTTTTTTGGTACCTTTCTTATGGATATCATAGTTTGAGATACCATGAAAGACGTTCAGGCAGAGCCTTTTCAAGGAAATCACCTTGCTGTGGTCTTCACAGAATCTAGTTAATAGAAGTTTTGCACTGGCTGGGTGTGGTGGCTCACTCCTGTAATCCCAGCACTTTGGGAGGCTGAGGTGGGAGAATGGCTTGAGCCCAGGAGTTCGAGACCAGCCCTGGCAATATGGTGAGATCTTGTCTCTAAAGAAAACAACAATTTAAAAAAATAACTAGGCATGGTGGCACACCCCTGTAATCCCAGCTACTTGGGAAGCTATGGTGGGAGGATCGCTTGAGCCTGGGAGGTCAGTGAGCCATGATGGTGCCACTGCACTCCAGCCTGGGTGACAGAAAGAGGCCATGTCTCACACACACACTAAAAAAGTTTTATACTATGTAGGGCCAGGCACGCTGGCTCTCGCCTGTAATCCCAGCATTTTGGGAGGCCGAGGTGAGTGGATTACTTGAGGCCAGGAGTTTGAGACCAGCCTGGCCAACGTGGTGAAACCCTGTCTCTACTAAAAATACAAAAAATTAGCCAGGAGTGGTGGCGGGTGTCTATAATCCCAACTGCTCAGGAGGCTGAGGCAGGGGAACCACTTGAACCTAGGAGGTGGAGGTTGCAGTGAGCTGAGATCACACCACTGCACTCCAACTTGGCCAACACAGTGAGACTCCATCTCAAAAAAAAAAAAAAAAAGTTTTGTACTATCTAGGATGGTGGTTATAGTTGCACAACAGTGTGAATGTACTTAATGCCACTGGACTTAAACATTTTAAATGGCAATTTTATATTATGCTTTTTTTTTTTTTTTTTTTTTTGAGACGGAGTTTCACTTTTGTTGCCCAGGCTGGAATGCAATGGCGTGATCTTGGCTCACTGCAACCTCCACCTCCCAGGTTCAAATGATTCTCCTGCCTCAGCCTCCTGAGTGGCTGGGATTACAGGCATGCGCCACCACTCCCAGCTAGTTTTGTATTTTTAGTAGAGACAGGGTGTCTCCATGTTGGTCAGGCTGGTCTCGAACTCCTGACCTCAGGTGATCTGCCTGCCTCAGGCTCCCAAAATGCTGGGATTACAGGCGTGAGACACCACGCCTGGCCTATTACGCATATTTTTACAATTAAAAAAATTTCGAAGATCTGGAAACTGAATCCTAGGACCTAGAATATTTCTCTGGCCCCCAAACTACCTCTTTTTCTGTTATAAAGGGATCCAGGACACCCAGATGCTAATCAGTAGCTCTTATGGGAGCCTAGAAAGCAGCTGCAGACTCTAGGGGTATCTTGACTTCTACCTGTGTAAGTACAGTTCTGTGTGACCGGCTAACTGGCCAGGAGACTGTGTCTCTGTTCTTGTCTGTGTAATGCTACGTAAGTACTGCCAAATTCTTGGGCATGAGGTCTCCTTGTGTCAGTATCTTGCAGACCATTTCCCCATTTGTTGATACTCATTCTTTAGTTTAATTAGAGGACAGTTGAGTGTTGTGCAGTTTTCTCCGGTTGCCCATGGTTGGGGAGGTGCACTGGCTGTGGTGATGCAAGAGCAGCAGTTATCATGTAGGATGGGCAGAAGGTCCCCAGCAGTTGAAAGCTCACAGTTGCCTCAGCTACACACTTTTCTTTTTTGAGACAGGGTCTCGCTCTGTCACCCAGGCTGGAGTGCAGTGGCATGATCATGGCTCTCTGAAGCCTCAAACTCCTGGGTTCAAGTGATCCTACCACCACAGCCTCCTGAGTAGCTGGGACTACAGGCACACACCACCATGCCCAGCTCATTTTTTATCTTTTTGTAGAGATGGGTCCCCACTATGTTGCCCAAGCTTGTTACACTTTTTAAATACTTAAGACCTGACAATATCATTTGAAACCAAATCATTCCATTTCACTCTCTTTATACCTTAAGGAAAACAGAGGCATCCTTTCATAGTCTTTGAGAGTCACAAAATTTGGGTGGCAAGAAATGAGGGTTGGCTAGACGTGGTGGCTCACACCTCTAATCCCAGCACTGTGGGAGGCCGAGGAGGGTGGATCACTTGAGGTCAGGAGTTAAAGACCAGCCTGGCCAACATGGTGAAACCCCATCTGGCCAGGCGCAGTGGCTCACGCCTATAATCCCAGCACTTTGGGAGGCCGAGGTGGGTGGATCACCTGAGATCAGGAGTTCGAAACCAGCCTGGCCAACATGGCAAAACTCTGTCTCTACTAAAAATTCAAAAATTAGCCAGGTGCGGTGGTGCACACCTGTAATCCCAGCTACTTAGGAGGCTGAGGCAGGAGAATCACTTGAAACCAGGAGGCAGAGGTTGTGGTGAGTCAAGATCACACCACTGCACTCCAGCCTCGGCAACAGAGTGAGACTCCGTCTCAAAAAAAAAAAAAAAGAAACCCATCTGTACTAAAAATACAAAATTGCTGGGTGTGGTAGCTCATGCCTATAATCCCAGCACTTTGGGAGGCCAAGGTGGGTGGATCACCTGAGGTCAGGAGTTTGAGACCAGCCTAGCTAACATGGTGAAACCCCGTCTCTACTAAAAATACAGAAATTAGCTGGATGTGGTGGTGGGCACCTGTAATCCCAGCTGCTTGGGAGGCTGAGGCAGGAGAATCACTAGAACTGGGGAGGCGGAGGTTACAGTGAGCTGAGATCACATCATTGCACTCCAGCCTGGGCAACAAGAATGAGACTCCGTCTCAAAAAAAAAAGAAAAAACAATTAACCAGGTATGGTGGCACACTCCTGTAGTCCCAGCTACTTGGGAGGCTGAGGCACGAGAATCGCTGGAACCCAGGAGGCAGAGGTTGCAGTGAACCGTGATCATGCCTCTGCACTCTGGCCTGGGCAACGGAGCGAAACTCTGTCTCAAAAAAAAGAAAGAAAGAAAGAAATGAGGGTGACTGCAGAAGCCTCTCTGAGTGAAAGGGCAGTGGAGATGGCCCGCAGTGTGCGGAGCTGCTGGCGTTCATGCCGAGCCATGGGCCCTGGCAGAGCTGGTCCTGGAGGTTCAGCAGCTGCTTGGCATAAGCCACTTCAATCCCCTGGCAGTGAGTTTGGAGAATCTTTTAGCTTTGCTCCTAAAGGTAGATTCCAGGTACTCTCAGAAGAATGATAAAGGGAGGGAGAAACAGGGCAGATGAATGAGAAAAAAGCTAGAAAAAGATTTGGATTGATGCTAGAAAATAATGAGAGCTCTTTGTGGGTTTATTTATGTAAAGTAGAGTGCTAATACCTTGACTTGGCTGTTATTTAGGACCTTCCCTCCTCCCCTGATTACCTTCCAAACTGACACACACATACACCCCAGAGCAATTCAGAGCTCTGGTCTGGAAAATCTTCCCACTGAGGCGTCAGTGGCTTGCCCTGTGATGACAGGTTTAATGATTTTCTATCTCTGCATTCCACTGGGACCACCTACCCAGAGGCCACGCCCTACTGACCGGGTTAGCCAGAGCCTGAGACTAAGCGTGAGCACACAGAAGGCAGTACCAGTGCAGGTGCCAGGAGAGCTGCATTTTGCTTTGAGTGAAACGCTCTGGTTGGCTGTGTGGCCATGTCCATGTTGCTTGCCCTCTCTGTAATTCAGAGTCCCAAGTTATAAAATGGGACTGATGGTTCTTGTCTCCTAGAAATGTGATGAGAACAGAGTAAATTATTGGTCTTCTGCTTTTTTTTAGGTAGGATTTCCTAGGCTCTGTTATACCAGAGAAGAAAATGTCCTTAGAAGACATTTAATCAGAGAATAAACAGAGAGAAGTCAAACTTGCTCACAACCTGCCTTGTAGTCTCTTACATGTCTCCTTCCAGAGAAGTCCAAGGGAATCTTCAGTAATTTCTGGCCAGCAACCTGGAGTAGGAGGTGGAGGTGATGTATTTTTCTTTCTTCCAGTTTCCGTTTCCAGTCTAATCTCTCTTTGAGTGACACTGATTGGGGTGGGCCAAGGGTCATGGGTGAAAACAACGTCCCCACTGCCTTTTGGATAATGCACCCATCAGCCTGCCCTCTCCGTGGGCAAAGCCCCAGCCTTTGTATTGATGTGTGTTTGATTGTTTAAAGGCTGCCCCGCTGGCTCAGTGCCCCCTACTGGTCTCTATCTGCAGCAAAGAGCACACAGCCAGAGAGCAGCAGTCACTGAGGGCCAGGGCCAGGGCATCACCAGGCTTCCCAGTCACCTGCCTGCAGTGCCCAGGAACTCACTGTCAACTCCTTGTCCTTATGAAAGTTCCTCGGGTTCTCCTTTTCATGATTGTATTAATCTCCTGTTGTAACAAATCACCACAAATCCAGTGGCTTAAAACAACATGAATGCATGATCTTCCATTTCTGGAGGCCAGAAGTGCAAAGTGGGTCTCACAAGGCTAAAATCAAGGTGCTGGCTTGGCCGTGTTCCTTCTGGAGGCTCTAGAGGAGGAGCCATTTCCTTTTCTTTCCCAGCTTCTAGGGGCTGCCCATATTCCTTGGCTTATGGGCTCTTCCTCGTCTTCAAAACAGGCTCCAGCCTGTTTCCATCATCTCGTGTCCTCCCCAACTCTGACCCTCCTGCTTTCTTCCTGTAGGAACCTTATATTAAGTTGGGCCCCAGCCCTGTCTGTTCTTGGGTTTCTAAGGATTTCTCAGGAACGGGAGTGCCGTTCCTTGTCAGCTGGGAGCCAGTGGGATAAGTGCATTGATTAGGAAGTTTCCTGAGGACAGGAGGCACCCAACCTTACAGGCCTTTGACACCCTCCCCCACAAAGCAGTTGATGACCAGTGAGAGGATAGAGAGTCCAGAAATAAAAAGAAGCAGGACCCCATACGTCTGGATTATAAGAAACTCAATTGATAAGGGTGAGAGCAGGCAAACTGGCTGACGTCACACACAAACAGCCTGATCGACAACCTTCTCCCTTGCCCCAATTCTGGAATCACTTCACCAAAGGGACACCATGCTTTCCATCTCTTAATGCCTTTATTTTTAGTTTGGGGTATTTTCTATTGTTTGAAGGTTGCCTTGCAACCCGTTCGCCTGGAGGGTTTAAACAATATAGAGTTTCTTTGCTGAGCAGCAACAGTAGCCAAGAGAGACTGAATATAAACTTTTAAGTCTATTTTCTCAGGGTTTCTCCATCAGGAATGGTTTTAAACAGAAGAGCGCACGCCCCCGGCTTGCCTCTCCCTGGGGGAGGGGAGAAGGGTGGCTGATGGAGAACATTTTGTGTTCTCTTATCTTTCATCCTAGTGGAAGGGGATAAGCACCAGAATAGGAAAACAAAATATCTGGCTATTAATATACCCTAAGTCCTCCAGCACATGGATTGGGTTTGTTTATTTGTGAAAGGGAAGGATGCTTTTCTCTGACCTTCGTAAGCGCTCCTGCCAGCTGGGAGGGACCTGGCAGAGGGGGTGCCCTCCATAAGGTGAAGGGGCCAGGGGACCAGGGCCTAGCTTCCTAGGAAAAGAGAAAACCCTCAGACTTTTCTCAAGAAAAGTAGGTTTTCAGGATCAGCCTGCTTCAAGCCCCAGCAGTGTCATCCAGGAAAAAAAAAAAAGAGAGAGAAAGAGAGAGAGCAAGCAGGAGGATTTCTCACACAAGAGCCAGAGTGTCCCCACCTCCCCACCAGACGTGTATCTCTGTCACCCTGTTTGTACCTAACCTGGGGAACCAGAGAACTGGGCAGCCTTGCCAGAAGAAAGAACACACAGGTTCCTCAAGACACCCACTTATATGGCAGTGAGCAAGGCTAAAAAAGGAGTGCTCCCCTGCCCCAGAGGACAAAGGCTGGCAAGAGGAAGGCATGCAACACCGCCCAGCTCAGGCTCTGCACCGTCCTTCTGTTTTCCTCAGACCCTGTAAGTGGTTTGAACCAAGGAGTGCCCCAGGGTAGGTCATCGTTTTCTGAGCGGCTAGTTAATGATAAGCTTTCCACTGGGAAGGAGCCAGAAGGAATGAAGGGGGCAGGAGCAGGCAAGGCCTACAAACCCCACACCTGCTGTGTCATGTCAGAGGTGCCAGAGCACCCTTTGACTGCCTGAAGAGGTCTCGGCTTGCCACCCACCAAGGTCAGGTCGCCTCAGGTCCCCGGGGAGGTTTGACTAGCCAAGAGCCCCAGGCAGAGGCACCACGAGAGGAGAGCAGCATTGGCAGGGCCTGCCCTCTCCCAGAGCAAACAGGGACAAAGGTTGGTGTACTCATGGCTACCTCTCCCATCCTGCCTGTGCCTGCCCGCCACGCCAGATACTCCAGGTTGTCCCGGCATTGCTACATTAGGCAGGAATCTGTCATCTCTGCCTGCTGGGTCACTCATTACCCCAGATCCAATTCCCAGGCAGCGAAAGTTGGGGCATCAGAGCAGCAGAGAAGGCTTTGGCATTCGGGAGCTTTAAAACAGAAAAGCCGTCGTGTCTGTACCTGTTCAGTGGGGAGCCAAAGGTGTTTATTGTGCATGTTATGATGCTATCATGAAAGTATGCATGAGAGGAAATAATTTGTAAGCTTGCTCCCCTGCCTGTCTGGAAAAGTGGGGCCCTCTGTGTAAACCCCAGCTCTGCAGGCATTCTGAGAGCTTGAACGTTCCTTGTGACTATTTCTTATACATTTCACTGCCACTCCAGTGTGTTTGAATTTGTCTCTGCACCAGCAGGTCGGAGTACCCATTGGGATTCTCTGTGAGAATTCAAACAAGTTGGAGGCTGCTGAGGTTGCCAAGTGCGACCAGGTCTGGCACAGACTTGGCATGAGAGAGAGCAGGAGCAAGAAGGCTTGGACATCATGAATCACTGAAGCCCTGGCCCATAGCCTTCTTGTTTGGGATTAGTATAGAAGTATTGTTTCTCCTTTTTTATACCTGACAATGGCCTTCAGCCGCTGAAATGATGATATTTATCGAGGTAGTAGTATACTAAGAACTCTGAATGGATGATCTCATTTACCTCCCACCTCAAACCTATGCTCAGAGATACAGATGAGGACCCATGCTCAGATACTTTGAGTAACATGCTTAAGGTGACCTCCGACATACATCTGCAGTTATTTTGTTTGTTTGTTTATTCGTTTGAGATGGAGTCTCTCTCTGTTGCCCAGGCTGGAAGGCAGTGGCGCAATCTCGGCTTGCTACAAACTCCGCCTCCCGGGTTCAAGCAATTCTCCTGGCTCAGCCTCCTGAGTAGCTGGGATTACAGGCACGCACCACCATGCCTGGCTAATTTTTGTATTTTTAGTGGCGACGGGGTTTCACCATGTTGACCAGGCTGGTCTCAAACTCCTGGCCTCAAGTGATCCACCCACCTCAGCTCCCAAAGTGCTGGGACTGCAAACATGAACCACCTTGCTTGGCCTCATCTGCAGATATGACTCGCTAGCACCCTATTCTGAAAGGAGAGGAAGAAAGAAGATGAGGATAAGTATTTCTGAGGGCTGTAGTTGTGTACTGGTTTCTTAGAAGCTAGGGCCCTCCTGATTTATATTCCATGGGGCCGTCTGAGGAAGTTGTTTAGCTTTTGAGGTGATAGATGAGGGCTGGGTCACTTCTGTTTGCAGAGCGTGGGCTGAAGGGTAAGTCAGGACATTTCTCCTCTGGTCCCCATCAGGGACTCACAGGCTGACTCCTGTGGCTGTGTTTATATCATCATTTTTAAGGCATCGGTACCAGCATAGCAGCTCTAAGCTCCCTCTTCCTTTTGCTGTCCTCCATGTGGAAAGAAGCCAAACAGGAGAACTTCCCCAACCATTTCCCCTCGGTGCAGCTGGTACCAGCTTGAAACCTAAGACACATAGCACTGAAGCCCGGCCGAAGCGTGGCTAATCCGTGTTTCTTTAGACACAGCAGGAAGCTGCTCTGTGGCCTGGTGTCAGGAACCATCTCAGGGCCCATGGCTGTTTTGCTTCCTTGGTTTGACCCCAAGGGGTCAGCTGGCAGGTGAAGCCCATCAATACTGACTCTGTAGATGGGGACTGTCAGTAGCAGCTTATGGAAGACAGGGAAGAGGATGTCTGGGATTTGAGTCTTTTACTCAGGGCCTTTTCTGGAAAAGCAGTCTCTTTGGAAAAGGAGGATGATAGATGTGTGGCCGTGAGAGGGAAGTGTCAGTCCAGTGCTGTGTCCCATCCCGACAGGTGGCCTCCAGTTGCCATCAGTGCCCTTCGCCATGCCTTCATCCTGGGGGTGGCCTGCAGTGTTGGTAGGGGACCCTGCCTTTCCTGGCCATCCCCATAGGCCACAGGCCCCTCCAGTCTGCTGCTCCTGCATGGTGCCCAGAGCCTGGTTCCACGCTGCCAGGCACCTCTGTCCGTCACATCGGCTGCACACATCAGCTCTGCCCCACTCTGTGTGTTTCTGAATTATTCTCACTGGCAACCAGCACCAGCTCTGCCCTCCCAGTGTCCTGATATCCTCTGGTTAATAAGCAACTCACATAAAGACACCAAGAGCTGTTGCAAGTGGTAGAGAAAAGCCGCAGCTCTCTGAATACAGTCCAAGAAGCCCTGGACTTGGCCCAAGAACTTGGTGGCTGTTTCTGTTCTCTGCCCCTTGGTAGCCTTCCTCATGGGGTATAGAAGGGAGAGAAGCTTGAATCCTCACTGTGAGGCATAAAAGACTACAAGGCAGTGAGGGGCTTATTAGTCAACAAGAGACTCTTGTTGAAGCCGAGGACCCTTCCTGGAGGAGTCCTCTTTTCTAAAAGAAAACAAATTCCTGCCCTTTATTCTTTCTTATTTATTTATTTATTTTTTTTTTTTGGAGACGGAGTCTCGCTCTGTCGCCCAGGCTGGAGTGCAGTGGCCGGATCTCAGCTCACTGCAAGCTCCGCCTCCCGGGTCTACGCCATTCTCCTGCCTCAGCCTCCCGAGTAGCTGGGACTACAGGCGCCCGCCACCTCGCCCGGCTATTTTTTTGTATTTTTTAGTAGAGACGGGGTTTCACTGTGTTAGCCAGGATGGTCTCGATCTCCTGACCTCGTGATCCGCCCGTCTCGGCCTCCCAAAGTGCTGGGATTACAGGCTTGAGCCACCGCGCCCGGCCTATTCTTTCAAATCTACTTCTAGAAAAGTCTTAGGGTTCCTGTTAATTCAAACACCCATCTCCCACCTTCCCTCTCTCCTGTCTCTATGAGCAGCCTGGGTGGCACACTTCCTACCCACCCGCTCACTCCCTCCATCTCCTATCCTGTTTTATCCCCTGGGGTTTGGAGATGTCCCTGTGGAAGGGGACAGTGGGGAGTGTGTGCCAGATCTCCCCCGCCCATTGTCACCTTGGTCTGAATCCAACCCCACAAGGGGAGCTGGAGCCATCTCCCTGGGCCTGCCCATTGTCAAGGTCCTAGTCACCTTTGAAGCCTCCTGCAGGGATCCCCAGTGCCAATGGAGCCTTTTCCGAAGCCCAGTAGCATGACATTTTAGACTTGGAAATCCCTAGACAAATAAATCTCACTTAATCCTCACCAAGTTGGCCCCCAGTGGAGACAATTGCTTAGCCAAGTTTATCAGGTACCACTAGTTCTTGCAGCAAACATTCCTTCTGTTCCAGGCATTGTGCTCGGGTTGGCAATACAGGATAAACAAGACAAGGTCCCTGTCCTTGCTGAGCAACCAGACCATCAGAAGAGACACACATAAAACAGAGGGGCCTGCTCATTTTGCATGCCTCGTACCCAACATTTCTCCACTCTCCCAGGCTCTCTAAGTCCCTATCTCTTGCCATTTCCCAGCTCTGTAATGTAAATGGTTTACTGTATGCCTCAGGCTCCTCATCTGTAAAATGGGGTTATTAATAGTATACCTCGCCCGGGGGCGGTGGCTCATGCCTGTAATCTCAGCACTTTGGGAGGCAGAGGTGGGCAGATCATGAGGTCAGGAGTTGGAGACCAGCCTGACCAACATGGTGAAACCCCATCTCTACTAAAAATACAAAAATTAACTGGGCATGGTGGCGCGTGCCTGTAATCCCAGCTACTCAGGAGGCTGAGGCAAGAGAATCACTTGAACCCAGGAGGCAGAGGTTGCAGTGAGTCAAGATCATGCTACTACACTCCAGCATGGGCAACAGAGCGAGACTCCATCCGAAAAAAAATAAAAATAATAGTGTCTACCTCATAGAAGCGCTGTGAGGATTTAATGAGATACTGTATTTTAAGGCACATAGTGCCTGGTGAGTAGGGCTAAGTCAGCATTGGCTGCTGTTATTTTCTCCTGAGGATAATATTTGCCAGGGAGAGCAGTGGAATCAGGCAGAACTAGACTGCAATCCTGTTTCCCCACACATTAACAACTGTATTCTTTTGGGCAAAACAATCTCTCAGCATCAGCATCGTAGGTAAAGACAAACTACTTCATAGGAATAAATTCAGGCTGGCCAATCACGGTGGCTCACACCTGTAATCCCAGCACTTTGGGAAGCTGAGGCGATTGGATCACTTGAGGTCAGGAGTTTGAGATGAAGCTGGCCAACATGGTGAAACCCCGTCTCTACTAAAAATACAAAAATTTGCCGGATGTGGTGGCACATTCCTGTAATCCCAGCTACTTGGGAGACTGAGGTAGAAGAATTGCTTGAACCCGGGAGGCGGAGGCTTCAGTGAGCCGAGATTGTGCCACAGCACTCCAGCCTGGGTGACAGAGCGAGACCCTATCTCAAAACAAACCAAACCAAACAAGCAAGCAAAAAAGAAGAAATTCAGGTTGAGCACATTGGCTCACACCTATAGTCCCAGTACTTTGAGAAGCTGAGGCAGGGGGATCGATTGAGCCCAGGAGTTTGAGACCAGCCTAGGCAACATGGTGAAACCTCATCTCTAAAAAAAGTACAAAAATTAGCTGGGCATGGTGGTGAGTGCCTGTAGTCCCATCTACTCGGGAGGCTGAGGCAGGAGGATCACTTGAATCCAGGAGGCAGAGGGTTGCAGTGAGCCGAGATTGTGCCTCTGCACTCCAGCCTCAGCAACAGAGCAAGACTCTGTCTCACAAAAAAAAAAATAGACCAGGCGCGGTGGCTCACGCCTGTAATCCCAGCACTTTGGGAGGCCAAGGCGGGCAGATCACGAGGTCAGGAGATTGAGACCATCCTGGCTAACACGGCAAACCCCCGTCTCTACTAAAAAATACAAAAAATTAGCCGGGGGAGGTGGCGGGCACCTGTAGCCCCACCACTCAGAAGGCTGAGGCAGGAGAATGGCATGAACCCGGGAGACGGAGCTTGCAGTGAGCCAAGATCGTGCCACTGCACTACAGCCTGGGCGACAGAGCGAGACTCCGCCTCAAAAAAAAAAAAAAAGAATAAATTCAGGCCAAGTGTGGTGGCCTGAACTCAGGAGTTCAAAACCAGTCTCGGCAACATAGCAAGACCTCATCTCTACTAAAAAAAAAAAAAAAAAAAAAATTAGCTGAGTGTGATGGTGTGTACCTATGGTCCCAGCTACTTGGGAGGCTGAGGTGGGAGGATCACCTGAGTCTGGGAGGTTGAGGCTGCAGCCATGATTGTGCCACTACAGCCTGGGCAACAGAGTAAGACCCTGTCTCAAAAAAAAAGAAAAAAGGAAAAACAGAATACATTCGCTGTTCTATGTGAATATGTGAAAGTACCAAACACATAGCAAAAGCTCAGTGCATGCAGCCTCCTGGGACTTTTTGAGGCTCTGAGGACCCAAGCCGCCAGGAAAGCAGAGGAGACTCAGAATCCAGTGCCCCCCCAAGTTAGTCCCAGAAGGTGGACCCTCCCTGATTCGGTCTTCATTCTCCCAGAGAAGTGTGTTCGTGATCAACTGTGTCCCCTCCCTCTGTCCTTTGTGCCTCTGTACTAAGTACCAGGAGGCCCTCGTCCTGTCCACACTCAGCCATCGCTCTGCCGGAGATACACATGCAGCTCCTCTAATCTTTCCCCGCAGCTCAGCCACCCCACTCCCCTCACCCCCATTCCATCTCTTGTTCCCCTTGCTCCTTAATCAAATTAAGGGAAAGAAGAGGATTTAGATAGGGTTGCTAAATATATTTCTGTTCAGGGGAGGGAGAAAAAGAGAAGAGTTTGGAGGAGGAGATAGAGTGTGAAATTCCTCAATGGAATGTGCTCTGAGAGCCTACTTTCTCCAGAATAAGCCATGCAATCACCTATCTGGATAGAGTTTTCTCTTTGGCAAAGTGCTTTCACATACATTATCTCATTAAGATATGGGCCGGGGTGGCAGATTGCCCACTCCCCGGAAAGGTCTGCCGAGGCCATTGGGCCTCGTGAGTTGGCCTGACCCTGGTCTATATATTTCACAGGACACCCTGGCCCCAAAGGGGTGACTCGGCTTTCTGTGGAGCTTGACACCAGCAGCCGGGCCGCTCACGTCTGGAGGTCACGGTTTCCCTCTGTGTGTTCTCCCGCCAGCAGATTCTAGATCTTTTTTAAAGTTTTACTTTTGAAAAACCAGAAGAGTGCTTATTTTAGAAATCTTTGAAAATACATTAAAGAATAAAGGACAAGAATCATTCATAATCTACAATTTAACTACTGGTAGTATTTGGGGCAAAACAATCTCTTTGTTTTTGAAATATACGCATATATTCATGCACATGTATGTAGGTTGGAAGATGGGGTTATAGGCACACACATTGTATCTTGCTTTTCTATTTAATTCATTATTTTTGTGTTCCAGTTCATAAAAAATTCTTCTGAAATGTTATTTTAAAATAGCATGAATTGGCCGGGCGTGGTGGCTCAAGCCTGTAATCCCAGCACTTTGGGAGGCTGAGACAGGTGGATCACGAGGTCAGGAGATCAAGACCATCCTGGCTAACACGGTGAAACCCCGTCTCTACTAAAAAAATACAAAAAACTAGCCGGGCGAGGTGGCGGGCGCCTGTAGTCCCAGCTACTCAGGAGGCTAAGGCAGGAGAATGGCAGGAACCCGGGAGGCGGAGCTTGCAGTGAGCTGAGATCCGGCCACTGCACTCCAGCCTGGGCGACAGAGCGAGACTCCGTCTCAAAAAATAAAATAAAATAAATAAAATAAAATAAAATAAAATAGCATGAATTACAAGGGCCGGGCACAGTAGCTCATCTCCATAATCCTAGCACTTTGGGAGGCCAAGGCGGGCAGATCACCTGAGGTCAGGAGTTCAAGACCAGCCTGGACAACATGGTGAAACCCCGTCTCTACTAAAAATATAAAAATTAGCCAGGCGTGGTGGCATGTGCCTGTAGTTCCACCTACTTGGTGGGCTGAAGCAGGAGAATCGCTTATACCCGAGAGGCAGAGTTGCAGTGAGCCAAGATTGTGGCACTGCACTCCAGCCTGGGCAACAGAATGAGACTCTGTCTCAAAAAAAAAAAAAAAAAAATTACCTGGGCATGGTGGCACACGCCTGTAATTCCACCTACTTGGGATGCTGAGGCACAAGAATCACTTGAACTAGGGAGGTAAAGGTTGTAGTGAGCCGAGATCATGCCACTGCACTCCAGCCTGGGTGACTGAGTGAGATTCTGTCTCAAAAAAAAAAAAAAAAAAAAAAAAAGCACGAACTGGGATATTTGTCATTATCAAAAATTATACATGTCCATTGCTTGCTTTCTTGCTTTTTTTTTTTTTTTGAGACGGAGTTTTGCTCTTGTCGCCCAAGTGGAGTGCAATGGCGCGATCTCAGCTCACTGCAACCTCCACCTCTCAGGTTCAAGTGATTCTCCTGCCTCAGACTCCCAAGTAGCATTGAGCACCTGGCCCAATGACTTTTTTTTTTTGGAAACAATGTCTTGCTCTAATCCTCATTAGAATCATTCCTAGAAGTGAAATTACTGAGTCATTCTTTTTAAAGTATCAGTCCAGGTTATCACGTGACTTTCCAGAAAGTCACACCTGCCACCATGCCCAGCTAATTTTTATATTTTTTAGTAGAGACACGGTTTCATCATGTTGGCCAGACTGGTCTCAAACTCCTGACCTCAGGTGATCCACCCGCCTCGGCCTCCCAAAGTGCTGGGATTACAGGTGCAAGCCACCGTGCCTGGCCACATGTCCATTATTAAATAATCATTGCTCATATTTATCTACTCTTTTTTGTTGTTGTTGTTTTGAGACAGGGTCAAGTGTAGTGGCATGGTCACAGCTCACTGGAGCCTCAACCTCCTGGGTTCAAGTGATTCTCCTGCCTCAGCCTCCCGAGTAGCTGGGACCACAGACACACACCACCACACCCAGATAATTTTGGTATTTTTTTGCAGAGACAGGGTTTTGCCATGTTGCCCAGGCTGGTATTGAACTCCTGGCCTCAAGCAATTTGCCCACCTCAGCCGCCCAAAGTGCTAGGATTACAGGCATGAACCACCATGCCCAGCCTTACCTAGTTGTATAATAAACCAGGAACTCTCTGCTAAGCAGTTTACATAGATTATCACGTGTGATTCTCACAGCAACCCTCCAAGGTAGATCTCCTGGCTTCAAGTGACCTCCCCCCTCAGCCTCTCAAGTGCTGAGATTACAGGCGTGAGCCAGCACACCTGGCCCAATTTTTTTTTTTTTTTTGGAAACAATGTCTTGCTCTGCCCAGGCTAAAGTGCAGTGGTGCAGTCACGGCTCACTGCAGCCTCAAGCTCCTGGGCTCAAACAGTCCTCTCACCCTTAGCCTCCTGAGTGGCTGGGACTACAGATGTGTGCTAACATGCTCGGAAGTCTAATTTTTTGTACAGACAGAGTCCCACCATGTTGCCTAGACTAGTCTCAAACTCGTGGGTTCAAGCAATCCTCCCACCTTAGCCTCCCAAAATGCTGGGGTTACAGCCCCAATGACCATTTTTAATGACTCCATAGTAGTCTCCAGTATGGACTTAGTGTGATGAACAGTTAAAGTTGTTGGACATTTAAGGTTTTTTCTTTTGCTATGATCATGAAGTAATGAGCATTTTTGCATAAAACATCTTTGTTCTTATCTCTTGTCATTTCTTTCTTTTTTTTTTTTTTTTTTTTTGAGACTGAGTTTCATTCTTGTTGCCCAGGCTGGAGTGCAATGGCATGATCTCAGCTCACCACAACCTCTGCCTCCCGAGTTCAAGCGATTATCCTGCCTCAGCCTCCCGAGTAGCTGGGATTACAGGCATGTGCCACCATGCCGGGCTAATTTTGTATCTTTAGTAGAGACGGGGTTTCTCCATGTTGGTCAGGCTGGTCTCGAACTCCTGACCTCGGGTGATCTGCCCGCCTCAGCCTCCCAAGGTGCTGGGATTACAGGCATGAACCACTGCGCCCGGCTTGTCATTTCATTAGAATCATTCCTATAAGTGAAATTACTGAGTCATTCTTTTTAAAGTATCATTACGGGTTATCAAGTGACTTTCCAGAAAGCCAGCACACAATCCCACCAGCACGTGGAAGAGAAGGCCCTGTTTAAAAACAATTCCGAGAGGAGCGCATGCATAGTATGCGTGGTTGGGGAAGTCATGTGGTCGTCAGAGTGGAAGCAGGAGTGAGAGGGTCCAGCAGAAGAAAACATGGCTGCCAAAGTGTTTGAGTCCATTGGCAAGTTTGGTCTGGCCTTAGCTGTTACAGGAGGCGTGGTGAACTCTGCCTCATATAATGTGGATGCTTGGCACAGAGCTGTCATCTTGGACCGGTTCCATGGAGTACAGGACATTGTGGTAGGGAAAGGGACTCACTTTCTCATCCCATGGATACAGAAACCAATTATCTTTGACCGCCGTTCTCGACCACGTCATGTGCCAGTCATCACTGGTAGCAAAGATTTACAGAATGTCAACTTCACACTGCGCATCCTCTTCCCGCCAGTCACTAGCCAGCTTCCTCGCATCTTCACCAGCATCGGAGAGGACTATGATGAGCGTGTGCTGCCGTCCATCACGACCGAGATCTTCAAGTCAGTGGTGGCTCGCTTTGATGCTGGAGAACTCATCACCCAGAGAGAGCTGGTCTCCAGGCAGGTGAGCGACGATCTTACAGAGTGAGCAGCCACCTTTGGGCTCATCCTGGATGACATGTCCTTGACACATCTGACCTTCGGGAAGGAGTTCACAGAAGCGGTGAAGCCAAACAGGTGGCTCAGCAGGAAGCAGAGAGGGCCAGATTTGTGGTAGAAAAGGCTGAGCAGCAGAAAAAGGCAGCCATCATCCCTGCTGAGGGCGACTCCAAGGCAGCTGAGCTGATTGCCAACTCACTGGCTACCGCAGGGGATGGCCTGATCGAGCTGCGCAAGCTGGAAGCCGCGGAGGACATTGCATACCAGCTCTCACGTTCTCGGAACATCACCTACCTGCAGGTGGGGCAGCCCGTGCTCCTCCAGCTGCCCCAGTGAGGGCCCACCCTGCCTGCACCTCCGTGGGTTGACTGGGCCATAGCCCCGATGATTCTTAACACCGCCTTCCTTCTGCCCCCACCCCAGAAATCACTGTGAAATTTCATGATTGGCTTAAAGTGAAGGAAATAAAGGTAAAATCACTTCAGAAAAAAAAAAATTCCATTTGATAGGTGGGAATCCTATCTCTTTGAGTTGATTTACATTTTTTTGATTACTAGTGGGGTTGAATTTTTTTTTTTTTTTTTTTTTTTTTTTTTTTTTTTGGAGATGGAGTCTCGCTCTGTCGCCCGGGCTGGAGTGCAGTGGCCGGATCTCAGCTCACTGCAAGCTCCGCCTCCCGGGTTTATGCCATTCTCCTGCCTCAGCCTCCGAAGTAGCTGGGACTACAGGCGCCCGCCACCTCGCCCGGCTAGCTTTTTGTATTTTTTTTTTTTAGTAGAGACAGGGTTTCACCGTGTTAGCCAGGATGGTCTCGATCTCCTGACCTCGTGATCCACCCGTCTCGGCCTCCCAAAGTGCTGGGATTACAGGCTTGAGCCACCGCGCCCGGCCGGGGTTGAATTTTTATTTCATGCATGTATTAGGCAGTTGTAGATCCATGAGTAATTATCACAGAGAGCAATGTCATCATTCCTGTTAGCACTTGTGTGTGTGTGTATGTGTGTGTGTGTGTGCGTGTGTTGATTTTTAGTTTCTCTGTTTTTATTTTCTTTTGAGATGGAGTCTTGCTCTGTCACCCAAGTTGGAATGCAGTGGCATAATCTTGGCTCACTGCAGCCTCCACCTTCCAGGTTCAAGCAATTCTCCTGCCTCAGCCTCCTAAGTAGCTGGGATTACAGGGATACGCCACCACACCCAGCTAATTTTTGTATTTTTTTTTTTTTGAGACAGAGTCTCGCTCTGTCACCCAGGCTGGAGTGCAGTGGCCGGATCTCAGCTCACTGCAAGCTCCGCCTCCCGGGTTCACACCATTCTCCTGCCTCAGCCTCCCGAGTAGCTGGGACCACAGGCGCCCGCCACCTCGCCCGGCTAAGTTTTTGTACTTCTAGTAGAGACGGGGTTTCACTGTGTTACCCAGGATGGTCTCGATCTCCTGACCTCGCGATCCGCCCGCCTCGGCCTCCCAAAGTGCTGGGACTACAGGCTTGAGCCACCGCGCCCGGCCAATTTTTGTATTTTTAGTAGAGATGGTGTTTTGCCACATTGGCTGGGCTGGTCTTGAACTCCTGACCTCAGGTGGTCCGCCCACCTCGGCCTCCCAAAGTGCTGGGATTACAGGGATGAGTCGCCACACCCAGTCCTAAGTTTCAGTCTGGATGAGGCTACTTTAGGGGTGCATCATGGAGGGGAAGAATGTTTTCAGATTCAGCATTTCCCACAGAACCTTAGTCTTAATGAGGACTGTGTCCCTGTGGCACCTCCCTCCTCCCTCTCACCCGCAACCACACTGTGTGGCTCTTGCAGAATTGCCCTACCTCAGAGGAGAGGTCAGAGATTGAGATTTTCCTTAAACGGAAGCTCAAATGTGCACTGTCAGGCTGTCCTGGAGATAGTACAGTTTTATTCAGGAAGTACCAAGCCAAGCCAGCCGGCCCATGCCCTCTGCTTTCTCTTCTCAGGACACTTACATTCCTTTTTTCTCAGGGGAAGTGAGAGTGGGACGGGGGCCAGAAGAAGAAACTCGCTTCCCCATGAGGCCTGTGGCGGAGGCAGCATGGACTTCCCTGCTGAGCTTCTGACTGGGCTCCCCTGACTGAGGAGCCCTGGGGTCCTTGGAGCCAGCGAGGAATGCACTTTCATCTCCAGGAGGTTACACAATCACCTTCGTGTGCCTGGAGCATCGGGAGGGCAGAAGGTGTAGCCCTCGAGCTGAGGAGAAGCAGGTGCTGGCTGGTTAGTCACTGCACCCTCACTGCTGGCCCCAGCTGCCATCCGGATGGACGGTGCCTACTCCTTTGGGGTGGGGCTCCTGCCCCACTGCACTGCAGTTACCCCGTCCTGCCAGCTGCTCCAGGAACACTGAATGCATCCTTCCCAGGCTTCCCATCAGCTTGCACCTCTCCCTGTCACTGAAGAACTTGGTACTCTCCCTTCTAGGGACTCTCTCCCAGGCCAAACTCACTCCCATTTCCCTGCTTCCTCCACTTAAGATCTTTCTTTCTCTTGGATCTTTGGCCCATATACTGGACATTCAGTTCTGTTGCCCAGGATGGAGTACAGTGGTGTGATCTCAGCTCACTGCAGCCTCCATCTCGTGGGTTCAAGCTATTCTCATGCCTCAGCCTCCCAAGTAGCTGGGATTACAGGCATGCACCACACCTGTCTAATTTTTGTATTTTTAGTAGACACAGGGTTTCGCATTGTTTGCGAAGCGGGTCTTGAACTCCTGGCCCCAGGTGATCCACCAACTTCAGCCTTCTAAAGTGCTGGGATTACAGGCGTGAGCCACCGTGCCCGGCCTGGACATTCAGTTCTATCAGATCCTCCCTGAGTGGAAGCGGAGGGCACTTCAAATCCCTGCAGGTTGGGAAAATGGAGAAGGTGGAAGCCGGCCTCAGGAATGGACAGGAGAACATTTCCTCAGCCCTTGGACTCCTGAGTGTCTTACAGCAGGATCGTGTTTTCAACTGTCCTCTACTGAGTCCCCTTTCAGAAGGCCCCCTTCTGTTCTTGTGGGGTGTCTCAGCCCAAGATGGGGTGGGGCAGGGTGGGTGTTCCACTCCATGAAAAGGTTGACCATTTGAAGGAACGGGAATGATGAGGTGTGGCAGGAAGCTAAAGGTGGCCCTCCACTTTTGCTGACAGAGCTTCAGTGGCCTCAAAGACAAGCATCAGCTGGGCATGGTGACTCACGCCTGTAATCCCAGCACTTTGGGAGGCCAAGGTGGGTGGATCACCAGGTCAGGAGTTCCAGACCAACCTGATCAACTTGGTGAAACCCTGTCTCTACTAAAAATACAAAAATTAGATGGGCGTGGTGGCACATGCCTGTAATCCTAGCTACTCAGGAGGCTGAGGCAGGAGAATCACTTGAACCTGGGAGGAGGAGGTTGCACTGAGCCGAGATCACGTGACTGCACTGCAGCCTGGGCAACATGAGTGAAATTCCATCTCAAAAAAAAAAAAAACAAAAACCAAAAATAAACAAGCATCCAAGGACATTTGCCGGGTAGAGAAGCAGCTAGGGTTAGAGAAACAGATGTAGAAGCCCTTTTAGGGTCAGAACGAGATAAAGGTGGCCTGCAGGCCCACGTGAGTGAGCACCCACGGTGCTGTTCAATTCAGCGGCAGGGCTACAACAGACCCGAGACCCCAGGAAGGCTTCACAGAGACAGCTACTCGAGGTGGGCCTTGAAGGCAAGATGTAAGACATGAACGGTGGCCTTGCAGAAACAGACATTCCCTCAAGGGGGTGAGAAGCAGGCAACACCACAGAGGTGAGAAGGCAGCTGGCACATTTGGGAATAGCCAGATCGTTCTAGCTGCTATGGAACACATGTATAGGGTATGCACCAAGCAGGGCTTCACCAGAGAAACAGAACCAGTAGGAGATGGAGCTATGTGGCAAGAGATTTACTGCAAAGAATTGGCTTATTCGTGATTGTAGGGGCTGGCTAGGAAAATTCTCAATTCTTGAAGCGGGCCGTTAGGAAGGGCAGACTGAAAACTCAGCCAGGACCTGAAGCTGCCATTTCTTCTTTGGGGATTTCTTCTTTGGGGAAGCCTCCGCCTTGTTCTTAAAGTCATTCAACTAATTGGATCAGGCCCACCCAGGACATCTCAAATCATTAACTTGAAGTCAACTTTTCATTATTATTTTTTTAGACAAAGTCTTGCCCTGTCACCTAGGCTGGAGTGCAGTGGCACAATCATGTCTCACTGCAACCTCAATCTCCTGGCCTCAAATGATCCTTCCACCTCAGCCTCCTGAGTAGCTGGATTACAGGTGCACACCACCACACCTGGCTAATTCTTGTATTTTTTGTAGAAATGGGGTTTCACCATGTTGCTCAGGTTGATCTCCAACTCCTGGGCTCAAGTGATCTTCCTGCCTCGGCCTCCCAAAGTGCTGGGATTACAGGTGTGAGCCACTGTGCTCAGCCTAACATCAACTGATTATGAACATTAATCACATCTACAAAATACCTACACAGCAACAACTAAAGTAGCATTTGATTGAATAACCGGAGACTATAGCCTAGCCAAGTTGACAAAAAACTGACCATCACAAGTACCAATCAGAAAGGACAGAGGAAAGAGAGAATGGGATCAACAGTGTTTTCCAAAACATGAAATCCTGCTTCTAGAGGTCTGTGAGAAGATGGCACACTGGGTGACTGTTGGAGATACAGGAGCTTGGTGTTAAGATAACACTGAGTTGAGAAAGGAAAAGCTAACTCCTGCCCTCTCTCAGCCCTTCTGATTAACTGAGAGAATGTCCCAGTTTGGTGCTGGCTTGATTGTTTTAACATCTCTAAACTTGTTGATAACCTCCCTTTTTTAGCAAAATGAGCGGAATCTGGTAGTCACCAGTGTTGGACAGTATTTATTTTATTTATTATTATTATTATTATTATTATTATTATTTGTTTGAGACAGAGTCTCACTCTGTCACCCAGGCTGAAGTGCAGTGGCGTGATCTCGGCTCACTGCAAGCTCTTCCTCCCAGATTCACTCCATTCTCCTGCCTCAGCCTCCCGAGTAGCTGGGACTACAGACGTCCGCCACCACACCCAGCTAATTTTTATTGTATTTTTTAGTAGAGACCGGGTTTCACTGTGTTAGCCAGGATGGTCTCGATCTCCTGACCTCATGATCCGCCCGCCTCAGCCTCCCAAAGTGCTGGGATTACAGGCGACAGTATTTATTAATAAGAACATTTTCATTGTATTTATGTATTTATTTATTTACTTTCACAATTATTTTCTACATATGGCAAGTAATCTTGGTTTTCTTTTTTTCATAATTAAATATTTCCTTTTAAAATATATTTATGGAGGCCAGGCGCGGTGGCTCAAGCCTGTAATCCCAGCACTTTGGGAGGCCGAGACGAGTGGATCACGAGGTCAGGAAATTGAGACCATCCTGGCTAACACGATGAAACCCCGTCTCTACTAAAAAATACAAAAAACTAGCCGGGCGTGGTGGCGGCGCCTGTAGTCCCAGCTACTTGGGAGGCTGAGGCAGGAGAATGGCGGGAACCCGGGAGGCGGAGCCTGCAGTGAGCTGAGATCCGGCCACTGCACTCCAGCCTGGGTGACAGAGCGAGACTCCGTCTCAAAAAAAAAAAAAAAAAAAAAATATATATATATATATATTTTTTTTTATGGCCAGGCATGGTGGCTCACGCCTATAGTCCCATTACTTTGGGAGTCCGAGCCTGGTGGATCACCTGAGGTCATGAATTCAAGACCGGCCTGGTCAACATACCGAAACCCCATCTCTACAAAAATACAAAAATTAGACAGGCGTGGTGGTGCTCACCTGTAATCCCAGCTACTCAGAAGGCTGAGGCAGGAGAATTGCTTGAACCTAGGAGATGGAGTTTGCAGTGAGCCAAGATCATGCCATTGCATTCCAGGCTGGGGACAGAGCCAGACTCTGTTTCAAAAAATATATATAAATAAATAAAATATACTTACTTAGGTCAGGGCAAGGTGGCTCATGCCTGTAATCCCAGCACTTTGGGAGGCCAAGGCAGGAGGATCACTTGAGGCCGGGAGTTCAAGACCAGCCTGAACAACTTGGCAAGACCCTGTCCCTACGAAAAATTAGCAAAAATTAGCCAGGTGTGGTGGTGCACGTCTGTAGTCCCAGCTACTGGGGAGGCTAAGGTGGGAGGATTGCTTGAGCCTGGGAGGTAGAGGCTACAGTGAGCCGAGATTGCACCACTGCACTCCAGCCTGAGCAACACAGCAAGATTCAGTCTCAAAAAAAAAATATATATATATATATATAAAATATAGCTGTGTGTATATGTATGTATATATTTATATATATTTAGTTAAATTTAAAATAGGTACTAATGGAAAGAAAACTCCTATGTAAATAACAGAAAGATAACACTTGGATACAGCCAAAATCATGTGGCAAGGACGCACAGGGAAACTGAAGCTTAGAGAGCCCACTTACAGCCATAAGGGATGACGTGGGATGACTGCAGAAATGCTCATAACTGCTGATGCCAGATCATAGTAAATCAGGGTTTATTATACTATTTTCTCCACTTTTGTTATGTTTGAGGATTTCTATAATAAAAGCTATTTTAAAAAATTGGCCGGGCGCGGTGGCTCAAGCCTGTAATCCCAGCACTTTGGGAGGCCGAGACGGGCGGATCACGAGGTCAGGAGATCAAGACCATCCTGGCTAACACGGTGAAACCCCATCTCTACTAAAAAATACAAAAAAAAAACTAGCCGGGCGAGGTGGCGGGCGCCTGTAGTCCCAGCTACTCGGGAGGCTGAGGCAGGAGAATGGCGTAAACCCGGGAGGCGGAGCTTGCAGTGAGCTGAGAGCCCGCCATTGCACTCCAGCCTGGGCGACAGAGCCAGACTCCCTCTCAAAAAAAAAAAAAAAAAAAAAAAGGCCGGGCACGGTGGCTCAAGCCTGTAATCCCAGCACTTTGGGAGGCCGAGACGGGCGGATCACGAGGTCAGGAGATCGAGACCATCCTGGCTAACACAGTGAAACCCCGTCTCTACTAAAAATACAAAAACTTAGCCGGGCGAGGTGGCGGGCGCCTGTAGTCCCAGCTACTCGGGAGGCTGAGGCAGGAGAATGGCGTGAACCCGGGAGGCGGAGCTTGCAGTGAGCTGAGATCCGGCCACTGCACTCCAGCCTGGGTGACAGAGCGAGACTCCGTCTCAAAAAAAAAAAAAAAAAAAAAAAAAAAAAAAAAAAAAATTAAGACCAGGCGCGGTGGCTCACGCCTGTAATCCCAGCACTTTGGGAGTCCGAGGCAGGTGGATCACGAGGTCAGGAGATCGAGACCATCCTGGCTAACACGGTGAAATCCCGTCTCTACTAAAATACAAAAAAAAAAATTAGCCGGGTGTGGTGGCGGGCGCCTGTAGTCCCAGCAACTCAGGAGGCTGAGGCAGGAAAATGGTGTGAACCTGGGAGGCGGAGCTTGCAGTGAGCCGAGAACGCGCCACTGCACTCCAGCCTGGAAGACAGAGCGAGACTCCGTCTCCAAAAAAAATTAAGTTGGCAGGATGTGTACAGGATGGACCAAAATGGGGGAAAATTAAGGGCAAAAAAGACCTAATAAATTTTCATTACGTTCCTGTGGAGTCAGATCCTATTATCTTTCCCTATTCCCAAGTTATCCAACTGGGTGTCTTTTTGGTAGAGCCTTAGGCTCCAAAGAGGGAAATTAGGTTCATCATGAACCCCCTTTAGGGATGACACCTCATTTTTCCAAGGCTAATTCAAGATAGGTCAGTTAATTGATACAATTGATATAGGTTCCAGCCTGACCATGTTTCTTTGTTTCTTTTTTTGAAACAGGGTTTCACTCTGTCGCCCAGGGTAGAGTGCATGGCTCACTGCAGCCTTGACCTCCTGGGTTCAAGCCATCTTCTCACCTCAACCTCCCAAGTAGCTGGGACCACAGGTGTCCACTACCACACCTGGCTATGTTCTCATATTTTTTGTATACTTGGGAGGCTGAGGTGGGAGTATTTCTTGAGCCTGGGAGGTGGAGGTTGCAATGAGCGAGATCGTACCACGGCACTCCAGCCTGAGTGACAGAGCGAGGCCCTGTCTCAAAAAAGAAGAAAAGAGAAAAGACTGAAACTTTCTGGTCTTATATGGGGCATAGAGGGAAGATCTGAGCAAGCACCCATCCTTTTGTGACTTGGAAATTGAATGCTGTGTGACTCGGGGTCTTTCCCTTTTAAAGTTCAGTGATATTAAACACTTAGAGCAGGTAACCCTGAGGAGCAGGAGCACTGAGAAGTTTCCAGCAACGGTTTAGATTCCATGCCCTTGGGCCTCTAAGAGCAGGTTTTATCCCCTTCAGTGGCCTCAAGAACAGAATGACAGAATGAGGTCGATAGACTCCTTCTGACAGTTACATCTGCCTCCTTGGAAGAAAGAGGACGAAAATAGCAAGTAGCAATGCTTCCCAATTTTAGGAAGTGAAAAATAATGGCCAGGCACAGGTGGCTCACATCTGTAATCCCAGCACTTTGGGAAGCTGAGGCAGGAGGATCGCTTGAGCCCAGGAATTCGAGACCTGCCTGGGTAACATAGTGAGACCCTGCCCCTACACAAAATTTTTAAAAATTAGCTGGGCATGATGGTGCATGCCTTTAGTCCTAGCTACCTGAGAGGCTTCGATAGGAAGATCGCTTGAGACCAGGAGGTCAAGGCAGCAGTGAGCTATAATTGCACCACTGCGCACCAGCTTGGGCGACAGAGTGAGACTCGGTCTCACAATAAAAAAAAAAAAATTACTATTCAGCCTTAAAGAAAGAAATCCTGTCATCTGCTAAAACATGGATAAATCTTAAGGACATTTGGCTAAGTGAAATAAGATAATCACAAAAGGACAAATACAGATACTGAGTGATTCCACTTGTGTAAGGTATGTAAAGTAGACTCTTAGAAACAAAGTAGTATGGTGGTTGCCAGGGACCCGAGGGAGGGGGCAATGGGGAGTTGTTCAATGGATATACAGTTTCAGTTTTGGAAGATGGAAAGCTTCCAGAGATCAGTTGTGCAAGGTGCTTCTATAGTTAACACTACTGTACTACTGTACCTTTAAACATGGTTAAGATAGTAAATTTTATGCTATGTTTTTGACCAGGAGGTAAACTGAATTACACATGTGCCAAAGGCTGGCTTGGCAATGAATCTTGGAATGGAAGCCTGTTTGTTGTGCCGGTGTACCCCACATGCATGGCTTGGCAGGCTCCCCTGCCAAACCTCACCAGGCCGCCTGGTCCACCCGGAACAGATTATCTGGAAATCTCGAAGCACCATCTTCACACATATTGGCCATTTTCTATGATACCCCAAACCGATTTTGTTCTTCAGTACTTTTGCAAATCAGTTATGCACTTCAGCTCTCCAATAAGAGTGACAAAATTAATAACTAGCATTTACTGAAAACTTACTCCAAAGGAATTACATCATATATAAGTAAGGTGAAAATTAGCTGTAGTCAAACAACCTTTGAAAGTACCTTAAATTGCTAACAAAATACAACATACATGATATAGTGCAAACAGCAGCCCTATACAGTAATTTCCAAGCAAACTTAAAGTTTTAGAATGATTGAGGTAGCTCAGAGCAAAAATCAAAAGGAAAGGTGACGTGTAGATGTCTGGGCATTCACACCATTCTATCTTTAAGATAAGGGAAATATTTTAAATGGGGAATCTGGGAGGGGGTGACTGAGTGAAAAATTTCTGCTGACCTGCAGGTTTTACTCAATTCTCTTTTAATATTAAAGCTCTATCAAAAGTCTGACAATTGACAGGGCGCAGTGGCTCACGCCTGTAATCCCAGCACTTTGGGAGGCCGAGGTGTGCGAATCACTTGAGGTCAGGAGTTCGAGACCAGCCTAGCCAACATGGTGAAACCCTGTCTCTACTAAAATTACAAAAATTAGGCGAGTGCCTGTAATCCCAGCTACTTGGGAGGCTGAGGCAGGGGAATTGCTTGAACCTAGGAGGTGGAGGTTGCAGTGAGCCAAGATCACACCACAGCACTCCAGTCTGGTCGTCAGAGTGAGACTCCGTCTCAAAAAAAAAAAAAAAAGGAAAGGTGATATGAATGTCTGGACATTCACACCATTCTCTCTTTAAGGTAACGGAAATACTCCAAATGGGGTATCGGGAAGAGGAGTGGCTGAGTGAAAAATTTCTGCTGACCTGCAGGTTTTACTCAATTCTCTTTTAATGTTAAAGCTCTATCAAAAGTCTGACAATTGGCCGGGTGCTGTGGCTCATGCCTGTAATCCCAGTGCTTTGGGAAGCGAAGGTGGGCAGATCACCTGAGGTCAGGAGTTCAAGACCAGCCTGGCCAACATGAAACCCCGTCTCTACTAAAAACACAAAAATTAGCCGGATGTGGTGTTGCACGCCTGTAATCCCAGCTACTCGGGAGGCTGAGGCAGGAGACTCGCTTGAACCCAAGAGGTGGAGGTTGCAGTGAGCCAAGATCACGCCACTGCACTCCAGCCTGGGTGACACAGTGAGACTCCATGTCAAAAAAAAAAAAAAAAAAAAGAAATGTCTGACAGTTGAGGCCAGGCATGATGACTCACACCTGTAATTCCAGCACCTTGAGAGGCCAAGGTGGGAGGATCACTTGAGTGCAAGAGTTCAAGACCAGCCTGGGCAACATAGAGAGACACCTCTCCCCCCAACCCCGCCATTCTACAAAATATTTTAAAAATTTAGCTGGGCATGGTGGTGTGCACCTGTGGTCCCAGCTACTCAGGAGGCTGAGGTGAGACAATTGCTTGAGCCCCGGAGGTCGAGGCTGCAGTGAGCCATGATCACGCCACTGCACTCCAGACTGGGCGACAGAGCAAGACGTTGTTTGAAAACAAAACAAAAAAACTGACAATTGATAAATGGTCATCAGCCAGTATCCCCACAGTGCCAGACCCCATGGCAATGCCAGCCTTCACTGTCTTCAACACGGAAACAGCCTTCACGGTAGGAAAGAGGGCCTGGGACCTGATTATCACGCAATGATAAATGCTCCACAGTGCAGAGCAGATAGGTACCTATAGCATAAAATTTAACAGCCATAAAAGAAGCCTTATCCGTTTTGGAAACAGGAGAAAAACAGAGCTGAGTCTTTTGGAGAAGAAAGATAAAGTGAAATTTCATCTTTGATTTTCTCTGGGAAACATTGTAAACTAGTTAAAAGAGAGACTGCAGAGGGAAGGAAACAATGAGAATTTCAGCTTTTTCTCTGTTCTTTTACTTGTTTATTTTAAATATATATGTAACTATAAAGCAAAAAAACGGAAGTCAGTAGAGTTACATGTATCTACACTTGTATTTTTAGCTTTATATGAATAAACCTAAAAAAAAAAAAAAAAAAAGCCGGCCAGGCGCCATGGCTCATGCCTGTAATCCCAGTAATTTGGGAGGTCAAAGCAGGTGGATCACTTGAGCTCAGGAGTTCGAGACCAGCCTGAGCAACATGAAGAAACCCCATCTCTACAAAAAATACAAAAATTAGCCGGACATGGTGGCACATGCCTGTAATCCCAGCTACTCGGGAGGCTGAGGCAATTGCTTGAGCCTGAGGGGCAGAGGTTGCAGTGAGCAGAGATCATTCATGGGTGATAGAGCAAGACTCTGTCTCAAAAAATAAATAAAATAAATAAAATTTTTTAAAAAACCATAGTAGTGAGTTAAACAAAACAAGATGCCAAATATGTACAAAATTGGTAAGGTTTGTGTAAACTATGAAAAATACCAAATAATACAGTTTGCAATTTTTGTTTTGTTTTGTTTTGTTTTGTTTTGAGACAGACTCTTGCTCTGTCGCCCAGGCTGGAATGCAGTGGCACCATCTCGGCTCACTGCAACCTCTGCCTCCCAGGTTCAAGCAATTCTCCTGTCTCAGCCTCCCGAGTAGCTGAGATTACATGCACGCGCCACCACACCCAGATAATTTTTTTTTTTTTTTTGGTGGAGATGGTGTCTCACCATGTTGGCCAGGCTGGTCTCGAACTGCTGACCACATGTGATCCACCCACCTCGGCCTCCCAAAGTGCTGGAATTACAGGTGTGAGTCACCATGCCTAGCCCATTACTATTATATTGTTTATGGATATACATATCTACAGTAAAAATACAAGAATATGCATGAGAATGATAAACCCCAAGTTCAGGATAGAGATTACCACTGGGAAAGAAAGGTCGCGAATGAGTTTTAAGGAACATACAAGGAACTTCAGTTCTACCAATAATGTTTTATTTCTAAATGGTGCATAGATGGGGTATGTTTGTTGTTACAAGATTAAACCAAATGGTTTATGTTTTAGGAGGGTTGGGCCTTAAGATCAGCCTAAGATAAAGGCGTGTGCAATGTCTCTCTACTAGTGCTGCCAGGCATGTGCGAGGCACATCACATGCACAGTCTCTCATGTACCTCACACGAAAACTACATGAGGTAGATTCAATTATCCACTCTTTATAATTGAGGAAATAGGGACACAGATTAAGTAGCTTACCTAAGAGCATACAGTATTACCTGGTGCCTTCAATTCTCTGAATTTGTCTCTCCATGTTTTCCAAAAGGTGATGTTTTGAAGACTGCGATAATATTGAATCATGTGACTGGAAAAACAGGGGAAATCACAAGTTAAAACACATCCCCTGTCTAACATGTGCAAAGCCCTCTCTGAGGGGTCTCATCAGCCTGGAGCCTGGTTCTAGTGCACTAAGCCCTTTCCTTTCCCTCCCCACTGGACTCCCTTTTAAATTGACATTTAATTGCCTGTAGTCAGATTTCCTCCAATCCCCGTGCCTCTGGGCCCCTGATCTTAGGGGACTCGGGGAGCTAGACCTACATTTTCTTGGATTTCCACTTCTTCCCATTAAATTATTATCCCTGGGTACAGTGAACTCCGTGTGCATGTGTTGCTTTATTTTGCCTTTAAAGCATACAGCTTTAATTGGGCAATCATAATGCCTTTCTCCCATTATCGTCAGCAGGGAAGTAAGTAATCAAGCTCCGCATCTTAAAACTTCGGTAAAATGAGGTCAGCAAGATGTGTGGTATTGACATGGCACCCAGCAAAGGAAAATGACTCTTGGTGGCTCACATTGTTGTGGGGCTTGTTTGCGTTGCTGTGCAGTTGTAATGGAAAATGAATAAAAATAAAAATCCCGGGGCCCTTTTTGGCCAGCACTTGGGAAGTTAATCCCACTGTCCTGGCAGAATTCCAGCTCAGGTCACTGCATTCTGCTGGTGGAAGACTCCTTGTGCAGCTTTCAGTGGAAGGGGAACTCTGCTTTGCCTCTTTTCTCAGCAACATGTGCTGCAAATTAAGCAGCTGTCCCTTCCCCACCCTGGACAGAGATGCATTTCAGTGACTCAGAATGATCCTCTCTCCCCTTGCCATGGCGGGAAGTAGGGACAGATCTGGGATCAGGAAATTAAACTGGTCCAAGAACCAGCTGAGGAAATATTTACTATAATGAAAATCTTTGTGTGTCTCTGAGTGCTTCTGCGCAGTCAGAGAATCACAGATTCCTAGCATTAAAAGGTTTTTCAGGAGTCATCTAGTTTCTTTCTAAAACCCCATGCATACATTCCCTCCATTTGTTTTATAACATTTTATTATGCAAATTTAAAATGTTTCTATACCTGAAGTACGTAGAAGTTTTCTCTCCCCTCCTCAACTATATGGTTTTTTGTTTGTTTGTTTTTGTTTTTGTTTTTTTCCAAAATGGAGTCTTGCTCTGTCACCCAGGCTGGAGTGTAGTGCTGCAATCTCAGCTCACTGCAACCCTCACCTCCGGGGTTCAAATGATTCTCCTGCCTCAGCCTCCCGAGTAGCTGGGATTACGGGCATGTGCTACCATGCCCCGCTAATTTTTGTATTTTTAGTAGAGACGGGGTTTCGCCAAGTTGGCCAGGCTGGTCTCGAACTCCTGACCTCAAGTGATCCACCCTCTTTGACCTCCACACCTATATACTTTTGTTGCTTCTTTTCATTGTTTTACATACTTTTAAAAAAATGTTTAACACTCTTTCCAATATGAAATGGATTGCATTTCTTTTCTTTTCTTTTTTCTTTTCTTTTTTTTTTTTTTTTTTTTTTTTTTTTTTTTTTTTTTTGAGACAGAGTTTCACTCTTGTTGCCCAAGCTGTAGTGCAATGGTGCGATCTCAGCTCACTGCAACCTCTGCCTCCCGGGTTCAAGTGATTCTCCTGCCTCTGCAGGCACCTGCCACCATGCCCGCCCGGCTAGTTTTTTGTATTTTTAGTAGAGACGGGGTTTCACCATGTTGGCCAGGCTGGTCTCAAATTCCTGACCTCAGGTGATCCACCCACCTTGGCCTCCCAAAGTTCTGGGATTACGGGCGTGAGCCACCGCGCCCGGCCAGATTGCATTTCATTGTGTTAGAAATAGATCCAAGCTAATTATTCTCCATACAAATAATCTTCTATTCCCAAAGATGTTTATTGAATAGTGATTTCTAATTTGTGTCACTTAACCTCTCTGAGAATCAACTTTCAGTACCTGGAAAAATAGGAATGATAATGATACCCACCAGACAAACACTAAGACAACATGTGAAAAGGTCCCAGCACATTGCATGCACAGCAAATGCATGTCTACTAAATGATATCTTCCTTTTTGTCCCTTCCTTCTTTTTCTTTATTTATTTATTTTTATTTTTTGAGACAGTCTTGCTCTGTCACCCAGGCAGTGCAGTGCAGCGATCTCAGCTCATTGCCACCTCCACCTCCTGGGCTCAAGCAATTCTCCTGCCTCAGCCCCCCAAGTAGCTGGGACTACAGGCGAGCGCCACCACGCTGGCTAATTTTTGTATTTTTAGTAGAGACAGGGTTTCACCATGTTGGCCACTCTCATCTCAAAATCTTGACCTCAAGTGATCCGCCCGCCTCAGCCTCCCAAAGTGCTGGGATAACAGGTGTAATTCACCGCATCCTGCCTCCTTCCTTCCTTTTTATCTGCATCAGCCTTTTTTTTTTTTCTAGAACCCTTTTATGTACCAATGAAATCAAGCCTTGCTGGAATGGTCCAACGGTCGTCTACCCCTAATTTTATATAGGGAGGTAACTAAGAAGAACGGTGTGGGGAGGAGAGGAGGGTGAAGGCGCTTTCTGGAAAAGACCCATCCTAATGACACATGTACTGTGACTGCAGGCCCCTCTCCCCTCAGGTCAGAGAATCCTCTTAGAGGCTGTTCTGTGGTCTCAAAATGCTCCCCGCCCCCAAGTTGCCATGTCAGATGTTTGAGGGAAATCTGATTTCTGAGGACAGAGCTCTAGGTGTGGGTTGTTTTATTTTGGGGATGGGATGGGGGTAGGAGTTGGCCAAGGGTTTGCTGCATTCCAGGAAGAGGGAGGACTGCTCTCCTCCGATGAGTCATGGAAGAGAAACGTCTAATGTTTGCAAACGTCTCCAGCCAAGCCTCTGCTTTCTTGGACTCCACCCATCCCCCATCCATGCAGATTGAGCCCCCCATGAGAAGATTTAAATGTTAAGGTTGAAGGCCAAAGAGGCCATGGCTCTACCGGTTGAGATGGGAAGCAGCTAAGAGAATGGGAACGATTGTCCAGTACCTCTAGACTCCAGCTTGCAAGACACGGAACAGGACCTTACAATGGGTGTATATGTCTCCCAAATCAGGACATACTCTGGGTGGTGCAGGAGGATCAGGTGAAAGAACTGGATTTTCACAGGGGCCCTGCCATCTGCAGAGGGCTTCCAATCAACACGGCATCTGCAGAGGGCTGGGAGATCAGAGAAGCCATAGTTGGAGAAGGAGCAGAGGGGATTGCAGAAAAGAAGGCCAGAGCATAGGGAGTCAGGGGAGGTCTTGCAAATGACAGGAGCTGTGATCTGTTTCTTTCAGGGGAAGATGAAGGATGAGCGGACTTGAGAGGGATGGAGCTGGTGGGGGTGTGCTGGGAGCCCACGGCTGCCTCAGCCTCAGCCTTAGCCAGACTGCTGGAGCCAGATGGGGTTCATGATGCATCTTCCCAGATGGAACGGATCAGGCATGTCAGACAAGCTTCTCTTAGGATACATGGTGTCCTCCTCCCTCCCCCTATTCGAAATCAGGAGAGAATCACAAGGTAACTTGGGAGGGCAGCCAACCTCCTGGGATCTTTCGTGAACTATCAGGTAACTACAGCAGGATCACAATAGGAGACCTAAACATGCCTCCACCACCATCCCCCCCCCGCCTTTTTTTTTCTATTGTGGGACATCAAGGGAGCAAGCTGGTCAGCTTGGGAACAAAGATCCTATTCTAGGAATTTGTCCACAGCAACCCTATCTGCTGCGTGCACTGTCCTTGGATTTCTGCCAGACTGAAACTCAACCTGCTTGGGGCTGCTACCACTACTGTGAGAGCAACACCCTGGCACCCGGCAGGGAAGGGAGAGTCAGAGAACTCATCCTTTAAAATTAAAATTGCATTTAATCACTCTTCGTTTTTCTACCAGGCTCAGGAGGCCAGGCCAACTCTGCATTTTAAGTGTTTCACCGTTTAAAATCTAAGCACCTTGGGGGGTGAGGAAGGAGGGCAGTGGAGGAGAACTTTTGAAATCTTTCCACAAAAATCAAAGAACAAACCAACTAGAGGGAAAAATAGCTGCTATATTTAAACTACATTATCCCATCAGGGAGCTATGATTTTGAGAACCATTCCACAGTACTTTGTTTGGCACTGCTATATGGGTTTCTTTTCTTCCTTTTTTTTAAGATGGCAACATTTTTTTTTCTTCAGAGCAGTAATTGCAAAGGAAGCAAAGGGCTTCACTAATTAATTTAGTAGATACTCACTAAGCATCTGCTATGTGCCTGGCACTACACTGGTCACTGGGGGCACAAAATAAATAAGGAAGGACTCAAGGTCCTCATTGCAAATAATTATCATGCATTTATTCAAGAAGTTTTGATTGCATGCCTTCTAAGTGTGTAGGATTCTGTTACAGGAAAGGGTCCCGATCCAGACCCCAAAAGAGTGTTCTTGGATCTTGCGCAAGAAAGAATTCAGGTCGAGTCCACAGAGTAAAGTGAAAGCAACTTTATTAGGAAAGTAAAGGAATAAAAGAATGGCTGCTCCATAGACAGAGCAACCCCGAGGGCTGCTGGTTGCCCATTTTTATGGTTATTTCTTGATGATATGCTAAACAAGGGGTGGATTATTCGTGCCTCCCCTTTTTAGATCATATAGGGTAACTTCCTGATGCTGTCATGGCATTTGTAAACTGTCGTGGCGCTGGTGGGATTGTAGCAGTGAGGACGACCAGAGGTCACTCTGATTGCCATCCTAGATTTGGTGGGTTTTGGCCACTTCTTTACTGCAACCTGTTTTATCAGCACGGTCTTTATGACCTGTACCTTGTGCCAATCTCCTATCTCATCCTGTGACCTAGAATGTCTTAGCCATCTGGGAATGCAGCCCAGTAGGTCTCAGCCTCATTTTACCCAGCTCCTATTCTAGATGGAATTGCGCTGGTTCACACACCTCTGACAATTTCTATTCTCCTGGAGTTTATAATCTGGTGGAAGAGGAGAGACAATAAACAAGGGACTTAGGGTGATTAAGTGCCATGAAGGAAGGAGTATTACTCATATGTGCATTTGCCCATTTGCTATTCCTTCTGCCCAAAATGCTGTTCTTCTTGGCTCTAAATTTGCAAGGGGCTCTGTATTATTCCTGGCTCACTTCTCAGAGGGAAGTGACCACCCTACTGGCCCTCCTCCTGTCACTCTCAAATGTGAGTCCATGACCCAGTCAAGTGGAGATGTCAGATCAGCAGCTGAGTATATGCATCCAGACATACAAATGTGTAGTCAACAATATGTAGGTGGGCCAGGCGCCGTGGCTCATGCTTGTAATCCCAGAACTTTGGGAGGCCGAGGCAGGCGGATCATTTGAGTTCATGCGTTCAAGACCAGACTGGCCAACACATTGAAACCCCGTCTCTACCAAAAAATACAAAAATTAAACAGGCGTAGTGGTGCATGCCTGTAATCCCAGCTACTTGGGAGGCTAAGGCAGGAGAATAGCTTGAACATGGGAGGTGAGGTTGCAGTGAGCCAAGATCGCACCCCTGCACTCTAGCCTGGGTGACAGAGTGAGACCCTGTCTCAAACAAACAAACCCATTATGTAGGTGAAGTTTAAAGCAGTGGGACTAAGGAAAGATTATAGGTAGGAAGACTGCCATGTCCTTCCTAAGCCCTGGGACACTCCAGGTTTAAAGTTGAGTAGAAGAGTCTGGACACAGTGGCTCACATCTATAATCCCAGCACTTTGGGAGGCGGAGGTGGGAAGATTGCTTAAGCCCAAGAGCTCAAGACCAGTCTGGGCAATATGGCAAGACTCCCCATCTCTACAAAAAATAAAAAAATTTGGCAGGGTATGGCAGCACATGCCTGTAGTCCCAGGTACTCAGGAGGCTGAGGTGGGAGGATTGCTTGAGCCTGAATGGTTGAGGTTGCAGTGAGCCATGATGGTGCCACTGTACTCTAGCCTGGGCAACAGAGCGAAACCCCATCTCAAAAGGAAAAAGAATAAAGTTAAGTAGAAGAGGAGGCGGCACATGAAAAGGAGGTTGAAAACAACCAACCAGAGAAGGGGAAGGAAAACCCAGGTTACTATACTCAAGTTGAGTGATATAAAATGCTATTTGAGGCCAGGCACAGATAGCTCATGCCTGTAATCCCAGCACTTTGGGAGGCTGAGGTGGGCGAATCACTTGAGGTCAGAAGTTCAAGACCAGCCAGGCCAACATGGTGAAACTCAGTCTGTACTAAAAATACAAAAATTAGCCAGGCATGGTGGTATACGCCCGTAATCCCAGCTACTCAGGAGGCTGAGGCAGGAGAATCACTTGAACTTGGGAGGTAGAGGTTGCAGTGAGCTGAGATTGTGCCACTGCACTCCAGCCTGGGCAACAGAGCGAGATCTTGTCTAAAACAAATAAACAAAGTGCTGTTTGAGACTTCTGGGCTACTGATGATGGAAGTGTTGGAGAAGGCCGCTATCATGCAAGACTTCCAAGATAAGGTGGAATCTCAGCCTTCATCTTGAAGGGTGACAGATGTTCACCAGGCAGGTCCAAGCAGAAGGCACAGCCTGAGGAGAGGTCCCAAGGAAGGGATAATGAGTCATTGCGTCAAGAGCTTGGAATTGGAGGAGAGGTCTTGGTGGATGTATAGCAGATGACACTGCAAACTGCAATGGAAGAATGTAGGTCATCTCCAAACAGGGTTTTCAGTGCTGTGCTAGTTACTCCCTTTTTTTTTTTTTTTAAGGCAGAGTCCCACTCTGTCGCCCAGGCTGGAGTACAGTGGTGCAATCTCGGCTCACTGCAACCTCTGCCTTCCTGGTTCAAGCGATTCTCCTGACTCAGCCTCCCAAGAAACTGTGATTATAGGTGCGCACCACCACACTCAACTAATTTTTGTATTTTTAGTAGGGATGGGATTTTGCCATGTTGACCAAGCTGGTTCTCAGCTCCTGGCCTCAAATGATCCGCCCACCTCAGCCTCCCAAAGTGCTGGGATTATATGAGTGAGCCACCACACCCAGCCCTGTGCTCGTCACCTCTGCTTCCTTCAGACCAGTGAGGTCTTTGACTTTCCTCAGTGAACACTTGTTGTTTGGCAGGTCTAACATTTGCAGCCCTTTCTTCTGATAACAGCACCCAGATTTTCCTTTGAGGCTTCGTTTTCCAGCATGTGTGTCCTGAACTAGCAGCATCAACATCACCGGGGAACTCAGAAATGCAAATTCTGGGGTCCACCCCAGACCTACTGAATGAGCATTCTGGAGGCAGGTCCCAGCAAAAGGTGTTTTCAGAAGCCCTCCCGGTGATGCTGAGGCATGCGCGTGAAAACCACCCCTGTAGGGAACTACTTCTTCCCCCATCTCAGTTCGTGCAATTCATATGGCACTGACCATAGTCTTTGCTTCCAGGGGTGTGCACAAATCCTAAAGAAAATCTTAGGCCTTTCTCTCCAGTTTAGTGCTCCGAAAGCACTAAACCAGAGAATTGGAAAACGGAGATGCTGGAACCATGTCTGCCACCACCAGGAGAGAGGCTGCCTGAGAGTAAAAAGCAAAGGAAGAGCTGGGCGCGGTGGCTCATGCCTGTAATCCCAGCACTTTGGGAGGCTGAAATGGGCGGATCACCTGAGGTCAGGAGTTTGAGACCAGCCTGGCCAACATGATGAAACCCCGTCTCTACTAAAAATACAAAAATTAGCCAGGCATGGTGATGTGTGCCTGTAATCCCAGCTGCTCAGGAGGCTGAAGCAGGAAAATCAGTTGGACCTGGGAGGTGGAGGTTGCAGTAAGCCGAGATCGTGCCACTGCACTCCAACCTGGGCGACAGAGCAAGACTCTGTCTCAAAAAAAAAAAAAAAAAAAAAGGCTGGGTGCAGTGGCTCATACCTGTAATACCAGCACTTTCGGAGGCCAAGGTGCGTGGATCACTTGAGGTCAGGAGTTCAAGACCAGCCTGGCTAACATGGTGAAACCCCATTTCTACTAAAAATAAAAAAAATTAGCTGGGCGTAGGGGCGCACGCCTGTAATCCCAGCTACATGGGACGCTGAGGCAGGAGAATCACTTGAACCCCGGAGGCGGAGGTTGCAGTGAGTTGAGATTGCGCCATTGCACTCCAGCTTGGGCAACAAGAGGGAAACCCAAATAAATAAATAAATAGGAAAGAGGCAGAGCTAAGAAGTGGAGAGAGATTCTCAGTGACTTTTTTTGAGCACCTGGATCAAGCTGTTCTAAATTTGGAGTCTATTCCCTATAAGTCCCTTTTTTTATAAGCATAAGATAGTGAGTTGGATTTTTAACACTCGGCCGTCTAAATAATGCTTATAATCGTGCACTGTACAGGGAAGGCAGATTCCGGAAACGACATGCTGTTAAGTTTGACAAATTCTCAGATATTGAAGTTATAGTTCATGGGCATGTAGAAAAAGTGGTGGTCACTAGGAGCTGGTGTATGTTCAGTAACATAAGCCACATCAAAGTGGATGCATTTCTGCACTTCTGTGAAAAGAGCACTAGAGTGTGGATTTGGAGCCTGTTATGGACAATGTCTCTGAATCTTCCTCTCTTTTTTTTTTTTTTTTTTTGAGACAGAATCTCGCCCCGTCACCCAGGATGGAGTGTAGTGGTGCAATCTCAGCTCACTACAACCTCTGCCTCCCGGATTCAAGCGATTCTCCTGCCCTAGCCTCCTGAGTAGCTGGGATTACAGGCGTGTGCCACCACGCCTGGCTAACTTTTGTATTTTTAGTAGAGATGGGGTTTCACGTATTGGTCAGGCTAGTCTCGAATTCTTGACCTTGTGATCTGCCCACCTTGGCCTCCCAAAGTGCTAGGATTATAGGCGTAAGCCACTGCACCCGGTTTTTTTTTTTTTTTTTTTTTTTGAGATGGAGTCTCGCTCTGTTGCTCAGGTTGGAGTGCAGTGTCGCAATCTTGGCTCACTGCAACCTCCGCCTCCTGGGTTCAAGCCATTCTCCCTGCCTCAGTTTCTTGAGTAGCTGGGATTACAGGCACCTGCCACCATGCCTGCCTAATTTTTGTATTTTTAGTAAAGATGGGGTTTCACCATGTTGGCCAGGCTGGTTTTTGAACTCCTGACCTCAGGTGATCCACCTGCCTTGGCCTCCCAAAGTGCTGGGATTACAGGCATGAGCCATCACGCCCGGCCAGTCCTCTCATTAACTTATTATGGACAAAGTAGAGAAAGGTGGGTGGTAGACTAATGTCTGCCTAATCATCAATTTAAATACTGCAGGCAATTCTCATCATTCTACTCAACAAGTATGTGCCCCATAAGAGATAACAGATGTAACTTGGTTGAACAGCCTTAGTTCTCATCGGTGTCTCAGTGTAAGCATCTGACTGTGTCAGTTCTGATTTTGGTACATAAATGGGTGTTTTCATATAACATGACCCTTAGGTCAAGCTGACTACATCAGGCACTCAACCAAAAGAAAAATTATCTGTTCCAACACTGTGTAATAAAGTATTATAGAAGATAAGGAGACAGGGAGTGCCTTAGAAGATTTTCACTTTACTGATTTTGGACACTGTAGTCAAGTTGATTTTTTATAATAGTTGAACAATTAAACACATTTAATTGGATATTTTCAATCTGGAATGAGTGTCTAGAAGTTCTACTGGATAGAGACATAGAAGACATGCTTATCAAATTTGTATGTAACCCACAGCTGGGACATAGAGCTAAAGTACTTGAAAATGAAGAACTCAAAAGACCAGAACAGATGCTAAACATGGGTCTAGAGCATGAGAACATTCAAGTACATGCAGAGTTCAGTGCCTGGGTTAAAAACAATCAATAGTGCAAGTGCACAATGAGATTTACTGACTGTAGTTTATATAGAAAGGACTCTGTTTTGAGTTGACTGTTAGCACAAATCTACAGTGTGCAGGGGAAAAGATCCAGTGTAAAGGTGGGCATGACAACTCCTCTGCAAGACCATGCCCAGACTCTTTTTTTTTTTTTGATACAGAGTCTTGCTCTGTCGCCCAGGCTGGAGTGCAGTTGCTATCACAGGGGCATGCCACCACACCCAACTAATTTCTGTATTTTTAGCAGAGACAGGGCTTCACCATGTTGGCCAGGCTGGCCTCAAACTCCTGACCTCATGTGATCCACCCGCCTTGGCCCCCCAAAGTGTTGGGATTATAGGTGTGAGCCACCTCACCCGGCCCCATGCCCAGACTTTTGTACTCAGTACTGGGTACCTCTAGAACTGGATGACAAAGTTGCTGAGGGATTACAAACTCATGATCTAGGAAGAAGCTGGGAAGAGACTTTATTTTTTTTTTCCCTAGACAGAGTCTTGCTTTGTCACCCAGGCTGGAGTGCAGTGGCACGATCTCGGCTCACTGCAACCTCTGCCTCCCAGGTTCAAGCAATTCTTCCACCTCAGCCTCCGGAGTAGCTGGGATTACAGGCGCATGCCATCATGCCTGGCTAATTTCTGTTTTTTTTTTTTTTTTTTTTTTTTTTTAGTAGAGATGGGGTTTCACCATGTTGGCCAGGCTGGTCTCGAGCTCCTGACCTTGTGATCCGCCCGCCTTGGCCTCCCAAAGTGCTGGGATTATAGGCGTGAGCTACCACGCCCGGCTGGGAAGAGACTTTTTAACACAGTAGATAGCTTGAAATACTCAAAGGAATCTCACACCAAAGAGGAATTAAACTCATTTGGAATGGTTCCAGAGAGCTAAACAAGATCCAATGTATAGATGAAGTTAGCCAATGGGAGGTGGATTCAGCCTAGAATGAGACTGCTTTAATGATTAGAGCTGTCCAAATACAGAACGGACTGCCTTTTGCAATCTCCACTGCTTTACAGCACTGGGAAGTTGGCTGGGGCCTCTTTTACAAGTCACTCATTTCCACTGTCCATTTCTGTCTAACTTGCTTTTTAAACCAGCTTGCCTTTTAGCAGCTAATGTCCTCCTTTATTAATGCCTTTGAAGTTCTTTGATCAAATCATCCATCTTTCTGAATCAGTTTCTGTTTTCTCTCCGTCCTCAATTGATTGAATGTGCCTGCAATTCTTGCTGAAAAATAGAGTATTTCTAAAACCTATTCTTACTTTTAAAAACCCTTGTTAACAAGAAGCAAGTATAACAAGATGCATAAAATAAATTAAGCACAAGTTTATTTCTACATGAAAGAAAGTAGATATTTCTGCCTTTGGGAGACTGCGTTTCTGATAAATTTTGGCAACCCATCAACAACAGCTTTCAGAGACACCAGCAGGTTGAGGAACCAAGAGCATAATTGTTATGATGATGTATAAGGGGTCCAATTCTGGGCTTAAAATCACAGTTTCAGCTTAAGGGAGTATTCCAGCCTCCAGTAAATAGAAAGCTTGCGGAGAACAGTCTAGGAGGGCAATGGCAGTGTGGTAACAGTACCAATGTGAACTTGAACCTTCCTCCTTTCTGAGAAACCTGTAATGCTGTTTAGCTTTGTTTTTGTATGTTTGTTTTAAACTGACTACACTTCACAGCCATTCTCATGAGGCAAGTAGTTCAGAGAGGCCCTCTAATTTATTTCACAAATTGGAAATCAATGAACTCGAGTTCACTGAAAATTTGCTGAGGCCCTCCTATGGGGGAGGCCCTTTGCAAGTCGCTTATGGGCTAGGGATGGTGGGACTCATTCATTCATTCAAACAGCAGGCATTTAATAAATAAGGAGCATAGACTGTTCTTTGTACTGAGGATGGACAAGATGGACAAGGCCCTGTTCTTATGGAGCTTCTGTCCTAGAGCTCCATGAGACACTAGGAGACAGGCAGTTAACAGCTAAACCAAAATACAACATCACAAGTAAGCACTCTGAAGAAAACTGACTGGGCACGGTGGCTCATGCCTGTAATCCCAGCACTTTGAGAGGCCGAGGCAGGTGGATTACCTGAGGTCGGGAGTTCGAGGCCAGCCTGGCCAACATAGTGAAACCCAGTCTCTACTAAAAATAGAAAAATTAGGCAGGCATGGTGGTGTGCACCTGTATTCCCAGCTACTTAGGGGGTGGAGGCAGAAGAACTGCTTGAACCCAGGAGGCCGAGGTTGCAGTGAGCTGGGATTGTGCTGCTGTCCTCCAGCCTGGGTGACAGAGTCTCTGTCTCAAAGAAGAAAAAAAAGAAGAAAACTGAAGAATGTGATGGAAGGTGAATTGCCGAGAGTAGCCACTTTTTTTTATTTTTTATTTATTTTTTTTTTTTGAGACAGGGTCTCACTCTGTTGTTGCTCAGGCTGGAGTGCAGTGGTGTGATCACAGATCACTGGTCTTGACCTCCTGGGTTCAAGCGATCCTCCCTCTTTAGCCTCCTGAGTAACTGGGACTAAAGGGGCAGGCTACCACGCCCAGCTAATTTTTGTTTTATTTTTTATTTTTTTTAGTAGAGATGGAGTCTCGATATATTGCCCAGGCTGGTGTCAAACTCCTGAGCTCAAGGGATCCTCCTGCCTCAGCCTCCCAAAATGCTGGGATTACAGACGTGAGCCACTGTGCCTAGGTAGCCACTTTAGACAGCAAAGACATCTCTGAGGAGGGGACATGTAAGCTGCGATTTGAAAAGAAAGAGAATGACACAAGTGAAGATCTGTGGGAAGAGCATTCCATACAAAGGCTGGGGTCAGGAACTCCTCCAGAAGCTCATAATTGCACCAGAGGTGCTTACAACCCCAAGCAGTGACAGTGGCACAGAATATTCAACATCAAATGCCTAAGCTAATTTCCAGACTGAGTAAGGTAAACCATCCTTCTCTTGCCTGCAGTCTTCTATCGGTCCTGAAAGAGAGAGAGGTAAGGGAGAAGAATTGGTAGGAAATAGTGCAGAGCTGGTCTCAGAGGGCAACAACAACCAGCCCTCCATGACCACACCCCCACCGTGCAGTCATGTGCCCCTCTTGAAGCGGCTTTGATCCTGTGACCTAACCAGTTTCCACCTGGCTTCTCTCAGTGCGTTGCCATACAGGAGAATTTTTGTTTGTTTCGTGTAGGGTTTTGTTGCTTCTTTTCCAAGTATCAATCAAAACTACATGCCAACCTCCACTCCTTGGAAATAATTAAATGACATGACGTGCCTCATTTTTTTCAGCTGCTGATGCACTGTAATTTGCACCTGTTGAAGGAATTTATCTTAAGTCCTGAAGCCTAGCCACTTGAGACAACTGAGGTGATTTTTCTGCTCTGCTTTTGCTCATGTGGATGGTGTATTATTGCTAAACACAAAAGTGGACTAAATGCTTCATTCTGCAACCTACTCCCTGAAGAAAGCTGCTTTTCTTTGTGAAGCGAATATATTAATGTTTTGTTCATGAATTCCATGCAATTTCCCATCCCCTTGTTAAGTAATGTAGCTAATTTATATTGGCAAAATTCCCTTTATCTCGCTGTGACCTGCGTTTCGTCCTTCCAAGCAGAGCAAATCATCCGTGGCTTAACAGCAGGCTTTGGATTCAAGTCCCCTTTTCTCCTGTCGAGGGAAGTGAGTCTATGAACCGGCCTTCATCTGAAAGCCACAGCGAAGCACCTCCTAGCCCAAGTCTAGCTGCTGTGTGGCAGCTCCAGCGGTGTGACCTGTGACTGCCCTGCAGACACCTAACAAGCGCTGCGTGAGCTATTAATAATAAAATCAACTCTTCTCCCTCCCCCCCCGCGAGGGGGGTTCCCTCGTCAGGGCCCAGAACCCGCTGGGGTAGAATCGGGGCTGGCGTGCGAAGGAGCTGGCGGCAGGGGGTGTGGGATGCGGTGTTCCCGAGGAGACAGATGAAGGATTTGGGTTGTGTGGGAAGGGAACTGCGGAATTCCTCCCCTTGGTTCCTGAGGGGGGCTCCGAAGGAGACAGATTAGGATGCAGAGCGCAGCCCGGGCGACCGAGGGCGAGGAGGCGAGCCAAGGACACCAACCAGCCCGAGCGCGCCTCGAGGACGCCCCGCGTGGACCGCGCTCCAAGCTCCTCGGCCTCGCCTTCCAACCATCCGCCCACCGGCCCCAAAGCAGCGAGCGCACTGTGAGCGCCCCACCCTGCGTCCGCAGGTGGGTGGGCCAGAGAACCGCACGCAGCTAGGAGGGACCCCGGCTCCCCCTCCGCCAACCCCGGGACCGCGGCGCGCGCGGCCTCGATCCGGGTTCCTAGGGGCGGCGCGCGGGAGGGGGCGGGGCCTGCGCGGCAGCGTGGGCGCCAGGCGCGCGGGAGGAGGGAGCCGGGGGGAGGGGGCGGGGCCGCGCCGCCCGCGCCGCGCTGGGCGCTCTCGGCCAATGAGCGGCGTCCACATGCCGCGGCGGCGGCGAGAGGGGAGGCAGCGGCCGATAAATGCTATTAGAGCAGCCGCCGCGGAGCCGTCCCCGACGCCACCTCCTTCTCCTTCGCCGCAGTTTCCTCCGCCGCTGTCGTGCGTGCGGAGCTGAGGGACCCGGTCGAGCGCTGCCGCGCACCGCCCCGCCGGCTCGCCTCCCTTGCCGCGTTCCGCTCTCGGAGGTCGGCCGGGCGCCCCCTCCTCCGGCCCGGGCGGGGCCTCTGATCGCCTCAAGAGAACGGGGAGGGGGCTCGGGGGCCGCGGCCTGCGCTCCCCGCGGGCGGCTGAGGGCGAGGGAGGCCCTCCCTTCTGCGAGGGGAGGGAGGGTCAGGAGCCCCCCACCCGCCCTGCGGAGCTCGGGGCCGCGCGAGGGGCGGTTGTCTGGGGGAGGGGGCGCGGGGTGATTCAGCGCCCGGCGAGGCGGAAGCAGCCGCAGGAGGAGGAGGGGAGCGCCCGTCCGCGCCTGGGCTCCCGGGGTGGCACGAGCCCGCGGCCGGAGTGCGAGGCGGAGGCGAGGAGGCCGCGGGGACGGGAGGCGAGGCCGGCCGGGCCTCCGAAGCCATGGAGAACGCGCACACAAAGACGGTAGAGGAGGTGCTGGGCCACTTCGGCGTCAACGAGAGTACGGGGCTGAGCCTGGAGCAGGTCAAGAAGCTCAAGGAGAGATGGGGCTCCAACGGTAGGTGCCGGGCGTTCGGCTACAGGGGCCCGGCGCGGCCCGGAGAGCCAGGGAAGATGGCTGACCGGGCTCCACCTCGTGGGCTTCGGCTCCGCGCCAGCCGACGGCTGCGGGCGGAGGGTCGGGCCGGCGCGGCGGCCCCGCAGGGGAGAAAGGGGCTGCGGGTCTCGCCTCGCCTCGCCTTCCTTGGACCTCCTCGCGTCTCGGGCCCTGGATCTTCTCGGCGCGCAAGGCTCGGAGGCTTCTCTCCAGCAGCAGCCGGTCCCGGTGGAGGGAGGGACGAGGCTCCTGCAGCTGGGTTGAGCCCGGCAAGACGTTTTCTCGTCCCCTGCCGATTTATGAGGCGTCGAGGTCGTTGGAAAGCCTCTGACCGTTCTTGTCCTACCCAGTTACACATCTGGCAGAAGTGATGACATCGCTGAAACCACTCCTCGGTTCAGGAGCCCTAAGTGATTTCACGCTTAGGGCTAGACCTCAGGCCATTGATTACAAAGAGTGCATGCTTTCTTGAGATATCTTTGTAGTATACCTTCTGCTAAAAAAAATTTGGATATTCCTATAGCTAGGTCTGTGTTTTGAAGATACTGATGCTTAGAATTGTAGCAGTTCTTTTTAGAAAGACGGAGTGCTAAAATGTCTCTCTCTTTTTTTTTAACCTCCCTCTTGACACATTGCCTGGCGAATTTCTACATTCTACAGAGTTACCGGCTGAAGAAGGTAATCTTAACATTTTTTTTTCCCTCTTTTGGTGTGCTGATGGTAAGATGACAGCTACAACACATGTGTTTGTTTCTTACAGGAAAAACCTTGCTGGAACTTGTGATTGAGCAGTTTGAAGACTTGCTAGTTAGGATTTTATTACTGGCAGCATGTATATCTTTTGTAAGTATGAAAAAATTTATTTTCTTTCCCCCAGAAAGGTGAAAGTATTCCATAGATAAATCAGAAAACAAATGGTGTCCATTGGGTGAAAACATATTGGGAGTTACAAGCTGTGTCTCCATGTTTAAAAACAATCTGGGCATTTTAAAATTACGAACAAAACACTTGAAGCCATTAATATTCAGAAAATAGATGCCTGACATTTATAATGCAATTAGGAGTTGTCCCAGAGTGTGGCATGGTCTTACAAATTCTTGTGGTTTATCAGCTTTTAATATCAAAAAGTTCTTCACTGGGAAGCCTTTAATGTTTTGGGTTCTTCCATTGTTACCGTGTTGTAAGATCATACTAAGATGATGTTGGACTCTTTGTAGTCTGTAAATAGAACTTACAAAAGGAATATTCCAGTTGCTTTCCCTTCCTGGTAATGGCAAGGTGACAGTTGTTCCTGACGGTGACAAGAATGATGACGGCTGTGATGGCACCCTTGTTGACCAAATTTGGTCACTGACCTTTAGGGTGGTATATTTATCTAAATTGGACCCCTGTCTTAAGTGATTCTTAGGTTGGAAGAACAAGGTTTCTTTACAGGGTACAGTAACAAGGTACAGTTGGTTTTAGATCTTAAAGGAAAAAAACCAGCATGGTGTTTTTTCTTGTTCTGTGTGTGCTTACCCACTTGAGTGCTATACGGTTGCTAAGAAACTAGTGAAATGCAAAGAACTACAGCAGAAAAAAGGTGTTGGGGTGGCAAGTATATTTCTAGGTTTTTAACTTTTTTTTAAATGTTCGGTATTAATTTTTTGTTGCATTTTTTTTCCTTGGGCAGTAGACTGCTTGGTAGTTTTCCTAAAAATAATCATGAATAGGACACAGATGTTCCTAATCCTAGTAGCATGAAATGCCTTTTATTCTTGAATTACAGTATTACAAAAACCACAATAAGTGAAATTCACCCAGTGTAGTACTTCTTTCTAGTTAAAACAAAATTGACAAAACTTCACGGTTTCGGTTTTGTACATACTTGTATATGCAGGTCCCAGGGATCAGCCTCAGTCTTTGTGACAACCATACCATAGAGGGCTATTTTGAGAACAAAATAAAGCAGTGGGCATTTATCTAGTTCAGATGAGGAAAAGATTAAATTTATACCCATCTTTTAAGTAGATAGTGGCAGCAGGAAATAAATTTTTGGAATAATTTTTATGTAAATCCTGCTGTGAGACTGTATTAGGCCATATTAGCCAAGTGGTGTGTAGCCATTAATAATTCAGTCCCCAAGAACCTTTTCTGTGGTTTTCATTGATTAAAATGGGGACTTACATAGCAAACCATTCAGCATTGTGAGTCAATCACAGTGTACCTCTGACATAATCTGTTTCTCCTTGATTAAAAAATGTTCCCCCAGAAAATGGCTGCTGTTTTACCAATTAAGGGAAATGAGTAGAGCTGTTTGATTAACTGTAGTTTATCAATACATTGTCATGGGGCAAAATAAATGATACATTTGGAGGTAGTGTAAGATTTGTATTTAACTGGGTACATAATTCTGAAATAGCATTGGCAGTTAAATAATGGGATCCGATAAGGTCATTGGGAACTTCTTAGAAGTTAATCAGCTGACATATACGAGCCAGAAGCAAAATACAGTTTTATTGAATTCTGTGTGTTACAAGTTGAAGCAGTATAGGAAACCACGCTACTGGTGTTACTATTGAGGTTGCATTGGGTCTCTCTTTTGAGTGGCCAGTTTGATTTTATATTAGCATTTTAAATTAATGATGTGTGTGGGTTTTGTTTGTTTTTTACTTTGAAGTAATTAGAGGCTTTTAGTTTGTAGGCATTTCAAGCAGGTTTTAAAATAAATGCTTTAATTTTTTTAATAAGGTAGGACCTTGGCTTTTTGGAGCATTATAGAGCTATATTTTGGAGTTGAAATTTGAGTTCCTTTTTGGTAACTGTGGAGTTACTGCTCAGGAAATGAACTATGTTACATTTTTATTTTATGAGTTGGTAAATAGCAAAAGAATAAGTGTTTCGGGAGTACTTCTATAGAATTAATTTGCTTTGGTTTGTTTGATCAAGGAATTGCAGATATAAGACCTGTTGTGTTGATTTTCTTCATGTGGGGTTGGGTAGTGCCGCTACATTGTCTTTAGTGTTTCATTCCTCCAGTCTATCTTTTAAAAGAAAGAGCCCTGACTCTTTTTTGTATCAGTTTGTTTATTCCTATTGATGTAACAGAAAAAACATTATAGACTATTCAGGTTTTTTTGGAGAAGTGACTAGGGATTCTTATATACATCATGCATCATCAAGTCATGCTCATATTAAAAAGAATATTGGTGATTTCAAATATCTAAGTAGTAAATCGTTAACTATAGTAATATTTTGCTGTGGCATAAAATAGGAAGCTGCATTAATGTTTTATGCTTGTGACCTGTAGGGATCTAGTTTAATTTGTAATATTGGCCAAAGTGTTTTTTTGAAACGGTCACTTGGATTGAAAGAAGTAAGCTTCATCTCCCAGTGCATAGGAACATTAGAAATTGCTTAATTTGACATTCAAGACCCCCCGCCATCATTCACTTTATCTTTTCATTCTCTTCTTGATTACCAACTTTGCTCTAAATGTAACACATCATATGGTTGCTTGACTGGAAAGCCTGCCCTTTTCTCTCTTCCTGCTTTGTTAAGATATTTATTGAGCACCTGTCACAGACACTGGGGGTACAGTAGTGAATAAAACGGAGAGGGAGCCCTAGCTGGAGGGTAATACTGTTGAGAAAAATAAAACAAGGGGGTTCGGATTATCAGAGCATGTGAAAGGGGGTACAGTTTTCAAATTGGGTGGTCAGGGAAGTCCTTGAAGGTGACATTAGCGAAAAGACCTGAAGGAGGTAGGCATTAAGGCCATGTTGGTCTCACTCCCATCTGTTTAAATCATAAAGTCATAATTAATATGGTAATAACTTGCATAGGTTTCTCTACCTTCCACCCTCATTTCCCATGTCAGCTACTTAGATTGACCCTAAAATGCTAATAAAACTTTCTAGGCTATGGCACTTCTCAGCCTTTACGTTACATTTAACCATTTGCATGTGTGTGTCTTTTTTCTTGCTACTAGACCCCCTTGAAAAGTACCTTATTTTTTAGAGTTAGTGCTTTTTTTTTTTTTTTTTTAAATACGTAGACAGAGTCTCACTCTTGTTGCCCGGGCTGGAGCACAGTGGCGCAATCTCGGCTCACTGCAACCTCCACCTCCTGGGTTGAAGTGAATCTCTTGCCTCAGCCTCCTGAGTAGCTGGGATTACAGGTGTCCACCACCATGCCCAGGTAATTTTTGTATTTTTAGTAGAGACAGGGTTTCCCCTTTGTTGGCCAGGCTGGTCTCGAACTCCTGACCTCAGGTGATCTGCCCCCCTCAGCCTTCCAAAGTGCTGGGATGACAGGCATGAGCCACTGCGCCTGGCCTAAGTTAGTGCTTTTGATGTCACAAATATTTGGGTGAGTTTGTTTCAGTAGAATTTTCTGAAAATATATGAGACCTTTTTACTGTAATTTCTCAGAAGAAAATACTCAAAGTATTTGATACTGGATTTGTAGTGATTTTAATTTTCTTCTGTTTCTTTTAATTTTTGATTTTAAAAATGGGATAAGAAGGGCAAATTACTGATTGGTTTAACTAGTTTATTTAGAGCTTTTCTTAATGGTTTGAAAGGTGGATTTAATAGAGTACTTTTTTTAAAAGAAGATTGTTTTCTCATGCCTGCAAACATTGAATGTTTTTACATAGCTTTATATCTGGATCAGAAGAGAATGAGTTCTAATTCATACTTTTTATTTTTTCGCATTTTATTAATGACTGAAAGAATTGTTCCCCCCCAGAAATTATCGTAACATTTATTGGTAATTCTTTGTATCTTTTTTGAAATGTTTAATTTCCATTTCCTCTTTTTTTAAAAAAAAAAACTTGATGTAAATTTCTTCATTTATTGAGCAATTGTTTGAGGGCCCAAAGGCACAGTACAAGTTTCTGAGAATACTAGGAGCAAAATGTGCTTATGATTTTTTTAAGCACTTTTTTTCTTTCATTTTCTTTTTATGATACTAAGAGCTCTTCCTGTTATCACAGTGTATAGATATCTGAGTCACAACATCATGACTGTCTTCCAGTTTACAGCAGAACGTGCTTTTTACCTTGGATTAAAATTTGCTTTATTTGGCCGGGTGCAGTGGCTCATGCCTGTAATCCCAGCACTTTGGGAGGCCGAGGTGGGTGGATCATTTGAGGTCAGGAGTTCGAGACCAGCCTGGCCAACATGGTGAAACCCTGCCTGTACTAAAAATACAAAAATTAGCCAGGCATGGTGGTGGGTGCCTGTAGTCCCAGCTACTCAGGAGGCTGAGGCAGGAGAATCACTTGAGCCCAGGAGGCGGAGGTTGCAGTGAGCCGAGATTGCGCCACTGCACTCCAACCTGAGCAACAAAGTGAGACTCCATCTCAAAAAAAAAAAAATTGCTTTATTATAGTTATCAGAAGTATAATGCAGTACAGAGTGTTGTACAGTATTTCAGTGCTGTACAGAGATTAATCTTGTAGATAATAATTGGAGGATACTCTATCCCTACTCTATTTTAAGCAGTTTAAAGTAGTTGAGTGTTCATTAGCAAATGGTTACCTTGAATAATACTGGCATATTTGAAGCACTGAACTTGTTTGATGTAAGTCCCAGAAGACAGGTATTATTGTATTTAGCACAAAGCAAAGGGAAGAAGGAACACTGTTTATGTCTAAAACTATGGGGCAGTGGTCTTCTGTTTCACTTTTCTTTGCTGCTGTTCATGAAGCTTGTTACCTTTTTGCTGTCTTTTTTTTGAGACGGAGTCCCGCTCTGTCACCCAGAACTGGAGTGCAGTGGTGCAATCTCAGCTCACTGCAACCTCTACCTCTCAGGTTCAAGTGATTCTCCTGCCTCAGCCTCCCGAGTAGCTGGGATTACAGGCATGCACCACCACGTAGAGACGGAGTTTCTCCATGTTGACCAGGCTGGTCTCCAACTCTTGGCCTTAGATGATCCGCCTGCCTCAGCTTCCCAAAGTGCTGGGATTACAGACATGAGCCACCTCACCCAGCCCAGATAATCCTTTTTACACATTGCTTAAAATTTTGTTTTCCTGGAAATAGGGTCTTCTGTCACCCAGCGGAGGAATGCAGTGGTGTGATTATAGCTCACTGCAGCCTCAGACACATGGGCTGAAGCCTGATTCTTGAGCCTCCCAAATAGGTGGGACTATAGGTGTGAGCCATCATGCTTTCTTTGTCTTTTTTTTTTTTTTTTTTTTGAGACGAAGTCTTACTCTGTCACCTAGGCTGGAATGTAGTAGTGGCACGATCATCGCCCATTATAACTGCAAACTCCTGGTTTCAAGCAATCTTCCCGAGTAGTGAGGACTTACAGGTATGCCCTGCTATGCCCAACTAATTAAAAAAAATTTTTTTTTTATAGAGATAGGGTCTCGCTATGTTACTCAAGCTAGTCTCCAATTCCTGGCCTCTAAAGATTTTCCCAAAACATTGGGATTATAGGCATGAGCCACCTCACCCAGATGAAACAGATAATTCTTTTTTTTCCCCTTTTGAGATAGAGTTTTGCTCTTGTCAGCCAGGCTGGAGAGAAATGGCGTGATCTCGGCTCTCAGTAACCTCTGCCTCCCGGGTTCAAGCGATTCTCCTGTCTCAGCTTCCCCAGTAGCTGGGATTACAGGCATCCGCCACAACACCTCGCTAATTTTTTGTGTTTTAGTAGAGATGGGGTTTTGCCCTGTTGGTCAGGCTGGTCTTGAACTCCTGACCTCAGGTAATCTGTCCACCTCAGCCTCCCAAAGTGCTGTGATTACAGGTGTGAGCCACCGCGCCTGGCTTGAAACAGATAATTCTTTATATTCAGCCTATTGTCAAGATTTTTAGAAACGTTTTCCCAGTTCCTTGTATAAATATACTTTGTATAACTTCTGGCAAACCATAATTATGAACTCACATTACTCCAGTGCTATAATACTGCAGTAAGGGATCTTGCATTTCAGTAATGTCACTCATCCAGTTTTCCTCCCCTTTCTCTTACCCCATCTCCCTCCCAGTCTCGTGGATTCTTTTGTCAGCAGTCCTCTTTCTCCTTATACAAGGCAAGAGGTTTTCTTACCAATAGAACAGAACTGTGAAGGACTGCCCAACATAATCTGATACGCTTGTTCTTCATTTTGGCCTGTAATATTTTAAAGCAGAGATTTGCTCTGACAGTCCCATCACTGCTTGCTATTGTCTTTCCCTTTGCTCTAGCTGACAGGGGATATTGCTTTAAGTTTGTTCCCCAGGCTTTACTGCCAAGAGGGAAATTCATACCCACTTTAACAAGGTGTGAAGCTTATCTTACAGTTGCTAATGCCTCACTGACCTTTTGGAAAGGTCATAGTTACTCTTCAAGTTGAGTGATTTTTCTCCCCCAAGAGCGAATTAAAGTTTCTTATTTCTGATATGCTCTCCTTGGCAAATGTTTGAAAGTCTAATATCAGAGCAGCTGTGATCCTGCATCTATCAAAATTTATAACTTCCTAGAGAAGTTTTCATTCTGGCATTATTCCTGGCCTTAACACTAGAACGCCCTGTTGAGAGCATACAGTAACATTTATCATACTCATTCTGTTTTTCTCTTGCCCTAGCTTAATGGACGTTGGTGGTGATTGGCATCTGTCAGGACTTGGTTGGTCCTGGTGCCTCCTGTTTTTGTTTTTGTTTTTTTGTCCTGCTCAGATATTTCTTATTCATGGTTACCTTCTTCTAATGAGTCATTTGGATTCATTATTGCCATAAATCATTTGGAGGAGTGCTTTCATGATTTACTGAGTAGATCTTTTAAAGAAGATGTTATTGTGAAATATGCAAACATTTTAAGCAATTTTTTTTAATTAAAAAAAAATTCGACCTCCAAGATTAAATCATTAGATATGGTTAACATTGTTTCTGGATTGGTAAGTTTCCACAAAAAGAGGTTTTAAAATTTTTAACCACATAGACCACTCTTTACGATATTCATTATTCTTAGTATTCATTGTGGTGGGTTCTCTCTTTTTACCACATTTATAGTTGTTGGATTGAGAAGTGCAATGTGACTCTTACTCTGTGGTTTTTAAATCTTAACAAGGTTATAGTTGTGTGAGCTAAAAGTTTAATCGTCTGCCCCTTTTTCTTGGGGCAGTGCTCTGTGACCAGTTACATTTTTGGACTTAAGTTATCTCTGAAGTGCTGTGTTGCTGTATAGATGTCTTATGGAAGATAATCTACAAAATACACTTCGGATCTCCCAACAGCTTTGTGGTTCTGAAACAGCCTTCAGTAGTACCACTAAAAATAAATAGGGAATTAACTGGTTTTTTGTTTCTTTTATAGAGATGAGGGTCTCAGTATGTTGCCCAGGCTGGTCTCAAGCTCCTGGCATGAAACGATCCTCCTGCCTTGACTTCCCAAAGTGCTGGGATTACAGACATAAGCCACTGTTCCTGGCCTAGAATTAACAGTTTATATATGCTCTAAAATTTAAGTCAATGATCAGGTTGTTTATACTGTGAATTTATGTCACATGGATATTACTTAATATGAATAATAACCAAATGAACATGACTTAGATGATCACCTTTTACTTTAATCAAGAATTGAAGTTTTATTTTTTCTAAATAGATACATATAAAATGAATGGAATTTATTCCCTCTCCCCAGATTTTATTTGGATTCTAAAATGGAATTATTACATCAGAAGATAAGGTATTTTTAAGAAATGTAGTTGTTTTTTTGAGACTGAGTCTTGCTCTGACACCCAGGCTGGTGTGCAGTGGTGCGATCTCAGCTCACTGCAACCTTTGCCTCCCAGGTTCAAGGGATTCTCCTGCCTCAACTTCCCAACTAGATAGGTCTACAAGTGTGCACCACCACACCTGGCTAATTTTTTGTGTTTCTAGTAGAGGTGGTTTCACCTTGTTGGCCAGGCTGGTCTTGAACTCCTGACCTCAGGTGATCTACTTGCCTCGGCCTCCCAAAGTGTTGGGATTACAGACTTGAGCCACCACACCCAGCTAAGTATAGTTTTTTGTTTGTTTGTTTTTTGAGTTTCACTCTTGTTGCCCAGGCTGGAGTGCAATGGTGCGATCTTGGCTCACCGCAACCTCTGCCTCCTGGATTCAAGTGATTCTCCTGCCTCAGCCTCCTGAGTAACTGGGATTATAGGCATGCACCACCATACCCCGCTAATTTTGTAATTTTAGTATTGATAGGGTTTCTTCATGTTGATCAGGCTGGTCTCCAGCTCCTGACCCCAGGTGGATCCCCCTGGCTTGGCCTCCCAAAGTGCTGGGATTACAGGGGTGAACCACCGCACCCAGCTTTTTTCTGTTGTTTTTTGAGACCGAGTCTTGCTTTGTTGCCCAGGCTGGAGTGCAATGGCACGATCTCGGCTCACTGGCACCTCTGCCTCCTGGGTACAAGTGATTCTCTTGCCTCAGCCTCCCCAGTAGCTGGGATTACTGACACGCACCACCATGCCCAGGTAATTTTTTTGTGTTTTTAGTAGAGAAGGGGTTTTGCCATGTTGGCCAGGCTGGTCTGGAACTCCTGACCTTAGGTGATTGCCCGCCTCAGCCTCCCAGAGTGTTGGGATTACAGGTGTGAGCCACTGTGCCCAGCTGAAGTATAGTCTTGACTTCGAATAATTGTTATGAACAAGATATAGCCGGTTGTTTATATAATTGCATTTTGCTACCATTTGTTTCTAGAGAAAGAAAATAGATTTTGTCTATCATAATCCCTTTAGTGCTAGCCACTTTTTTTTTTTTTTTTTTTTTTTTTGCGTTTTCGCTCTTGTTGCCCAGGCTGGAGTGCAATGGCATGACCTTGGCTCACTGCAACCACCGCCTCCCCAGGTTCAAGTGATTCTCTTGCCTCAGCCTCCTCGGTAGCTGGGATTACAGGCACCCACCACCATGCCCGGCTAATTTTTTGTATTTTTAGTAGAGATGGGGTTTCGCCATGTTGGGCAGGTTGGTCTGAAACTCTTGACCTCAGGTGATCTGCCTGCCTCGGCCTCCCAATGTTCTGGGATTACAGGCCTGAGCCACCATGCTCGGCCAGTGCTAGCCACTTTTTAAAAAAATGACATTAAGCCTAAAAAGACACAAATTCTAATGTGCCGTTTCTCTTCCAGGTTTTGGCTTGGTTTGAAGAAGGTGAAGAAACAATTACAGCCTTTGTAGAACCTTTTGTAATTTTACTCATATTAGTAGCCAATGCAATTGTGGGTGTATGGCAGGTAAGCAAAAATTCCTGTACTGCAAAATTTCAATAAGTTATATAAGTGATTAGGGCTGTATTAATCTTTGTTTTTCCTGATGTATTGAGTAAAAATATGTCTGCGGGAAGTTTACATGTATTTTCCCTTTATTCCATTAATTAATTAATATTTTCTGACACAGTCTCACCCTGTTGTCCAGGCTGGAATGCAGTGGTGTGGTCTCGGCTCACTGCAACCTCTGCTTCCCGGGTTCAAGTGGTTCTTGTGCCTCAGCCTCCCAAGTAGCTGGGACTACAGGCATGCACCACCACGCCCAGCTCATTTTTGTATTTTTTGGTAGAGACAGGGTTTCACCATGTTGGCCAGGCTGGTCTTGAGCTCCTGACCTCAAGTGATCCGCCCTCCTCAGCCTCCCAAAGTGGTGGGATTGCAGGCGTGAGCCACCATGACCGGCCCATTAATTTAATTAATTGCAAATGTTTGACCTTATGCATATAAACTTTGCAGTTAAGATTGCTCATTTTTCGCCAAGTGTGGTGGCACCGGCCGGTAGTCTCTGCTACTCAAGAGGCTGAGATGGGAGGGTTTGCTTGAACCCAGGAGGTCAAGGCTACAGTGAGCCGTGATCATACCACTGCACTCCAGTCTGGGCAACAGAGCAGCACCGTGTCTCATAAAAAAAATTGTTCATTCTTTTTGGTAGCAAGGAATTAAAGTGGGTGAGAGAAGCTGCTTAAGGAAATGAGAATGTGAGAACCAGTATCTATCTTTATGTCTCCTAGTTGCTTCCTGTGACAAACTTTAAAAGCTCCATGTCATTTTTATTCTCCTTGGGTTTTTTGGTAGGTTTAGCTATAAAAATTGTTTCCCTTTCAGTGCTTACTACAGACTCTGAGACTGAAGATTCATGTTAATTGTTGATCTTTTAGGTATTTGATGGATATAATCACCCCTTTGAGGACTGAAGTAGACACTTTTTTTGTTTTGTTTTGAGACGGAGTCTGTCGCCCAGGCAGGAGTGCAATGGCACGATCTCGGCTCACTGCAACCTCCGCCTCCCAGGCTCAAGCAATTCTGCCTCAGCCTCCTGAATAGCTGGAATTACAGGCGCCTGACACCACGCCAGCTAATTTTTGTATTTTAAGTAGTTTCACCATGTTGGTTAGGCTAGTCTCGAACTCCTGACCAGATGATCCAACCACCTTGGCCTCCCAAAGTGTTAGGATTACAGGCGTCAGCCACCATGCCCGGCCTTTTTTTTTTTTTTTTTTTTGACCGACTTTCACTCTTGTTGCCCAGGCTGTAGTGCAGTGGTGCAGTCTCACTGCAACCTCCACCTCCTGGATTCAAGTGATCCTCCTGTCTCACCCTCCCGAGTAGCTGGGATTATAGGCGCGTGCCACCATGCCCAGCTAATGTTTGTATTTTTAATAGAGACGGGGTTTCATTGTATTGGTCAGACTGGTCTCAAACTCCTGACCTCAGTTGATTATTCCTCCCGCCTTGGCCTCCCAGAGTGCTGGGATTACATGCGTGAGCCACCATGCCCGACACATCTTATAAACATACTTAGTCCTGTTGAAATTGTAAACTTCTAATCTTTACTAATAAATGTTAACGATCTTTATGTGGTAGACTCATAGAAAGATGGCCTACTTAGAAATTTATAATTGTGCTATATTCTTCTCTCTCTTTTTTTTTTGTTTTTTTTGTTTGTTTGTTTTTGAGATGGAGTCTCCCTCTATTGCCCAGGCTGGAGTGCAGTGGTGTGATACTGGCTCACTGCAACCTCCGTCTCCTGGGTTTGAGCAATTCTGTTGCCTCAGCTTCCCGAGTAACTGGGATTATAGGTGCCTGCCACCACGCCTGGCTCTTTTTTTTTTTTTTTTTTTGAGACATAGTCTCTCTCTGTCACCCAGGCTGGAGTGCAGTGGTGTGATCTTGGCTCACTGCAAGCTCTACCTCCCGGGTTCACGCCATTCTCCTGCCTCAGCCTCCCAAGTAGCTGGGATTACAGGCACCCACCACCAGACCCAGCTAATTTTTTGTATTTTTAATAGAGACGGGGTTTCACTGTGTTAGCCAGGATGGTCTGGATCTCCCGACCTCGTGATCCGCCTGCCTCGGCCTCCCAAAGTGCTGGGATTACAGGCGTGAGCCACCACACCTGCCTTTTTTTTATTTTTAGTAGAGACAGGTTTCACCATGTTAGCCAGGATGGTCTCGATCTCTTGACCTTGTGATCCGCCAGCCTCGGCCTCCCAAAGTGCCGGGATTTCAGGTGTGAGTCACCGTGCCCTGCCTTCTCATGTTTTTCTGAAAAAAAATTACATTTGGTCAGGGCCTGGTGGCTCATGCCTGTAGTATCAGCAGTTTGGGAAGCTGAGGGGTGGATCACTTGAGGTCAGGAGGTCGAGACCAGCCTGGCCAACATGGCAAATCCCGTCTCTACTAAAAATACAGAAAGTTAGCTGGGTGTGGTAGATGTGCCCCCAGCTACTTGGGAGGCTGAGGCAGGGCTTGAACCTCAGGGACGGAGTTTGCTGTGAGCCGAGATCGTGCCACTGCACTCCAGCCTGGGCGACAGAGCTAGACTCTGTCTCAGAAAAAAAAGATTTGAGTTTTTAGAAAAAGAACATTCTTAAGTCTTTAGTATACTGAATGGTATGAGCAGCGATAGAGGGTTCTGGCCTTCGGAAAGTAAGGAAAATTATGACAGTGTAAGGTAGTATGGGGGGCATGTTATTTTTTTTTCTGACCAGTGTCATCAAGGAAGGCTTTCTTTCTTTTTTTTTAAGACGGAGTCTCGCTCTGTCGTCCAGGCTGGAGTGCAGTGGCATAATCTCGGCTCACTGCAGCCTCCGCCTCCCGGACTAAAGAGATTCTCCCACGTAGCTGGGATTACAGGCGCGCACCACCACGCCTGGTTAATTTTTTGTATTTTTAGTAGAGACAGGGTTTCACCACGTTGGCCAGGCTGGTCTCGCACTTCCAACCTCAGGCGATCCTCCCACCTCAGCCTCCCAAAGTGCTAGGATTATAGGCATGAGTCACCATGCCCGGCCTTTTCATTGATTGTAATTGTCATCTTTGTCCTCAGAGTCAGAGATAATTTATCTTTTTTCCCCCCCAAGACAGCTTCACTCTTGCCAAGGCTGGAGTGCAGTGTCATGATCGCAGCTCACTGAAATCTCTGTCTCAGGCTTAGAGATCCTCCTCCCACCTCAGCCTCCTGAGCAGCTGGGACTACAGGTGCATGGCACCACACGAGGATAATTTTTGCATTTTTCGTAGAGGCACTGTCTCGTTACGTTCAGCCCAGGCTGGTCTGGAACTCTTGGGCTCAAGCGATCCTCTTACCTCTGCCTTTCAAAAGTGCTGGGATTACAGGCATGAGCTACTGTGCTCAGCTCATAATTTAAGCATATGCAAAATACAGTGCTCATGGGATATTTGTTTAACCTTGAGCAGTCCAGTTAAATTCTGCCCAACATGATCTTGAAGAGTAAGAATGTCTGATTTGAGATTGATTAAATTTCCCAAATTTAAGGTTTTTTAATACTTTTTCAGGGGTATATACGTCAAAACCGAGGTACACGTGTTACCAGCTTTCATCTTTGTGTCGTTTGATTTTCTTTAGGCTGTTTTGATTCTACAACTTCCATTTTGAAATCGGGAAGAAAATTACGGTGACTACTAATGGTTGATAGTTCATATATGATGTCATGAGAAATATATAACTTGTGACTGGCAGTGCTCTGATGAGAGTTCAGCCATTCATTGGTCTTTACAACTGGAGGGATAGTTCTTAGAATTTGTGAGAGAGATTCATCACTCATAGCATTTACTGTGTGCCCAAACACAATCTAAGCATGTTACATATGACTTCTTATCCTCACAAACCTTGAGGTAGGAGCTGTTAGTGTTGTCATTTTATAGAAAGTAAACTTGTGTGTTGTGTAACCTCTATACAGTAATGTAACTGCTAAGAGCCTGTATTGAACCCAGGCAGCTTAGCTTAGAGTTGGGTGGTTTTTTGTTTTTTGTTTTTTTTTGTTTTTGACAGAGTCTTGCTCTGTTGCCCAGGCTGGAGTGCAGTGGTAGGATCTCGTCTCACTGCAGCCTCTGCCTCTCGGATTCAAGCGATTCTTCTGCCTCAGCCTCCCGAGCCCAGACTGTTAGGCTGTACTGCTTCTCATGAGACAGAATTCATTTTAAATGGCAGGGGGATTTGGCTAAAGGTGAAAGCTGTGTTTTACAGTCTTAGGGACAGCAGAGTCTATAATTGCTTTCCTTCGTCATTTTATCCCCTTACCTTAATTGAGTGTACTTACGTTTTGTTTTTAATACAAAATAATAAGTGTCCTTGTGTCTGTTGCCGTAGATGTGAATTGTTTAGTGCAAATGTTACTAGTGGGCTTCTTTTTTTTTTACTTTTTTTAAAAATTTTTTTAAAAGATGAGACCTCTAAAATTTTATTCCTTGGGTTAGAAATAATTGCAGTGTCAGGCAGGTCTTTACTACTATTCTGTTTTCTTTTATACAGGAAAGAAATGCTGAAAATGCCATTGAAGCCCTTAAGGAATATGAGCCTGAAATGGGCAAAGTGTATCGACAGGACAGAAAGAGTGTACAGCGGATTAAAGCTAAAGACATAGTTCCTGGTGATATTGTAGAAATTGCTGGTGAGTTGAGTTGGTCATTTTTCTTTTATTCTAGATTGTATTTCCGAATGTAGTCTTTTTCTCAAGGCTCATAATTATATTTAAAATAATTGTTTTCATGTATCAATTAACACATTTTAGTGCCATTCATACAAATCCTGCATTCTCTAAAATTATTTTGAAGTGTTTTAGCACCTCCCTTCCTGTCATTGATAAGGCTTTTGGTTTTTATTTTTAAACAAGGTATTTTGAATTCTACTTGTTTAAATACATTGTAGAACATAAGTGCTAGAGAGGTAAAACCTAATGTTGATTTGACAATTAATTATAGTGAGCAATTTGTTAGAATACTGGCTAATGACGACACTGTTTTTCCTATTTTGGTTCTTGGCACAAATGTTAAGTCATACCTACAACTATCTAATTGAGTTCATGGTCAAGGGTAATTTCTAGACTCTAAAAGCTATGCTTGGCCCAGTGTGGTAGCTCACGCCTGTAATCCCAGCACTTTGGGTTGCCAAGGCAGGCAGATCACGAGGTCAATAGATTGAGACTACCCTGGCCAACGTGAAACCCCGTCTGTACTAAAAATGCAAAAATTAGTTGGGCATGGTGGCGCATGCTTGTAGTCCCAACCACTTGTGAGGCTGCGGCAGGAAGAATCGCTTGAACCCGAAAGGCAGAGGTTGCAGTGAGCCGAGATTGCGTCACTGCACTCCAGCTTGATGACAGAGTGAGACTCCATCTCAAAAAAAAAAAAAGATATGCTTAAAAATACTTATGTGTTACCCTGAGCCAGGAGTCTCTGCCTGAATTCCAGAGATCAGCTTCAAAGAGTCCATGAATTCACTGTGAGTCCAGAACTCTCCACAGACCTCCAAGGGGTCAGTATCCTCACTGCTCTAGATTAGTGCTGTTGTTTTTTTATTTTATTTTATTTTTTTGAGATGGGAGTCTCTCTCTGTTACCCAGGCTGGAGTGCAGTGGCATGATCTCAACGCACTGCAACCTCTACCTCCCAAGCTCAAGCAATCCTCCCACTTTGCCCCCCAAATAGCTGGGACCACAGGTGCATGCCACCACACTCAGCTAATTTTTATATTTTTTGTAGAGGGGGGGTTTTGCCATGTTGCTCAGGCTAGTCTCAAACTCCTGAGCTCAAGTGATCCTGCCTTGGTGTCCCAAAGTGCTGGGATTACAGGTGTGCCCAGCAGTCATATTTCTGACAGTCCAAAATCACAACACCCCTGGGACCAACCAGAGTAGTCTAGGTGGGTTGCTCGTTTTGGCTGTTTCACTTAGAGAGTCATTACATACTATTATTCAGATTATCTGGCTTTTCATACCTTTCTGAGTTAAGTATACTATTTACTTTGTTGCTATTTGTGAATTATCTCATAGTAATGCTTTTATACTGACTTGGGAAGGGTGTGCTTTGTCTTTTATTGTCTTACTCATTTTAATGAAAAGAATTCAAAGAGCTGCATCCCTTAACCCATGCTCTACAACTTTGGCCTCTGAAAGGAAATTGCCTTGTCATATTCTCTTATCCAGAAATTTTTGTTGTTCTTCCAGAATAAAAGGATAGTGTTACATATATGCCAGTAAATAGATTATTTGGGACTGTGTAGTATTTGTGTGTAAATGGTGTGTGTAAATGATTTAACACCTTCCTTAAGTATAGTGTTAAGAAAAGTACAACTCAGAATGAAGTGTCTTGGCTATTGGATTTCTTAAAACTTCCTGTTTTGACTGGGCGCGGTGGCTCACACCTGTAATCCCAGCACTTTGGGAGGCTGAGGCAGGTGGATCATGAGGTCAGGAGATCAAAACCATCCTGGCCAAAGTGGTGAAACCCCATCTCTACTAAAAATACAGAAATCAGCTGGGCGTGGTGGCTCCCGCCTATAGTCCCAGCTACTCGGGAGGCTGAGGAGGAGAATTGCTTAAACCCAGGAGGCAGAGGTTGCAGTGAGCTGAGATCGCACCATTTCATTTCAGCCTGGGCGACAGAGCCAGACTCCATCTCAAAGCACAAAATTTTCTGTTTTGACACAAATGTTAACATTTTATCACAGGTGTATTATTCTTTCACTCTCTGTACACACATTTTCGTATGAACTGTTGGAGGGTATATTGCAGACATGATGCCCCTTTACTCCTAAATAACATTTGTTGTATAACATCAAGGATGTTCTCTTATATAACCTCAGTATGATTATCAGAATTAGGAAATTGATACAATAGTATGTAAGATCTTATTCAGAATTTACCAGTTGTCACTTTTTTTGATGAGGGGAAGACAGGGTCTCACTCTGTCACCCAGGCTGGAGTGCAGTGGCACCATCACAGCTCACTGCAGCGTTGACCTCCTGGGCTCAAGTGATTCTCCCACCTCATCCTCCTGAATAACAGATCACAGGCACGAGCCACCACGCACCTGGCTAAGATTTGTATTTTTTTGTAGAGACGGGTCTTGCCATGTTGCCCAGGCTGGTATCTCAAACTCCTGGGCTCAGGCAGTCCTGCCTCAGCCTCCCAAAGTGCTGGGATTACAGGCGTGAGCCCACTGCGCCTGGCCCACATTTTTTTTAATAACAAAAAAATATTTGAGTTAGGGAATTCTGATAGTGATGAAGAAAATAGGTCAGAATGGGGAAGGCTGGAGATACAGGGAGGCTATTTTAGTAGTCTAGACAAGAGATAATGAGGACAGTAACATTAAGAATAATGAAGGAAAGATTTTTGAGTTCATGAATAGTGGCTCTTAAGCAGGAGTGCACATCAGAATCATCTGGGGGCACTCTTTAAAAAAGTTTTTGTCAGGTCTCAACCTAGAATATTAACTCTGAATCTCCACTGGGTACAGAATTCTGATCATGAGTAGTTCAAAAAGTAAGCCTCTGACTTAGTTACAAAGCAGCAGATTTTTTTGTTTTGTTTTGAGATGGAGTTTTGCTCTCGTTGCCCAGGCTGGAGTGCAGTGGCACCATCACGGCTCTTTGCAGCATTGACCTCCTGGGCTCAAGTGATTCTCCCACCTCAGTCTCCTGAATAACTGGGATCACAGGCACGAGCCACCACACACCTGGCTAAGTTTTGTATTTTTTTGTAGAGATGGGTCTTGCCATGTTACTCATGCTGGTCTCTCAAACTCCTGGGCTCAGGCAGTCCTGCCTCAGCCTCCCAAGTAGCTGGGATTACAGGCATGCGCCACTATGCCCAGCTAATTTTGTATTTTTAGTAAATACGGGGTTTCTCCATGTTGATCAGGCTGGTCTCTAACACCTGACCTCAGGTGGTCTGCCCGCCTCAGCCTCCCAAAGTGCTGGGATTACAGGAGTGAGCCACCAAGCCCTGCCTAAAGCAGTTCCTTTCTCCCTCCCTCCTTCCCTTCCTTCCCTCCACTTCCTCCCCTCCTTTTCCTCCTCTCCCTCCCCTCCCTCTTTCTGTCCTCCCTGTTTTCTTTCTTTCTGTCTCTCTCTCTCTTTTTTTTTTTTTTTTTGAGACGGAGTCTCGCTCTGTCACCCAGGCTGGAGTGCTGTGGCCGGATCTCAGCTCACTGCAAGCTCCGCCTCCCGGGTTCCCGCCATTCTCCTGCCTCAGCCTCCGGAGTAGCTGGTACTACAGGCACCCGCCACCTCGCCCGGCTAGTTTTTTGTATTTTTTAGTAGAGACGGGGTTTCACCGTGTTAGCCAGGATGGTCTCGATCTCCTGACCTTGTGATCCGCCCGTCTCGGCCTCCTAAAGTGCTGGGATTACAGGCTTGAGCCACCGCGCCCGGCCTTTTTTTTTTTTTTTTAACTTGGAAACAGGAGCTTGCTCTCTTGTCCAGGCTAGAGTGGAGTAGTGTGATCACTGCAACCTCAAACTCCTTGGTTTCAGGGGTCCTCCTGCCTCAGCCTCCTGAGTGGCTGGTAATACACATGACACCATGCCTAGCGTTTTTTTGAGACGGAGTCTCGCACTGTTGCCCAGGCTGGAGTACAGTGGCACCATCTTGGCTCACTGCAAGCTCTGCGTCCCAGATTTATGCCATTCTCCTACCTCAGCCTCTCAAGTAGCTGGAACTACAGGTGCCCACCACCACGCCCAGCTAATATTTTGTATTTTTAGTAGAGATGGGGTTTCACCGTGTCAGCCAGGATGGTCTCGATCTCCTGACCTTGTGATCCTCCTGCCTTGGCCTCCCAAAGTGCTGGGATTACAGGTGTGAGCCACTGTGCCTGGCTCAAAACAACAAATTTTGATAACTGAATAGATAGGAGAGTATGTAAATCAAAGATACTGACAAGATTTCTAGTTTACGTGACTGGGTGTGATGGTACTCTACTACCTGTAGAAGGAAACATTGGAAAGGAGATTGTTTTTCCACAAATATATGTGGTGGGGGAGGTTGTAGATGACATCACCTAAATATGTGTATGAGATTCTGTTTGATTTTATGCTTACCATTTCTTCAGCTGCTTCTTGTTTAATTTTTTTTAAAAAATAGAGACAGGGTCTATCTATGTTGCTTAGACTGTTCTCAAACTCCTGGCCTCAAGTGATCCTCCTGCCTTGGCCTCTCAGAGTTCTGGGATTTATAGGTGTGAGCCACTACGCTTTGCCTTGTTGGGCTATTTTAGTGTGTTGAGTCTACTTGAAGACTTAGAGAAATTACCACCAAAGCTATTATCCTCAGTTAGCATCAGTAGATGGCAATGGTAGACAGCTTCAGAGGAAACCATAACCGTGATACCTCAAAGCACCATCCTTTTTGAAGAAACAAACAAAAGCCAGCTTCTCTTCAATTGGTGACTTTGATTTCTCTGTATCTCTGAATCCTGGTTCTTGCCAGTCCTTCCCGTCTCTTGTAAGACACTCTAACCTAGTTAACTGAGAAACTTGGAAGTCATCTTGATGTTTTTCCCCCCTCTCTTATCCTGTGATTTGTCCGTAAGACCACTGATTCTGTCTCCAGAACACACCCAAGTTCGTGAACTCTGTTTCCTCAGTCAGCACACTAGTCTAGCCATCATCTCACACCGCAGCTGTCATCATCTCCTAACTAGGCTCTGGCTTCCTTTGTTGTCTTCCTCCAGTCCATTCTCCACACAAGTGCCAGAGTGGTTTCTTAAAGGTTGTGTTATTTATTCATCTGCTGAAAAACCCTTAAGGGACTTTCCCATTGCACTTAAAATACAAAATTCTCTGACCTGATAAACTTTCATTGTGTGTGTGTACCTCCTGCTTTCTTCTATGATTTCATCTTATGTTGCTCCTTCATGCTGCAAACATCCAGGCCTTTTTTTGCAGTTTTCAGTACCACCAAAGCCACATTTTTTTTTGGAAGGTTAGGCAAATTTTTTAGAATTTATTAATAAATTTGCTATGTGCACAGATCTCATAGTGGTGAAGCTTTGGTTATTACCCTGACCTATCTCGCTTTTCACACTGAAATTTCATTCTGTATATTGTAGTATAGTTTTGTTGTTGCATTTGATAGTTTAGAAAGGTCAAATAATGTTTGATCTGTAGTGTATGTGACTTAAGATTTTCAGTCTAATGGGATTTTTCCTTATTTATATTGTGGTAAAATATACATATTATAAAATTAGCCATTTTAACCATTTTTAAGCATGTAGTTCTGTGGCATTAAGTACATTCACATTGTTTTGGGACTGTCACCATCCAGAACTTTTATCTTCCCTAACTGAAATGTACCTCTTAAACGCTAACTTCCTGTTACCCTCTTCCCTGGCCCCTGGCAACCATTCCCTGTATTTGAATATTCAAAAGACAATGAATTTAATATTGGAAAAAACCCTGAGTTTAAATCCCTTAGGTGAATATACTACTACTACCAAGCGGAGTACAAATTTAAATCCATTTTCCTTTCACCTGTTTCTGAATCTTTCAGGGATAGTGCTGATTCTGGTAGTTATTTACCACTTTTTTTGCCCCAGCTCTTCCCCCACAATATGGTAATTGTTTAAAAGCATATACATTGCTTGGATGTTGGGCTCTTTTTCTTTAACTATTATTATTATTATTATTTTTGAGACAGGGTCTCACTCTGCTGTGCAGGCTGGAATGCAGTGGCATGATCTCAGCTCACTGCAACCTCTGCCTCCCTGTTCAAGTGATTCTTGTGCCTCAGCCTCCCAAGTAGCTGGGCTCACAGGTGTGCACCACCACACCCAGCTAATTTTTGTAGTTGTAGTAGAGATGGGATTTTGCTATATTGGCTAGGCTGGTCTCAAACTCATGGCCTCAAGTGACCCACCCATCTCGGCCTCCCAAAGTGCTGGGGTTACAGGCGTGAGCCACCATGCCTGACCTACTATTATTTTAGTTAAGCCCAGCTATGTGAGACATTGGGCTCCTAAGTGCTGCTTGCTTGCTTCTTAAATTGTGACCTTTCTAACAGGAATGCAAAACAGACATCTAGGTTTAGAATACATGTGGACATTTTATTAAATACTGTCATTATACTACTAGGCAGTGAGCACCTTAAGGACAGAACTGTCATATTAACAGTTGTAATGTTATCGTAAGTTCTCTATGAATGAAATTTGAAATCAGAAGTATATGATAGGTTCACCTAATGGAAACATAGTTGCTGTGCAGAAGAAACAGTTGAAGTGTATGTGTGTGTTCAATAGGATTATTATTATTTTATTATTATTGAGACAGAATCTTGTTATGTCACCCAGACTGGAGTGCAGTGGTGTGATCTCGGCTCACTGCAATCTGTGTACCTCCCAGGTTCAAGTGATTCTCCTGCCTCTGTCTCCCAAGTAGCTGGGATTACAGGCGTGGGCCATTACGCCTGGCTTGCTTGCTTGCTTGTTTTGTTTGTTTGTTTGTTTGTTTGTTTGAGACGAGTCTTGCTCTGTCACCAGGCTGGAGTGCACGGCATGATCTTGGCTCACTGCAACCTCCAACTCCTGATTCAAGCGATTCTCCTGCCTCAGCCTCCTGAGTAGCTGGGATTACAGGCATGCACCACCTCACCCAGCTAATTTTTATATTTTTTAGTAGAGACAGGGTTTCACCATGTTGGGCAGGATGGTCTCAAACTCCTGACCTTGTGATCCATCCTCCTCGGCCTCCCAAAGTGTTGGGATTACAGGCGTGAACCACCGCTCCCGGCCATGCCTGGCTAATTTTTTTGTAATTTTAGTAGAGGCAGAGTTTCGCCATGTTGGCCAGGCAAGTCTTGAATTCCTGGCCTCAAGTGATCGACCTGCCTCAGCCTCCCAAAGTGCTGGCGTGAGCCACTGCACCTGGCCTTCAATGCAATTATTGAATGCCAGATTATTAGTATATTCAAGGTCTGTGTGATCTTCATTATCATCTTAATTCCAGAACATTTTCATCACCCTCAAAAAAACTCATACCCATCAGCAGTTGTTGCCCTGTTTTCCTCCCACCAGTTCCTGACAACCACAGTTTATTATCTGTTTGGTGGATTACTATCTGTTTTTCTGGATATTGCATATAAATGGAATCAGTCTTTGTGACTGGCTTTCTCTTAGCATAGTGTTATATTTTGTTCATGAATATAGCATGTATTTCATTCCTTATTGCTGAATAATGTTTATTAGTTGATGGAACTAATTTAAAAATGCAAGAATTTATTTCTAGACTGTCTGTTCTTACTCCATTGGTCTCTGTCTTTAGGTCAGTACCATGTGTCTTGATAGCAAGTCTTTGGATCCATGAGCATAGGGATGTCTTTCCTTTTTTTTTTTTTTTTTTTTTTTAAGGTCTGTCATTTCTTTCAACACTAGTTGTCAGTGTACAAGTCTTGTGCTTCTTTTGTTAAGTTTATTAAGTATTGCATTGGTTTTTTGGGGGAAAATATTTGTAATTGGAATAATTTTTTGTAACTTGAAATTGGCCTATTGGTGGTATTTATTTTTAATTAAAATTTTTAGATTCAAGGTACATGTGCAGGTTTGTTACGTGGATATAAAGTGTGATGCTGAGGTTTGGACTTCTGCTGATTCTGTCATCCAGATGATGAATATAGTATTTCACAGATAGTTTTTCAGCCCTTGCCCCTCTTTTCCTCCTACTTTTTGGAGTGCCCAGTGTTTATTGTTACCATCTTAATGACCATGTGTACCCAGTGTTTAGCTCCCACTTACAAGTGAGAACATACGGTATTTGGTTTTCTGTTTCTGGGTTAACTCACTTAAGATAATGGCCTCTGACTGCATCCATTTCGCTGGAAAGGACATGATTTCATTCTTTTGCATGACTGTGTAGCATCCCATGGTGTATATATACCACATTTATTTTTGAGATAGGGTCTCACTCTGTCGCCCAGGCTGGAGTGCAGTGGTGTGATCTCGGCTCAGTGCAACCTCCCACCTCAGCCTCCTTGTAGGTGGAACTACAGGTGCCCACCACACCCTACTAATTTTTGTGTTTTTCATAGAGACAAGATCTCACCATGTTGCCCAGGCTGGTCTCGAATTCCTGGGCTCAAGTGATTTACCCACCTCGGCCTCCGAAAGTGCTGAAATTATGGGTGTGAGCCACCACGCCTGGCCACAATTTCTTTTTCTTGGGATATATACCCAGTAATGGGATTGCTGGGTTGAATGGTCATTCTGTTTTTAGTTTATTGAGAAATCTCCAAACTCCTTTCCACGGGGGCTGAGCTAGTTTACATTCTTGCCAGCAGTGTATAAGTATTCTCCCCCCCCTTGTTTTTTCTTCTTGTTTTCTTTTCCTTTTTTTTTTTTGAGGCAGGGTCTCAGTCTGTTGACCAGGCTGGAATGCAGTGGCATGATTATAGCTCATTGCAGCCATGGCTTTCCAGGCTCTAGTGACCCTCCCACCTGAGCCTTCCAAGTTAACTGGGACTGTAGGCACACACCACTATGATGGGCTAATTTTTAATTTTTTTCGTAGAGATGAGGTCTTACTATGTTGCCCTGGCTAGTCTTGAATTCCTGGGCTCCAGTGATCCTCCCACCTCAGCTTCCCAAAGTGCTGGGATTACAAGCGTGAGCCACCGTGCCTAGCAGTAATAGTCACTCTGACTGGTTTGAGATGCTATCTTATTGTGGTTTTGATTTGCATCTCTCTACTAGTGATGTTGAGCGTTTTTTCGTATGTTTGTTGACTACTCGATTGTTGTCTTTTGAGAAGTGTCTTTTCATACCCTTTGCCCAGTTTTCAACAGTGATATTTGGGGTTTTTTTTGTGGATTTAAGTTCCTTATAGATTCTGGATATTAGTCCTTTGTTGAGTGCATAGTTTGCAATTATTTACTCCCATTCTGTAGATGGTCAGTTTAATCTGTTGATAGATTTCTTCTGCTGTGCAGAAACTCTTTTGTTTAACTAGGTCCCAATTGTCAAGTTATTTGTTGCATTTGCGTTTGAGGCTTAGTCATAAATTCTTTGCTTAGGGCAGTGTTGAGAAGAGTATTTCCTAGGTTTTCTTCTAGAATATTTACAGTTTGCGGCCTTACATTTAAGTCTTTAATCTTCCTTGAGTTAGGAATTCTTTTTTCAGTTTTTCAATTTCATTTTCAGATTGTTCTTTGCTAGCATGTAGCAATACAGTTGTTTTTTATGTACTGATCTTATACTTTGCAATCTTGCTGAACTCATTCGTTTTAATAGTTTTTATGGGTTCCTTAAGATTTTCTGAATACAAGATCATGCATTTGCAAATGAAAATGTTTTTACTTCTTTCCAGTCTGGATGCCCTTTATTTAACTTGCCTAATTGCCCTGCTTAGAATCTCCAATACAACGTTGAAGTACCAAGAGCAGACATCCTTGTCTTACTGATCGTAGGGGGAAAGCGTCCAGTCCTTCACCATGAAGTATGACATAGGTGTGGGTCTCATACATGGGTGCCCTTTATCATGTTGAGGAAGCCTTGTTACAGTTGTAAGATTTATTTATTTATTTTTTGAGACGGAGTTTCACTCTTGTTGCCCAGGCTGGAGTGCAATGGCACGATCTCGGCTCACTGCAACCTCCGCCTCCCAGGTTCAAGTGATTCTCCTGCCTCAGCCTCCCTAGTAGCTGGGATTATAGGCATGTGCCACCATGCCTGGCCAATTTTGTATTTTTAGTAAAGACAGGGTTTCTCCATATTGGTCAGGCTGGTCTCGAACCCCTGACCTCAGGTGATCCACCCACCTCGGCCTCCGAAAGTGCTAGGATTACAGGTGTGAGTCACTGCGCCCGGCCCAGTTGTAATATTTAGGTTGTCAGTATGCTCTGGTGACCTTTCGTGGTGTTTGTAAACTTATATCCAAATTAGACATGATAGTTGGCTGGGTTACTAGGACCAGCCAGGTCATTGAATTGGGTAAGATGTAATTCTAAGGCATTTACAACTAGTGTGTGGAACATTTTGGAAAAGCTTACTGTGACTATGTAACCTGGGCCAGATAAATAGGTATTTATTTTATGAAGACTATACATGTTGAGCCTTTTAAACTTCTATCTCTTTTAGAATTAGTAATCAAATTGACCATGCAATCTAGCATTTAGCCTGATAATTCAGTTTTGTGAAAACTATAGAGTGAACTTCAATTCTGAATTTTTTCTTGTCAGTCGAAGTTATTATTTGCGTAGCCTGAAAGATTAAATGGCATAAATTGTGCTTTTAGACCTGGTAACTTTTATATTTTCATTTACATTATGAAATTGGATGTGAAGGGGTCTTTCAGATGTGTTGGAAAACTGGAGAAAGTTGTAAACTAATTTGAAGCTGAAAATAAAAAAGTACTGACTTAACTATTTTTATATTTGCAGAAAGGAACAGACCTTTTTGTAGTCACTGTTTGGAATGTAAGGGTCATCTCCTGACTTTAAAATTTCTTTGTCAGCTTTTGGAAGATATCTGGTAGGATGGTTCTGGCTGAATTTTTCAAAGACTAAGCTGGAATAGATGGTTTTTTGAGGGAGATATGGAAAGAGTTAAGGAAACTAATTTTTTTTTTTTTTTTTTTGAGACGGAATCTCACTCTGTCGCCCAGGCAGGAGTGCAAGGGCGTGACCGATTAGCTCACTGCAACCTCCATCTCCTGGGTTCAAGCGATTCTCCTTCCTCAGCCTCCCTAGTAGCTGGGATTGCAAGCACCCACCACCACACCCAGCTAATTTTTATGTATTTAGTAGAGACAGGGTTTCACCACGTTGGCCAGGCTGGTCTCTAACTCCTGGCCTCAAGTGATCCGCCCGCCTCAGCCTCCCAAAGTGCTGGAATTACAGGCATGAGCCACCGTGCCTAACCGGGAAACTAAATTTTAGGTGTTGCTCTACCAGTTAATCATTCCAAAGAGAAATCGGGTAAGCATACATAGCAAATGCTAACATGAATCTTAAGTATCTAGAACACAAAAGCCAAATGAAATTGATACGGCAAATAAAAACATGGAGAAAATAACCCACACACAGGCTGGACTCAGTGGCTCACACTTGTAATCTCAGCACTTTTGCGGGAGGCCAAGGCATGTAGAATACTTGAGTCCAGGAGTTCGAGACCAGCCTGGGCAACATGGTAAAATCCCATCCCTACAAAAAATACAAAAATTTGCTAGATGTGGTGGTGCACACCGGTAGTCCCAACTACTCGGGAAGCTGAGGCCGGAGGATTACCGGAGCCCAGGAGGTCGAGGCTGCGGCAGTGAGCTGAAATTAAGCCACTGCGCTCCAGCATGGGCAACAGAGTGAGACCCTGACTCAAAAAAAAAAAAGAGAGAGAAAATGACCCACATGTTCACGTCTTATGAAGCCACAGTAATTCTGCGTTATCTTAAGGCCAAGAAAATATTTCTCTGGATGGATGGAAACCAAAAGTACATAATCTTGTGAGAAATGCACATCGTTTTTAAGCTTTCTGTATTGTCTGCTGACATTATGAAAGTGAATCAAGCTATAATAGCCTAAGTCGTTTCTGTTTTCTTTTTCCTTTTTTTTTTTTTTTTTTTAAAGTAGAGACGGGATTTTACCATGTTGGCCAGGCTGGTCTCGAACTCCTGACCTCAAGTGATCTGCCTCCCTTGGCGTCCCAAAGTGCTGGGAATACAGGCATGAGCCACTGTGCCCGGCCATGGTTTTATGGGGTGTTTTTTTGAGACAAGGTCTCCCTGTATTACCCAGGCTAGTCTTAAACTCCTGGCTCAAGGGATCCTCTTGCCTCGGCCTCCCAAAGTGCTGGGATTACAGGCATGAGCCACCATTCCTGGCCAGAAGTCTTAGTTTTAGAATTTTGGGGCTTCTAGTATATGCCCCAGGGGTTATTTATTAACTTCTCAAGAACACTGTTTTCAGGGTTGTTTAAAACAAACTTTACGTATCTTGGTAACCCAGAGTTGATGAATAGCACTAGGAAATAATATCCTCAGATGACTTCTGTCTTGTAGTATATACTCTGGAGCGAATCATCTTGTAAGATTATGTAAGTAGTGGAAGTAACACGATCTTAACATAAAATTGCATTTGCTTAGCACTTGTACAGAAATTGATAATTTTATTTCCTAAAATGAAGACTTAATAGCCAACAGTGGTGCCAGCAATTTCAAGATTTACTTGGGAATAAAAATAATAATTCTTAAACTTGACAGCAATTTAAAGAAGGAAAGTTTCACTTCAGACAGTCAACATGTAGTACTGAGATTTAGTAGCAAGTATAAACTGCATTTGAGACAGTTGAGTAAAAGGCAGAGTTGTGAAATAGATGACTGGATTCATATAAGAACCTGGATTATGATCCTAGTTCTGCATGACATTGGACTATGTACATTAACCTCTGCAGAATTAGTTAATTGGAGTAATGTTTTAAGGAGCTTTCTTGCTCTAAAAGTGTGATTTAGATAGTATGTGGACTTTTTTTTCGCTTTTAGAAACCTGTTGGGATTGAAATTGATTGGCTTTAAACATTTAGCAAACATTAAATGCTCTTTAACACAAAATAGAGTATGCTGTAGAGTAGAGGAGTTGGCATACTATCTTTGTGGGTTGGTTGGTTTTTTGTTTGTTTATAGACATGAGATCTCACTGTGTCACTGAGTCTGGTCTTGAACTCCTGGCCTCAAGTGATCCTCCTGCCTTAGCCTGTAATCCCAGGACTTTGGCAGGCCAAGGCCGGTGGATCACGAGGTCAGGAGTTCAAGACCAGCCTGGCCAAGATGGTGAAACTCCCGTCTCTACTAAAAATACAAAAATTAGCCGGGTGCAGTGGCAGGCGCCCGTAATCCTAGCTACTTGGGAGGCTGAGGCAGGAGAATTGCTTGAACCCAGAGGGCGGAGGTTACAGTGAGCCGAGATCACACCACTGCACTCCAACCTGGGCGACAGAGCGAGACTTCATCTCCAAAAAAAAATGCTGGGATTATAGGTGTGAGCTATAGCATCCAGCCAATATTTTGGGTTTTTTGGGCCACAACAATCTCTGTACCAAAGTCTTTTGTAAAACATGAAAATGAGATTTTTTTTTTTTTAAGGGAGTGTTGGCTGGGTGCAGTGGCTTATCCCTGCAATCCTAGCATTTTGGGAGGCCGTGGCAGGAGGATCACTTGAGCCCAGGAGTTTGAGACCAGCCTGGGCAACATACTGAGACCTTGTCTCTACAAAAAAGTTTTAAAAACTTGCATAGTGAGGCTGGGCGCCATGGCTCACGCCAGCGCTTTGGGAGGCTGAGGCAGGAGGTTCACTTGAGCTCAGGAGTTTGAGACCAGCTTGGGCAACATGGAAAGACCCCATCTCTTAAAAAATAAAAAATGAAAATTTGCTGGGCATGGTGGCGCACTCCTGTAGTCCCCTCTTCTCGGAAGGCTGAGGTGAGAGGATCACTTGAGCCTGGGCGGTCAAGGCTGCAGTGAGCTGATTGTGCCAGTACACTCCAGCCTGGGTGACAGAATGAGACCCTGTCTCAAAAAAAATAAAAATAAAAATAAAAATTAGCAAGATGTGGTGGTGTGTACCTGTAGTCTAGCTACTCAGGAGGCCGAGGTAGAGGAAGATGGCTTGAGTCCAGGAGGCTGCAGTGAGCCGTGATCATCCCACTGCACTCCAGCCTGGGTGACAGAGTAAAACCCTGTCCCCCAAAAAAAGGGTGGGGGGTGGGGAGCCTTAAGATTTCACACACTGCTTAGATCAGTGTTTCTCTAACTTCATGTGTGTAGGAATTACCTGGGGATTTTGTTAAAATGTATGTTTTGATTGGTTCAATCTGAAATGCGGCCTGCTTATTCTGCATTTCTAACACGCTCTCAGGTCAATAATTAGAGTAGCAAAGCTCTAGAGCAGATCTTAATCATTTCTAGATCACAGTCCCTTTGAGAATTAATGAAATTTATGGACTTTCTTCCCCAAAAACATATATTGAAAATCTTATGTGCAACTTCAGGAGGTTCATTTGTCCTCCTCCTTAGAAAGTCCACCTCAGGATTCTAGCTATTTGGTTTTAAAAACTGAAGTACAGGCCGGGCGCGGTGGCTCAAGCCTGTAATCCCAGCACTTTGGGAGGCCAAGACGGGCGGATCACGAGGTCAGGAGATCGAGACCATCCTGGCTAACACCGTGAAACCCCGTCTCTACTAAAAATACAAAAAAACTAGCCGGGCGAGGTGGCGGGCGCCTGTAGTCCCAGCTACTCCGGAGGCTGAGGCAGGAGAATGGCCTAAACCCGGGAGGCGGAGCTTGCAGTGAGCTGAGATCCGGCCACTGCACTCCAGCCCGGGCTACAGAGCAAGACTCCGTCTCAAAACAAAAACAAAAACAAAAACAAAAACAAAAAAACAAAAAAAACTGAAGTACAGGCCGGGCGCGGTGGCTCAAGCCTGTAATCCCAGCACTTTGGGAGGCCGAGATGGGCGGATCACGAGGTCAGGAGATCGAGACCATCCTGGCTAACACGGTGAAACCCCGTCTCTACTAAGAAATACAAAAAATAGCCGGGCGAGGTGGCAGCGCCTGTAGTCCCAGCTACTCGGGAGGCTGAGGCCGGAGAATGGAGTGAACCTGGGAGGCGGAGCTTGCAGTGAGCTGAGATCTGGCCACTGCACTCCAGCCTGGGCTACAGAGCGAGACTCCGTCTCAAAAAAAAAAAAAAATAAAATAAATAAATAAATAAATAAAAACTGAAGTACAGGCCGGGCGTGGTCGCTCATGCCTGTAGTCCCAACACTTTAGGAGGCCAAGGCGGGCAGATCACTTGAGCCCAGGAGTTCGAGACCAGCCCGGCCAACATGATGAAATCCCGTCTTCACTAAAAATACAAAAATTACCCGGGTGTGGTGGTGGGTGCCTGTAATCCCAGCTACTTGGGTGGCTGAGGCACAAGAATCGCTTGAACCCAGGAGATGGAAGCTGCAGTGAGCCAGGATTGCACGACTGCATTCCAGGACAGAGCGAGACTCTGTTTCAAAAGAAAAAAAAAAAAGAGAAATTGTTTCAGTTGTTCTGTAGATCCTGGAAGCCATACCTGTGTTTCCAAAGCCAGAGTATAACTTACTAGTCTAGAAAATGGATAAGCAGAAGAGCAAAATAGTCTAAAACAAAAATCAGCATAGATGAATTAGAAGCAGAGAGTTTTTGAGTTTGAGAGCTCCTGAGCACTGTCAGAATAGCTAAGACATTAAGAACTGTGAGAAATGAGAGATCTCAACCATCAGACCATGATAGGCCAGTTGATCTTGAAGCCTGACCTGGTTTTCATGGGGCTGGCATTTCCTTCCTGATTTCCTGTAATCACCTACTCTCCACTCCCCATGATTCAGTGGTAGTCACAGTACCAGGAAGTGCCAACCTTTTCATTCTTGCTACTGAGATGAAGATTTTGGACAAAGGAGAAGAAACCATGTGGTTTGGGAACCACCTTTCCTTTTTTTTTTTGAGACGGAATCGCTTTGTTACCCAGGCTGGAGTGCAGTGGCGTGATCTCGGCTCACTGCAAGTTCCGCCTCCTGGGTTCACGCCGTTCTCCTGCCTCAGCCTCCCGAGTAGCTGGGACTACAGGTGCCCGCCACAATGCCCGGCTAATTTTTTGTATATTTTAGTAGAGACGGGGTTTCACCATGTTAGCCAGGATGGTCTCGATCTCCTGACCTCATGAACCGCCTGCCTCTGCCTCCCAGAGTGGTGAGATTACAGGAGTGAGCCACCGTGGCCGGCCATGGGAACCACCTTTCCTAAGCATTAACACTAGATGGCCAGATTTAACTATGACCAACTTTTATATTAAAAGATAATGGAACTTTTTTTTTTTTTTGAGACAGAGACTCTTGTCACCCAGGCTGGAGTGCAGTGGCACAATCTCAGACCACTGGAACCTCCACCTCCTGGGTTCAAGTGATTCTCCTGCCTCAGCTTTCTCATTAGCTGGGATTATAGGTGTGCACCACCCCACCTGGCTATTTTGTATTTTTTTAAATAGAGATGGGGGTTCACCATGTTGGCCAGGCTGGTCTCAAACTCCTGACCTCAAGTGATCCACCCACCCTCAGCCTCCCAAAGCGTTGGGGTTACAGGCATGAAAAACAAAGGGCTTGGTGGCCAGGTGCAGTGGCTTACACCTTGTAACCCCAGAACTTTGGGAGGCCGAGGCGGGCAGATCACCTGAGGTTGGGAGTTGGAGACTGGCCTGGCCAACATGGAGAAACCCTGTCTCTACTAAAAATACAAAATTAACTGGGCGTGGTGGTGCGTGCCTGTAATCCCAGCTACTCGGGAGGCTGAGGCAGGAGAATTCGCTTGAACCCAGGAGGCAGAGGTTGTGGTGAGCTGCTATCGTGCCATTGCACTCCAGCCTGGGCAGCAAGAGTGAAACTCTGTCTCAAAAAAAAAAAGGTAAAACAAAGGGCTTGGCATTACCAGTGCCAGAAAAATACAAGATTGAGAGAATAGGAGGCAGAGGTTGCGGTGAGCCGCTATCGTGCCATTGCACTCCAGCCTGGGCAGCAAGAGTGAAACTCTGTCTCAAAAAAAAAAAAAAAAAAAAAAAAGGTAAAACAAAGGGCTTGGCATTACTAGTGCCAGAAAAATACAAGATTGAGAGAATGGGGAAATAGGAGGGACATAAACTTGGTGGGAGTATGTATTTGTATGCAAAAGTAAAAGATATGGGCAAAGATGTTAATCCTGTAACACTGTAAAAGGAAATGTTAGAAATAACTAGATAGCCATAAAAATGGAGGGTGATTCATTTAGTTCATGGTATGGGTGTGAAATACTGTGACCTTGAAGAGGTACCTTTTAGTGCCTCATTTTCCTCATCTATAAACAGGGAGGGAGTAAAGATAATAGAGCCTTCCTTAGAGTTGTGAAGATTGAATTAGTAACCTATGAAGCTCTTCCAGCAGTACCTGGTCTAGAAATAATAGTCTCAAAATTTCACTGCTTATTATTACTATACAGCCACTTTTTAAAATGAGACAAGTGTGTATAAATATAAAGGGTCTGATATTGTTTTAAGGACGTTTTAGTAAATGTTACACATAAAGAGATGTTCAGAAGATATACTGTTAACTATATATATATTTGTTGGAAGAAGGGAAGAGGAATGGTGTTTGACCTTTTAAGTGCACATTTTTCTTTCGTGATAAAAATCTCGGTTGGTAGGTAGGCGGGAGTACTCTAACATTGCTTAGTGCATGGTTGCCTCTGCAACATCTAATGAATTGGTTACCTTTCTACCCCTTATAACTCTAGTAACTGGAAACTTGCTTGCTTTTAATGACCAATGTCATTTTTTTAGTCAGTTCATTATAAAATACTCCTTATGAGCCAAAGTATATTTTGTCTGTTTTATATGTTAGCTTTTTAATTTGGGACCACATAGAAATCTTATTTATTACCAGTTTAGATCTGGAGGGGAGCTTATGAAACCTTATTTTAGGGGATGAGAAGACTAAAACTCAGAGTTTGTAACTTATCCAGGAGCATGTGGCAGTTGTGGCAGTCCTAGGACTGTCAAATGTTAGCAGTATGTTGTATCCTAAAATTTTTATTTTTGGCCGGGTGCAGTGGCTCACGCCTGTAATCCCAGCACCCTGGGAGGCCGAGGCAGGCGGATCACTTGAGGTTGGGAGTTTGAGACCAGCCTGGCCAATGTGGTGAGACCCCATCTCTACTAAAAATACAAAAATTAGCCAGCCACATTGGCGCATGCCTGTAGTCCCAGGTACTTGGGAGGGAGGCAGGAGAATTCCTTGAACCCGGGAGGCAGGGGTTGCAGTGAGCCGAGATCTTGCCACTGCATTCCAGCCTGGGCGACAGAGTGAGACTTCATCTCAAACAAACAAAATTAGCTGGGTGTGGGGTTGAGCACCTGTAATCCCAGCTACTCGCGAGGCTGAGGCAGGAAAATCACTTGAACCTGGGAGGTGGAGGTTACAGCCAGCCAAGACCATGCCACTGCACTTCAGCCTAGGCAGCAAAGCTAGTCTCCATCTCAAAAAGTAAAATAAAATAAAATGTTTATTTCCAAGTTAGTCTTAGCGTTTGTTTCAAACCCTTTATCATCTTGGTAGTTCTCTTTGGTACCCAGATTGAATGCAGTTATGTAAATGGAGTCTGGTTGTCATTCTAGACATTTTTTGTCTTCTGACAGTCTATGGAAACTTCTTTGGCAGCCTTAATTACTCTACCAGCTAAAATCACAGTCTTTCTCGAGTGTTCTTCCCATCCCCCCATTCCTAAATTTCTAGACTTTTCCTGGCATGGATTATTTTGGTTTTAGTCTAACTAGAATTTAAACAACTACCATTATTGAACCTCATTTAGCTTAACCAAAGCTGTTATCTCTTTGGACCCTAATTTTTTATTGTTTCTAGCTTTGTGACGTTCTTCAACTTGGTAATTAGAAGTCTTTTGATACATGTATACTAAAGGAAATATGTGTACCAAGTACTTTATTCACTGACAAATATTTTATTCGACATCCACTGTGTGCCAGGTATAGTGGTAGGGCTAGGAAATCAGTGGTGTCTGAGTGACTCTGCCTTTATGGAGCTTTTGGTTTTAGTGGGGAAGATTCATGAAAACCATGTGAGTGTAAGGAGAGGACAGGATGCTCTGTGGGCACACAGTGAGGGATGCCAGCCTAATCTGGGAGTTAGAGGAAAGCCTTACTATTTATGGGAGAAGGAAGGGTATGTGAAGGCCCAGAAACAAGTTAGGGGAACTGAAGAGCATAGTGTGTGATGCTCAGAGGGAGGTGAGAGGGTGAGAGGCAAACAGCACTTGGGTCGTGGAGGCTGTTATAAGCCCGGGTTGGGATGCCAAAGAAGCTGTTGAAAGATTTTAGAACAGGAGGAGATCACATTTGCCATTTTAAAGACAGTACTGTCTAAGAAACAGATTGGAAGCAAACCATAGTAGTATACTATGGTATTGTGTAATGTTCCTTCCCTGTTCACCGTGAGGCCTGGAAGTAGTTTAAAGTAGTCAAGTAGAGCTTCTCAAATGAAGAATTTCATTCAGTCTGCTAAACTACAAAATTTATGACTCAAATTGGAAACACAGTGAAAATGTTTGAGTCACAAATGTTTAAGTAGTTTAGGATAATTCTGTTATGGCTTGCTTTTCCTAGGAGCCATTTAGATTCAAAAACAATAGTGGTATTTAGAAGGTAATTTCTGGTCTTACATAGTGTTTTTCTTAATAACTCTGGTATTTGCCACAATAAATTAGGTTTTTTTAAATGCATAATACAATTGATTAGTAAAAAGAATTTTTAAAAAAAATAATGCTGGTTTTTGGTTTGTTTGTGTTTTTTTGAGATGGAGTCTCACAGTGTCACCCAGGCTGGAGTGCAGTGGCGCAATCTCAGCTCACTGCAACCTCAGCCTCCCGAGTAGCTACAATTATAGGTGCCAGCCACCATGCCAGGCTAATTTTTATATTTTTAGTAGAGACAGAGTTTCACCATGTTGGCCAGGCTGGTCTCAAACTTCTGACCTCAAGTGCTTCATCCCCCTTGGCCTCCCAAAGTACTGGGATTACAGGCATGAGCCACCATGCCCAGCGTGAATAGTGCTAGTTTTAACCATTAGTATTTATATTTGACATAAGTGGTACACAAAATGTTTAAGTATCATGGCTTATAAACACTTCTTGTAAGGTTAAAAGAACGCTTGCATTGAGTTCTAAAATGTGGCAAACTGATAATTTAATGAACTCTTACTTGCACCCTTGGTAACCCAACTTCAAGTATACTGTGAGGATTTTGTTCAGATTGGAAATCTTTATTGTAATAGCAAATTAAAGAGCTGTGGATTTTCAAGAGCTGAATTTGAAAGGTGTCAGGTGTTAAATGGAAGGTAATTCAGAGTTTATTCTTTTATTATACCTGCCTCCATCCAAAGAGTCAGAGAAAAACTTTTGAAAGAAAAAATTGCGGAGCATCCCTTTGGCAAGAGTGAGAATTTTCCACTACCACTTGCCCTAAGGGCATTGACATGCCTCACTGGGGAAATGTTACAGGATGTGATCATCGGAACAGCCTTGCCTGCTCTTCATGTACAAAATCCTTTGTCTGAAATTCACAGAAGCCTCTCCAGACAAAGGGAGATTGTTGTGTCTTCACTTTAAAAGTATTCAGTGGACCTTTACTTTCATGGATCTTTTAACTCTAAGAGAACCTGTTTTCCTAATAGAGTCAACCCTAAATTGACTCTAATATCAACAAAAGGAATATAACAGTCACACAGCAAGTTAAACAAAGGTTTTCATTAATTGAGCTTCCTTAGAGAAGGCTCCTTTTACTTCCTAGCCTGAGTTCATGTGCATAAAATGAAGAGGACATTGATTGGTCAAGATGATGCGATGGTCCTTCTAGCTAAGAAAATACTAGAATATGGCAGGTTGGTTGGTTTGTTTTTGAGATGGAGTCCTCCACCCAGGCTGGAGTACAGTGGCACAACTTCGGCTCACTGCAACTTTTGCCTCGGGGCTCAAGCGATTCTCCTGCTTCAGCCTCCCACTTAGCTGGGATTGCAGGCACCCACCACCACGCCTGGCTAATTTTTGTATTTTCAGTAGAGACAGGGTTTCACCATGTTGGCCAAGCTGGTCTCGAACCCCTGACCTCAGGTGATCTGCCTGTTTCAGCTTCCCAAAGTGCTGAGATTACAGGCGTGAGCCACCGCGCCCAGTCTATGGCAGGTTTTTAAAACCGGTTTGGATTTACATTTCTTCAGTATCTTTCTACAAAGATCAGTTTCTAATAGAAGCCAATTAAACATAGAAACTCTAAGGTAGCACATTTCCCAAGTGTTGGGAGGCTTTGAAGCTTTTTAGCTTCGAGTTGGTGTGCCTGGTAAATGAGAAACAGCAAACAGAAAAGTGGTTCATAGGATCCATGACCCTAGTTACTACATTTTTCTGTTGTATTAATTTTTCTAGTATATTTGTAGAACTTTTTTAAAAATATGGATTCTTAATTTTAAAATTAGCCTGGTGCAGTGGCACATACCAGTAGTCCTAGCTACTTGGGAGGCTGAGGTGGGAAGATCACTTGAGCCCAGGAGTTCAAGGCTGCAGTTCACCGTGATCACGTCAGTGCACTCCAGCCTGGGTGACAGAGTGAGACCCTGTCTGTAAGGATAAAAAATGAAAAAAAAAATGTGGATTCCTAGACCCCACTCCAAATGCATTTAATCATACTCTTAAAGAATTTGTAAAAGACCCCCAGAAAACTCTTCTTGTTGTTTCTAAATATTTAATTGCCACTTAATTAGAATGGAAGTTGTAAGATGGAAACATTCACAACAGCTGTGGTCAGTATTTAAAGGCTTCCCAGGCATTTGACATTTGTTCCTCTGGCATTTGTTCCTCTAGCGTTGGCATTTAAGATGTTCCTCAGTATTTGGCCAACAGTTAAATGTGTATCAATACAATTTCTGCACAGCAAAGAAACACCTTTCATATATTTTAGTAGACCCTTAGGGAAAGAGTACATGTTGGTTTCCTTATAATGCCAGTATAAATATAATTTTTCATATACATAATATATAGTATATATTAATACTGAATATAATTTATTTATTTATTTTGAGATGGAGTCTCACTCTGTCGCCCAGGCTGGAGTGCAGTGGCGCGATCTCAGCTCAATGTAAGCTCCGCCTCCCGGGTTCACACCATTCTCCTGCCTCAGCCTCCCAAGTAGCTGGGACTACAGGTGCCCGCCACCACGCCCGGCTAATTTTTTTGTATTTTTAGTAGAGACGTGGTTTCACACCGTTAGCCAGGATGGTCTCGATCTCCTGACTTCGTGATCCACCTGCCCCGGGCTCCCAAAGTGCTGGGATTACAGGCTTGAGCCACCGTGTCAGGCCTTACTGTATATAATAAATATATACTACACATACTGTATATTTATACTATACAACCAATAGGTAAGACCTATAGTCCTGTACTACCTGTTGGTCCTGTAGGTGTAACTATTAGTGTTAGGTAGGACCAATACTAAATATATATATAATAGTATATATGTACTATATTGTTAGATAACGATTGGATATCCCTAATCTGAAAAGCTTAAAGATCAGAAACTTTTTGAGCACCAACATATGATGCTCAAGGGAAATGCTTATTGGAGCATATCAGATTTTGGGCTTTTTGTTTAGAGATGTTCAATAGTAAGAATATAAATCAAACACTCCAAATTTCAATTTTAAAATTCTGGTTGCAAGCATTTTGGGTAAGGGATACTCAACTTGTAATATGTTGGCAGTGTTATCCGGGAAATTTAACCTTGGTGTTTCTTACCTGCAAAATACATTTTCTATTTATTTCAAATCCTCTGAGCTTCCGCTGAAACACAGCAAAATACATGCCAAAACATTGCTTTTGCATCCTCTTGTAGGTTGTACTCAATTTAAATATTAGATTTGTTGGTCTTTTAAAATTTGTCAAGTATATGAGAGTATGAGCTAGGGTTTATATATTGAATTGTTTAAATCTGTGTTTATCAGTTACAGTGCAGAAATAAAATAGTGTTTATAGATTGACGACCACTATCTCACATTGGACAGAAGTCTTCTACTACTCCATAGGATCATGACATTGACATAAATCAGATCCTCAGACACCAAATGAACATTTGGAAATAAATTTTCCATTTAGGGTCATAATATTCATCATTGTACTTGTCCTCTTTTTGAAACGTTTGAGGGCATGTAAGATCAGGTTAATCATGACGGGCAGAAATAGTGCAGTATAGGGCGTGTTAGCTGTTAAAGACCACTAAAGTTTAGAATATAGTTACTTTGTTGTCGTAAATTATCTGTTAGATGTACTCTCTTCAGTGTAGTTAGAGCAGAATTATATTAAAATGAAAGGTTCTCATTGATTCAGTCTGAATATTGCTGTTCATTGCATAAGCATTTCCAGCAGGAATTTCACCTTAGCTTATGTGTCCCTGCAGTCAAATGCAAGGGTGATCTTTGCCTCTTGAGATTATATATTGACAAACTCTGTGCTACCTTGTGACCACATTGCTTACTTAGGCTATAGGGTTGTTTCTATGCACTCAAATTTAAAAAATAAATCATATTCTCCCAGAACTTAAGCTCCGAAGTGGAGAAAAATCAGAACTAATTTGAAGGTTTAAGAAGTTCAATGTTGGCCGGGTGTGGTGGCTCACACCTGTAATCTCAGCACTTTGGGGGGCCAAGGTGGGTGGATTGCCTGAGGTCAGGAGTTTGAGACCAGCCTGGCTAATGTAGTAAAACCCTGCCTCTACTGAAAATACAAAAATTAGGCCAGGTGTGGTGGCACACGCCTGTAGTCCCAGCTACTCAGGAGGATGAGGCAAGGGAATTGCTTGAACCCGGGAGGTGGAGGTTGCAGTGAGCCGAGATCATGCCACTGCACTCCAGCCTGGGCGACAGAGCAAGACTGTCTCTGAAAAGAAAATAAAAAATAAGAAGTTCAATGTTTACTTCTTGGACAGGAGTGTTATTTTGCCATTTTGTATATGACTGGTAACATGCAATTCAGTATGGAGAGTAAGTCTGAAAAATGATTTGACTTAAAAATGCCATCTGCAAGTATGGGAGAATTTGCTTATCTAATTTGTAGCTGCCCTTGCATAAGACTTAGAAAACCACATTAATTATCTTTCAGAAAATCACAGACAGCTGTTTTGTTGTTATTGTTGTTTTGAGACAAAGTCTCGCTCTGTCTCCAAAGCTAGAATGCAGTGGTGTGAACTCGGCTCACTGCAACCGTCTGAGTAGCTGAGACTACAGGCACACCACCACTCCTCCCGGCTAATTTTTTATATTTTTAGTAGAGATGGGTTCTTGCCATGTTGGCCAGGCTGGTCTCGAACTCCTGGCCTTAAGTGATCCTCCTGCCTCAGCCTCCCAAAGTGTTGGGATTAGTGGACAGCTGTTTTATGTCCCAGCTGCTTCGTGTGATTGTGCACTCATTAAGCAATATTTGAATACCAGCAGAGGGCTGGGCACTATTCTCAAGGTGCATGGCTTTATCTGTTACTTGGGCTATGTTGTGGCATTTCACTTGATACACATCAAGGAAAGGGGCTGAGATTTGGGCCCTTTTAGAGCTATTAAAGGAACTTGTTGGCCTAGGAAAGAAGACACAGTTGACTTAAAGATCTTCAGGTTATGCAAGAGGTTTATTATTCATTTAATTGATATTTCTTTTTCTTTTCTTTTTTTTTTTTTTTTTAATGAGACGGAGTCTCACTTTGTCGCCCAGGCTGGAGTGCAGTGGCGCGATCTCAGCTCACTGCAAGCTCTGCCTCCCGGGTTCACGCCATTCTCCTGCCTCAGCCTCCCATTAATTGATATTTCAAAAGGTATCAAAGGATATATGCCCCAGCTGCCCAGTGTTACTAGTTTGCTACACCTTCCCAGAGGTGTTTCTTTATACCTTTGGAAGTTGTCATTTTAGTATGATTAATTACGTGTTATACGAGCATATCAAAGGGTTTGAAACAGTGAAAGAGCTAAGACTAACTTGGAAATAAACATTTTATTTTATATTGCTTTTTGAGATGGAGAGTAGCTTTGTTGCCCAGGTGATGTGTATCTGTAGTCCTGCTTGGGAAGCTGAAGTGGGAGGTCAAGGGTGCGGTGAGCTGCGATTGCCCCACTGATCTCTACATCCTGGGTGACAGAGCAAGACCCTGTCTTTAAAAAAAAAAAAAAAAAAAAAAGTGTTAGTGTATAGTTTGATTTTGCATTTGCCATGTGTTTCGTTGAGTATCTTTTTTTTTTTTTTTTTTTTTTTTGAGACGGTGTCTCGCTCTGTCGCCCAGGCTGGACTGCAGTGGCGCGATCTCGGCTCACTGCAAGCTCCGCCTCCCGGGTTCACGCCATTCTCCTGCCTCAGCCTCCCGAGTAGCTGGGACTACAGGCGCCCACAACCGCACCCGGCTAATTTTTTGTATTTTTAGTAGAGACGGGGTTTCACCGTGGTCTCGATCTCCTGACCTTGTGATGATCCGCCCGCCTCGGCCTCCCAAAGTGCTGGGATTACAGGTGTGAGCCACCGCGCCCGGCCGAGTATCTTTTTTTTTTTTTTTTTTTTGAGACAGAGTCTCGCTCTGTCGCCGGGGCTGGAGCGCAGTGGCCGGATCTCAGCTCACTGCAAGCTCCGCCTCCCGGGTTTACGCCATTCTCCTGCCTCAGCCTCCTGTGTAGCTGGGACTACAGGCGCCCGCCACCTCGCCCGGCTAGTTTTTTGTATTTTTTTAGTAGAGACGGGGTTTCACCGTGTTCGCCAGGATGGTCTCAATCTCCTGACCTCGTGATCCGCCCGTCTCGGCCTCCCAAAGTGCTGGGATTACAGGCTTGAGCCACCGCGCCCGGCCGAGTATCTTTTTTAAAGGGGGCCATTTGCTTCCTGTTCGCAATAATTTAGCCTTTTTGATGGAATGAATCATGGCATACACAACTTTATTCTCTTTGCTGTGCCTTGTATATATGTAGTAAACCTAAGAAAATATGTCACTTCTTATTGCTAACTAGGAAAGTATTCTTTAAAGTGAAAGCTTAAAGGCCTCTCTGAAGATACAGAGCAAAACTTGTTAGAATAATGTATGTAGTTAGGTTTCCTTAAGCCTCATTCTCTTCCTTCCTAATTCAAATCTTGAATCCATCTAAAGCTTTTTATTACCCCAAGAAAGGCTGATCACATTGCTTGCTTTAACAGAATTTTATGTATTTGTATTATATGCAGATCATTTATTATCTTTAAAAATTGATTTGGAGACAAATTCATCTTTAGATAACATAGTTGTAAAAGTTGCTCATTTCAGCTGCCTTTTTTTTTCTCCTAATTAGTTGGTGACAAAGTTCCTGCTGATATAAGGTTAACTTCCATCAAATCTACCACACTAAGAGTTGACCAGTCGATTCTCACAGGTAAATATGATGTATTAGGTCATTGAATTTCTGAAGACCTTCTCATGTCCCATGCCAATAGAGTTGGCTCTTGCCTCACTGTCCCTTTATAGTATCCCATCTTAATCCTCTCTAAGATACTTATTTTGTCTCGCTCCGTTGCCCAGGCTGGAGTGCAGTGGCGTGATTGCGGCTCACTGCAACCTCCACCTCTCAGGTTCAGGATGTTCTCCAGTCTCAGCCTCCTGAGTAGCTGGAACTACAGGCTCCTGCCACCATGCCCAGCTAATTTTTGTATTTTTAGTAGATACAGGGTTTCACCTTGTTGGTCAGGCTAGTCTTGAACTCCTGACCTCAGGTGATCCACCTGCCTCAGCCTTCCAAAGTGCTGGGATTTCAGGTGTGAACCACTGCACCTGGCTGCCAATATGGTTTTAAAGGCATGATTTAAAAACAAAATAAAATGGCTGGGCACGGTGGCTCACGCTTGTAATTCCAACACTTTGGGAGACTGAAGCTGGCAGATGGCTTGAGCCCGGGAGTTAAAGACCGGCCTGGGCAGCATGGCAAAAGCCCCTATCTACAAAAAATACAAAAATTAGCCAGGCCTGTAATCCCAGCTAGTCAGGAGGCTGGGTGAAAAGATCACTTGTGCCCGGGTCAAGGCTACAGTGAGCCACGCTTATGCCTCTGCACTCCGGCCTGGGCAACAGAGCAAGACTCTGTCTCCAAAAAAAAAAAAAAAAATTGTAATTTGTTCATTACCATTGGTAATAATCTTAAGGTTGAATTGTCTGTTTTGTGGAAAGCAAATTACTTATTCGATGTCCTTTTTCCAGGCAAGAAAAATAGACTCCAGTGCTGTAATTTTTTTCATTGGAGGAGTGCTAATGTTGCGTCCGTCTTTACAATATCCAGATACACAGTTAACAAAAGTTAGCCCCATAAGAGATGAAAGTTGTACTACCTGGAGTTTGCACAATTGTTTGAAACATTTTCCCGTTTTTGTGTGATAAAAGTACAGTGTAGGGTGGAGGGTTCATATTAACTGGAAGTAAGTTTATCAGAAGAATTAACTTTAAATACAATGCTAACTTGGATTAAATAGTAAATATAAAGTCTAAAGGCTCTCAAGATTTATCTGATTATCGGTTTTGAAAAACAACTAATGTCGTGGAGACAGTGATGTGAGTAACCTGGGCTCTATTTTTTTTTTGGTATTGTTTCTTTATAAATAGCTTACTTATTAAAACTCTCATTAGCAACAACAAACTGGAGGCCAATTAAGCCATAAAATGTTGGGGAAATGGTTGGGTTATATTTGTGAAATTCTCATAGTGTGCCCTAAAGACATAGTTGCCATTTAAAAACTTTTTTTTTGAGACGGAGTCTCGCTCTGTTGCCCAGGCTGTAGTGTAGTGTCGCGATCTCGGCTCACTGCAATCTCTGCCTCCTGGATTCAAGCTATTCTCCTGCCTCAGCCACCTGAGTGTCTGGGATTACAGGCGTGCGCCACCACGCCTAGCTAATTTTTGTATTTTTAGTAGAGACAGGGTTTCACTGTGTTGGTCAGGCTGGTCTCGAACTCCTGATCTTATGATCCGCCCGCCTTGGCCTCCCAAAGTGCTGGGATTACAGGCATTTAAAAACTTTTTAGGCTGGGCACGGTGGCTCATGCTTGTAATTTCAGGACTTTGGGATGCTGAGGCAGTAGGATCACTTGTGGCCAAGCGTTTGAGAGAGCAGTTATAGTCTCTATAATGAAAAACTTTTTTTTTTTTTTTTTTTTTTAAATTAAGACAGAGTTGTACTCTGTCGCCCAGTGGCGCGATCTCAGCTCAGTGCAACCTCTGCTTCCGGGGTTGAAGTAATTTTCATGCCTTAGCCTCCCTAGTAGCTGGAATTATAGGCGCACACCACCGCACCTGGCTAATTGTATTTTTAGTAGAGATAGGGTTTTGCCCTGTTGGCCAGGCTGGTCTTTACCTCCTGACCTGAAGTGATCTGCCCGCCTCAACCTCCCAAAGTGCTGGGATTACAGACATAAGTGATCACACCCAGCCTATAATAAAAAACTTTAAAAGTTTAAAAAAAATTTTTTGAACTTCATAGAGGTTCTCGAATATTTTCTTTTGTTAAGTAATCTTTTTTTTTTTTTTTTTTTTCTTTTTGAGACGGAGTCTGGCTCTGTCACCCAGGCTGGAGTGCAGTGGCGCGATCTCGGCTCACTGCAAGCTCCGCCTCCCGGGTTTATGCCATTCTCCTGCCTCTGCCTCCCGAGTAGCTGGGACTACAGGCGCCCGCCACCTCGCCCGGCTAGTTTTTTGTATTTTTTAGTAGAGACGGGGTTTCATCGTGTTAGCCAGGATGGTCTCGATCTCCTGACCTCGTGATCCGCCCGTCTCGGCCTCCCAAAGTGCTGGGATTACAGGCTTGAGCCACCGCGTCCGGCCTTGTTAAGTAATCATAATGTAATTTTTGGCTAACTTGTGGAATCAATTTTTTTGGTCAAATATTGAGAGTGAAGTTTGCTACCTGTGACTTATTTAGAGACATATTTTACTCAGATTGACCCTAATTGTATATCTGTGACGTGATTTTTAAATTGAAATCAGCCGGGCATGGTAGCGCATGCCTGTAATCCTAGCACTTTGGGAGGCGGATGTGGGTAGATCACCTGAGGTCAGGAGTTTGAGACCAACCTGGCCAACATAGCAAAACCCGTCTCTACTGAAAATACAAAAATTAGCCGGGCATGGTGGCACATGCCTGTAAGCCCAGCTACTCAGGAGGCTGAGGCTGGAGAATTGCCCGGGAGGCAGAGGTTTCAGTAAGCCGAGATTGTGCCACTGGACTCCAGCCTGGGCAACAAAGCAAGACTCTATCTCAAAAAAAAAAAAAAAAAAAAGAAGTAGTTCTTTATTTACCGTGTGATCTTTCCAGTACACTTGCTAATTGCTACTTCAGAGTATAGCCAGATGTGGTGGCCCACACCTGTAATTCCAGCACTTTGGGGAGGCCAAGATGAGCAAATTGTTTGAATCCACGAGTTGGAGACCACCCTGGGCAACAGAGTAAAACCCCGTCTCTCCAAAAAAATACCAAACAATTAACCTGGCATGGTATTGGGTGCCCTTCTATTCAGGAAGCCACGTTGGGAAGATGGCTTGAGCCCGGGAAGTTGAGCCTGTAGTGAGTTGTGATTGTGCCATTGCATTCCAGCCTGAGTGATAGAGCAAGACCCCTGTCTCGGGGGGGGCGGGGAAAGAAGCATCAGTATACATGTTAAAGTATTTATTAAAGTATACAACAAATATGTAAATAATATAGTCACAGTATCAGAGTATAAAATGATTACCGAAAAATGAATTAATTTGAACAGTTATTCCAGAAAATAAAGGTAATCAGTGAGGATTCTACTTGAAAATTCACTTTTTTATTTTGGAATTGTGTTGATTTTTATCCTGACACCCTTTGGTCTGGTATTAATTTCCATTACTAAATTTTCCCAGCTTACCTCCTTTGGATGAATTTGGCCTTTTGCCCCTTTTCTCACACTGACATTATCCCAAGAGTGGTAATGGGTGGGCATGAATGAGAGTCTAGGTTCTTGGTGTGGGTCGCAGAGATCTGTTTTTTCTGTCTCACAACCCGCTTAGGTGAGTCTGTCTCTGTCATCAAGCACACTGACCCCGTCCCTGACCCACGAGCTGTCAACCAAGATAAAAAGAACATGCTGTTTTCTGTAAGTACTTTATGAAATGTGTTTTTAATTAGAGACATTTCTAAAGCCTCATGGTCCACAAATGTTACGTTTTTCACTGCCAGCCATCACTGGCTATCATTCTAAAGGATAATCACACTTTTCATGGTCAGTCTTAGCTGTCAGAATATGGCAGTAACATAACGTGTGAGTTAGATGTCTTTTAGTTGGCAAGTTTTGGGGGACCAAAAAAAAAAAAAAAAAAAAAAGACCAGCTCAAACATCTTCCAACTCTTACTTGCAAACATAGTTGAAAAGTAGATTTGTTTGGAAAAGCCTTAGCCAATAAAGGGTATTTTCAAAATTATGTAGATGACAGCTGCTATTTGTATGTGGTTCACAATAAGAAGGTGTGTGTTTAGGGAGAGAGAAAGCAAATGTGGCAAACAATACTGGTGAGTCTAAGTGCAAAGTATATGAATGTTCATTTTACTATTTCAGTTTTTCTGTTGATGAGAAAAATTTTTTGAAGAGTGAGGAAACGCATGGATTTTTGGTTTGGAATCTGTAATGATTTTAAGTTGGGGACATTTGTGGGTTTGTATGAGAGCCTGACTACTACCCATAGTAAGTAAATAGAGTTACCCTGAAAATAATGAAGCCATGTCCTTCTCTTATAACACTAGAAATTAAAATGGCATAGGAGAGACTGCTCGCACTTAATTTCATTGGTTTTTGGATGCTGGCACATGATTAGGGGTTCTCAAGATAGCCCATGGGGCTAGTTGCCTTTCCTATTACAGTGAGAAAAGTAGGGGCCTTGAGTTGTTGGAGCCAGAGGTGGAGAATGCTTAGAGTTGAACTATACGAGTTTGAAAAATTGGGAACACAGAAGGGTTAGAGCACTGCTTGAAGATGGTCTGCAAATAGAAATCTAGGTGGGTCATTACAGAGCTGCCTGGTATAAGTAAGTACCACATAGAGCATTGCCTTTTGTCACAGTTGTATGGCCGGTTGCTTGAACAGTAGCCAGTGGAAGGCCTAGTAGAATGTGTTGAGAATCTGGGTGCCCTAGTCAAAATCCAGTGTCAGTATTTAAATTGGGATGTGGGATTCATCTTGTGACCAGTTCTCTACTTCTGTCCTAGGGTACAAACATTGCTGCTGGGAAAGCTATGGGAGTGGTGGTAGCAACTGGAGTTAACACTGAAATTGGCAAGATCCGGGATGAAATGGTGGCAACAGAACAGGAGAGAACACCGCTTCAGCAAAAACTAGATGAATTTGGGGAACAGCTTTCCAAAGTCATCTCCCTTATTTGCATTGCAGTCTGGATCATAAATATCGGTCACTTCAATGACCCAGTTCATGGAGGGTCCTGGATCAGAGGTGCTATTTACTACTTTAAAATTGCAGTGGCCCTGGCTGTAGCAGCCATTCCTGAAGGTCTGCCTGCAGTCATCACCACCTGCCTGGCTCTTGGAACTCGCAGAATGGCAAAGAAAAATGCTATTGTTCGAAGCCTCCCGTCTGTGGAAACCCTTGGTTGTACTTCTGTTATCTGCTCGGACAAGACTGGTACACTTACAACAAACCAGATGTCAGTCTGCAGGGTAAGAGGAGTAGTTTAGAATATTCCCTGTGGTGGTTCTTTGTTCATCCTACCAATATGCCTTCATGCCATCAAAACTTTTGATTTGTAATTTCATACCTTTCTGTGGGCTGTGTGTATAGCCTGAGCTTAATTTCTAATATTTGAGAGGATCTAATCTTTAATTCCTAAAACTGTTTCACGAAATACAGGACATCTGCATGGCTGATGTACTTGTATTAGATGTAAGAGAATTAGAGAAATTATATTTTCCTTTAATTAAAAAAAAAAGACTGGGCGCGGTGGCTCACGCCTGTAATCCCAGCACTTTGAGAGGCCAAGGCAGATGGATCACCTGAGGTCAGGAGTTTGAGACCAACCTGACTAATATGGTGAAACCCCATCTCTACAAAAAAGACAAAAATTAGCTGGGTGTGGTGGCATGCACCTGTAGTCCCAGCTACTCAGGAGGCTGAAGCAGGAGAATTGCTTGAACCTGGGCGGCAGAGGTTGCAGTGAGCCAAGATCATGCCACTGCACTCAATCCTGGGCGACAAGCAAGACTCCATCTCAAAGAAAAGAAAAAAAAGACACACAGCTGTGACTCACTTGTAGCCTCAACCTCCCAGGCTCAAGTCCTCCCACCCCAGCCTTGCAAGTAGCTGCAACCACAAGTGCATGACACCATGCCCCACTATTTATTTTATTTTTATTTTTTTTGTAGAGATAGGTTCTCACTATGTCACCAGGCTGGTCTTGAATTCCTGGGCTCAAGTGATCCTCCTGCCTTGGCCTCCCAAAGAGCTGGAATTACAAGCATGAGCCACCACACTCAGCCTCCTTTGTTATTTTCCTGATCCTCTGTCTCTAGGTGTATGTTAACAGACAAGTTCTAGAGAAAGCTGCTAGTTAACCTCTCTACCTGAAGTCCTAGTTGGTTTTTCTATCACATGTTGAATGAAGCATGCTTTTTCCTAAAAAGTAGATACAGTCATCTCTCAGTATTCACTGGAGATTGGTTGCAGGACCTCCCTCAGATTCCAAACTCTGCAGATGCTCAAGTCTCTGAAATGAAATGCTTCAGTACTTGCATATAACCTTGTTCATCCTCCTGTATACTTGAAATCATCTCCAGATTACTTACAATACCTAACGTAATATTATAAATGATATGTAAATAGTTAAACTGTGTTGTTTAGGAAATAATGACAAGAAAAAATTGTACATGTTCAGTATAGACGCAGTTATTTTTCTATCTGCTGTTTAGTTGACAGTGGATGTGGAACCCACAGATACAGAGGGCTGACTAAAATTGCTTTTAACTTGCTTTATTGTGTGTATTCATCATATATACATACATATATATATATAGTTTATACATATATATACATGTATATATCTATACATACATATACATATATATATATATAGTTTGTTTTCGTTTTGTTTTGTCTTGAGACAGAGTTTCACTCTTATTGCCCAGGCTGTAGTGTGATGGCTCAATCTCAGCTCACTACAGCCTCCGCCTTCTGTGTTCAAACAATTCTCCTGCTTCAGCCTCCCGAGTAGCTGGGATTACAGGCATGTGCCCCCCATGCCTGGCTAAGTTTCTGTATTTTTGTAGAGATAGGGTTTCTCCATGTTGGTCAGGCTGGTCTCAAACTCCGGACCTCAAGTGATCCACCCGCCTCCTCGGCCTCCCAAAATGCTGGGATTATAGGCGTGAGTCCCCTTGCCTGGCCATCGTATATTTTTTGACCACCCTTGGATAAAATAAATGATTTAAACCTGCTGTTAGAAAAGTAACAACTGAATAAATGCAATAATTATACAGCTGAATTATAGGGAAACCTCATATAATATGAGCATTTAATAGCACAGTGTTATGTTTTCTTAGAATGGGCTTGTTAAATAATGCTTCTGTATGATATTGAAAGGATGTAGTTATCTTGGCCTTATCGTCAGGTTTTAGATAATTATTTTTAACATCGGAAATTGTTTTATAATCAGTGAAGCCCTGTGAATTTTTATCTTGCCAATTTTAAGTTCATGATGATTTTTTAGATACAGGTTCTCCCTCCCCCGCAAGCTCCTTGTGAGTCCAAACCCACATTTAGAATTGACAGAACTGGGGTATTCCAACTTTCAAAGTGAAAAGCTTCTAGGTTTGTCTTAGGTTTCTCCAGGATATTAAGGTGTTTGACTGAGCTACTTAAGTTCTTACTTTTTGGAACCAAAAGGTTGGATGAATTGGCTAAAAAGTCAGGTTTATCATACTGGTTGTTTCAGGAAGAGAAAGGGAATTTTCTTATTTACTATTTTGTGTCTCACTTAGCCTGAAAGTGTTAATTCCTCAGAATAGTCTTTATGTCCATGAAAGTAAGCCATGTATAAAACTGTAATTTTTAAAATGTCAGTTTGCCAGTTCATTATACAAATTCTTTTGTTCTATTCTCCCTTGAATGACTTGACTTAAAATGTTTTAATAAAGAAAAAGCTTGCCTGTTCTGAGTGAAGCTTTACCTCACAACAGAAAGCTGGTGCTAATTGGTATTCTGCAGGAGGCTTCTTGCAGTGGGTATTGCATAACTGCCCTTGACTTAGGAAGATTTTCATCCTGCATATCCTAAATGGTTGACTTGCTCACAGTCAAAAATGTCTAAGTACATTTAGATTTAGCTCATGTAGATTCAAATTCTGAATGTCTTTTAGAATATTTTGGGCTTTGGTATAGACTCAGAGAATTTCACATTTTTGGCTGGGCGCGGTGGTTCACACCTGTAATTTCAGCACTTTGGGAGGCCGAGGCAGGTGGATCACCTGAGGTCAGGAGTTCGAGACCAGCCTGACCAACAGGGAAACCTTGTTTCCACTAATACTACAAAAATTAGCCGTGGTCGCAGGTGCCTATAATTTCAGCTATTGGGGGGTTGAGGCAGGAGAATCACTTAAACCTGGGAGGTGGAGGTTGCAGTGAGCCAAGTCATGCCATTGCACTCCATCCAGCCTAGGCGACAGAGCGAAACTCCGCCTCAAAAAAAGAGTTATTTTAAAATAAAGATTAATTTCCTTATTGAATGCAAGACAAATTGCTCTGAAATGATGTTTACAACATAGCTTTTTGTTGGTGGTGGTGGTGGTGGTGTTGAGTTTCACTCTGTCGCCCAGGCTGGAGTGCAGTGGCGCAATCTCAGCTCACTGTACCCTCCGCGTCCCGGGTTCAAGCACCTCTCTGCCTCAACCTCCCGAGTAGCTGGGATTACAGGTGCCCACTACCACGCCCGGCTAATTTGTTGTATTTTTAGTAGAGGGGGTTTCACCATCTTTGCCAGGCTGATCTTGAGCTCCTGACCTCGTGATCCACCCACCTTGGCCTCCCAAAGTGCTGAGATTACAGGCGTGAGCCACCACGCCCGGCTCAACATGGCCTTTTTAACTTGAGTTTTACATTTTTAAAATTCCCCTTAGAGAATGATTTGATCAGATTATTAATTGCTCATATTTCAGAGGAAGCATGAGAAACTATAGTTTTGACATCACTTTCTGTAATTTTTTCTTTTTAGAGGAGGTTTTAAAACTTTTCATTTGCAAAGAAAATACAAGCAAGCCTAAATCTTACTTTTCCAAACTGGGCTTCTGAATTATAATTTGTGATTGCAAATCAAGCAGTGGAAAAATTATCTTTAAGAAAATAGCTTATGTCACTTTAAAAAATAAAATTAATCCTTTCCTAAGCATGCTTCCATCTGTATTGTCTAGGGAACATCAGTTCATTCAGCTCTGCGGGCTCCTTACTGTATACATATAGTTATGCAGCTTCATAGAACATGAGCTATTGCCACAATAAAAATAAGTGGGAAGGAGCAGAGAAGCACTTTGTCTTATTTTACTCGGGAAATGTTTATGCAACTCTGAAATGTGAGTTTATTCTTCCCAAGCTTTTGTGCTTAGCTCTAAGGCAGGACTGCCTAATACCACTCTCAAAGCCAGCCATTTGAAATCTGGAGTTCTGAGCAATCTAAAGAGTAACTTGTCTCTGGAACTGACCTTTTTGCTGACCGGTAGTCCTCATAACTTGGGTTTTGTGTGGGTTGTTTTGTCTTTGGTGCCACTGCTGCTCATTCATTCAGCACCTCAGTGATGCTGTTTTTCATACTGTTTGATTGGTCGGGGGTGTGATGGGTGAGGCAGTCTAATATAATTAAGCTAGTTAGAGTAAGGGACAGTACTGCTGATGCTGAGTGAGCCTCTGAGTTTTATTAAAGTTGTTTTTGTAAATGAAAAAGGTTGTTTGCCTTTGTCTTAAGCTAACAAAGGTAGTTTATTTGTGTAGTATTTCTTTAAAATCCCTTTTAAATACTGTGATGCCCTCTACCCCTACAGATGTTCATTCTGGACAGAGTGGAAGGTGATACTTGTTCCCTTAATGAATTTACCATAACTGGATCAACTTATGCACCTATTGGAGAAGTGTGAGTAACCCTCCTCCTCATTTAAAGGATCCCGTGGGGCAGTTTAGTATTTGTGTCGATTTGCAGCATGTCTACAAAGTTAAGACAGCTTTCTGAATGTGGCTCAAGACAACACTTATTACTAAAGTAGTAAATGTTTTTAAAACAGAAACTTTGAAAGACGAAACAAAGGTTATAATCCAGTCATCTTTTTGCATCTTCTGGGCTCCAAACTTTCAAGAGGGATCTGTGTTTGTTACTCGCTGATGCCAGTGATGGAAGAATTGAATTGACTAAGAATTTCTGGTCTTTTTACTGATTGATTTCTGATATCAGAGATGCATTCTCTCTTTTGTTTTTGTCTAATATTGGCTCTGGCATCAGATTCTTTGGAATTTTTTCCAGTATATTGTCCCAAAAATTCTGTTTTCATTATTAAACAATTGGGGGGCGGGGGGGAATCAATAGCGGCAACCACACCCTGCTCTAAGAGTGTTTTCTCTTTGGGCAGGCATAAAGATGATAAACCAGTGAAATGTCACCAGTATGATGGGCTGGTAGAATTAGCAACAATTTGTGCTCTTTGTAATGACTCTGCTTTGGATTACAATGAGGTAAGTCTCTTCATAAATTAGAAGAAATGGCTGTTCCTAGTTCAGGGGTGGGGTGGGTGGAATGAAAGTCTAGCCTTCCTTCCTCCCTTTCGAAAGTCACGGGTGCCTGATTTTGTTTCCCCTTTCCATTCAGGACCTTATGGCGGGGCCAGCATGACCTCACCAAAGAAAGCTGAGAGCCTTTCACATATCCTCTGTGACTGAGCATTGCAGTTAGTTAACTAAAAGTTGTAGTATTATGTGATGTTCTTATCTGTTGATAGCATACTTACTATAAATGAATAAAACCCAGGATAGAAAATGCTGTCCTGAAAGCAAAGGGTATGTTTCTGTCTCAAAGGCAAGCCAGTCCCTGTCAGAGACAGAATGTGAACTCTTCAGAATGATAAGCAGTGACATGGAATTACATTATTATGTGAAGGCGCTCTTTGAATTAATAGTGCGATCAGTGGCTTCTTATGTTTGGGTGAAATAATAAATACTGTTATTGATGTCATCTTATGTTTAAGGGAAATGAAAAACCTACTTATTAGAGTAAGATCACATGCATACCTGTACTTTGAGTATGTTTTTAATTATCTGGGTTACCTGTTCCAGAGAAGGATAAAAATGGCCTTACAATAATATTGTAATAGGGCCGGGCGCAGTGGCTCACGCCTGTAATCCCAGCACTTTGGGAGGCTGAGATGGGCGGATCACGAGGTCAGGAGATCAAGACCATCCTGGCTAACGTGGTGAAACCCCATCTCTACTAAAAATACAAAAAATTAGCCGGGCATGGTGGCGGGCGCCTGTAGTCCCAGCTACTTGGGAGGCTGAGGCGGGAGAATGGCGTGAACCAGGGAGGCGGAGCTTGCAGTGAGCAGAGGTCGCGCCACTGCACTCCAGCCTGGGCGACTAAGCGAGACTCCCTCTCAAAAAAAAAAAAAAAAAAAAAAGGTTGTAATAGAGGGCAGATTGTGCTTTTGTGGAAAAAAATATTAAAGAGAAATTTATCTATGTACTTCTCCCTTGTTTCTACTTTCTGTGCCTTTAACCAATACAGGCAAAGGGTGTATATGAAAAAGTTGGAGAAGCTACAGAGACTGCTCTCACTTGCCTAGTAGAGAAGATGAATGTATTTGATACCGAATTGAAGGGTCTTTCTAAAATAGAACGTGCAAATGCCTGCAACTCAGTAAGTATTTGAGCCTGGTTTATTGTTCATGCTGCTTATGAGTCGTACTATATACACTTAGTGTCTGCACTGTCCTACTCTCTTAGAAAACTGATTATACCTTATCTTCTCAAACTTACAATATTTCCTTCCCCATATTCCCTCTCACGTAAGATGCTCTTCCTGGGTATTTGACAAGAAAATAAAAGCAATGAATAGCTAATTTCCGTGAGCGACCATCTGTGCCCACAGGGGCTGCCTTCTCCCATAGTGCTGTGAACAGTGTTCTTGCTCCTAGCAGAAGCCACCTCCTCCCAACATCTTTGCTGCATTATTGATTTCCATCTCTACTAGATGTTCTTCAGCATAGAGGAAATAATAGTGTCTTTCTATCTTAAAACTTTCCTTTGACCTTATTTCCCCTGACAGCTATGACACTACCACACTTTCTTTTCCTGTTCAGTTAAACTTTTTTTTTTTTTCTCTTTTGAGATGGAGTCTCTCTCTGTCGCCAGGTTGGAGTGCCGTGGCGTGGAGTGCTTGGCTCACTGCAACCTCCACTGCTCAGGTTCAAGTGATTCTCCTGCCTCAGCCTCCCTAGTAGCTGGGATTACAGGCACACGCCACCACGCCTGGCTAATTTTTTGTATTTTTGGTAGAAATGGGGTTTCACCATGCTAGCCAGGCTGGTCTCGAACTCCTGACCTCAGGTGATCCACCCGCCTCGGCCTTCTAAACTGCTGGGATTACAAGCATGAGCCACCGTGCCTGGGCATCAAACATTTCTTAAATCATTTGATGAGACCAGCATAACCAAATACCAAAGGTCAGTGTGGTGGTGGTGGTGGCAGTGGCAGAGGGCACGGACATTGTGCACTATACACTGAACAAATGAGTGGCCTCTGAGCCTTTTTCTTTCTGCCTGTCAGAGTCTTTGAGCCAGGGCTCATTCGACCAGCATCACTATGACAAGGGCCAGTAGCAAGGATGGGAGTCTCCACAGTGAGTTGGACCTGAGTGTGAGGTTCCTGTCAAAGAGCTGCTACTCCTGCAGTACTGCCCTTAGATTTCTGTGGCCTCACAAGCCTGGGGAGCTTAGACCTCAGTAGAAACACTTTGCAATGGCTGCTGGTGGACACTGGCCATCCATTGAGTCTCTAGCACCTGGGTCTCCTTGAAAGACTCATCCCCCTGCCTGTCACTTGGCTCAGCTTAAGAACTTGAAATGGGCCGAGTGCAGTGGCTCACACCTGTAATCCCAACACTTTGGGAAGCTGAGGCGGGAGAGTCACTTGAGGCCAAGAGTTTAGGTTGCAGCGTCACTGCACTTCAGCGTTGGCAGCAGAGCCAGACCCCATCTAAAAAAAACTAAGGCCTGAAGTGGCTCAACTTGAAGAGTAACTCCCTTTATCCTATCCTGGCCAAAGTGGTAGATGATTGCTTGGATGAGAAGCGATATGCGGATAAGATGTTACAATACGGCCGGGCGCGGTGGCTCAAGCCTGTAATTCCAGCACTTTGGGAGGCTGAGACGGGCGGATCATGAGGTCAGGAGATCGAGACCATCCTGGCTAAAATGGTGAAACCCCGTGTCTACTAAAAAATACAAAAAACTAGCCGGGCGCGGTGGCGGGCGCCTGTAGTCCCACCTACTCGGGAGGCTGAGGCAGGAGAATGGCGTCAACCTGGGAGGCGGAGCTTGCAGTGAGCTGAGATCCGGCCACTGCACTCCAGCCTGGGCGACAGAGCGAGACTCCGTCTCAAAAAAAAAAAAAAAGATGTTACAATACACAAAGTCTGTGTGGGTCAGTCAGTCATGTGGGTGCCAGGGACAGGTGGGAGAGAAGCAGCAAGCTACAGAAGCAGCTCAAGAATGGGAACTGTGGAAGCTGGATGTGTTGGAGGAAGGAGTGTGATGCCCTCAAAGCAGCCAAGGAGGAGCAGAAGGAGCTTAGGGACACAAGTCAGGCTCCCAAAGTCTATGTCTGGTTCTTGACCCCCACATACCACCACTCAGGAAACATCATTCCTGGGCTGTGTGGCGGCAGCAGCTGCTCCTTTTATATGGCAGATAGGCTGATTGCTTGTTGGGCGAGAGCCCTCCTACACTATCTTAAGAGTGAATACCCTCTGTCTGCAGTCCAGGGTCTGCACAGCCACATGGTCTTCTAATAGGTCCACCAGACCATTTGCCTACAAAGAGCCTCATCCTCAGTGCCCACTGTCTCCTAGCTGTGGAGCTTGGATTCCCATGGAATTGGGTTCTGCCGAACATACCTCTTTTTAGCGTCAGACCTACCTGTCTGTCATCACCATGGGGCTGCCAGTCAGTACTTGCGGCCTCTTTATAGGACATTGTTGTAACTTAGGGTTCCCAGGTAGAATAAGGAGCGATGGGAAGGGGAGAGAGAGGTCCTGCAGGCCTGAAGGAACAGGTCTGGGGAAGGAGAGGTAAAACTCAGCCTTTTCTAGTTGTCATACAAAGCTGTATAAAGGCAGGCCTCATTTAGCAAAATGATCAATTGTCACCACGTTTAATGCTTTTTGTATGTCATAAACTGTTTCATCCCTTCCTGAGTAATAACGGTAAATGAGGAGGCATTGTGTCATTGGGGGGTAGTACAGCCTGAGTTGGGTGGGGGAGGAGTATACCTGTTTTCTTCATAACCTCAGATGTCAAGCATTTTAGTGACCACACAGAATCTCAGGATGAAAAGTTCTAGAGCTTCCTGTCCAGCCTGCAGTTAGGGACACCGAGCCCTTCCATGACCTATGTGGCATGGTCTTCCAGTTAGTGTGAGGCAGCGTTTTGTCTCCTTTGTACTGTCCTGAGAAAACAAAACTCACACTGGAATTGACTGTCTCAGCTGAAGTACAGATTTCCTTTTCAGTAAACTGATACACAATTCGCAAATAGCAATCTCAGAGCCATGAAGGCCTTGGACCACTCCTTTGGCTTCTTCCCTTTACCCATGTGTCTTCCATGAACCCGAAGCAGTCCAGGCTCCTTGCCTCCATTTTAGACCATTCACTCTGCCAGTAAGCAAGTAGGTGGATCCTGGTAGAGCCACGCTGCCTGTGATCTATTAGTTCGTATAACTAAAAATCTGAGGCAGCCTGAAAACTCAGTTCACAGATTGAGGGTTTGAGTCGTTTGATTCTAGACCTCTGACTACTCCTGCCCAGTGATGGGAAACAAGTCATGTCATAGGGCTGAACCAGCACTGGCTCACTAGCCAGTGACCACATAAGTACGGGCAACACTGTCATCCTCATGTCTCCCTGCTCCAGAGCTCCCTTGTCCCATCTTTTTCACATCCCTTCACCAAGGGATCAGAAACAGCTGTCATGCTGCTCGTTCACTAAGGAGTTCCAAACACAAGCTCTTTGCCTCCCTTCCCACTTGAGACAGCAGGAGCCCATGTGTAGTTTAGAAGCAGAGAGAGCAGGTCCAGTGTTTTGGCCCCATGGCTTGTTTGACTAGGTCCGTGGTTCTTGGCCAGCATAGTACTGAAAGAAAGTGATTTCCCTCCCCCACTCCCAGCCCAAGACCTCTCACCTGGGTAGGTCCACGCCTTCCTCAGAAGCATTGTGTGTTCTTCTAGTCATCCCAGTGCCATTAGTGCAAATGCTTAATTGAAACTAAACACACATGTGATTGAGATGATACAGAATCCAGCGTAGCACTCATACCCATTCCTTTGCTGCCTGAGGCAGTTCAGTGGCTGGCAGTCCAGCAGGATTGCTGCAGGGCCCTGATCCCCATCTAGTCAGTTCAGCAGGTTTCAGTCCTCTTGTAGCGTCCTAGGTTAGATGCTGATGTTCTTGGGAATTTCTGTGATGATTTTTTAAATGTGTGTCAGTGGGAGCAAATTAATGTAATTAACTCCCTACATTAACCAAATTAAGGTGGAAAAAAAATGGTAAGATCACCTCAGTAGGTGCATATGATGAAACTCATCTATCACAGCAAACTGAGACTGTAAAAGCATGTCTTCAACGCTGATGGTGTGTTTATACAGAGACCATGCTAACACAACAGAATTCTCACCATTTCTACTATACTGGCATTCCTGGTCTATGTAATAGGCAAGAAAAGTATAAAAACTGGAAGAGAAGGGGTATCTTTAGTTGTAGGTAATGGTGTAAAGCCAAAGGTTAATTCTCAGTCCTCATCTTACCTATTTTGTTGGTGCTGTCACTTGCTCCCTCTTTGAAGCACCTCTTCACTTATCTTCCATGATCCCACACTTGCTCTCCCTCTCTGGCCTCTCATTCGAGGTCTTCTTAGCTGGGTCTTTCACATAGCACCAGGAGGTGAAGGCCCCATAGTCCTCAGCCATTTCTGTGTATAGTTACTCCCATGATCTCTTCTGGTCTCATGACTATAATCAGTAGGCACTAGCTATCTAAAACTACTTAGAATACTTTAAAAAAAAAAAAAACTACTTAGAATACCTAAAAACACTTCCTTAGGTGCCCTAGCCATATTCACTTAAAGTGTTTATCCATCACATGTGACGGCCACATGAACAGTGGCCACAGCACTGCCATCTTTCAGAAGTTCTGGTGGACAGCTCTGCTTGGGGCCATCTCTTCACCTCTGATGTTACCTAGTTCAAGTCAGTGTCATTGTACTGAATGGCATTCCTTGTCTCCCTTCAGCCAATTCTTTTGTTTTTTGAGACGGAGTTTGCTCTTTCGTCCAGGGTGGAGTGAAGTGGCGCAATCTCGTCTCGCTAGAATCTCTGCCCCCACTGGCTTTAAGCGATTCTCCTGCCTCAGCCTCCTGAGTAGCTGGGATTATAGGCGCCTGCCACCACACCTGGCTAATTTTTGTAATTTTAGTAGAGATGGTTTCACCATGTTGGCCAGGCTGGTCTTAAACCGCTGACCTCGGGTGATCCACTGCACCTGACCACCTTCAGCCAATTCTTGACAACTAGAGCTTGAGACCCTCCATTGTCTTCCTTTTTTACTTGTCATAAAAGCCAAATGCCCCATAATGACTTTTGAAGTATTATGACCTGCTTCTACCGTCTTCTGCCATTACCTGTCTCACCTTTTGCTCATGTAAACTCTGTTCCAGCCACGTTGGCACTCCTTCACCATTCCAGGACTTGCCAGGCTGCACTTCCCGTTCTCTGCCTGGTGGGTTTTCACCACCACCCACCGGGTTCATGCACATCTTTTCAGGCCCCATGGGGCCATCTTTATTAAAATGTCACTGTCTTCTGACCACTTTAGGTAACAGTATGATCTGTACACACGCAAATTTTCTCCCCCTTCCCTTTTTCTCCATAGCACTTGTGTTACTTTTGCATCTTAGTCTCTCTCCCCCAAAATAGGGGACAAGTTTCATGAGGGCAAAAACTTGTCCGTTTTGTTTATTGCTATATCCCTAGCATCTGTCATGTAATAGGTGCTTACTGTTTGTTAGGTAAAAAAGTTCAGAAATTGCCACCCAGTAGTATTCCATATTTGTTCCCTTTGTAGGTCATTAAACAGCTGATGAAAAAGGAATTCACTCTCGAGTTTTCACGTGACAGAAAGTCAATGTCGGTTTATTGTACACCAAATAAACCAAGCAGGACATCAATGAGCAAGATGTTTGTGAAGGCAAGTATGGCAGATTGCAATTGAGATGTTCTTACCAGGGTTAAGATCCTGGTGAACCAGTAAAACAAAATTGTTGATCTAAATCTGTAACATTTCCAGGGTGCTCCTGAAGGTGTCATTGACAGGTGCACCCACATTCGAGTTGGAAGTACTAAGGTTCCTATGACCTCTGGAGTCAAACAGAAGATCATGTCTGTCATTCGAGAGTGGGGTAGTGGCAGCGACACCCTGCGATGCCTGGCCCTGGCCACTCACGACAACCCACTGAGAAGAGAAGAAATGCACCTTGAAGACTCTGCCAACTTTATTAAATATGAGGTTAGCTAATGAAAAGTTTCTTTGTCCACACCCGGCACGATTCATTGTGTTTAAACAGTACTCCTTCAAGCAAAAGGTCAAACAGTTCTCACTTTTGCCAAGAAAGAGGTGTGGTTATTTGTTTTTCTCCATGCCAGCTGTGTCACCCTTAAAATTTAGATTGCCGCTTCAAACATACATAGTTAATAATTTCATAAAAGTCTGTTATTTTCAAAGTAGAATATTTTCAAAGTAGAATAATCAAGATGAGCTTAAATAAGCTTGTAAACCCCATTTTGCAGCTCATCTAAATCATGATTTTTTTTTAAGTGGGGATATTTCTAGAATATTCATTAGTTACTGAAGGTCAAAAGGTCCAAGTTGGAGATTCCTTCCACTTTTCTGCTTAGAATAGAATTCTTTAAGATCAAGGATGTGACATCCTAAAGCTGTGAACAAAATGAAGAAGCTTTGGTATAGTGGGCTCAGAATAGCACAAGAGTTAAAGAATGGTTTGGTAACAGGAGTGTAGTGGTTTGTTTTTTTTTTTCCTCATAAGAAAATGCAGAAACTGGCCGGGCGCGGTGGCTCAAGCCTGTAATCCAGCACTTTGGGAGGCTGAGACGGGTGGATCACGAGGTCAGGAGATCAAGACCATCCTGGCTAACACGGTGAAACCCCGTCTCTACTAAGAAATACAAAAAAAACTAGCCAGGCGAGGTGGCGGGCGCCTGTAGTCCCAGCTACTCGGGAGGCTGAGGCCAGAGAATGGCGTGAACCCAGGAGGCGGAGCTTGCAGTGAGCTGAGATCTGGCCACTGCACTCCAGCCTGGGCTACAGAGCGAGACTCCGTCTCAAAAAAAAAAAAAAGAAAATGCAGAAACTGGCCAGGCGCAGTGGCTCACACCTGTAATCTCAGCACTTTGGGAGGCCGAGGCTGGCACATCACCTGAGTTCGAGACCAGCCTGACTAACATGGAGAAGCCACGTCCCTACTAAAAATACAAAATTAGCCAGGTGTGGTGGAGCATACCTGTAGTCTCAGCTACACTGGAGGCTGAGGCAGGAGAGTTGCTTGAACCCGGGAGGCGGAGGTTGCCGTGAGCTGAGATTGTGCCATGGCACTCCAGCTTGGGCAACAAGAGTGAAACTCCGCCTCAGAAAAAAAAAAAAGAAAATGCAGAAGCCTGTCTCAATGTTTAACTGGGCATTTTTCAAACTGGGGGACAAAACCTAGAATTCGCCACTTTTATTTAAAGTGATGCTCTTATTTTAGACCAATCTGACCTTCGTTGGCTGCGTGGGCATGCTGGATCCTCCAAGAATCGAGGTGGCCTCCTCCGTGAAGCTATGCCGGCAAGCAGGCATCCGGGTCATCATGATCACTGGGGACAACAAGGGCACTGCTGTGGCCATCTGTCGCCGCATCGGCATCTTCGGGCAGGATGAGGATGTGACGTCAAAAGCTTTCACAGGCCGGGAGTTTGATGAACTCAACCCCTCTGCCCAGCGAGATGCCTGCCTGAACGCCCGCTGTTTTGCTCGAGTTGAACCCTCCCACAAATCTAAAATTGTAGAATTTCTTCAGTCTTTTGATGAGATTACAGCTATGGTGAGCATGTTTGAACATGTACAGGTGACTCGGGCTACACAAGCACACAGTGAACTCTAATTTTGACCACTGGATTTTTTTGTCATAGTTCCCTAATTTGGAATTTGTCATGATTTGGGTATTTTCTCTAGAATTCAGTGAATCAGTGATTGGCATGTTGTGTGCTACTTGCAGGGAAGATCCTAGAGTCATTTAAAACCCTGAAGGGCCTTCCAGATCAGTCCCAGAGGAACAATCTGGTGATCCTAGTCTCTTTTTTAAAGGAGACGTGTTTTTATCTTAAGTTTTCCAAAAATTGAGGATGTAATCAGTCTGTCACCTTGTGTTTGGATTGCCCTGCTTTTAAGTTGGATGTTCTTTAAGAGCTGGCTGTTAATGAAGCATTTCCAGTATTCTTCCCCTCACCTGATTTTCATCCAGATATATTATGTTAAATTTACTTTCTTCTCTTTAAAAAAAATACTAGTTTTGAAACATACTGTAAGTGTACTCTCCTCTCCCCCAGAGGTAACTGAAGTTGGAATTCAGCAAAAATATTAAAAACATGGGAGTGCTGTTTTTGTGTCTGTAGACAATATTATTTTTGCATGTTTTTGAAGACATATTTTTTGGCCGAGTACAGTGGCTCACGCCTGTAACCCCAACACTTAGGAGACCAAGGCAGGTGAATCACTTAGGGTCAGGAGTTCAACACCAGCCTGGCCAACATGGTGAAACCCCGTCTCTACTAAAAATACAAAAAATTACTGGGTGTGGTGGTGGGCACCTGTAATCCCAGCTACTTGGGAGACTGAGGCAGGAGAACCACTGGAACCGAGGAGGCGGAAGCTGCAGTGAGCCGAGAGTGTGCCACTGCCCTACAGCCTGGACGACAGAGTAGGACTCCATCTCAGAAACATAAAAATTTGCATATTTTTGCAATCTTCACCTTTCTACTTAAAATTTATCCATGTGGATACAAGTACTTCCTCTTGACTGCCACATAGGTTCTGTTTTTGTTTTTAGTAAGATAATACAGATAAATTTGAAGTCCCCTTTGTCCCACTTCAGTAAACTTATTTGGTAATTTTACATTTCCTAGGTAAAATGTGTTTTGTGACACCAACTTAAGAAACAAAAATTCTATAACTCTTTGTCAAGAGACCTACGGCTCTATTCATTTTCCTCCTGGTTCCCATTCAGTGGGCTTTTGCCCAGGGGTGTGAGTGTGCCATGCCAACTGGCTGACCCAACCATTGCTTTCCCTTTCAGACTGGTGATGGCGTGAACGATGCTCCTGCTCTGAAGAAATCTGAGATTGGCATTGCTATGGGCTCTGGCACTGCGGTGGCTAAAACTGCCTCTGAGATGGTCTTGGCGGATGACAACTTCTCCACCATAGTGGCTGCCGTTGAGGAGGGGCGGGCAATCTACAACAACATGAAACAGTTCATCCGCTACCTCATCTCGTCCAACGTTGGGGAAGTTGTCTGGTAGGTCTCTGTGACAGCATCACTTACTGTATGCCTTTATCTAAATGGGTCGTGGAGCCCAGTTCTCCCAGTTTGCTCTCCAGATTGCAGCAGCTTTGGTCTTTGTGCCTGAGTTGGAAGAAGGGAGTGGGCAAGACAGAAATGCCTGATGGAAGCAGTGGTGCTTTGGCCCTCGGGAGGGTTGTCTGCAGCTGCCGCAACATGCAAAGAATCCTCTTTAACATGAAACTGAGCTTAAAGTAACCAGACAGTCATGTGAAATTCTTGCCCTCCAAAAGTTGGCTTTATCTCAGTCAGCTTATTTTTTTATTTTTATTTATTTTTTTGAGACAAGTCTCACTGTCACCCAGGCTTCAGGCAGTGGCACGATCTCAGCTCACTGCCCTCTCCACCTCCTAGGTTCAAGCCTTCCAAACAGCTGGGATTACAGGCATGTGCCACCACTCCCGGCCAGTTTTTTGAATTTTAGTAGAAATGAGGTTTCACCATGTTGCCCAGGCTGGTCTCTTAACTACTGAGCTCTGGTAGTCTGCCCATCTTGGCTTCCCATAGTGCTGGGATTATAGGCATAAGCCACCACACCCGGCCTCAGTCATCTGAATTTAAGTAATAAACTAAGTAAAAGTGAACTTTAATTCAAAATTGGGTATAAGTGTTTTACGGATTACCTGAAGTTATTTAATCGTTGTTGTCATTTATTTTTCTGGAGGAGGAGGGGGTGATGATGCTCTTTAAATAGTGGCCAGAAGTCATTTGGGCTCTCTGTCTTCTTTTCTTGATTGGAAACAGTATTTTCCTGACAGCAGCCCTTGGATTTCCCGAGGCTTTGATTCCTGTTCAGCTGCTCTGGGTCAATCTGGTGACAGATGGCCTGCCTGCCACTGCACTGGGGTTCAACCCTCCTGATCTGGACATCATGAATAAACCTCCCCGGAACCCAAAGGAACCATTGATCAGCGGGTGGCTCTTTTTCCGTTACTTGGCTATTGGCTGTGAGTACAATTTTTTTATATTACTGATGTTTAAACAAAATGTTTGTGATCTGAAATTTTGTAAATTCATCCCTTAAAAGCATATTTTTTCTTCTATCCCTGTATAGGGTAGCAAAAGACAGAGATGCCTTCTTACAGTTCGATGAACTATACACCCAATTTACTAAAGTCCTTTCACAGTTAGTTCCAGTTTGAGCATCCTGCCCTTACTTGCGCTTTTGTGAATGAGCAATTAAACATCAGCATTTTCAGATTTAGCCCTGTGTGCAAAGGGATAAGAATGATGGCCGGGCGCCGTGGCTCAAGCCTGTAATCCCAGCACTTTGGGAGGCCGAGGCAGGTGGATCACGAGGTCAGGAGATCGAGACTGTCCTGGCTAACATGGTGAAACCCCATCTCTACTAAAAATACAAAAAACTAGCTGGGCGAGGTGGCGGGCGCCTGTAGTCTCAGCTACTTGGGAGGCTGAGGCCGGAGAATGGCGTGAACCCGGGAGGTGGAGCTTGCAGTGAGCCGAGATCACGCCATTGCACTCCAGCCTGGGAGACACAGCGAGACTCCGTCTCAAAAAAAAAAAAAAAAAAAAAAAAAAAAAAAAAAAAAAAAAAGATTCATGCTGGGTTCTGCCTTCTAAGAGTTCATAGGTGGGATTTGAATAGATAATTGTCACCAAGATAAAAAAAAATGTAGTCCCGCCGGGCGCGGTGGCTCAAGCCTGTAATCCCAGCACTTCGGGAGGCCGAGGCGGGTGGATCACGAGGTCAGGAGATCGAGACCATCCTGGCTAACATGGTGAAACCCCGTCTCTACTAAAAATACAAAAAGTAGCCGGGCGTGGTGGCGGGCGCCTGTAGTCCCAGCTACTCGGAGGCTGAGGCAGGAGAATGGCGTGAACCTGGGAGGCGGAGCTTGCAGTGAGCCGAGATCGCACCACTGCACTCCAGCCTGGGTGACACAGCGAGACTCCGTCTCAAAAAAAAAAAAAAAAAATGTAGTCCCTGTTTCCATAAGTAAAGAAGGACTGCGCAGTGGCTGGTCCCTTTTATACATAGATCATCTATTTAGCCCTCATATTCCTCACCCCAGGTGCCGTTGGTTCTTCCACATTTCATAGATTGGGAAAGTAAGGTGAAACCACTTCCCTGGGATCCCATAGGAAGGCATTGTGTTTTCATAATATATTCACATGACTTAAAATTCAAAAAGCACACAATGGCATAGAGTTGAAAGGGTTTGGGCCAGTCACTTCCCTCTGGCGTTGAGGTGCTCATGTACCCTGTGCCCTTCCAGAAAGATTGCAGCATGCTGTGCACACCTCCATGCTGACTCTTGTCTTGCCTTCTTCCTGCTTGTCAGATTCTTCCATATCTGGACATGCGTAGCGCCTCATCCTTGCAGCCAGCAGCCTTCATGCTCCATTATAATTCGTGGGTTAGTGGGTATATGCACTTGTTATTTTTGGTGCTACCACATGGGGATATTCACCTCGTCTGTATTCTGTGTATTCTCTGCTGCACCTTGTTGTTTCTTTGCAGTAAACTTCCTAAACTCAAAGCTAATAATGGGGGAAATCCCAGGAGCTGCTGAGGGCAGGGCCATGCTGCTCAGTGTTCCACCCTAGCTCCTGACGGCATTTCCCTAGAAAGCTGCTGCTGGCCCTCTAATGGAGCAAATAAATCTGTGTACAAGTAGCAGCATTAGTTTGCCCAAAAGTCATGGTGTGATCTAGTCCCCCAACACTGTGCAGCCTTACGTGGAGGACACACACACACTTGCAGCCTTGAAGTACTACCTGCTAGGCCGGGCGCGGTGGCTCACGCCTGTAATCCCAGCACTTTGGGAGGCCGAGGCAGGCGGATCACAAGGTCAGGAGATCGAGACCATGGTGAAACCCCGTCTCTACTAAAAATAGAAAAAATTAGCCGGGCGCAGTGGTGGGCGCCTGTAGTCCCAGCTACTCGGGAGGCTGAGGCAGGAGAATGGCGTGAACCCGGGAGGCGGAGCTTGCAGTGAGCCGAGATTGCGCCACTGCACTCCAGCCTGGGCGAGAGAGCAAGACTCCGTCTTAAAAAAAAAAAAAAAAAAAAAAAAAGAAGTACTACCTGCTGAGAGGAGAAGGCATGGCAAGGGGAAAGGTTGGCACAGGATGGAGCAAGTGCTTTTTCTCACACATTCTGGAGGAAAAGTTATCCAGTTCTTACGTACCAGAAATACCCCTATCCTTCAGAAACCAGGCTCTAGTTGCTCTGGCTACCAGGCGTGAGCAGATGGTGGTATCACCACAGGCTCTGGTTACCGTTACCGTCCCATGTCTTTAATCTTCATCCTTGTGGGGATTGGCCTGCATGGCCTCGGTGGCAGCGAGCCCTGCAGAGGCAAGTGCATCAGCGTCGTTATTTGTTCCCAGGTTACGTCGGCGCTGCTACCGTGGGTGCTGCTGCATGGTGGTTCATTGCTGCTGACGGTGGTCCAAGAGTGACCTTCTACCAGCTGGTACTCAGTCACTTTTCTTTTTGTACCTTACATGAGAAGTGTTGTGAGGCCTTGACCTTTCTGTAGTTTGGGTATCTGTCAAATCATCTTAAGACTCCAATGATAAACAGTTACATCTAAGATGATTCTGAAGGACCAGGGCTTCTCTGAGAAATTGGGGTGAACCTTTTGGCTGGCTCTGCACTCAGGCTGGTCTGTGTGCTAGGCTTGGTATGGGGTTGGTGCCTGGACTTGGAAAATACACTAGGCTGATAGGAATTTGGATTTTCTTGCAGAGTCATTTCCTACAGTGTAAAGAGGACAACCCGGACTTTGAAGGCGTGGATTGTGCAATCTTTGAATCCCCATACCCGATGACAATGGCGCTCTCTGTTCTAGTAACTATAGAAATGTGTAACGCCCTCAACAGGTTAGTGCACCTTCACGGCAGGCTGAGGCGAGCATGCTGCCAGGGCACTGGGGAATTGTGTGTAGTCACGGTTGATTAAGGATCACAGGACAGTTCTTCCCTTCCAAAAAGAAAGGAGAACAGGCAACACCAGTTTTAAAAGCATGAGCTGTCGTCACCTCCAGGAAGTAGTGGGAGTGCTTAGCCCTGTGTTTCTTTGGAGTTCTTCCTTAAAAGAAACCGTGGGGGGCCAAAAATAGGAACTTTGGTACCCCTGTATGCCAGCACCCACAGGGAAGGAACCTCACCCCTTCACACAAATGGTACCATCCAATTAAGCCCGTGACAAAAATGGAAATTTCTAAATAGCCCATGTCTCCAGGGCAATTGGGAACAGCTTTGAACCCACTAAGATGGGGTCTGCTATGCCAGAACATAGACATACAACTCAGTTTGTCCTACATTAGGACATTCTCTTCAGCTTTGCCACTGTAGAAAGTTAGTGGAGTTAGGTCAGTGGATGGTGCCGGATTAATAGCCACCTTACTGAAGTGTAGTCCAACAGGGTCTTACTACCACTGTGACATGTGCCTTGCCTTTGAGGGTACGTTCCCCCACCTCTCCTTGCTCTGCAGCTTGTCCGAAAACCAGTCCTTGCTGAGGATGCCCCCCTGGGAGAACATCTGGCTCGTGGGCTCCATCTGCCTGTCCATGTCACTCCACTTCCTGATCCTCTATGTCGAACCCTTGCCAGTAAGTGGTTGGATGAGGCTTGGGCTGGGGACCAGCCACCTTCCTGGGGAGACTGGAGGCATGACGCATCTTCTCTGTGTGTCAGCTCATCTTCCAGATCACACCGCTGAACGTGACCCAGTGGCTGATGGTGCTGAAAATCTCCTTGCCCGTGATTCTCATGGACGAGACGCTCAAGTTTGTGGCCCGCAACTACCTGGAACCTGGTAAAGAGTGTGTGCAGCCTGCCACCAAATCCTGCTCGTTCTCGGCATGCACCGATGGGATTTCCTGGCCGTTTGTGCTGCTCATAATGCCCCTGGTGATCTGGGTCTATAGCACAGACACTAACTTTAGTGATATGTTCTGGTCTTGACTGACAGTTTTCCATAAAGAAGATGTTTAACTTAATCAATTAATTTTTTTTATTGTTTAAAGCAACTGTCTATTTCTGCTGAATTTTCACATGAACATACTGGCTGGTGATGGAGGTTTCATACTCTAGATTTTGTTTTGCTTTTTCTGACTCCAGTGGGGCAAGATTTTCCTTTTTTATACACATAATTAAAGTGTCCATTGACATGTACAGAGAACTAACACTATTTTATGCAAATATTTTTTTGTAGATGAAAAAGCATGTACAGTGTTCTGTTTAATACTCATCCTTGTATAAAAAAAAAAACAGTTGAGCCAGCAGACATTGTCAGCAAATTAATTGGCAGCAGATTTTAGGAAATGAATGTGTGTGGTTTTTTTCCTAAAACTAAATAGCATGTATTGTGTCTTTTGCATGATGATCTGGATTTAATTTGGTATCAGAGTCTAATTTTTATTCATAAGCCAATTTTTCTGCACTGAGCAGAGTCTTGCTACCTCAGTCAGTATTGTTTTGGTTTGCTACTTCTCTCACCCACTTCGGCCTCCGTTCACCCCATCCCACCCCCCCCCCACCTCTCCCCACCTCTCCCCACCTCACCCCTGCCCTGCTTGGCTGCTTCTTTAGGATTGCGATGGTTTTTTCAGTTTACATCAGTTTTAATGAGAGGTATGCCTGTACTCGCTTGTGCAGAAAACATTGTTTCAGATTCAATCGACTGGGTTTATGTCCCTTCACATAGTTTTTAAGGTTATTTATTTAAATGTCTAATGTATTTTATTGTAACAGACATTGTTTTGCCAACATTGCCTATTTCAGTGGCACATCACAATCTAGTTTTAAAAAAATAAAACATTTTAAATGGACAGAGAAAAATAACTGTCTTGTCTTTAACTCTTAAGTGGCTTACCTGGGACTAACAGACATGTCCAACTTTCTCTCCAGTTCTTAGCTCAGAACTTTAGTTGTACTCTGCTTGAGGGGAAGAAGGCTCCTGCTCTGCTGCGTAGGTAGTCATAGGAATTGTATTCTTAATGTACAGGCACTAATTGTCATCTGTGGTGTACATTTTATGCAAGTTTCTGCTGGCCTGGTGTAGAGAACATAAGGGCAAGTGTGCGTGTGTGTGTGTGTGTTTTGTAAAATCTGTAAATAGCACATGACCAAATGAACATATTGTATAGAACTATTTTTATTTGAATGTGGCACTAACCACCACCACCGTTACTACGATCAATGTTTGCGCATGTTCAAGATGAGTCTCACCAACAGTGTGTAAGTCATTAACAGTCCTAACTGTGGTGTTTTCCTCCAATGCCTTCCAACATCCATCAACTAACGTGAGTATTTTCTTCCCTGGGATTTGGATGCTTTAGCCTAAAGGTGACTGCTACCAAGTGAGATAACTGTATGTCACTAACTTATAAGCCACCCCCATGTCAGAGGCTGCTGTGCTCCCTGATGTCCTGTGAGCAGCGGGGTTGCCTGTGGCACCTGCCATGTGACTTGGGTGCGGCATCAGCTGGCTGGAGGTGTGGCTTTCATAGACCTCCACAGGCTGCCTAGGACAGCGGCTCCACAAGATGACCGGGAGGGCCCAAGCCAGGCAAAAGCCAGAGTGGGGAGAGGCATTTCAGCCAAACCAACAGGCTGAAGGAGCTGTGCCGTCTGTAGTGCTAAAATGAGGGTTCACAGCTGCCAGGAATCATCCCAGAACATTGCTACTTGTTCATTAAAAAGCTAAAAACTAGTGAAAGCAAGTAACTGAACCAGTGAACTCTGGGTATCAATGGGTTCATCTTAAATAGGCCACTTCCCCACTCCCCCACCCCCCTTGCTTGGTCTTGTCCTTTGTGGCTAAGACGTATCACTCCAGGGGATGTTAAAGCACAGTTAGTAGGACATGGCTCTGCACAGCCCAAAAACCAACTTACTCCTTGGCCAGGGTGTGAGGCCTCGACTATATTCTTGAAAATGTACTTAGGCTCTGGTTACTGGGATGACCAGTAGATGTAATGCAGATGGAGTTTGGGGAGGGTTAGGAGACATCAAGCAGGACAAGGTGCTGCTTAGTTCAGAAGGCTATGTTCAAGGGGTGGAGGTGGAACCTGGAGACCGACTCTTAAAAGCACACTCCGTGGCTGGAAATGTGGTGGCTCATGCCTGTAGTTGCAGCCCTTTGGGGGCCACAGCAGAAGGATTGCTTGAGCCCAGGTATTCGAGGCAAATCAGGCTTACTGTGAGGCCTCCAAGGCTGCTTGCAGGCAGCTGTGGCTCTCGGGAAGGGAGGCTGCTTTGCCCAGCAGGGAACATTTGGGGCAGGGGGTAAATTTTGCCAGTTTGAGCATCATGAGATGTAACAAGAAATGGGTTGAATGGGCCAAATGCAAGGAATGCATCTCTGGGCTGCAAACTGACTTGAGTGCTGCACTATTACTATTCAGTGCAAACAAAACTCAGCTTTTCCTGACTCAGTTCCTTGACCTAGTGGCCTTTACAAAAAGTGTAGTGTGGCCTGCTGTCACACAGCCCCTGGCTAGCTTCATGGTTTCTCAGCTTCAGACCCCTCCCGCCCACAGAGGAGCCCATGGAGGGACCCACTTCCCTTGGCCCAGACAGCTGGGAGCGGGTTAGGCCCACTGCTGCTTTGAGCAGGGCCACTTGGTCCATTTCACTGTAAGGCTTTGCCGGGTGAAAACATTTCAGCATCTCCTCCTCAGGTCAATCCATAAAGACCAGGTCCAGCACCGTGGTCTTAGCACATCCCTGGCCTCAGGCCCTCACCCAGCAGTGAGGCAGCAACTGCCCAGCCCCACAGTGCGCCTACTGTCAGGCGGCTCTTGTTTGAAACTCAGTTCCACATTCTTTCCTGATGGGCAGGTGGCTGAAGGCCCAGCCATCAGTGTCACTTGTTGCCACCCTGTGCCTCCCCTGGCCTCTTTGAGCTTTGCCCAGAACAACAACAATCTCATACATAACCTAACTGGGAAATCATTACTGCAGAATGCAGATGATCCATTCTGGAGGAAGCCGTGCCTTGAGCTCAGTGAGCTCCCAGGCAAGCAGGGCATCTGGCCGACTTCCCTCACAACAGCTGCTCCCACATCCCCCCGGACTGGAGCCTCAGCCTTGATTGAGGCAGGCAGACCTCAGGAGATCTGAGACCACAAGCGTTAGCTCAGTGTCTACCAAGCATCTAGCCACGGCCCAGGTCCAGAGCATACCACGTCTGCAGTGCCTGTGAGCAGAGGCAGCAGTTGCACTGTGACTGTAACCACCAAATTGTCCAAACACCCCCTGCAGTTAGCAAGAAGGGTAGGCTTCACCCTCCCTTACTGAGGAGAATGATGTGGAGGAGTTGCCCCTCTAGGGCTAGGCAAGGCAGGCCAGCAGCCAGAGGCCGGGTGCCCACGGGGTAGGGACAGGAAGGCTGTGCTGCTACTGGCTGCTCACTTCATCAACCTCACCCTCTGCACCACTAACCAAGACCTTGTCCTTTTGCCTGTCTCGCTGCTTTCATACCTGCAATGATTGTGTCTGCCTCATGGGATTTTCCTCCAGAACCTTTATTCTGTAGCCAGACGACACGAGGAGTCTGTGTCACTGAGCCAGTGCTTCTAGATGCTACCCTGTGTGGGCGGCGCCTCAGGGACAGTAAATCAGAAATGCTGGTCTTGAAACCTTGAAAAGATCAAGCTGAATGTTCCTTTTCATCTGTCGCTATTGATCTTCATCTATTTAAATAGGTATTCTAACGTTTCCTCCCTGTATTTCATGAAGCTGATTTCCTCTCTCTTTCCTTTTCAGCAATACTGGAGTAACCGCTTCCTAAACCATTTTGCAGAAATGTAAGGGTGTTCGGTTGCGTGCATGTGCGTTTTTAGCAACACATCTACCAACCCTCTGCATGATTGATGTTGGGGAAAAAGAAAAGTAAAAAAGTTCCCAACTCACTGTGTGTTATGTGGAGGAAATGTGTATTACCAATGGGGTTGTTAGCTTTTAAATCAAAATAATGATTACAAATGTACAATTTAGCTTAATCAGAAAGCCTCTCCAGAGAAGTTTGGTTTCTTTGCTGCAAGAGGAATGAGGCTCTGAAACCTTATCTAAGAACTTGGAAGCCGTCAGCCAAGTCGCCACATTTCTCTGCAAAATGTCATAGTTTATATAAATGTACAGTATTCAATTGTAATGCATGCCTTCAGTTGTAAGTAGCCAGATTCCTCTCCAGTGACATTGGAACATGCTACTTTTTAATTGGCCCTGTACAGTTTGCTTATTTATAAATTCATTAAAAACACTACAGGTGTTGAATGGTTAAAGTGTAGGCCTCCAGTTTTCAGTTATTTTCTGAGTGTGTAGACAGCTATTTCGCACTATATTAAATGTAACTTATTTAATGAAATCAGAAGTAGACAGGTTGGTGCAATACAAATATTGTGATGCATTTATCTTAATAAAATGCTAAATGTCAATTTATCACAACGCATGTTTGACTTTAGACTGTAAATAGAGATCAGTTTGTTTCTTTCTGTGCTGGTAACAATGAGCGTGGCACAGACATGGTTTCAGGTAAATAAATCTATTCTATAATAAATTATTAGTGTGGTGGTGACTGTTCTCCTGTGGGAGGGGGAGTGATGAGCACCAAGGGCCTCCACTCCACACCCGGGCCTGCCCCTCTGTGGGGAAGCAGGGGAGGCTCACACTGGGCAGGGAGGCCGTGTGACTGGAGGGGACGGGAACCTCTTGGACTTGACTACACAGTAGACAGGCCAACTGGTAGCAGGTCCGCCCATGTGAAGCCCACCCTGGCTCCCTGCCCTTTAAGGATAGGGAAGCTGAGTGTCACCAGTGGGGTCTTAAACACACAAGGCCTCACTCGTCAGTGTGGTGAAGAAAGCCAAGACTCCACGCTCTACATTGTTAGCAGCCTGAAAAGATTTGGAGACTAGCAACGGAGAGATGCTTCTTAGGCTGTTCAGATCCAAAACTTCCACACTCCCCATTGCTGACAGGTATGGGATGGAGAGGTGAACAGAACTGAATTCATTTACTGGTTACTTTAGTGCTTATTTGGCAGTGATGGGTTTGGGATTGGGCTTCTGGTTTTGCAAATTCCCTAAGATGATTCTTTTATCACTTTTAAAAATACCAGGATACAAGGATAGATGGATGATTATAAATCTAATTTTTAAAACTATCCATTCTGGGCAGGCGCGGTGGCTCACGCCTGCAATCCCAGCACTTTGGGCGGCTGAGGTGGGCAGATCACAAGGTAGGAGATCGAGACCATCCTGGCTAACACGGTGAAACCCCATCTCTACTAAAAACACAAAAAATTAGCTGGGCGTGATGGCAGGCACCTGTAGTCCCAGCTACTCAGGAGGCTGAGGCAGGAGAATGAATGGCATGAACCCGGGAGGTGGAGCTTGCAGAGAGCCGAGATCGTGCCACTGCACTCCAGCCTGGGTGACACAGCTAGAGACTACTGATCAGTTCTGCTGATGGAGAAAAAAAAATTTGATAAAATTTAACATCCATCTTCTAAAAATTATCCCTATGTACCATTTATTATAACAAGAAACCAAAAGTGTTAACGCTTTAGAGTTGCATTCCAAGTCCACTGTTGCCCACTACCAAACACTGTTCTAGAGGTGCTAGTCAGTACAATCGGGCATGAGAAGGAAAAAATGCCTTGGAATGAACAAAAAACAACCAGGGGTCATACTGGGTCAATGTTCCTAGATAGGAACTATCTTGTTCCTATATAGAAATGTTTGGCCGGGCGTGGTGGCTCAAGCCTGTAATCCCAGCACTTTGGGAGGCCGAGACGGGCGGATCACGAAGTCAGGAGATCGAGACCATCCTGGCTACCACGGTGAAACCCCGTCTCTACTAAAAAATACAAAAAACTAGCCGGGCGAGGTGGCGGGCGCCTGTAGTCCCAGCTACTCAGGAGGCTGAGGCAGGAGAATGGTGTAAACCCGGGAGGCGGAGCTTGCAGTGAGCCGAGATCGCGCCACTGCACTCCAGCCTGGGTGACAGAGCCAGACTCCGTCTCAAAAAAAAAAAAAAATGTTTAATGATTCAGGGAAAATTGACAGCTGAATGGGAGTGACACATAATTCATACTGATATATGAGAATACCAGGGGTGGCCTTAGGCCGATCCTAACAAACGTCAGGCAGACAAAAACCAAGGAAGCACACCAAACTCTTAAAGCTATAGTAATTCAATGCATCACTTGAGAAGGGTGGTGTTTCAGTTTAGTAGGTAAAAGTTGGATTATTATGTGGGTGGTCATCTTGAGAAAAAGCTGTATCCCTTATACCCAATAAATTGCAAATGGATCAAAATATTTGGAAAATGCAACTACACCCCCAAAAGAAACATGGTTAAATGGTATAAATGAGAGAAAATGAATAGCTCATGTGAGAAGATGCTCAACTCCACTGGCAAATTAAAATCACGAGGTAACATCTCGAGAAGTGGGTCTTCTGATGCCAAGGATGGAGCAGCTTGCGAGCGTGCATTCTAAAGAATGACCAAAATCACTCAGCCTAGACGTGCTCTCAACACCCTCACCCCCACCCCCACCCTAAGCAGGTCCACTCCTAGATATGCCTAGAGAATCACACATGGGGAAGAGCCACAGCAGAGTTTTTGGAGAAAAATGAAACCAGCAGGAAAATGGGTGAGTACATTCAGGCCTATGATACTCGGCTATGAAATAAGCTAGAACTACAGTATCAACTTAAATCCTGAACAGTGAAGCCAAGTGCAGCAAAATATCAATATGCACAATAATACCACGTCATATTCTCTAAACATGGCCCACAGGCCAAGCTAGCTAAGGAGAGAAAGCGTGTACACCAGAGCGTACGTCAACGTGGACTGATACCAAACAGATTGGTAACGAGTTTGTGGACATCAGCCAGAGGCTGTGAAAGCCCGAGTCGACAGTGGTTAATTCAGTGAGGGAGACGGGCTGAGACGAGGAAAGGCAGGTAGAGCTTTTACCTATCAGGAAGGTGTAGATGGAGGTGTTCATTAATGCCTGTTTGTGTGTCAGATTTTCATTTTTGGGGAGGGTGGGAGGTGACAGTCTCTCTCCCAGGCTGGGGTGCAATGGTGCCATCATGGCTCGCTGCAGCCTCAACCTCCTGGGCTCAAGCGATCCTCCTGCCTCAGCCTCCTGGGTTGCTAAGTGCGTACTACCACACCTGGCGAATTTTATAATTTTTGCTAGAAATGGGATCTTGCTACTTGCCCAGGCTGGTCTTGAACTCCTGGCCTCTAGTGACCCATGTCAGCTCCCCTAGTTGCTGGGATTACAAGCATAAGCTACCACACACAGATTTCAGATTTTTAAACATCTGTATCCTTTGATCAAGCATTTCATTTTCCTGAAATCCTCCCTTATGTTCAAAAAGTATAATCCCTACTGTACGCTTGTAGCAGAAGATTGGAAATAAGCTGATGTTCATCAAGAGGCAAGAACTGAATAAGTTAAGAGAGCATTCAAACCATGGAATACCATGCAGCCTTTGAAAAAGGCAAGGTACACGTGTGTACGAGCAAGGAATGATGTCTGATATACGTTGTCTGCCCAGGGAAATATTCAATTACAGAGTAGTTTGTATTATTATCTACCATTTTAAAAAAACGGAAGTTAACAGTTTCTAGTAATGACAGTTGCTGAGAATAACAAAATGCTGCATATAGATGGCAGATGGTGGAAGCCAGGTTTCTCTCTGTTGGAGTGGGAGGAAATAGGAAGCAAGGGGAGAAGCTAAGATAAGCAAGGGGAGGAGGCTAGAATAATCCATGTGGTAATGAATTAGAGCTGGAGATACAGGATGAAGTCATATTTAGCTTCATATGTATGGATGTTTTCATATAGAAATACTGATAGTGATGAGGCACAGTGAGTGACTCATGCCTATAATCTCAGCACTTTAGGAGGCTGAGGCAGGAGGATAAGAAGCCCAGCAGTTGAGACCAGCCTGGGCAACACAATGAGACCCCGTATCTACGAAAAATTTTAAAAATGAGCCAGGCATGGTGGTGCATGCCTGTGGTCCCAGCTACTCTGGAGGCTGAGGCAGGAGGATCACCTGAACCCAGGAGAACAAGGCTGTAGTGAAGCCAAGATCACACCACTGCACTCCAGCCTGATGCAGTGAGAGCATGTTTCAAGAAAAGGAAAAAAGAAAAACTGCTGACTGATGTGTATATACACAGGTCACTGCACACATGCATTTCCTTGTACTGTCAGCTCAGACGGCAATGAACACACTGGGCTCCCCGTGTTAGTTTTTTGGGTTTTTTTTTGTTTTTTTTTTTTGAGGCGGAGTCTCGCTCTGTCGCCCAGGCTGGAGGGCAGTGGTCGGATCTCAGCTCACTGCAAGCTCCGCCTCCTGGGTTTACGCCATTCTCCTGCCTCAGCCTCCTGAGTAGCTGGGACTACAGGCGCCCGCCACCTCGCCTGGCTAGTTTTTGTATTTTTTAGCAGAGATGGGGTTTCACTGGGTTAGCCAGGATGGTCTCGATCTCCTGACCTCGTGATCTGCCCGTCTCGGCCTCCCAAAGTGCTGGGATTATAGGCGTGAGCCACTGCGCCCGGCCCCAGTGTTAGGTTTCTAATGCCATTCTCCAATAAAAAAGGGCTCCTTGGAGAAATGGCTGATTCTAGAGATGGGACAGAAAACGTACAGCACGTGCCTGGAGAATACCGGAGCGCCAGAAATGAAGGGCTCAAAAACAGCAAAAAACATGTGGTTATGTGAAAGGGACACAGGAGCCAACTGAAAAAGCCACAACAGCCAAAGCCGAAGAACGTGAGCAACAAAATATAGTATTAGACTAGAATCCAAAGTATAAATATCCATGAGTCCACGCTGACATAAACAAATAAATAAATGGGGGTGACTACAAATCTTCCATGCAGAATTCCAAGTAATTTACATGGACACTGCCTCAGGAGGTGGAGGCTCGCCTCCTCTGTGGGCTGCGCAATGTCCCAAAGAGCACATACAGTGGGGATGGGAAAGTGCCCGTCACTGTGGAGACCTGACATGCTACCTCAGCCAAGAGGTGTCATCTTGAAAGCATGGGCCCTTGATCTCAAGTGATGAAAACGGAATTTTACCTCTGTGGTCTTCCTCCCAAAATACACAACTTCAGTCTAATCATCGAGAAAACACCTGACCAATCCCCAAACGAAAAATCCCTGAGTGGTACTCCTCAAAATTGTTGAGGTCATCAAACCAGGAAAGTGAGAAAAGTATAATCATCAGAATGTAAAAATGAATGGGGCCGCGTGCAATGGCTCACGCCTGTAATCACAACACTTTGGGAGGCCAAGGTAGTTGGATCACTTGAGGTCAGGAGTTCAAGACCAGCCTGATCAACATAGTGAAACCCCATCTCTACTAAAAATACAAAAGAATGAGCTGGGCATGATGGCACATGCCTGTAATCCCAGCTACTTGGAAGGCTGAGGCAGGAGAATCGCTTGAACCCCGGAGATGGAGGTTGCAGTGAGCGGAGATCAAGCCACTGCATTCTGGGCTGGACGACAGAGAGAGACTCTGTCTCAAAAAAAAAAAAAAAAAAAAAAAAGGGCTGAGCATGGTGGCTCATGCCTATAATCCCAGCACAGGGAGGCCAAGGTGGGCGGATCACAAGGTCAGGAGTTTGAAATCATCCTGGCTAACATGGTGAAACCTCGTTTCTACTAAAAATACAAAAAAAAAAAAAAAAAATTAGCTGGGCGTGGTGGTGGGCACCTATAGTCCCAGCTACTTGGGAGGCTGAGGCAGGAGAATGGCGTGAACCCGGGAGGTGGAGCTTGCAGCGAGCCCAGACTGCACCATTGCATCCCAGCCTGGGCAACAGAGGGAGACTCCGTCTCACCAAAAAAAAAGGTTGGCCAGCCCAATATAGTGAGACCTCGAATCTGCAAAAAATTTAAAAATTGGCCAGGCACGGTAGTTCACAACTGTAATCCTAGCACTTTGAGAAACTGAGGAGGGTGGATCACAAGGTCAGCAGTTCAAGACCAGCCTGGCCAAGATGAGGAAACCCCGTGTTTACTAAAAATACCAAAAAAAAAAAAAAAAAAAAAAATAGTCGAGTGAAGTGGCAGGCACCTGTGAGCCCAGCTACTTGGGAGACTGAGGCAGGAGAATCGTTTGAACCCAGGGGGCGGAGGTTGCAGTGAGCCAAGATCGCACCACAGCACTCCAGCCTGGCTGGGCGATTGAGACTCCATCTCAAAAAATAAAAAAAATTAAAAATTATTCTGGCATAGTAGCACATGCCTGTACTCCCAGCTACTGAGGGGCCTGAGGCGGGAGGATCATGTGAGCACAGAAATTTGAGGTCACAGTAAGCTGATTAGACCACTGGACTCAAGCCTGAACAGAGCAAGACGCTGCCTGTCTCAAAAAAAAAAAAAAAAAAAAAAAACTTCATGGTTGTATGTGGCAACAGAATTGACAGAGCAAAATAATGAATGAGGCTGGGTGTGGTGGCTCACACTTGTAATCTCAGCCCTTTGGGAGGCCAAGGCAGGCGGATCACCTGAGGTGGGGTGTTTGAGACCAGCCTGACCAACATGGAGAAACCCTGTCTTTACTAAAAATACAAAATTTGCCCGGCATCGTGGCAGAAGCCTGTAATTCCAGCTACTTGGGAGGCTGAGGCAGGAGAATCACTTGAACCTGGGAGGCAGAGGTTGCAGTGAGCTGAGATCGTGCCATTGCACTCCAGCCTGGGCAACAGTAGTGAAACTCTGTCTCAAAAAATAATAATAATAATAATAATGAAACGGTCGATGAGAATAAATTAACTAGAACGCAGCAGAAGGTGAGGATGGGGGAAAAGGCTAGAAAACATGCAAGAAAGGTAAGATATCTAGAAGACAGACTGAGAAAAATGACAAAGTCAAATATACATTTCATTGTACCATCAAAAGGGGGCCAGGCACAGAGGCTCATGCCTGTAATCTCAGCACTTTGTGAGGCTGAAGTTGGAGGATCACTTGAGCCCAGGAGTATGAGAATAGTCCTGGCTACTTGGGAAGCTGAGGCAGGAAGATCGCTTGAGGCCAGGAGGTGGAAGCTGCAATGGCCATGAGCATATGACTGCACTCCAGCCTGGACCACAGGCACATGCTGTCACATCTGGCTAATTAAAAAACATTTTTTTCGGCCGGGTGCGGTGGCTCACGCCTGTAATCCCAGCACTTTGGGAGGCCGAGACGGGCGGATCACGAGGTCAGGAGATCGAGACCATCCTGGCGAACCCGGTGAAACCCCGTCTCTACTAAAAAATACAAAAAACTAGCCGGGTGAGGTGGCAGGCGCCTGTAGTCCCAGCTACTCGGGAGGCTGAGGCAGGAGAATGGCGTAAACCCGGGAGGTGGAGCTTGCAGTGAGCTGAGATCCGGCCACTGCACTCCAGCCTGGGTGACAGAGCGAGACCCCATCTCAAAAAAAAAAAAAAAAATTTTTTTCACTAGGTGTGGTGGCGCATGCCTGTGCAGCTACTCAGTAGGCTGAGGTGGGAGGATCGCTTCAGTCCAGGATACAGGATAAATAAAAAGAAATCCAGGCTGGGTACAGTGGTTCACATATGTAATCTCAGCACTTTGGGAGGCCAAGGTGGGAGGACTGCTTGAGCCTAGTACTTTGAAACCAATCTGGGAAACAGAGCAAAAACCCATCTCTACCAAAAAAAAAAAAAAAAAAATTAGGTGGTCATGGTAGTACATTCCTGTATTCCGTATTCCCAGCTACTTTGGAGGCTGAAGTGGGAAGATGGCTTGAGTCTGGGAGGCAGAGGTTGCAGTGAGCTGAGATTGCACCACTGCACTTCCAGCCTGAGTGACAGAGCCAGATCCTATCTCAAAAAAAAAAAAAAAAAAAAAAAGGAGAGAGAGAGAAGTCAATCATTCCAGCCCTAGACATAGTATAATAAACTGCAGAAAACCAAAGAAAATCTTAAGAGCAGTAGGGGACGGGATGGGGCAGGGGTAAACATCATCTTCAAAGGAGACTGACGTTAGAGCAGTAACAATGAAAGCCAGAAACCAACGGGATGACAGCTTCATGTGCTGAAGGCGATTAATGGCAACCTGGAGAGAGTATGTAGTATTTAAGCATATAGTATTCAGGGTGAAATAAAGATATTTTCAGACAAAAACAGAGTTCTTCAGGCCGGGCGCAGTGGCTCATGCCTGTAATCCCAGCACTTTCGGAGGCTGAGGTGGGAGGACCATTTGAGGTCAAGAGTTTGAGACCAGCCTGGCTCAACATGGTGAAACTCCATCTCTACTAAAAATATAAAAACTAGCTGGGCGGTGGTTATGCACATCTGTAATCCCACCTACTCAGGAGCCTGAGGCAGGAGAATCACTTGAGCCTGGGAGATGGAGGTTATGGTGAGCCGAGATCACACCACTCCAGCCTGAGCAATACAGTGAGACCCTGTCAAGAATGGAAAGGAAAGGAAAAGAAAAAGGAAAGGAAAAAGGAAAGGGGAAAGGAAAGGGGAAAGGAAAGGAACAAACAATTCTTCATTGGCAGACCCACACTAAGGGAAACTCCAGATGGGGATGGAGGTAAACAGAGTCTAAATGATCTGAGAGCTTTTGTCATCCAAGAGGACAGACAGTAAAGACATCAGTTAACTTTAGGTGTGGCTACGTTAAATAAGTACATTGCAATTCCTAAGATAACCACTAAAGGAACAGAAACAGGCAAGACTAGCAAGCTGGCTGAAGGAAAAAAGGAATGTAAAATTACAGAATAGAAAGGATAAGATGATAGATTCCAACCTCAAATATAATCAATAACAACATTTTAAGAATATACTAAATATGTTATTCCTGTTCCTCTATTCCAAGAGAATGATTTTAGCATGCCTGAGACGTTCCTATTTTGGAAAGCAATCTGTACTACTTTTTTTTTTTTGAGACAGAGTCTCGCACTGTTGCCCAGGCTAGAGAGCAGTGGCACCATCTCGGCTCACTGCAAGCTCCGCTTCCCGGGTTCACACTATTCTCCTGCCTCAGCCTTCCAAGTAGTTGGGACTACAGGCACCCGCCACCACGCCCGGCTAATTTTCTTTTTGTATTTTTAGTAGAGACGGGGTTTCACTGTGTCAGCCAGGATGGTCTTGATCTCCTGACCTTGTGATCCGCCCGCCTCAGCCTCCCGAAGTGCTGGGATCACAGGTGTGAGCCACCACGCCCAGCCTAGCATCTGTACTTCTAACAGGGCTCCCTGCAGGGGGAGGAGAGAAAAACACGTCCAGTAGTGAGCCAGTGAGTGTTGGTAAAGTTTAAATTGGATGTTTTTCCATCAAAATAAGTAGAGGCTGGGCGCAGTAGCTAACACCTGTAATCCCAGTAATTTGGGAGGCCGAGGCAGGAGGATCACTTGAGCCCAGGAGTTTGAGACCAGCCTGAGCAACATAGTGAGAAACTTGTCGCTACAAAAAATTAGCCAAGGCCGGATGCAGTAGCTCATGCCTATAATCCCAGCACTTTGGGAGGCTGAGGTGGGCAGATCACGAGGTCAGGAGTTCAAGGTAAACCTGATCAACATGGTGCAACCCCATCTCTACTAAAAATACAAAAGTTAGCCAGGCATGGTGGCGCATAAATAGAAATCATAAAAAAAAAATTTGTAAGTTTGGAAATTACTAGGTGAAAGAGCAAGACTCCGTCTTAAAAAAAAAAAAAATTAGCCGAGTGTGGTGGCGTGTGCCTGTAGTCGCAGCTGTTAGGGAGGCTGAGGCAGGAGGATCACTTGAGCCCGAGAGGTTGATGCTGAAGTGAGCCACGATCATGCCACTACACTCCAGCTTGCACAAGAGTGAGACCTTGTCTCAAGAAAATAAATAAGTAGAAATCATAAAAATGTATTTTGTTAAGTTTGGAAATTACTCAAAATGCCTTGATTTGTGACTAAGAATGTACAAACTTTAACATTTATATTTTTTGATATTTATCAATCATAATCTATTAAGAAATAGATTCTATTAAAAACTGAGACTTAACCAGGATTGTGTCTCACGGCACAATCTTGGTTCACTGCAACCTCCATCTCCCAGGTTCATGCAATTCTCCTGCTTCAGGCTCCCGAGTAGCTGGGATTACAGGTTCATATCACCAGATCCAGCTAATTTTTTGCATTTTCAGTAGAGACGGGGCTTCACTATGTTGGCCAGGCTGGTATCAAACTCCTAACTTCAGGTGATCCACCCACCTCAGCCTTTTTTTGAGACAGAGTCTCGCTCTGTCGCCTAGGCTGGAGTGCAGTGGCGCAGTCTCGGCTCACTGCAACCTCCGCCTTCTGGGTTCAAGCAATTCTCCTGCCTCAGCCTCCTGAGTAGCTGGGATTACAGGCACGTGCTACCACACCCAGCTGATTTTTGTACTTTTAGTAGAGACGGGATTTCACCACGTTGATCAGGCTGGTCTTGAACTCCTGACCTTGTAAAACCCTCTGCTAACCAAAAGATACTATAAAGAGAATGACAAAGACAAGCCATAAACTGGAAGAAGATATTGCCAACTCGTGTTCTAAACTATATCTAGAATATACAAAGAATGACTATGAATGAGAACAAGATAATCCAATAGAAAGGTAGGCAAAACAACAGGAATTTCAGAGAAGAGGAAATCATTCCTCTGCAAAATCATTCTTAAATATATAAAATATTGTTAAATATCATTACAGAACAGGAAAATCTAAATTACAGTAACTATGTCATCTCACACACAGTGTGTTGGAGAAAATTATTAGTAAGACCCAAAGCCAGTGAGGAAATGGAACCAAGTGCTCCAGGTGAGCATGCTGATTTGCACATTACATATTTCTGTAAAAATAAAATACATAGCAGAAGCAGTTTTAAACAAAAAGTTAGAAAAAAAAAAGTCCATCAATAGAATAAAATGGATACCTTATATCCACGCAGATTCTTATATCGCAATGAAAAATGAATAAGGCACCCTACAAAACCCTTGACCAGTACTCCTCAAAACTGACAAAGTTAGTAAAAAACAAGTGTGAGAAACTGACAGCCACGAGGAGCCTAAGGAGACATGATGACTAATGTGGAATCTTAGATGAGATTCTGGAACAGAAAAAGGACATTAGGAAAAAAACTGAGTAAATCTGGGCTGGGTGTGGTGGCTCATGCCTGTAATCCCAACACTTTGGGAGGCTGAGGCAGGTGGATCACCTGAGGTCAGGAGTTTGAGACCAGCCTGGCCAACATGGCAAAACCCTGACTCTACTATAAACACAAAACATTAGTTGGGCGAGGCAGGAGAATCGCTTGAACCCAGGAGGTAGAGGTTGCAGTGAGCCGAGATGGCACCACTGCACTCCAGCCTTAGTAACAGAGCGAGACTCCATCTCAAAAAAAAAAAAAAAAAAGCAAATCTGAATAAACCATGAACTTCAGTTAATAATAATGTATCGGCCGGGCGCGGTGGCTCAAGCCTGTAATCCCAGCACTTTGGGAGGCCGAGATGGGCGGATCACGAGGTCAGGAGATCGAGACCATCCTGGCTAACACGGTGAAACCCCGTCTCTACTAAGAAATACAAAAATTAGCCGGGCGCGGTTGTGGGCGCCTGTAGTCCCAGCTACTCGGGAGGCTGAGGCCGGAGAATGGCGTGAACCCGGGAGGCGGAGCTTGCAGTGAGCTGAGATCCGGCCACTGCACTCCAGTCTGGGCTACAGAGCGAGACTCCGTCTCAAAAAAAGAAAAAATAATAATAATAATAATAATAATGTATCAGCCGGGCATGGTGGCTCACGCCTGTAATCCCAACACTTTGGGAGGCAGAGGTGGGCGGATCACAAGGTGAGGAGTTCGACACCAACCTGGCCAACAGGGTGAAACCCCGTCTCTACTAAAAATACCAAAAATTAGCTGAGCGTTGTGGTGGGCGCTTATAATCCCAGCTACTTGGGAGGCAGAAGAACTGTTTGAACCCAGGAGATGAAACTTGCAGTGAGCCGAGATTGCGCCATTGCACTCCAGTCTGGGCAATGGGGCGAGACTCCATCTCAAAAAAAAAAAAAAAAAGTATCAATGTTGGTTAATTAATTGTGATAAATCAATGTTCCATGGTACTGTAAGATATTAACAATAGGGGAAACTGTGTGGAGGGAACGTGGTTACTTTCTGTGCTATGTGCCCAATTTTTCTGCAAATCTAAAACTGTTCTAAAAATAATCTATTAAAAATAGTCTAGGCAGGGTACAGTGGCTCACACCTATAATCCCATTACTTTGGGAGGCCAAGGCAAGCAGATTGGTTGAGCTCACGAGGTTGAGACCAGCCTGGCCAACATGGTGAAAGCCCATTTCTACAAAACATTAGTCCAGATGTGGTGGCTCATGCCTGTAATGCTAGTACTTTGGGAGGCTAAGATGAAGGACTGCTTGAGGCCAGGAGTTTGAGACCAGCCTGCTCAACATAGTGAGACCCCATCTCTGTTAGATGCTTTTTTTTTTTTTTTTTTAATAAAAAGAAAAAAAAAATAGGGGCCGGGAGCGGTGGCTCACACCTGCAATCCCAGCACTTTGAGAGGTTGAGGTGGGCAGATCACTTAAGGCCAGAAGTTCGAGACCAGCCTGGCCAGCATGGTGAAACCCCATCTCTACTAACAATATAAAAATTAGCCTGGTGTGGTGGCGTATGCCTATAATCCCAGCTACTTGGGAGGTTGAGGCAGGAGAATCACTTGAACCCGGGAGGTGGCGTTTGCAGTGAGCCAAGATCGCCCTACTGTACTCTAGCCTGGGTGACAAAGCTAGAGTCCATCTCATACATACATACATACATAAAAGATACCATGGAACAACATACAACAAAGTTCAAAACAAGCAAATAATTGCCGGGCACAGTGGCTCATGCCTGTAATCCCAGCACTTTGGGAAGCCAAGGTGGGTGGATCACGAGGTCAGGAGTTTGAGACCAGCCTGGCCAACACTGTAGAACCCTGTCTCTACTAAAAATACAAAAAAAAAAAAAATATTAGCCGGGCATGGTGGTGCACACCTGTAATCCCAGCTACTTGGGAGGCTTAGGTGGGAGGATTGCTTGAACCCAGGAGGCAGAGGTTGCAGTGAGCCGAGATCGTGCCACTGAACACTCCAACTTGGGCGAGAGACTGAGACTCTGCCTTAAAAAAAAAAAAAAAAATTAGCTGGGCATGGTGGGGTGGGCACCTGTAATCCCAGCTACTTGGGAGGCTGAGACAGGAGAATTGCTTGAATCTGAGAGGCAGAGGTTGCAGTGAGCCAAGATCACACCACTGTACTCCAACCTGGGTGACAGAGCAAGACTCTGCCACAAAAGGAAAAAAAAAAAAAAAAAAAAAAGCATTGTTTAGGATAAAAATGTGGTAAAAATAAAAATGAAACAAGGGAATAATGGTATTATTTTACAGACAAGAGAAATGAGGTTGTTATTTACTCAAGCTTCAAAAGACTTTCAGGGTCACAAAATAAAGGAAGTAATAAAACAAAATTCAGACTCATGGGTACTTCTGGCAGGGGTGGGGCTAGAGGGGTAGGGCCAGCTGGGATCAGCCTGGTGCACAGGCATGTGGGGGTCCTGGAAATGTTCTGTTTTGTTACCTAAGTGGCGGTGTACATTTTTCCTGTGGTTTTGTAAATACTTTTACTATGCTTTCACATGTTTCTGTATGTACGCTGTATTTCACCAATGTCCCATTTTTATTAAAATAATCAAGAAATCCCTGCCAGGCCCCAGGCAGGCTCGTGGCCTGGGCTCACTGGAGGTTCGTTATGCATGGGGACCACTCTCCCAGATCTGCCCAGGGGTCTCCACACAGCCTTGACTCAGAGAGGGCCCCTCCCTGGCCTCCCCTAGGAGGACAGAAGCTGCCCCCAGGTCACTGCGTGGCATGTGTATATGCCCAACATTCTGGAACAAGTTCCAGTAGGGGGATGTACACGGGGTCACCTCTGTCCCTTCCTGTCACACTAGTAGGCTTCACCAAACAGCAGGAGCACAGATTTGGGAGTGGCCTGGGCCTGCAAGGGTCCTGGGGTCAGCTCGTTTGGGCCCCTCAAGGCTGGGGCTTCAGTCTGGGAGCCACCTTTTCTGAAGGACAGACCCCTGCTGGCTGTGGTTCCTACTCAATTTCTAGACCAAACCTCTGTTGCCCCGTGGAGACGGACAGGGAAGATGGGCCTGGGGGCCGAGGGGCCAGCTGACTAGGTCATGGGTAGAGGATGACCCAAATATGAAAAAAATAACTTCCCTGGGCCTCTTGCTTATGCAAGACCAGGCCCAGCACTTAGGGGTTCAGGTCAAATCCACTGATCTAGTGCCAAAGGGGTCCTAGCCCACGGGGCAGAAGGCAAGGTCACCATCCTCAGGGATGCTGTTCTGACAAGGACGAAGGTTTAGCCCTCAGAGGCTGCTCCCTACCCAGGGCTTCAAGTGCTGCCACCCCTGCTACAAATCCCCTTTCATGTTATGCCCCCACCTGACAACAGGGTGGGGGACCCAACTCTCTGAGTCCTGTACCAAAGGAACGCGGAGGCACTGAGAACCTAAGGGAGCTGCCCACGGCCACACAGCCAGTGACAGGCCATGAGGTGGAGGCTTCCCCTGAGGGTGGAGAGAGGCCCTCCCCCAGGCCTCAGCCCTCCTAGTGGGGAGGGTGGGTACCTAGGAGGTGGCACTGAAAGAAGGAGGGGGACTCAGGGATGATACAAGCAGCCAGCTCCTGCCCCCCCACAAAACCTCATCAAGCGCAGTCTCCCTCACCCCTCAACAGGGGAGGAACTGACTTCAGTCCAGGAAACACCCCAACTGCAGAGCCAGGCAAGGGGGAGGGACCCCAAATCCCACAGCCTGGAGAAGCCTAAGGGGGAGGCCTGGGAGGATCGCAGAGCGCACAAGCTCCCAGCTCCAGCAAAAGGAAGCATGGTAGACGCTCAGAGACTGCAGAGCTCCTGGTTTGCCCCTAACCTGAAGCCCAAGGAGGGGCTCCCTGGGTAGACAGGGAGGCTGCCGGGCCAACCTGGGCGTATGGGTTTGCCACACAGAGAGGACAAGCCAGTCAGGCCCCTTGAAAGTTCCAAAGAAGATTATACTGTCACTCCAAAATTCCCCTGCTGAGAATTTACCCAAAGAAGGAGAAAAAATAGCACAAAGGAGGTCACCAGAGGGTTGTTTACAAAGAGAGAGACACTGGAAGATTTAAGGGGCCAGCGAGAGCTGTGTCGTGACACGCTGTCCTTGCCAGACTGTCTGCAGCCTTTAGACACAGCAAGGCTGAGGCCTGCAGCAACAGACGGTGAGGCGGGCTTAGTGCGGCTGTTTTCTCAGGAACAGAATATATTATACAATTGTGGAGAGATCCATTAAGACCATACTAAAGCTCCAGGGCAGGAGGCACTGGACAGACGAAAACAGCTAATGTGTCCATCTGAGACTCAGTGTGCTCATCTGTGAAAGGGGCCAATTCTACCTCTCCAACTTCAGGGGGTATGAGGCTGAGATGTGGTAATGTAGGCAAAGGCCATGTCTCGTGGGCTTGCTCAGAGCAGTACTCACGAAATAGCAGCTAGGGACTGGGCGCCACAGCTCACACCTGTAATCCTAGCACTTTGGGAGGCCAAGGCAGGCAGATCACAAGGTCAGGAGTTCGAGACCATCCTGACCAATATGGTGAAACTTCGTCTCTATTAAAAATACAAAAATTAGCCGAGTGTGTGGCACATGCCTGTAATCCCAGCTACTCGGGAGGCTGAGGCAGGAGAACTGCTTGAACCCAGGAGGTGGAGGCTGCAGTGAGCCGAGATAGCACCACTGCACTCCAGCCTGGGTGACAGAGTGAGACTCTGTCTCAAAAAAAAAAAAAAAAGAAAGAAATAGCAGCTAGGGGCCAGGTGCAGCGGCTCACACCTCTAATCCCAGTACTTTGGGAGGCCAAGGCAGGCGGATCACCTGAGGTCAGGAGTTGGAGACCAGCCCAGCCAACATGGTAAAACCCCATCTCTAGTAAAAATACAAAAACTAGCCAGGCATGGTGGTACAAGCCTGTAGTCCAGCTACTCAGGGGGCTGAGGCTGAAGAATCGCTTGAACCCGGGAAGTAGAGGTTGCAGTGAGCCAAGATCACGCCTCTGCACTCCAGCCTGGGTGACAAAGCAAGACTCTTGTCATACACACAAAAAAATAGCAGCTAGTCAGGGCGTGGTGGCTGACACCTGTAATCCCAGCACTTTGGGAGGCCGAGGCAGATAGATCACTTGAGGTCAGGAGTTTGAGACCAGCCTGGCCAACATGACAAAACCTCATCTCTGCTAAAAATACAAAAATTAGATGGGTGTGGTGGCACATTCCTGTAATCTCAGCTACTCAGGAGGCTGAGACAGGAGAATCACTTGAATCTGGGAGGCAGAGGTTGCAGTGAGCCAAGATTGTGCCACTGCACTCCAGCCAGGGCGACAGAGCAAGACTGTCTTAGGAAAAAAAAAAAAAAAAAAAAGGCCAGGTGCAGTGGCTCACGCCTGTAATCCCAGCACTTTGGGAGGCCAAGGCAGGCAGATCACCTGAGGTCAGGAGTTCAAGACCAGCCTGACCAACATGGAGAAACCCCATCTCAACTAAAAATACAAAATCAGCCAGGCGTGGTGGCACATGCCTGTAATCATGTGCCAGAGAGAGAGTGAAACTCCGTCTCAAAAAAAAAAAAAAAGAAAGAAAGAAAGAAAGAAAGAAAAAAGAATAGTAGCTAAAGCAAATAAAAGCAAGGGAGTACTGATCAAATCTGAGGTTGGAAAAACAATAAAAACCAAACGAAAGCACCTAATGACAGTGGTGCTGATGAGGGGCATGCAAACAGACACTCACACCTGTTACTTGTTGGAGGGTAACCCGACAGCACCCATGAGACATGTCAATGCACACACTCTGAGACCCAGGAATTTCACTGCAAGGAACTTGACTTATGCATATCCCTGGAATATTATGGCAAAACATGTTCATGACAGCACAGACTGAAATAATTATGTACAAGACTGGAAAATAAGTGTTCACCAGTAGCAGAAGGGTTGCAGAAATTGTTCCTTCTGCAGAATGGATTCTGCAGTACGACGATTAAGGGGTGCACTGACACTGCACAGAATGTCCCTATGCACAGCACGGCCTCTTATTTATTTATTTTTTTTACACGGAGTCTCACTCTGTCGTCCCAGCTGAAGTGAAGTGGCACGATTTCGGTTCACTGCAACCTCCACCTCCTGGGTTCAAACAATTCTCCTGCCCCACCCTCCCAAGTAGCTGAAAATACAGGCCCCCACCACCACGCCCGGCTAATTTTTGTATTTTTAGTAGAGACGGGGTTTCACCGTGTTAGCCAGGATGGTCTCGATCTCCTGACCTCAGGTGACCCACCTGCCTTGGCCTCCCAAAGTGCTGGGATTACAGGCATGAGCCACCGTGCCTGGCAGAATATTTTTTATAATATATATAGTTAAGAAAAAGCACAAAACTATTTTTACAAAAGTAGAACCAGAAACTTATTTTGGGGAGAGACAATAAATTCAGTGGATTGGAAAGTACATGTATTTCTAATTTTATGCCTTTCATGGTTTAAATTTTTTTTTTTTGGAGAGGGTGTCACTGTTACCCAGGCTGGAGTACAGTGGTGCAAACACAGCTCATTGCAACCTCCACCTTCTGGGCTCAAGCGATCCTCCCACCTCAGCCTCCTAAGTAGCTCCCGTGTGCATTGAAGCTGGGACCATAGGGATGTATCACCATGCCCAGCTAATTTAAAAATTTTTTTGTAGACATGGGGTCTCACTATGTTGCCCAGGGTGGCCCTGAACTCCTGAGCTGAAGTGATCTGCCCATCTCGGCCTCCCAAAGTGCTGGAATTACAGATGTGAGCCACTGCAGCTGGCCTGAATTTTTTAAACCATGTGTAATTTTTTTTTTTTTTTTTTTGAGATGGAGTCTCGCTCTGTCACCCAGGCTGGAGTGCAGTGGCCGGATCTCAGCTCACTGCAAGCTCCGCCTCCCGGGTTCACGCCATTCTCCTGCCTCAGCCTCCCGAGTAGCTGGGACTACAGGCGTCCGCCACCACGCCCGGCTAGTTTTTTTTTTGTATTTTTTTTTTTTAGTAGAGACGGGGTTTCTACTAAACCCCGTGTTAGCCAGGATGGTCTCGATCTCCTGACCTTGTGATCCGCCCGTCTCGGCCTCCCAAAGTGCTGGGATTACAGGCTTGAGCCACCGCGCCCGGCCTAACCATGTGTAATTTTATGTAACACATATATATTACAAGTACACACCATATTTCACATAAATTAAGATGTGTTCACTGGGGTTATCCAGATGGCAGGCTTACAGGCCATTTTTTTTTTAATTGTCATAAAACATATATAACATAAAATGTGCGACCATCTGCACCATATCCAGAACTTGTTAAACATTCTAAGCAGAAATTCTGTCCCTATTAGAAACTAAGTCATTCCTTCCCCTCAGCTCCTGGCAGCCTCTAATTTACTTTCTGTCTTTATGAATCTGACTGTGCCAGGCACACCTCAGATTCATGGAGTCATACAGCATTTGTCATTTTGTGATTGGCTTCTACTACTTAGAATAACGTTCTCAAAGTTCCTCCACGTTGTAGCATGTGTCACTTGCCTTTACAAGGCTGAGTAATATTCCATTGTACCGAAAGACGCACCTTGGTTTGTTTATCCACTCATCTAAGGACACGTGGGTTGTTTCCACTTTTGCTACTGTGGACAGTGCTGCGTGGACATGGATGTGCAATCTTTTGGTGTTCCGGCTCTCACTTCTTCGGGTATACACCTGGAGGTGGAACGCTGGATCCTAAGGTAGTACTGTTTGAATTTCTGAATCGCCAGACTGTTCTCCACAGTGGTTGCAACACCTTAAATTCCCACCAGCAGTGCATGGTGGCACTGTTATTTTAAAATTCATGTTTTTGCCGGGCGCGGTGGCTCACGCCTGTAATCCCAGCACTTTGGGAGGCCGAGGCGGGCGGATCACTAGGTCAGGAGATCGAGACCACGGTGAAACCCCGTTTCTACTAAAAATACAAAAAATTAGCCGGGCGCGGTGGCGGGCGCCTGTAGTCCCAGCTACTCAGGAGGCTGAGGCAGGAGAATGGCGTGAACCCGGGAGGCGGAGCTTGCAGTGAGCCGAGATTGCGCCACTGCACTCCAGCCTGGGCGACAGAGCAAGACTCTGTCTCAAAAAAAAAAATAAAATAAAATAAAAATAAAAAAATAAAATAAAATAAAATTCATGTTTTCTTTTCATGGCTGCTGTGGAGGCTGCACTGTGGGCTTCTTGGTTTGTTCCTGACCTTGCTGGTGCCGAGTGCTGTGCTGCCAATGACCTTCCACAGCAATCTGGGAAAACCCCACACCCTAGACCAGGCTGGTGGTGGCCCAGGTGCGGCAGGGGCAGGGGTGCTGAGGTTGCCCAGGCCTGGAGGCGTCTGGACGGCAGACCTGCACCGCACCCCAAGAGGGGAGGTGACAACTGAGGCCACTCCTGCTGCCCTGGGGCAGAGAGGCTCCTGCAGAAAGTGGAAAACCTTAGTAAGGCACTTACCTCAATGGCCCCTCCCAGCACAGGGCTTCCTGGTGACCTGGCCACAGCCGTGCCTGGAGGACGAGGTGAGGTGCATGTGGAGTCTGGACTCACTGCCTGTCGTCAGCAGGGAATGCAGGCCTGAGCACAACCCCAGAGAGCTGCTCACAGGGCCAGCTCACCTGAGCTCTGGGAAGCAGCTCCGCACAGGCCCTGGCCTGCCACAGGTAAGCCGGTGTAGGACTGGGAACGCAGGAAGCCACAGGTGAGGCCTTTGGAGGCCGGTTCTTCCCACCCACGGGCAGCTGCAGAGTGTATCTCCTAAGGGCCCTCTGGGGTCAGGCCTGCAGCTGCTGGGAACTTCGAGCTCCCCTCTCCCAGGTTTCTCAATATTTGTTCAGGGAACACCTGCATAGAATAGAAGTCAGGGTGGGAAGTGAAAGCTGCAGACCGCTGGGCCTGGGCCAGGCCTCTGGATTCCAATAAAAGTTTGGTGCTGGGCCTGGGAACCTGCATCAGAGACGCATGCTCTAGTTTGCGGATTGCAGATTTGGGCAAAAGCTGGCCTCATTTCGAGGAATTCAGAGGCAGGAGTGTGGCCCCCAAGCTGTGGCTGCAGGGAGAGCTCCTGCCATCAGCCATGAGTAGGGTACACACCTATCAGGTTCCTGGAGCCCAGCAGGGGTTGAAAAGTGAAAAATGAAAGGTCTCACTGAAGGGCAAGGCTCACCCCGACTCTGGAGCCTGCCTCCCTGCTTGGCTGAGGGTCCTTCAGGGACAAGAGGGCTCCAGGAGGACAGAACCACCCCCAGCTCCCCAGGGAGGCCTGGCCAGCTGGCATTCCCCCTGTGAGGATGTCGCAAAGGGTGACACGCTGAACGCCACACGGGCTCATTTAGTCCTCACCCTAGGAGGCAGGGGAGGCAGCAGGGGCTGCATAGCTAACTGCCCCAGCAGCCCATGGGTTCTGAGGGTGCTTTTCAGACCCAGGTGGTCTCTGAACAATCTGGAAGGTAGAGAAATGACTCAGTTAAAACATCCCCATACTGGCACGTGGGACTCCAGAACCCAGAAAGAACTTGTGGTGACTGGGAATTTGGGGGCTGTCCTTGGTCAGGGGCCTGGTCTCCTGGCAGGTGGCTCGGCAGGAGAGGCACAGGGCTGAGCAGCCTGGTTCTGTCCCTGCCTCCTGGAGCTCCCTGCCCTTGAGGTTTTGGGTTAGTGAGAGTGACGGTGGCAGTGCCAAGAGACAGCTTCAGCCCCCTCCGAGCACCACTCTTTGATGCGGACCAAGTGTTTTCTCAATCCCGTGTGAGGTGGTTTCAGCTTCAGCCACCTCTTCCAACCTGGCTGTCACCTTGCGGCTGGAGCTGCAGGGAGAGGATCCGTCCTGGGAGGTGCTGGGCCGGAAGAGCCAAGATAGCACAGGGGCTCTCAGCAGAGCTGAGGGGCATGTCAAGGAAGGGGACGGTGGGAGGGTGCCAGCTGAGGACGATGCATGGGGCCTGGGCTCTGGGACCCTGATCCAGTGGATGTGAGTGTGGTGGCGAGCTTGCCATGCAGAGATGAGACTGCGTGGTGGGGCTGGGCTTCCTCCTAGAGTCAGGGGAAAGGCAAAGAGGCTTCGCCTCTCCTCTCTCATCACAGTAATGACAGGTCCTGGAGCTGAGGAAGCCCATGAGGTGAGGCTGCATCCGGGAGAGCATGTCTAGGCCAAGGGGCAGGCAGCTTCTTCTCCTGGCCGCACACTCACCTGGTGTGACCCCACTATCTGTGGGGCTTTTTTTTTTAAACACTGTCTCTGTCACCCAGGTTGGAGTACAGTGCAGATCCTGGCTCACTGCAACCTCCACCTCCTGGGTTTAAGCGATTCTCCTGCCTCAGTCTCCTGAGTATTGAGTAGCTGGGATCATAGGTGTGTACCACCACGGCCAGCTAATTTTTGTATTTTTAATAGAGAAGGGGTTTTGCCATGTTGGCCAGGCTGGTCTCAAACTCCTGGTCTCAAGTGATCCGCCTGCCTCGGCCTCCCAAAGTGATGGGATTACAGGTAAGCACACCCCGCCTTATATGTCTCTTCAGAGGTGGCTCAGATCAAGTGATGTTGTGCAGGCTTTGGGTTTTAGACCGACTCACAGAAACTTTTTGCCCATTTTAAATTGCAGTTATCAGATGTTCTGAGCTCATTAACTACTGTACACTTACAGTTTTTACATTTTAGGATACGACTTTCTATTGACATCTAATTTATATTTTGCAGCACCTTGGACTAAGTTTTGAATTTGGGATTAGCTGTGACACCCACCCCCCACCTCCGATTAATTGTATACTCAGAGCCATCGCAACTTAAGACACAAGGGAGAGGGTGTGGGAAGAAACTCCCAGCCCCAGAGCTCAGGGTATGACACTCAAGCTGACCAGTGACAGACTGCTGGAACCAGACCCCAATCTCCCAGCTGCAGCGAAAGAGCCAGGCAGACTCAGCTGAAATCTGGTCAAAGACTCTCAGGCTCCAGGGAAATTTACCTATCCAATATGCAAACAGATGAACCAGCTCAGGGTTCCTGAGCTTTCCAACCCTCCTGGCTCCCAACACTAGGGGAAGAAAGTCTATTTTTGGCAAATACTTCTGGGGCTGAATCAATGCATTCTGAGTAAGACAAAAATACTAAGAGTCTATTTTAAAAAGGGCTTCCATTCTGATCACCCCAACACCATGACTGTACAAACCAGTTTTATTAGGGAACTGCCCCAGGTGCATCTCTGTTCATGCTCTCATCACACCTGTTTCTCAGATCAGCCCAGGCTCGGAGGGAAGTTACCAGCTAAGCAAAGAGGAAAACTGTTCTGCAAAATAGCAACTGTCAGCTTAAGGCATTACTAACATTGCAGAAGGAAGCAAGATTACTAGGGACGTCTGGATAGCCCAGGACAGTGACTTCTGGGAACAGGAAGCTCCCTAGGGCCAGATCGTGCTGCCATCCAACTTGGGAGATGACACTATCGTGCTGGGATGGTGGGTAACTCTTTCAAACCCATCCATGTCACAGAACACTGTCTATTCCTTGAGCTTTTGGATTCAGAAATTAGTTATATAAAAAGTACTCTTGGCCCAGAAGCCCCAACATGTGTGTGGGTCTTGGGGCACTCCCTCAATCCTCCCTGGCTGGAGCAGGGGAGGATGGAGATACATGGAAGGTTGGTCAGGCTCTGTTTTAGAAATGAAGTCACGACTAGGAATCGGGAGCGAGGGGGCAGAGACCCCTGCTGCAATCACATGCTGAATCATTGTCCTCCTGAGAGCAGGCTCCTACGGTTCCTTCAGTCCACGGAAGTGCTCAGAGCAGGGCAGGCCAGTGCGGCCATGGAGCTGCCGCCCCCTCATTGCATGCCGAACCACTGCTCCTGGTCAGCCCACTGGGCCGCCTCACTGTCGCTGCCCTCCAGGTCCCCTTCTTCCCCACTCCCTTCCATGTCGTCCACATCCTCCTCCTGAGTGGCATCCGTGGGACTCTCCTCCTTCTCCATCTTCTGCATCCCCTCTAGAGACTTCTGGTCATTGGGGTCCAAACTAGGGGACAACAAAACAAAGGAGACGCCTGAATCTCTGCCTTGCTCTTGCTGGCTGATTCGTCATCTCCCTGGCCCGGCAGTGAAATGACTACACAGTCCCAGAGAATGTGCTAAAGCCTGGGCTCGCAACTCAGGCTTCCAAGGCTGGGTTGAGGGAGTCCACCACCAGAAGTGCAAAAAGGAGTCTTTTCCTAATTTTTAGAATGCTCAATTTGAGTTTTTCTCCACAAATTTCTTAAATTTTTTCATACCTATTACCCCTAGCATGCTGCTAGAGGCAGCTACCAGATAACACAAATGAAAAAGTGGCAAACAAACATTAACAGGTAAATTCAAATGTAATTCCCAGAAAGTTGGGTTTTTGAGCTACAGGGTTACAAAAAATAGGAATTTCTCTGAGTATAGGTGTCCCATGTTCTTATGATGTAATTAAACATATCAGTATTTCAGGAGCCAACCAAAAACATCACGCTGTACCATGGAACAGACTTGTAAACACCTAGGTTAGACCCCAGGACCCAAGGCTACCTCTACCCAAGCATTTGCATTTAGCAGCTGAGTGTCAGTACATATGCCACCCCCACCCCAAAGTTCAGAGCCTCTAGAACATTCATTTATTTGCCTCCTAAGCAATCTTTCCTCTTGCCTTGGTGACCATCACCCAAGCCAGCAGGTGTCCCACCCCTAGCAAACTCCACCTCTAATGGAAGTCTGGTATTTTATTTTCTCACTTGCTTCTGGGATTCTAAAAAGCAACTAAAACCCACGTTGGCACCCTGTTTCTACCGATACAAATGCGGACCGATCTGTAACATCTCCTCATCTCCTGGTTGAAGCCTTCCACATCCTGTACTCTGAAGCTGTCACCCAAACCCAGGGGTCTTGCCCTCTGGACTCCCATCTTCCCTTCTACAGACTGCTATGAAAGCCCTTAGCACGTTGTATGGTCAGTCTGCATGTCTGAGACTGACAGCTCCCGAAACATAGCATCTCCAGTCGTCACTGAGATCCTAGGCACACAAGTGGTGCTTAACTGTGCGCTGAACAACTGAATGTGATCAGACTCTATATTAAAGACAGCCCTTCACCATAACCTTACAGACACACAGACAACCCTCAAAGAAACCACTTCTGTATTAAACAGTAAGAATACCACTATTTATTTAGTATTTACTATGTACCAGGCACAGGGCTAAGAGCTTTACATGAAATAATCATTTAACCCTCATTCGATCATTTAATATCTAATAAGGTAGCTAGATATAAACAAGGAAATGTGTTAGTAACTTGCCCAAGATCACAGGTGGTGAAGGTAGTATTCAAAACTTCAGACCTCAAGTTCTTAATGACTACAGTAGATAGAAACATGGGAAAGTACTTACAATACTTTGATTTGAAAAAGAATATAAAATATATACTAGGTACAACCCTATAAAAATATGTGTGGGCAAGGACAGAAGATGAGCTATACAAATGAACACAGATGTTATAGTGGTGTGGGATGGTTAGGAGTGAAACAGTTCTCTAATGTTGTTAATATATTTTAAGAAAAATTTTTAGAAGTCATGAATCCACAAATAACTCCTCTACCATTACTATTATTATTCTGCTTTCAACCATGGACACAAAGTGTGTGTGTGTTTCCATAACTCCATAACTCCTGTGACGCAGCTCACTGCCTCCTCTACCCTCCTCAGTGGCCTTCCCCCAAGGGAGGCTAGTGCCTACCTTAGTGCTATACTATACTGGTCCATTGCCTCCTGATACTCATTGACAGCTACAAGGAAATCTCCTAGGATCCGATGCAGGACACAGTCACTCTGATTAGCCAGTGCGTTCCTCAGCAAAGCAATTCCATCTTCATATTTCTGTTCTCTGCCTGGTGGAATAAAAAAGACCCTCACTGTCCTACTTGAACATTTTGAAAATATATTCCCATCTTAAGTCACGTACAAAAAAAACACAACTACCATTCTGACAATCTCTTTGCAGACATCCTCAAGATAACACCGGTGCAACACAAAGCGAGGGCAAGCACACCTGATGTCCTATTCAGTTAAGAAATCTGCAGTTTGAATTACAATGTTTTAAATGGGCTCTTAACTTTATTTTTTTTATTTTTTTTTTGAGACGGAGTCTTGCTCTGTCACCCAGGCTGGAGCGCAGTGGCCGGATCTCAGCTCACTGCAAGCTCCGCCTCCCGGGTTTACGCCATTCTCCTGCCTCAGCCTCCGAGTAGCTGGGACTACAGGCGCCCGCCACCGCGCCCGGCTAGTTTTTTGTATTTTTAGTAGAGACGGGGTTTCACCGTGTTAGCCAGGATGGTCTCGATCTCCTGACCTCGTGATCCGCCCGCCTCGGCCTCCCAAAGTGCTGGGATTACAGGCTTGAGCCACCGCGCCCGGCCTTAATGGGCTCTTAACTTTAAAAAGCCAAATTGCATTTGCCAACTAGCCCAAATTCAATGAACCAAATTATGAGTTCATCATAAATCAGGACTGAAAAAAAAAAAAAAAAAAAACAGGGCCAAATGAGAAGTCATAAAATAATTCAGATAGCACCAAACAGTTCAAACTGGCTAAAACCAGTTAGTTAGATTCAGCTCAAACTAATTCAGGACAACTCAAACCAGATAACAGTGAGCCAAGGCTGGACGCAGCGGCTCACGCCTGTAATCCCACCACTTTGGGAGGCCGAGATGGGTGGATCACGAGGTCAGGAGTTCGAAACCAGCCTGGCCAATATGGTGAAACCCTGTCTCTACTAAAAAAAAAAGAAAAAAAATTAGCTGGGTGTGGTAGTGCATGGCTGTAGACCCAGCTACTCAGGAGGCTGAGGCAGAAAAATCGCTTGAACCTGGGAGGCGGAAGTTGCTGTGGGCTGAGATTGCGCCACTGCACTCCAGCCTGGGTGATAGAGCAAGAGGTCGTCTCAAAAAAAAAAAAAGAAAAAAAAAAAAAAAAAAAAAAAAAAAAAAAAAAAAGGCCGGGCGCGGTGGCTCAAGCCTGTAATCCCAGCACTTTGGGAGGCCGAGGCGGGCGGATCACAAGGTCAGGAGATCGAGACCACAGTGAAACCCCGTCTCTACTAAAAATACAAAAAATTAGCCGGGCGCGGTGGCGGGTGCCTGTAGTCCTAGCTACTCAGGAGGCTGAGGCAGGAGAATGGCGTGAACCCAGGAGGCGGAGCTTGCAGTAAGCCGAGATCGCGCCACTGCACTCCAGCCTGGGCAATAGCGTGAGACTCCATCTCAAAAAAAAAAAAAATAATAATAAAAAATAAAAAAAAAGTGAGCCAAACAGATACCAACCAATTATAGGTGGCTACAGCCAAGCCAAGCAGGTCTAAGCCAGCTACATTTGGTTGGGCTAAATATAAACCAATCCAAGCAGGCTCAGACCTGCTGCAAAACACACACACCTGTCTGGTCATCTGTAACTAGCTGGGACAAGGGTGTCCAATGAGGTCAGGTTTCATAAAAATTAATGATGAATAGGGCAGAAAATAAGACACACTTACTAAGCAGTTCTGCTTTTTTCACCACAGCCTTAATGTAATCTGGCCTTTGGGTCAGGGCTTTATCTAATAACGTTTTGGCTTTCTCCTGTGTCACTGGGTCTTCAAGACAAACGGTGGCTAAAAGGGTAAGGGTCTGTGCATTTGCTCCCAGAGTTTTGTAAACGTTGTTAGCCATTACCATTGCTTCTCGAATACTGTTGGAGGCTAAGTAACACTCGATAAGACCTGAAAAAAGTAAAACACATTAAGACATTCAATGCCATTACCACTTCAACCCATGCTTCCACTCTGACAGCTCTCCAAATTGCTAACCTTCAAAGTTTCAGACGAACGGCAGGCCAGGGGAAACTGATGGTGGGATTAGACAGGCAAGTGTGTTGATGGAATAGCTAAGAAGTGCTCTTCCCCAGAGCACTTGATGGATGTGGAAAAAGACTGCCTTCAAAGGCACCTTCAGTTTAGGGAAGGAAACAAGCACATGTAAGGAACTCACAGCATGTGAGCACCCCATCTGACCGCTGGAAGAATAAATGCGACACTAATGATTAGTTTGTCATATGGCCAAGAGATCAAAGTAGTGAGAGATGATGTTCCCAACAAAACCCAAGGTTTTGCTGCCTCTTAACAAGCTGTTATTCTCCAGCTGCATTCGGTCACCTGCAGGGCTAGGTTTAAGATGGAAGGCTCCTAGGGTCTTTTTTTTTTGAGATGGAGTTTCGCTCTTGTTGCCCAGGCTGGAGTGCAATGGCACCATCTCCACTCACTGCAACCTCCGCCTCCCGGGTTCAAGTGATTCTCCTCCCTCAGCCTCCCGGGTAGCTGGGATTACAGGCATGCGCCACCATGCCCGGCTAGTTTTGTATTTTTAGTAGAGACGGGGTTTCTCCATGTTGGTCAGGCTGGTCTCGAACTCCTGACCTCAGGTGATCCGCCTAGCTTGGCCTCCCAAAGTGCTGGGATTACAGGTATGAGCCACCGTGCCTGGCCTGGCTCCTAGAGTCTTTAAGTGAATTTCCAGTTTGACAAATAAAGGACTTATTGTCAAGCAACCTAGGGAGAAAGACTCTTTTATTTGAAACATAACAGCTGTCTCAAAAGGCACTTGCTGAGGGCTTCCCTAAACTAGATCAAGAATACTTTATCAGGTGCACCAAACAGACTGGAACTGGCAGCCCTTGCCTCTTTCCACACCCACAGCGAGATGTCCTATGAGGAGGCCACCTTGAGAAGAGTCAACTCTCAACTCTTCACGCCAAGAAGTTGAGGAGAACAGAGGAATAACTTTTTGGCACAAAGCGCTCATCAAAACAAAAAAACAGCTTAAACCCCAAACCCACACAATCCTTGGCAGATTTTCTCTGCATACTCCTCCACCCTAGCAGCATTTATAACATTCATGCACACCCTTCCACACACTACGGTTACTTAACCAGAAATTATCTAACTCTTTTTTTTTTTTTTTAAGAAACAGTCTTGCTCTGTCATCCAGGCTGGAGTGCAGTGGTGATATCTCAGCTCACTGCAACCCATGTCTCCTGGGTTCAAGCGATTCTCCTGCCTCAGCCTCCCAAGTAGCTGGGACTACAGGTGTGTGCCACCACGCAAGGCTAAATTTTTTTCTATTTTTAGTAGAGATGGTATTTCGCCATGTTGGCCAGGCTGGTCTCGAACTCCTGACCTCAGCTGATCCACTGGCCTCGGCCTCCCAAAGTGCTGGGATTACAGGCGTGAGCCACCACACCTGGCCAACTACCTAACTCTTAATCCATGCTGGATTCCACACACAGTTGTTTGCAATTACTTATTGAATAGTTTTAATTCCCTGCTAAAGCCCTACTGGAGCTTAAGAAGAAAACAGAATGCACTTGCCTAACCTAAACCTCTACCAGCAAAAGAAGGAAGCTCCCACTGGAAACTGTAAGAAACCTCAAAGGGTGTAGTCAGAGTTGCCCTGACCCAAATCTCCAAATGGCAGCTTAAGAAGCCTCACTGGCCAACTGGGAAACATCTGCTGTCCAAATATTAGAGGACAGGCTATTCAACTGCATCCCTGATCTCTGGTGAAATAAGCATGCAGTATAATGGAATTAACATGATAACAGCAGCTGGGAAGATAGGGAAGTTACAGTTTCAGGATCAAGAAGTTAATCTGAAATCAATGGCTAGTTTGCTAGAGCTTCTTTAAAAACAAAGACAATCCTCTTTCCCCCCAACAAATCCAGAGGCATAGCTCTCTGGCTATATAAGCAGATCTGTTCTCTTTCCCAACATCCAAATTTTATTTCTCAAATTTGAACTCATCTTCCTGTTAAGAGCAAATCACTCCTAGACTCCTGGGTATATTTTTAAGTGCTTATAAAAATATGTTTTGGAGGAACTGCATCTTGTAAGATCTATTTTAATGTCTGTGGCTGAGTCACCAAACGTTGCTGAAGCTGGCACAGGTCCTTTGAACTCCTAGGGTCAGTTCACATGAACTTAAAATATTACGTAACAAAACAAAGTTGGGCCCCGATTGTGCCCACTCTGGAGGTCACAATGAACAGACCCATTCCCACAGCCAACACTATCATACGGATGTGGAGTTATCCCATGAGTACTAACTCTGGCCCAAGGTAAGATGGCCACAAAAAAGAATAGGCCTAACAGGCCATGTACAGTGGGGCTCATGCCTGTAATCCCAGCACCTTAGGAGGCCGAGGTGGGCAGATCACTTGAGCCCAGGAGTTTGGGACCAGCCTGGCTAACATGGCGCAACCCCGCCTCTACTAAAAATACAAAAATTAGCTGGGTGTGGTGGTGCACGCCTGTAATCCCAGCTACTCAGGAGGCTGAGGCAGGAGAATCACTTAAATCCAGGAAGCAGATGTTGCAGTGAGCTGAGATTGCATGGCTGCACTCCAGCCTGGGCGACAGAGTGAGATTCTATCTCAAATAAAAATAAAAAAAATAGGCCGGTTGTGGTGGCTCATGCCTGTAATCCCAGCACTTTGGGAGGCTGAGGCAGGGAGATCATGAGGTCAGGAGTTCGAGACCAGCCTAGCCAACATGGTGAAACCTCATATCACTAAAAAATACAAAAATTAGCCAGGTGTGGTGGTGGGCGCCTGTAATCCCAGCTACTTGAGAGGCTGAGGCAGGAGAATCGTTTGAACCTGGAAGGTGGAGGCTGCAGTGAGCCAAGATCATGCCATTGCACTCTAGCCTGGGCAACAGGGTAAGGCTCTGTCTCAAAAAAAAAACAAGGCCTGGGCATAGTGGCTCATGCCTGTAATCCCAGCACTTTGGGAGGCCGAGGTGGGCAGATCACGAGGTCAGGAGATTGAGACCAGCCTGGCTAGCACAGTGAAACCCTATCTCTACTAAAACTACAAAAAATTAGCCGGGTGTGGTGGCTGGGAGTCTGTGGTCCCACATGCTCAGGAGGCTGAGGCAGGAGAATGGCATTAACCCGGGAGGTGGAGCTTGCAGTGAGCCAAGATTGTGCCACTGCACTCCAGCCTGGGCAACAAAGTGAGACTCTGTCTCGGAAAAAAAAAAAAAAAGGAATTAAAAAAAAAATAGGCAAACTAAGTGATCTCGCATGGTGCCTGACACAGAGAGATTCATATTAATGAGTATGCCACATTGGATGGGGGCGAGGGGTGGGAGGACAAAAAAAAAACCCCATCCCAACTCTCCCCTCACCAAAAACCAGAAAAAAAAAATCAGAAAAAATGGATTCTGAAAGTACAGGGTGACAAATCCATTGAAAGCCCTAAATAAATGTAAAATGCCTAGTGCAGTGGTTCCCAAACTTGTCTGCACATTGGTAACACCTGGGGACCTCCAGAAATGTCAATGTCTATTCCCAACTCCATATATTTCCATCTACATTGGAGAGATGCAACATCAGGATTTGAAAAGCTTCCCCAGATGATTTTTTTTTTTTTGGGAGGGAGTCTCACTCTGTTGCCAGGCTGCAGTGCAGTGGTGTGATCTCAGTTCACTGAAACCTCTGCCTCCCAGGTTCAAGCAATTCTCCTGCCTCAGCCTCCCAAGTAGCTGGGACTACAGGCGTGTACCACCATGCCTAGCTAATTTTTGTATTTTTAGTAGATGCGGGGTTTCACCACGTTGGCCAGGATGGTCTCAATCTCTTGACCTCGTGATCCGCCCGGTCTCAGACTCCCAAAGTGCTGAGATTACAGGCATGAGCCACCACATCCGGCCAGCTTCCCCAGATTATTCTAACAGAGTTTGGGAAGTGCTGGCCTAATGAAACCTTCCGTCTGAGGACTGTTGCCACACCCACAGATTCATACCATTCACCTGTGTTTTCTATCTTACCTTCATAACAATCTAAGCGACAAGGTGCGAGCCGTATGGCCTCCCGAAAGTGGATTATTGCTTCTTGGACTCTGCCCATGTTCCTAAGTGCTGCTCCCTTAAGTAGCAAAGCTTGCACACTATTACTGTTCAGCTGAATGGCCTTGGCTCCTAAATAGAGGGCCCGTGAGTAGCGTTTGCTATAGAAGCTGTGACAGCTGGAGACAACAAAAAAACAACAAAAAAACCCCAGAAGTTATTTAAGAGAAGACTACAAAGAAACTTCATCCAAAAATCATATTGAAGGCCCTGAACATAATCCTTATTCCAAACCACACTTACAGTTTTAACCTATGATATTAGTAGAAAAGCAAAACAAACCAAAAAATCCACTAAATATTTATTTTTAAGGGGAAATCTTGATACGGAAGGGACAAATTATGAAAAAGAACCTATGATCTAGATATTAGTTATTAGCAGAGAGGCATTAGGAGAATTTGTAAAGCCAGGTTAATAACAAAGGAGCATCTTCTGGCCCCATCACTGATGGCTCAGTACTAAGCACAACGCATTCACCAGCTCAGTTAATGCTTAACCCTAGAAGGAGAGGTTATTAGCCCATTTTCCAAATGAGAATACAGACCTAGATAGATAAATAATGCATCCAGAGTCATAAACCATGATTTGAATCCAGGACTGATTATCCTTTTAAAAATATATACATATACTTATATGTGTGTGTGTGTGTGTATATATATATAGAGAGAGAGAGACAGAGAGACAGAGAGAGAGAGAGAGAGAGAGAGAGAGAGAGAGAGAGAGAGATTGAGAGAGAGAGAGTCTTGCTACACTGCCCAGGCTGGTCTCAAACTCCTGGCCTCAAGTAATTACCTCTTTTAATTTTATTTATTTATTTCTGAGACAAAAACTCACTCTGCTACCCATCTGGAATGCAGTGGCACGATCTTGGCTCACTGCAACCTCTGACTCCTGGGTTCAAGCGATTCTCCTGTCTCAGCCTCCCGAGTAGCTGGGATTACAGGCGTGCGCCACCATGCCCGACTTTTTTTTTTTTTTTTTAGATGGAGTCTTGCTCTGTCACCTAGGCTGGAGTGAAATGGTGTGATCTTGGCTCACTGCAACCTCTGCCTCCCAGATTCAAGCAATTCTCCTGCCTCAGCCTCCCAAGTAGCTGGGATTACAGATGCCTACCACCGTACCTGGCTAATTTTTGTATTTTTAGTAGAGATGGGGTTTCATCATGTTGGTCAGGATAGTTTCAAACTCCTGACCTCAAGCGATCCACCCACCTTGGCCTCCCAAAGTGCTGGGATTACAGGCGTGAGCCACCGCACACAACTTTTGTATTTTTAGTAGAGACGGGTTTTGCCACGATGGCCAGGCTCGTCTCGAACTCCTGGCCTCAAGCAATCCGCCTGTCTCAGTCTCCCAAAGTGTTGAGATTACAGGCATGAGCCATCATGCCTAGCCAGGCGATTACCTCTTAAACCTGAGCTTTCAATTTATATTCTCTTCAGGAGCAACCACAATCTCTTAATCTCCTGACAACTGGGGAGAAAGAAGGCATAATCATACCCAGAAACCACCCACGGTTCTGCATGCTGATCAGAGATATTGAAAAGGCGGCATCCAAGGTTCTCAACATCCTCCAGCCGCCCTTCTCGTGCCAATAGGTAGCCATATACATCCATTCCTAGAAAAGGAGGACACAGAAGAGGTGTTTTAAGCAGAGAAGCAGGGGTCCCACATACAGGAGTAGCACCCAATATCAGACCCCATGTTGAGGCCCCAGCTCCTGCAGGGGCTAAGCCCTTTCCACCATCACAGGCTCCTCCCACTACTATTTCCAGTTTCCTACAAAGTGACTATTAAAATGCAAAACCCAGGCCGGGAGCAGGGGCTCACACCTGTAATCCCAGCACTTTAGGAAGTCAAGGCAGGTGGATCATGAGGTCAGGAGATCAGGACCATCCTGGCTAACACAGTGAAACCCTGTCTCTACTAAAAACACAAAAAATTAGCCGGGCATAGTGGCACGTGCCTGTACTCCCAGCTACTTGGGAGGCTGAGGCAGGAGGATCACTTGAACCAGGAAGGCGTAGGTTGCAGTGAGCCGAGATCACGCTACTGCATTGCCTGGGCAACAGACTGAGACTCTGCCTCCAAAAAAAAAAAGAAAATGCAAAACCCAGCTGGGCATGGTGGCTCACACCTGTAATCCTGGCACTCTGGGTGGCGGAGGCAGGAGTATCACCTGGGCCCAGAAGTTCAAGACCAGCCTGGGCAATATGGTAAGACCCTGTTCTCCACATAAATTTTAAAATATTAGCCAAGTGGTTGGGTGTGGTGGCTCATGCCTGTAAACCCAGCACTTTGGGAGGCTGAGGCAGGCAGATCACGAGGTCAGGAGTTCGAGAACAGGCTAACAGGTGAAATCCCATCTCTACTAAAAATACAAAAATTACCTGGGCATGGTGGCGTGTGCCTGTAATCCCAGCTACTCAGGAGGCTGAGGCAGGAGAATCGCTTGAACCAGAGAGGCGGAGGTTGCAGCGAGCCGAATCACACCATTGCACTCCAGCCTTGGCTACAGAGCGAGACTCCATCTCAAGAAAAAAGAAGGGCCAGGCGTGGTGGCTCATGCCTGTAATCCCAGCACTTTGGGAGGCCAAGGCAGGTGGATGACGAGGTCAGGAGTTCAAAACCAGCCTGGCCAAGATGGTGAAACCCCGTCTCTACTAAAAATACAAAAAATTAGCTGGGTACAGTGGCAGGCGCCTGTAATCCCAGCTACTTGAGAGGCTGAGGCAGGAGAACTGCTTGAATTCGGAGGGCGGAGGCTGCAGTGAGCCGAGATTGCACCACTGTACTCCAGCCTGGGCGGCAGAGTAAGACTATGTCTAAAAAAGTAAATAAATAAAATAAAATAAAAAGAAAAAAAAATTAGCCAAGCACAGTGGCACATGCCTTTGGTCCCAGCTAGTCAGGAGGCTAAGGCAGGAGGATTGCTTGTGCCCAGGAGGTCAAGGCTGCAGTGAGCTATGTTTGAGCCACTCCAGCCTGAGTGACAGAGTGAGACCCTGTCTCTAACAACAAAAACAAAACCAAAAACCAAAGGAGGCTGGGCATGGTGACTCACGCCTATAATCCCAGCACTTTGGGAGGCCGAGTCGGGAGTTCAAGACCAGCCTGGCCAAGGTGGTGAAACATTGTCTCTACTAAAAATACAAAAACTTGCTGGGCATGGTGGCACACACTTGTAATCCCAGCTACTCAAGAGGCTGAGGCAGAGAACTGCTTAAACCCGGGAGGTGGAGGTTGCAGTGAGCCGAGATCGCGTCACTGCACTCCAGACTGGGTGATAGAGTGAGACTCTGTCTCACAAAAAAAAAAAAAGACAAAACAAAAAAACAAAGGAGCAGAACAACCTACCTCACAATTTGAAAGCCTGCAATTTTCAGGAAGTGTTTGCCCCTCTCTCCTGTGGCGTGATATACAGCTACCCGAACCCAACCCAACCAGAAAAGGCCCAAAAAAAGGCATCAAGTAAGGTTTCTCTTTCAAGAGTTCTAGACCATCAGAAACATGCTGCTGAAAAGCCAGTCAGTCTCAGAAAAAGTTGGCCTATTCCCAAAAAACTTGTAGTTCTATCCAAAATGTAGTTCATTAAAGATCACCACCTCGGCCAGGCGCAGTGGCTCAAGTCTGTAATCCCAGCACTTTGGGAGGCCGAGGCGGGCGGATCACGAGGTCAGGAGATCGAGACCATCCTGGCTAACCCGGTGAAACCCCGTCTCTCCTAAAAAATACAAAAAACTAGCTGGGCAAGGTGGCGGGCGCCTGTATACAGTCCCAGCTACTCGGGAGGCTGAGGCAGGAGAATGGCGTAAACCCGGGAGGCGGAGCTTGCAGTGAGCCGAGATCCGGCCATTGCACTCCAGGCTGGGCAACAGAGCGAGACTCCGTCTCAAAAAAAAAAAAAAGATCACCGCCTCAGGCTGGGCACAGTGGCTCAGGCCTGTAATCCCAACACTTAGGGAGACTGAGGCAGGTGGATTACCTAAGGTCAGGAGCTGCAGACCATCCTGGCTAACATGGTGAAACTCCCGTCTCCTCTAAAAAAAATACAAAAATTAGTTGGGTGTGGTGGCGGGCACCTATAATCCTGGCTACACGGGAGGCTGAGGTGGGAGAGTCACTTTAACCAGGAGGCGGAGGTTGCAGTGAGCCAAGATTGTGCCACTGCACTCCTGCCTGGGCGACAAGAGTGAAACTCCGTCTCAAACAAACAAGCAAACAAAAAATCACTGCCTCTCCCCAGCCCCCGTTTTATTCTCACCCACATTCTATAAAAAGGGACCTATGCTCACTGTTACCTATCTCTTGCCACCATTCTCTTCCATCCCTTGTTATCCCCCTTCAGATTCCCATGAAAATTCCTCTCAAGCCAAGATTACTACAATGCTCCTGCTGGCTCCTGGGCCTTGGTCTGAGATTCCAAGCTGCCAGCTGCTGCCAGACTAGTATTTCTAAAACAACATTTTCATCATGGGTGCAGGGAGCTTGCAGAAGAGGAATAAGCACTTGAGGCGAGAGGGAGATCTTGTGCAAACAAATCCATTTTTCTAGATCTGTTTCCTCATCTAAATGCTTGGGATGGCCCCTTCCTAGCTCCGCCATTCCCCTGGGTTAAGAGCTCACAAGACTGTTTATTGTCACAAGGCCTTGTTTTTCTGATGGCCTTTTTTGGGCCTTTACAAATAGACAGCATATCTATCTGACCTTATTTCCCACTATTCCTGAGTACTCACTGCCAGTGTCCCAACTGCCATCTCTTGGAGGTCCCTGTGAAGATTACCTGTCACCTGCAATCTTTTTTAAGATCAGTGATTTTTCTGTTGTTCACGCCTAATTACTGTCTTTAATCACCTTATCCCTTTCTTATTCCTTTTTAATTATACTAAGGATACGGTAAAACAAAATTCCCTAAAAGGATATTATGGTTTTAGGGATGCCATCCAAATTCTCAGTCAGGCACATCATAAATTTGTAAGTCATAAAGAGGAGCTATGATCCCCTCAAAAGAAAAAAAGCCAAATAATGATCTGTGGGGAGAAGACACTTGAATTCAATCAAAAACAACTGCTTAAATGGAATTACCTAAGTGTTAGAAACATGTGTCATGACCTAAAAAAACTAAAAGACTACTATAAGTTTTATACACTATTTCTGGGCCGGGCGCGGTGGCTCACGCCTGTAATCCCAGCACTTTGGGAGGCCGAGGCGGGCGGATCACAAGGTCAGGAGATCGAGACCACGGTGAAACCCCTTCTCTACTAAAAATTACAAAAAATTAGCCGGGCGCGGTTGTGGGCGCCTGTAGTCCCAGCTACTCGGGAGGCTGAGGCAGGAGAATGGCGTAAACCCGGGAGGCGGAGCTTGCAGTGAGCCGAGATCGCGCCACTGCACTCCAGCCTGGGCTGGGCGACAGAGCGAGACTCCGTCTCCAAAAAAAAAAAAAAAAAAAAAGAAACATGTGTCATGACCTAAAAAAACTAAAAGACTACTATAAGTTTTATACACTATTTCTATGAAACTTGGTATCGAGCATTCATGCTGCATATTCTCCCTATTATCTCTGATCCCCCTCAACAACAGCCACTGTCTTCCTGCCCCAAGAATTACTTACCTTTTATCAGATAAGGATCCAACATCTGTGCCTGTTCAAACTTGAGGACAGAGTTTTTATTGTCTCCGGCTCTGAAGTACAGATCTGCTAAGCTTCCCAGTAGGTCCACGTTATCTCGTAATAAGGATTTTTTCTCTAGTGAACTTTAAGATATTTATTAAACACTGAACCTTTAAATCTATTATAAATCCTCTTAGTTGTTGAATCTGGATTTAGTTGTTGAATCTGGATGATTGGTCATACAGATAGTATTTTCTTTTGCATAAATATAAAAGTCTTCATAATAAAAAACTTTAAGCTTATGACTTTAAAAAAAGTTATACAGGACAGGATAGCAAAAATACAGAATAAAGCAGAAATCTCTCAGTACAAACAAATAACTTTGTGGTGGCAGTTCTTCAGAACACAACATACGCTACATGGTGTTAAAAGTAATGTCATTCACAAGTGACACCTATTTATTACTCAAGTAAATGACTTTGCATAACACAAGCCCAGGCCGGGCGCGGTGGCTCAAGCCTGTAATCCCAGCACTTTGGGAGGCCGAGACGGGTGGATCACGAGGTCAGGAGATCGAGACCATCCTGGCGAACACAGTGAAACCCCGTCTCTACTAAAACTACAAAAAAAAAAAACTAGCCGGGCGAGGTGGTGGGCGCCTGTAGTCCCAGCTACTTGGGAGGCTGAGGCAGGAGAATGGCGGGAACCCGGGAGGCGGAGCTTGCAGTGAGCTGAGATCCGGCCACTGCACTCCAGCCTGGGCGACAGAGCGAGACTCCGTCTCAAAAAAAAAAAAAAAAAAAAAAAAAAAAAAACACACAAGCCCAAGCCTCTTCTTGTCCTTGAACTTTATCTGAATATAAAGAAAATCCCTAGTCCCAAGAAGGCAAGCCAGGTTAGATGTTGCAATAAACTAAGCTTCTGGTGAGTGCAAAATGATTTTCTTCCACAAGGCCAGACATAGTGGCTCACGTCTATAATCCCAGTACTTTGGGAAGCCCAGGTGGGAGAATCACTTGAGCCCAGGAATTCAAGACCAGCTTGGGCAACATGGTGAAATCCCATCTCTACAAAAAAAAATACGAAAATTAGCTGGGTGTGGTGGCGTGCACCTGTAGTCCCAGATAATCAGGAGGTTGAGCAGGGGGATAGTTTGAGCCCAGGAGATTGACAGGTCAAGGCTACACTGAGCTGTGACTATGCCACTGCACTCCAGCCTGGGTGAGAGAGAGAGAAATCTTGTCTCGAAAAAAACAAAAAAATGACACACCAAGGTAGCCGGCTTTGCTTTGCAAGGGTTACTACCTATGCAGGTGCAGAGCTAAACTCAGTCAGATTTATATTTTTACAGGTCCCCAACAGAGATGATTACATGATTATATTTGGGACCATTCAGTGTAAAAGACTAACACATCCCAGAGACTGGCTGCAGCACCAAGAGAGAAGCATCTCATTTTTCTTTTTGTTACTTCAGATACACCAGAATTCCAGACAAGCAAAGGCCTCAAAAACACTGAATTAACTTTGTGGCTCTCACCAGATGGTATTGATTGCTCTTGAGTTGTCACCGGTGTGCACAAAAGCATACGCTTTGATCCACACAGATAGCCAGTCCAAGTTAGGCACGGTTTGGATCACATTCATTGTCATGGACGCCACCTCTGCCCCTTTTACAGAAAGGGACAGCAAGCCTAAACCAACAAAAAGCAGAAGAAAGAAAGTAAGGCACGATATCTCTCTTCCACATGCAAGGAGCAACGAGCTATGTTTTCCCTCGGCTAAACGGCAACTGCTTCCCTATTCTGAGCAATGCATGACAGAAAAAACATATTTTAGTATTTCTTTTCTTTTTGAGACAGAGTCTTGCTCTGTCCCCCTGGGCTGGAATGCAGTGGCACAATCTCAGTTCACTGCAACCTCCACTTTCCTGGGTTCAAGTGATACTCATGCCCCAGCCTCCCGAGGAGCTGGGACTACAGGCATGTGCCACCATGCCTGGCTAATTTCTGTATTTTTAGTAGAGACGGGGTTGTGCCATGTTGCCCAAGCTGGTCTTGAACTCCTGAGCTCAGGCAATCCACCCACCTCAGCCTCCCAAAGTGCTAGGATTACAGGTGTGAGCCACTGTGCCCAGCCAAAAACCATGATTAAGTATTTCTTGACTGAATATGTGACAACAGAATCCTATTAAATCACTCTCTGGAGGGGAACTTTTAAAAAATAAAGTTATTCTAATGTACAGCCAAGATTGAGAACTACTATCTTTGACAGTAAACATGCCATGAAAACAGGCAGAAAATATCTCTACCTAGAATGGCATCAAGGGCTAATGGGCACTGCCTCAGCACCTCCTTATAGCTGGTGACTGAAGGGCGCTCCTGACCAGCCTTCTTGTACAGGTTTGCCAGCATCATGTTTATCTGTATAAACACAAACAACAGATAGTAAAATAAGTGTATACTGCAAAGAAAATCTCTCACCATGAAGAAGTCCTAATTTTCATTACCAGTTATTTACTTTTTACTGGAAAATCTACCCACAACCCTGTGCAAATAAAGGGAAACTGACCCCATTCTTCAAAAGAAAGAATTACTACCTTTCCTTTCCCTAGCTCCTCCAATCCCTAAGAGGAAAGTCACATTTCCTTCCCACAAGGCCCAGTAATATCTGAACAAAAGACGCTGCCCTCTGGAAACTGGAACATTCATTTAAGAAATGGTAGAGAATGCTAGTTAACTTGATTCTTTCTTGATCTTAAAACAGAAGATGAACTATTTCACATAAGAAAGTGAGAAACTCCTGACATAGCTAGTTAAGAAGGATCAGATCAGTCTTTCCTAAAAAGGAAATGATACAGAAAGACAGATAAAGAAGTGTAATACTTGGCTTTTCTCTGACAATTCGACTTGTGGCTAGACTCTAGCCTAACACTTAAGGCTTTGGCCCGTAGGTACAGTCTAACTCACTAAAGTAATGCTACAAAAATCAGCTACACTATTTAAATCCAGTGAGTGCAGACAGCTGCATTTTAGCATAATTTAAATATGTAATTCATAAAGCTAAATTAAAATAATCCTACCTAACATGCAACTGGGAAAACTCAAGAAAATCTAAAAGTTCTGGCCAGATGTGGTGGGTCACGCCTGTAATCCCAGCACGTTGGAAGGCCAAGGTGGGTGGATCACGAGGTCAGGAGATCGAGACCACCCTGGCTAACACGGTGAAATCACATCTCTACTAAAAAAACACAAAAAATTAGCTGGACGTGGTGGCAGGTGCCTGTAGTCCCAGCTACTCGGGAGGCTGAGGCAGGAGAATGACGTGAACCCAGGAAGCAGAGCTTGCGGTGAGCCGAGATCGTGACACGACACTACACTCCAGACTGGGAGACAGAGCGAGACTCCGTCTCAAAAAAAAAAAGAATATCTAAAAGTTCCAAAGAATGCAGAAGTTATAGGCAAGTGATAAAAGACTTTCCTAATAGTACACAGATAAACACAATATTCCAATTTAAAATTAGATTTTTTCTCTTTTTCTTTCTGAGACGGAGTTTCACGCTTGTCACCCAGGCTAGAGTGTGATGGCGCCATCTCGGCTCACTGCAACCTCTGCCTCCTGGGTTCAAGTGATTCTCCTGCCTCAGCCTCCTGAGTAGCTGGGATTACAGCCACCCGCCACCACGCCCGGCTAAATTTTTTTGTATTTTTAGTAGACACGGGGTTTCACCATGTTGGCCAGGCTGGTCTCGAACTCCTGACCTCAGGTGATCCGCTCACCTCGGTCTCCCAAAGTGCTGGGATTACAGGTGTCAGTTACCGTGTCTGGCAAAATTAGTAGATTTTAAACACAACAGTATTTGCTAGATCATTGACCTAAGGAAGCAGTCAGTGTGAGGGCACAAAAGAAAAAAGGTCAACCCCCAATCTCTTCGATTATCTGTGGCTTGGTATGCCAGATATTTACTAGAAAGAGTGGCTCTGAAGATAAAGAACATCTGTTGCAAGATAAAGAACATCTGTTGCAATTATAGACCTACATTACATAAAACAATCTAATATAGCATTAATTCACACTAATTCAAACAATGGAATAATGAAACACTAAAAATAAAACTATTTTTTACTTGGCCTCAGATTTTCCGTATTAGGCTACTATTTTGAAAATGCAAAGAAAAATACTTAAAGGAAAACTCCAGGATTGATGTCAATACTTGTAAAGAATAAAAAGTTAAATCTAAGATCCTTTCTTGACTGCTGGTTATATTAACAAACTATGACTGATGGACTATCTGTCTCAACAAATATCAAAATTTCCTTTAAGCTACTTGACTGTCACTTTAAAAGAATGAGTTTTGAGTAATACCTAATGAAAAAGTCAGTTAATGGCCGGGCGTGGTGGCTCACGCCTCTAATCCTAGCACTTTGGGAGGCCAAGGCGGGTGCATTACAAGGTCAGGAGTTCGAGACCAGCCTGGCCAACGTGGTGAAACCCTGTCTCTACTAAAACACAAAAAATTAGCCAGGTGCAGCAGCATGCGCCTATAGTCCCAGCTACTCAGGAGGCTGAGACAGGAGAATCGCTTGAACCCAGGAGGCGGAGGTTGCAGTGAGCTGAGATCATGCCATTGTACTCCAGCCTGGGCAACAGAGCGAGACTCCATCTCAAAAAAAAAAAAGTCAACTATTTTAAAAATAGATCCTCACTTAAGAACATCATAAAGCCACATTCCACCAGTTATAAAAACAAGCAGTCATCATTTTCTAAAAACTGAGTAAGAAATTCTATGTTGGTATGTTTACTCTTAAAATGTGAACATTTACCAAGATTTAATAATCTAACACTGAAATTTTCCTTTAAAATGTGAGGGAATGTGTGGCGATGTTTACCATATATTAACAGACATTCATTTAGACATATTTTGACTCACTTCTTTGTCCTTTACACAGACTGAGAAGCCAGTTAACTCCCTAACGGACAAGAAAGAAAAACTGTAAATGTTAAAGGTTTATGTTCGAGGCACACATCTTTGCTCCTAGCTATAAGAGCACTACAGAATGAAGGATACGTACTACTGACAAATGCAGACTCATACAGTTGCTCTAAGAATGATGGCAATGAAAATCAAGCAGTGGATGCTATAAAGCTGAGATGCTTTGCCATTACTATTTTCCAAAAAAAACTCCTACAAATATCCACAATCATTTGGAAGGAGATTATGGTATATTTCTAATAAGGTAAGGAATAGTATCCTTCAAAGTTTATAATTAAAATGGCTTCTTGGCCGGGCATGGTGGCTCACACCTATAATCCCAGCACTTTGGGAGGCCTAGGCGGGCGGATCACCTGAGGTCAGGAGACCGAGATCATCCTGGCCAACATGGTGAAACCCTGTCTCTACTAAAATGCAAAAAAGTAGCCAGGCATGGGGGTGTGCGCCTGTAGTCCCAGCTACTCGAAAGGCTGAGGTAGGGAGGTGGAGGTTGCAGTGAGCCGAGATCGTGCCACTGCACTCCAGCCTGGCGACACAGCAAGACTCTGTCTCAAAAAAAAAAAAAAAAAAAAAAAAAAGGTTTCTTACAAAAGGAAGATACCTTGAGTATTGCAGCAGACATTCTTTATCTGTGCAAAAAGATTATTCTTGGAGTAAGAGAAGACTTTCATAGGTTACCAGAACAGGATTTGGTATACAACATCCAAGCTTATTATGAGAGAGGTTAATTCATAATAAACTTTCAAGTGTTTTTAACAGCAGCCAAAATCATACTGAAAAAATAGCTTCAAAAACTCAGAAAACAGTAAATAATACCTTAATATGAGGAGGTGCTTAAACATGTTCTCATCAAGTTTGGTTACTTTTAAAGTTCAGCAAGACTTGGATGAAGCAGGCCGGGCGCGGTGGCTCAAGCCTGTAATCCCAGCACTTTGGGAGGCCGAGACGGGCGGATCACGAGGTCAGGAGTTCGAGACCATCCTGGCTAACACGGTGAAACCCCGTCTCTACTAAAAAATACAAAAAACTAGCCGGGCGAGGTGGCGGGCGCCTGTAGTCCCGGCTACTCGGGAGGCTGAGGCAGGAGAATGGCGTAAAAACCCGGGAGACAGAGCTTGCAGTGAGCTGAGATCCGGCCACTGCACTCCAGCCTGGGCGACACAGCGAGACTCTGTCTCAAAAAAAAAAAAAAAAAAAAGACTTGGATGAAGCAGCACTAACTAAAATACACCAGGCTCCTACTGCTTAGATTTCCTATCTTTTAAAGGCAGGAGGATGCACACGTCATTTTACCTATAAAATTCCTTATTATTAAGCAAAAGTTGCACAAAACAGTTTTTCAATAAAGTGAGCAGGGTGGGAGACATGATAGTATTCTTAGAATATTAAATACTGATATATTCTCACATTCATGAACTTATTCAGCATTTATAAAACTAACAGAAAAAATACTATTCTTCTCATAAATAAAAAAGTAGTAAAGCTCACAAATTAGTAACATGCCCAAGTTTGCACTGCACACAGCTTGTATGCCCTAAACTCAAACTAGACACCAGATATTTTAATTTTAATTAAAGGTGTTTTCTTCACTGTAATATGCTGCCAAATCAAACACAAAGACATATTCTACACATAAATAAGGATAAAAGAATCTTACAGTATTAAGTTTCAAAACAAAAGAATAAAACCACCCCCATTACCAAAGGGGTACACCTATGGAGGGCAAAAAATGAAGTTCTAAAAAAGTATGTTTACCACCTGGAAGTGTTTTACAAATAAATCATTATTTCCTATAATAAGAAACATCAAAGGCTTCTCTGCCTATGGAGTAGCCATTCTTTATTCCTTTATTTTATTAGTAAACTCACTTTCACTTAAAAACAAAAACACGAAGAGGCCAGGTGCAGTGGCTCGCACCTGTAATCCCAGCAATTTGGGAGGCTAAGGTGGGAGGACAATTTGAGCCCAGAAGTTTGAGACCAACCTGGGCAACACAGTGGAGACTATCTCTTAAAAAAAAAAAAAAAAAAAAAAAATATATATATATATATATATATATATATATAGAGAGAGAGAGAGAGAGAGAGAGAGAGAGAGAGAGAGAGAGAGAGAGAGAGAGAGGGGCTGGGTGCGGTGGCTCATGCCTGTAATCGCAGCACTCTGGGAGGCCGAGGCGGGTAGATCACCTGAGGTCAGGAGTTCGAGACCAGCCTGACCAACATGGAGAAACCCCGTCTCTACTAAAAATACAAAATTAGTCGGGCATGGTGGCGCATGTCTGTAATCCCAGCTACTCGGGAGATTGAGGCAGGAGAATTGCTTGAACCCAGGAGGCGGAGGTTGCAGTGAGCTGAGATTGTGCCATTGCACTCCGGTCTGGGCAACAAGAATCAACCTCCCTCTAGAAAAAAAAAAAAAAGGCCAGGCATGGTGGCTCACGCCTGTAATCCCAGCACTTTAGGAGGCCGCAGCAGGCAAATCACAAAGTCAGGAGTTCAAGACCAGCCTGGCCAATATGGTGAAACACCACCTCTACCAAAAATACAAAAATTAGCCAGGAGTGGTGGTGGTGGTGGTGGGTGCCTGTAGTCCCAGCTACTTGGGAGGCTGAGGCAGGAGAATCACTTGAACCTGGGAGGTGGTGGCTGCAGTGAGCCAAGATTGCACCACTGCACTCCAGCCTGGGAGACAGAGCAAGACTGTCTCAAAACAAAAAAACAAAACAAAAATAAAAAATAGGCGTGGAGTGGTGTCTCACACCTATAATCCCAGCATTTTGGGAGGCCAAAGTGGGAGTACAGCTTGAGCCCAGGCATTTGAGACCAGCCTGGGCAACACAGTGGAACCTTGTCTCTACCAAAAATAAAAAAAATTGGCTGGGCGCAGTGGCTCCCGCCTATAATCCCAACACTTTGGGAGGCCGAGGTGGGCGGATCACCTGAGGTCAGGAGTTCAAGACTAGCCTGGCCAACATGGCAAAACCCCATCTCTACTAAAAATACAAAAAAATTAGACTGGTATGGTGGCAGGTGCCTGTAATCCCAGCTACTCGGGAGGCTGAGGCATGAGAATCGCTTGTACTTAGGAGACGGAGGTTGCAGTGAGCCCCCATGCTATTGCACTCCAGCCTGGGCAACAAGAGCAAAACTCCATCTCAAAAAAAAAAAAAAAAAAAAAAATTAGCTGGGTGTGGCAGCTTGCAACTGTAATCCCAGCTATTTGGGAGGCTGAGGTGGGAGGATTGCTTAAGCCTGGGAGGTTGAAGCTGCAGTGAGCCAGAATCACACCACTGCACTTTAGCTTGGGTGACGGTGAGACTCAGTCTCAAAAAATACTAAGTTAAACATTAAAAAAGAAAAAAAGGGCCGGGCGCTGTGGCTCAAGCCTGTAATCCCAGCACTTTGGGAGGCCGAGACGGGCGGATCACGAGGTCAGGAGATCGAGACCATCCTGGTTAATACGGTGAAACCCCGTCTCTACTAAAAAGTACAAAAAACTAGCCGGGCAAGGTGGCGGGCGCCTGTAGTCCCAGCTACTTGGGAGGCTGAGGCAGGAGAATGGCGTGAACCCGGGAGGTAGAGCTTGCAGTGAGCTGAGATCTGGCCACTGCACTCCAGCCTGGGCGACAGAGCGAGACTCCGTCTCAAAAAAAAAAAAAAAAACCAAAGAATAAGCATGTGTAGTATTCTCCAGTTATCATTTTCAACAGCTGAATTTTCAGGGTCCCCCACTCTATGAAGAGGAAGAAAATGAGAATTAGAATCATGGGTAAAATGTTCAGATGGACTCCTTAATGCATGAGAAAACATGGAGGGAGGGAGCAAGGTTAGGAGGGCTGAGGAGAAAAACACACAAACATTCAACTTACTTTGGGAGTTCTTTGTCTTGAAGGGATCCCATCAAGTATAGCAATGGCATCTTTATCTTGTTTTAGCATTGTGTAACATTCAGCCATTTTGTATTTCACTTCAATTTCAGATGGAAGACACTAAAAGACAATGAAAATATCTCTTTGAAACATTATTCCAACAATATGAAAGTACCTCAAAACATTAAACACAGTTATCATATGACCCAGTAATTCTTTTTTTGAGACAGGGTCTCGCTCTGTTGCCCAGGCTGCAGAGCCCAGTTGCCAGGCTGGAGTCCTGCAATGCAGTGATGCCAACATAATTTACTGCAGTCTTGAACTCCTAGTCTCAAGCAATCCTCCCACCTTGGCCTCCTCAGTAGCTAGGACTACAGGTGTGTGCCACCATGCCCAGTTGTGTAAAGACAGGAGTCTCACTATGTTGCCGAGGCTAGTCTCAAACTCCTGACCTCAAGTCCTCCCACGTTAGCCTCTCGAAGTGCTTGGATTACAGGTGTGAGCCACTGTGCCTGGCCTCATCGTTTACAACGAATCAGCTATCATCTAAATCAGCGGTCCCCAACCTTTTTGACACCAGGGACCAGTTTCATGAAAGACAATTTTTCCACAGATGGGGAGTGAGGGGGTGGTTTCAGGATGAAACCATTCCACCTCAGATCATCAGGCATTAGTCAGATTATGATAAGGAACGCACAACCTAGATCCTAGCAAGTGTAGTTCACAATAGGGTTTGTGTTCCTGTGAGAATCTAATGCTACAGCTGATCTGACAGGAGGCGGAGCTCAGGTAGTAATATTCACTAGCCCTCCACCCACCTCCTGCTGTGCAGCCTGGTTCCTAACAGACCAGGCACTGGGGCCTGGGGAGCCCTGTTCTAAATTTTTGGAGTCTTTCTCAAAAAAAAAAAAAAAAATCACAATTCTATCTTCGATTACCTGACTTTGTGGAGTAGATGCAGAATTTCCAGTTGAAGGTCTCACTTTTGAAGTTTTACTTAGCGCTTTCTTCTGCTGTAAAGCCATGGTATACTTACTCACAGCATTCCGATATTCCTTATCATGAAAGAGAGAATCTGCATGATACACCAAAAGCTGGTACTTCTGAGATGGGGAGAATAACTCACTAGAAAACAAAGAAAGTATATCCCCTACATAGGTTATTTTGAAATTTTAGAAGGAACACTGTTAAGTGTCTACATAAGCCTAGCGCAAAGCCTTGTATAATGACAGCTTACAAAAGAGTCAATGTACCCTGAGTGCTAGTCCCTAAAGTAAGAAACATGAAAGTTGAAAGCTGAACTCTATGCTAATATGATAAATATATCTATTGCTCAATATAATCTTCCTTTATTTAACATTAAAGCAATGATACCTATGAATCAAATCCAGTAGGAGATAGAGAAAATGTAATACATCTTTTCCTCCCTTTCAATCCAAGCTCCCCCAACTTTTTTTTTTTTTTGAAATGGATTCTCACTCTATCATCCAGGCTGGAGTGCAGTGGCGCGATCTCAGCTCACTGCAACCTCCACCTCCCAGGTTCAAGCGATTCTCCTTCCTCAGCCTCCAGAGTAGCTGAGATTACAGGCACGTGCCACCACGCCCAGCTAATTTTTGTTTTTTTTTTTAAGTAGACACAGGGTTTCGCTATGTTGGCCAGGCTGGTCTCAAATTCCTGACCTCAAGTAATCTACCTGCGTCGGTCTTCCAAAGTGCTGGGATTCCAGTTACAGTGAGCTGAGATTGCACCATCGCACTCGCACTCCAGCCTGGCGACCGAGTGAGACCCCATCTCAAAACAAAACAAAACAAAACAAAACAAAAACAAAAAAACTAAAGAAAATGCCACTATAAAAGGAGAAAGGGGGGCTGGGCGTAGTGGCTCACGCCTGTAATCCCAGCACTTTGGGAGGCCAAGGCAGGCGGATCACCTGAGGTCAGGAGTTCAAGACTAGCCTAACCAACATGGTGAAACCGTCTCCACTAAAAATACAAAATTAGCTGGGCATGGTGGCGCATGCCTGTAATCCCAGCTACTCGGGAGGTTGAGATAGGAGAATCGCTTGAACCCGGGAGGCGGAGGTTGCTATGAGCCGAGATTGCGCCACTGCACTCCAGCCTGGGCGACAAGAGTGAAACTCTGTCTTTTAAAAAAAAAAAAAAAGGCCGCGCGCAGTGGCTTACGCCTGTAATCCCAGGCCACAGGGTTTCTTTTCATTGAGGTAATGAAAACTTTCTGGAATCAGATCATGGTGATGACCATACAATTTTGTAAATACTCTAAAACCCACAGAATTGCATTATTGTGGCCATGCACTATGGCTTACGCCTATAATCCTAGCTACTTAGATGCTGAGGCCGGAGAATCACTTGAACCTGGGAGGCAGAGCTTGCAGTTAGCCAAGATCCCGCCACTGCACTCCAGCCTGGGTGACAGAGAGAGGCTCTGTCTCATAAATAAACAAACAAACAAACAAAAAACGGCCGGGAGCGGTGGCTCATGCCTGTAATCCCAGCACTTTGGGAGGCTAAGGTGGGAGGATCACCGAGGTCAGGAGTTCGACCAGCCTGGCCAGCATGTTGAAACCCTGTCTCTACTAAAAATACGAAAATCAGCCAGGCGTGGTGGTGGTCACCTGTAAACCCAGCTACTTGGAAGGCTGAGGGAAAACTGCTTGAACCCAGGAGGCGGAAGCTGCAGTGAGCCGAGATCACGCCACCGCACTCCAGCCTTGGTGACAGAGCGAGACTCAGTCTCCCCCCCAAAAAAAACAACACAACAAAAAAGTATAGTCTAGATGACTTAAGTTCTCTTCAAACTCTGTGATTCTATGTATGTAGTGAGAAATAACCATCTGATGCCTGGATACAAAAGTATTATTACACCCACAGAAGGCATTCTGATACTCATATAACATACATGTCTACTTACACATGCATAAGTTACCTCTGTAATGACACAGGAAAAAATAGTTACTGCCTCTGGAGAAAGGAAATGGTGGGGTGAGGTTCAAGACTCAGGGAAAGATACTGATCTGCATGCCCCTTCTCCACTGTTTGAATTTAACAGTGTCTACTGCCTATTCCACAAGAAATTTTAAAGTATAAACCATGAAGGGCAGAAACCTGAACATGTCCTAAAGCTAGGAAACTGCCAATCTAACCTAACATGAAAAAGCATGGGCTAAACTTAGTCTAGCCAGAGAATTAAACTGTTTCAAACTCTCCTGTAACATCTTTGAGAACTAAGAGCAAGTAGGGCCTAAATCTCCAAACGTGGAAACTATGCTTTGACAAATCACTCAGAACCAAGAACCAAGTGAAAGGTTCCAGAATAAACACAGAAGGCTGACAGAGACCAGGGCTCCTGTCAACATGAAGTGGATGGTGGCAAAATGATGGGTCTCACTAGTAAGGTCCAAAGCACACTAATGAGGCCGGGCTCGGTGGCTCACGCCTGTAATCCAAGCACTTTGGGAGGCCTAAGTCATGGGGATCACTTGAGGTCAGGAGTTCGAGACAAGCCTGGTCAACATGATAAAACTCCATCTCTATAAAAAAAAAAAAAAATTAGCCAGGCGTGGTGGTGCGAATCTGTAATCCCTGTTACTCAGGAGGCTGAGGTGGGAGGATCGCTTGAGCCTGGGAGGTGGAGGCTGTAGTGAGCCAAGATCGCACCACTGCACTCCAGCCTGGGCAACAGAGCAAGACTCTGACTGAAAAGCAAAACAAAACACCAAAGCACACTCATGAAAATCCAATGGGCAGCAGCAGCTGCATTGTAAGCACTTTAAGGACCTTTCCCTTCTGACCTAGACCAGCTTCTATAGCAGGCCAAACACTAATACATCTACAGAGTAGAAGTTTCCATGATAATGCCATTTGGAGGTAGCAGACTGGTGGCTCAGAATGGAGACTCTCCAGTCAGAGAAGACCAGGTCCAGACATTGTACTCCTCCATTTATTAGATGTGTGAACTCAGACAAGGGTATTTCACCTCCCTGAAGTTGTACTCACTTCCTCAACACACTCAATAAGCATGTGAGTGCTTAATGCGCACATCCACTGTGCTTTCAATTGCTAGGCGATGCGAAGGGTAGAAAAGTGGGAGTACCTGAGAGTCCTGGGAGTCAGAGAAGGTTCTCTAGGAGAGATGTTCAGGCTAAAACCTGAAGGAGGAGGCAGCGCTGAGATAAGGACCGTTGCAGCAGGAACAGCAAGTACAAGGGCCCAGAGAACACGCTTGGTACATTCAAATAACACAAAGAGGCCAAGCGCGGTGGCTCACGCCTGTAATCCCAAAATTTTGGGAGGCCGAGGTGGTGGGATCACCTGAGGTCAGGAGTTCAAGACCAGACTGGTCAATATATTGAAACTCCGTTTCTACTAAAATTACAAAAATTACCTGGGCATGTGGCGCTCGCCTGTAATCCCAGCTACTTGGGAAGCTGAGGCAGGAGAATCGCTTGAACCCAGGAGGCGGAGGCTGCAGTGAGCCGAGATCGCGCCACTGAACTCCATCCAGCCTGGGCGACAGAGCAAGGCTCTGTCTCAAAAAAAAACAAAAATAAATAAAAATAAATAAATAACAGAAAGAATAGCCAGAGAGGCTGGAGAGCAGTGAACACAGTAATGAGATGAAGTAGCAGAGAGTGAAGGGCAGATAGTTCCTTTCGGAGGCCATGGGAAATAATTTTCATTAGTGCAATAAATGATTTTTTTTTTTTTTTAAGACGGAGTCTCGCTCTGTCGCCCAGACTGGAGTGCAGCGGCGCGATCTCGGCTCACTGCAAGCTCTGCCTCCCGGGTTCCCGCCATTCTTCTGCCTCAGCCTCCCCAGTAGCTGGGACTACAGGTGCCCGCCACCACACCCGGCTAATTTTTTTGTATTTTTTTAGTAGAGACAGGGTTTCACCGTGTTAGCCAGGATGATCTCGATCTCCTGACCTCGTGATCCGCCTGCCTCGGCCTCCCAAAGTGCTGGGATTACAGGCTTGAGCCACTGCAACCAGCCAGTGAAGGATTTTAAGCAGGAGAGGGACATGTACTTAAGGATGGACACTCAAGGATGGAATCAGCCCAGTGCTTCAATGAAACAAGAAAGGCGCCACGCCCACCCATTAATGGAATCTCCCGTTTCTTTTTTGAGACAGGCTGTCGTTCTGTCGCACACGGTAAAGGACAGTGATGCGATCACGGCTCACTGCAGCCTCGACCTTCTGGGCTCAAGCAATCCTCCTGCTTCAGCCTCCCGAGTAGCTGGGAACTCAGGCACGCACAATCACGCCCGGCTAATTGTTTAATTTTTATTTTTCATAGAGGCAGGGTCTCCCTATGTTGCCCAGGTTAGTCTTAACTCCTGGGCTCAAGCGATCCTCCCGCCTCGGCCTCCCAAAGTGCTGGTATTAGAGGCGTGAGCCATCGCGCCCGGCCCCGTTTTCAGGGGTTTCCCAAGGCGAGAAAGTGGACCCTCCTGATACACTTAATGGGGTGACCAATCTCAGATGCGGGGCTAGAGCATAAAAACCAGGAGGCTGGGTCCCGGAGCTGCAGCGAGAGAAAAAAACGTTCTCTGGAAGGAGCCGAGAGGGGAGGATTCGGCCCAGCGATGTGACAGTCGCGCTACCCCGCGACAGGTGCCTCAGAAAACCCTCGCCTGGGTCGTCCTCAGAGCCTCTGCCTTCTATTTCTCCAAGCCGCCGCTCGCCACATCTCCGCAGGGACTTGACGCCGGCACCCAGTGAACCCAACTTGCGCTCCGAAGTCTGCTCCGCTCCACTACGCCCTCGCAGACGCCGGAGCCTCCGCTGGTGCGGGAGGCCGCTCCTTCCCGCCTGTTCCCGCGTGCCCTGAGCCCCCGGTCCCAGACCACTGCCGCTTTCTCCTCAGCCCCAGGCCGCTCCCCGCCTCAACTCACGGGTTGTTATTGCTCATTGTAAGTAACAAGCTGCTGAGGAGCCGCACGTTGGAGTGCAGCCCCGCGGCCGCCATGTCCCGCACGTGGTCTATCACATTCATCCTGCCCTGCAAGGCCGCGGGCAGCGGCGGCAGCACTGTCTCGAAAAACCGGTAAGGGATCCTTAGGGAAGACTCCAAAATGGCCGCGTCGCCGGGGTCCATCGGGTCCACACGCGGCACCGCCCCCAAGCAAAAGGTAACTACTGAAGTGCCCGAATAAAAAGAAACTCGAGTCCCTGCTCCTGTCGTGGTCCCTTTCCGGTGAAATGAGTTGTTACTTTTACGCAAAAATTACGTCATCATCCTAAACTGCAAAATTTACTGAGGACTTACAATGAGACAAAAGTCACCTTAGTAAGACTACTTGGTCAATTTGAATGAGTCTGAGAGGAATTTGGGCCTCTCAGAAATTAAAATGTGTGAGCACTTACCAGAAATAAAATATAGTAAGGTGAGGAAAAGCGCTCCAACTGGAATTAAATATTCTAATCGGGCGCCAGGGACAGACCTAACGGCTTTTACAGTCGCGCATGCGCACCAGGCAGGGGCCGCCGCCTCCCTGCTCAGGTGTTTTGTGTTCCTGCTAAAGTCAGGCTTTGTCCCTGGATGAACTTGTTAATTCGAGGGGCGTATTTTACCATGTAAAATGATTCCCTAAATCCGTGGAAATAAAGACTAGATCCAGGAATTAGCTGATACCCATATAAACCAGCATGTGTCTGGCACAGTTAACTTTTTACAAAAGTTTTACACAAGTTATTGGACGTTCACAACAATCCATAAAGTTGAAGTTGTCTTTCCCTTCTCACAAGGGAAGAAACTGCCTGCTTAAATTTTGTGCTCAGGTTGTTAAATGGTTGACTTGGAATCAGATCGCCAGTGGTTAAATGTGATGGATCGCAAACTCGAATGTATACAGAGACCAGGGAGGTAACTGAGCCAATGAGGCAGTTTAGGTATTTGAATCAGAATCCCAATATCCTCCACAATCACCCTCTCAGATATAGCCTTTCGCTCCTTTCTTGAAGGAGACAGTTGTTTTGGTCTATATTTTGTTTTCATTTGATTTTTAGAGTAACAGATGCAAAAAAAAAAATGCTCTGAAAAAATCACGGTATATCTTCACCAGTCAACTTTTTCAGCTCTTACATTTTGTCACAGTTGAAGCTCCTGTGATCCTTTTCCCATCTCATCCCCTACTCTAGTTTTCTGGATGTATGAGACCTTTGATGTGATTTTGGTAGGCATGATCACTGTGAACTTTTCTTTTTTTTTTGAGATGGAGTTTTGCTTTTGTCGCCCAGGTTGGAGTTCAAAATCTCAGCTCACTGCAACCTCTGCCTCCCGGGTTCAAGTGATTCTCCCTGCCTCAGCTTCCTGAGAAGCTGGGATTACAGGCACCTGCCACCACTGTCACGCACGTCCGTGTGAAGAAACCACCAAACAGGCTTTGTGTGAGCAACAAGGCTGTTTATTTCACCTGGGTACAGGTGGGCATGTAGGAGGATGAGCCGCAGACAAAACTCCTCAGACACCAAATTAAAGAAGGAAGGAGTTTATTCGGCCAGGAGCATTGGCAAGGCTCCTGTGTCAAGAGCTGAGCTCCCTAAGTGAGCAATTCCTGTCCCTTTTAAGGACTCACAACTCTAAGGGGGTCCATGTGAGAGGCTCATGATCGATTGAGCAAGCAGCGGGTACGTGACAGGGGCTGCATGCACTGGTGGTCAGAGTGAAACAGAACAGACCGGGAAGTTTCACAATGTCTTTCTATAATCTATAGATAACATTAGTTGCTAGGTCAGGGGTCGAATTTTAACTACCAGGCTTAGGTAAGGCAGGCCCAGGCCTGGTTTTGGGTCTGGTTCCTTGGTTTTTGGTCTGGTTCCTAGGTGCCGGGTTACCTGCTTTTTGTTTTGCTTTTCTTTCCTTTTCTGAGTTTAAAACAATATAAAACCATATGAGAGGCTGGGCGCAGTGGCTCATGCCTGTAATCCCAGCACTTTGGGATGCCAAGGCAGGTGGATCACCTGAGGTCGGGAGTTCAAGACCAGCCTGACCAACATGGAGAAACCCCTTCTCTACTAAAAATACAAAATTAGCTGGGCATAGTAGCACATGCCTATAATCCCAGCTACTAGGGAGGCTGAGGCAGGAGAATTGCTTGAACCTGGGAGGCGGAGGTTGCGGTGAGTCAAGATCGTGCCATTGCACTCCAGCCTGGGCAACAAGAGTGAAACTCCGTCTCAAAAAAAAAAAAAAAACACCTATATGAGAAGGTCTGTCTGTCTTCTCTCAGGCTGAGTTCAAAAACAGAGTCAGCAAAGGGAGATAGGGGTGGGGCCGTTTTATAAGACTTGGGTAGGTAGTGAAAAATTACAGTTAAAGGGGGTTGTTCCCTGGCGGGCAGGGGCAGGGGTCACAAGGTGCTCAGTGGGGGAGCTTCTGAGCCAGGAGAAGGAATCTCACAAGGTCATGTCATCAGTAAAGGAAGGAACAGCCATTTTCACTTCTTTTGTGTTTCTTCAGTTACTTCAGGCCATCTGGATGTATACCTGCAGGCTTGGGCTCAGAGGCCTGACATTCCTGTCTTCTTATGTTAATAAGAAAAATAAAATGAAATAGTCATAAAGTATTGGGGCAGTGAAAATTTTTGGGGATGGTATGGAGAGATGATGGGTGATTTTTCTCAGGGCTGCTTCAAGCAGGATTGGGGTGGTGTGGGAACCTAGAGTTGGAGAGATTAAGCTGAAGGAAGATTTTGTGGTAAGGGGCGATAGTGTGGGCTTCTTAAAAGGAGCATCTGTCGTATAGAATGATTGGTGATGGCCTGGATGCCATTCAATTTTGTATGAATTGAGAAACTAAATGGAAGACACAAGGTCTGAATTAAGAGAAGGAGAAAAACAGGTATTAAATGACTAAGAATTGGGAGGACCCGGGACATCCAATTAGAGAGTGCCCAAGGGGGTTCAGCATAATTACTTGCTTGGTTGGTGAGTTTTTGGGCTCTATCCTTGACAGAGTCCTCCTTTTTAAATTGGAGGCTGAGCTTGGTGAGGTGTGTTTTTATTTTTTTATTTTTTTTTTTGAGACGGAGTCTCGCTCTGTCGCCCAGGCTGGAGTGCAGTGGCACAATCTCGGCTCACTGCAAGCTCCGCCTCCTGGGTTTACACCATTCTCCTGCCTCAGCCTCCTGAGTAGCTGGGACTACAGGTGCCCGCCACCTCACCCGGCTAGTTTTTTTGTATTTTTTAGTAGAGACGGGGTTTCACTGTGTTAGCCAGGATGGTCTCGATCTCCTGACCTCGTGATCCGCCCGTCTCGGCCTCCCAAAGTGCTGGGATTACAGACTTGAGCCACCACGCCCAGCCAAGCTGTGTTTTTAAAAGACCATTAGTCCATTCTATCTTTCCTGAAGATTGAGGACAGTAAGGCGTATGAAGTTTTCACTGAATACAAAGAGCCTGAGAAACTGCTTGGGTGATTTGACTAGTAAAGACCCATCCGTTATCAGACTGTATAGAGGTGGGAAGGCCAAACCAAGGAATTATGTCTGACAAAAGGGAAGAAATGACCGCGGTGGCCTTCTCAGACCCTGTGGGAAAGGCCTCTACCCATCCAGTGAAAATGTCTACCCAGACCAAGAGGTATTTTAGTTTCCTGACTTGGGACATGTGAGTAAAGTCAATTTGCCAGTCCTGGGCAGGGGCAAATCCCTGAGCTTGATGTGTAGGGAAAGGAGGGGTCCTGAACAATCCCTGAGGAGTGGTAGAATAGCAGATGGAACACTGAGAAGTGATTTCCTTGAGGATAGATTTCCATGATGGAAGGGAAATGAGAGGTTCTAAGAGGCGGACTAACAGCGTGTAACCTACATGGAAGAGGTTATGAAATGATGACAGAATACAATGGGCCTGTGAGGCTGGAAGGAGATATTTTCCTTGGTCCAAGAACCATTTGCCTTGTGTGGGAAGAGATTGATAAGTGGAAGTTTTGGTGGGGGAGTAGGTGGGAGTGACCAGATGAGAAGGAGAAAAACTGGCCGTGAGGGACAGAAGTTAGAAAGCTAAGCTGCGTCTTTAACTACCTTATCAGCATAAGCATTGCCCTGAGCAATGGGATCTGATGCCTTTTGATGGCCCTTGCAGTGAATGACTTCAGCTTCCTTTGGAAGTAAAGCAGCCTTGAGAAGGGTTTTTATTAAAGAGGCATTAATAATGGAGGACCCTCAAGTAGTGAGGAAACCTCTTTCAGCCCATATAACAGCATGGTGGTGCAGGATATGGAAGGCATATTTGGAGTCAGTATAAATATTGACGTGTAGTCCCTTTGCAAGAGTGAGGGCATGAGTTAAGGCAATGAGTTCGGCTTGTTGAGCGGTAGTGCAGTGGGACAGAGTGGTAGTCTCAATGATAGATGTGGAAGATACTATAGCATAGCCTGCCTTTGCTGGTGAGTGGTGATTAGGCCTGGTGAAACTGCCATCAATAAACCAAGTGTGATCAGGGTGAGGAACAGGAAAGAAGGAAATATGGGGAAATGGAGTGAATGTCTGGTGGATCAGAGAGATACAGTCATGGAGATCAGGCGTGGTATCTGGAATAATGTGGGGGCTAGCCTAAAACAATAAGGTCAAGTTGTTTGGACAGAAAGGCTACAGGGCACAGCCCCAGCTCTTGTGAAAGAATTTTGACCGCACAGCCCTGTACTTTGGCTATGTGTAATGAAAAGGGTTGGGATGAGTTAGGGAGAGCTAGTGTGGCAGCAGCTTCTAGGGCTGTTTTTAAGGAACAGAAAGAGGAGTGGTAAAAGGATTTAGGATCTATGGGGTCAGCTAGGTTTGCTTTTGTGAGTTTATATAATGGTTTAGTCAGGATGGTAATACTAGGTATCCAAAGGTGAAGTACCTAACCATGCATAGGAAGGAAAGGAGTTGTTTTGTAGAAGGGGTTGGGGTTTGGGAGATTAGCCAGACACAGTCAGCAGGGAGAGCACATGTGTTTTCACAAAGAATTATGCCAAGATAGGTTATGGATGAGGAAGAAATTTGGGTTTGACTGAAGTAATGGGAGCTGTCTGTGAAGCCTTGTGGCAGTACAGCCCAGGTAATTTGCTGAGCCTAATAGGTGTCAGGATCAGTCCAAGTGAAAGCAAAGAGAGGCTGTGATGAAGGGTACAAAGGAATAGTAAAGAAAGCATGTTTGAGATCCAGAACAGAATAATGGGTTATGGAGGGGTTGTGGAGGGAGGTATTGAGGATAGGAGAGTCTATGGCTTTGGTATCATGGGTTGGATAGGCAAGACAATTTGGTTGATAAGCCACAGATCCTGAACTAACCTGTAAGGCTTGTCTGGTTTTTGGGCAGTTAAAATGGAGGAATTGTAAGGAGAGTTTACAGGCTTTAAAAGGCCATGCTGTAACAGGCAAGTGATAACAGGCTTTTATCCTTTTAAAGCATAGCGGGCTAAGGGTGATTAGGTTTTAATGGGAAGGTAAGGGGTGCATGATCGGTCTCCAAGGAGGGAGTAGAGGTGTCATATACTTGTGGATTAAGGTGGGGAGATACAAGGGGAGGATGCGAAGGAGGTTTTGAACTGGGGAAAGGGCAGTAATGAGGTGTGGCTGTAGCCTAGGAATAGTCAGGGAAGCAGATAATTTAGTTAAAATGTCTCAACCTAATAAGGGAGCTGGGCAGGTGGGGATAAGTAAAAAGGAGTGCATAAAAGAATGTTGTCCAAGTTGGCAACAGAGTTGGGGAATTTTAAGAGGTTTAGAAGCCTGGCCATCAATACCCACAACAGTTATGGAGGCAAGGAAAACACGCCCTTGAAAAGAAGGTAATGTGGAGTGGGTAGCCTCCATATTGATTAAGAAGGGGATGGACTTACCCTCTACTGTAAGACTTACCCAAAGCATCTGTGATGGTCCTGTAGGCTTCTGAGCCGATTGGGCAGCATCAGTCTTCAGCCGCTAAGCAGAGAAGATCTGGGAAGGAGTCAGTTAGAGAGTCTTAGGCCAGAGTTCCAGGGGCTCTGGGAATGGCTGCCAGGTCGGACAGTCCGATTTCCAGTGGGGTCCCGCATAGATGGGACATGGCTTAGGAGGAATCCAAAGCTGCAGCCAATCCTTGGCCCAGTGGCCAGATTTCTAGCACTTGAAGCAAGATCCTGGGGTAGGCAGGGTCAGGTCTCTGAGCCCAAGCTAAGCCATCATATCCCCTGTGACCTGCATGTATATATCCAGAGGGCCTGAAGCAACTGAAGATCCACAAAGAAGTGAAAATAGCCTTAACTGATGACAATCCACCACTGCGATTTGTTCCTGCCCACCCTAACTGATACGATATAGTCTACTCTGCCCTTAAGAAGGTACTTTGTAATATTCTCCCCTGCCCTTAAGAATGTACTTTGTACGCCTATCCCAAACCTATAAGAACTAATGATAATCCCACCACCCTTTGCTGACTCTCTTTTTGGACTCAGCCTGCCTGCATCCAGGTGAAATAAACAGCCTTGTTGCTCACACAAAGCCTGTTTGGTGGTATCTTCACATGGACGTGTGTGACAGGTGGTCCTGGAGGAATGCCTGGCTGCTGTGGTTCAGGTGTTTGGAAGTTCTTGTGTGCTGGAGATGTGGCTGGGGTTTGTCTCACAGTGGAGGCAAGGAATTGCAACTTAGAAATACGTTGCTACTTGGCTGCCTCTACTCTATTATTGTACATCATGAAGGCAAGGTTAATTAAGTCCTGTTGTGGGGTTTGAGGGCCAGAATCTAATTTCTGGAGCTTTTTTTTTAAGGTCGGGAGTGGGTTGGGTAATAAAATGTATATTGAGAATAAGACAGCCTTCTGGCCCTTCTGCGTCTAGGTTGGTAAAGTATCTAAGGGTTGTTGCCAAACAGGCCATGGACTGGGCTGGGTTTTTTGACAAAACCCATTTGACGAAAAAGAGCCTAAATGCTAACTGATTTGGGAGAAGTCGGATAAAGAAAAAGAAGCATTAACCTTGACTATGCCTTTAGCTCCAGCCACCTTTTTAAGAGGAAATTGTTGGGCAGGTGGGGGAGGGCTAGTCATGGAACAAAACTGTAAGCCAGACCGGGTATGAGGAGGGGAGGTGATAAAAGGATTATAAGGTGGGGAAGCGGAGGCTGAGGAAGAATTGGGACCTGTCTCAGCCTGGTGAGGAGCAACCTGGGGAGAAGAGGTCAGATGGGTCTGTAGAAAAGGAAGATTCAAAAGACTCAGTGATGCTTGGGGTTGGGACTGAAGGGACAGGCAGGAGGGAAAGAAGGAGGATTTGGGATGAGTCACATTGGGAACAGAGACTAGGGAGGGACCAATATGTAAAAGAATGCCTGGACATCAGCCACCTTAGACCATTTGTCCATTTTTCGACAAAAATCATCCAGGTCTTGTAAAATGGAGAATCAAAAGTGCCATTTTCTGCCTATTTAGAACCATTGTAGAGTTTGTGTTGGGGCCAAGTGGTGTCGCAGAAGAAAATAAGATGCTTTCGTATTTAGGTCAGGTGAGAGCTGAAGAGGTTTTAAGTTTTTTTTTTTTTTTTTTTTTTTTTGAGACGGAGTCTCGCTCTGTCGCCCAGGTTGGAGTGCAGTGGCCGGATCTCAGCTCACTGCAAGCTCCACCTCCCAGGTTTACGCCATTCTCCTGCCTCAGCCTCCTGAGTAGCTGGGACTACAGGCGCCCGCCACCTCGCCCGGCTAGTTTTTTGTATTTTTAGTAGAGACGGGGTTTCACCGTGTTAGCCAGGATGGTCTCGATCTCCTGACCTCGTGATCCGCCCGTCTCGGCCTCCCAAAGTGCTGGGATTACAGGCTTGAGCCACCGCGCCCAGCCTGAGGTTTTAAGTTTTTAAGAGCACAGGCTCTAAGGCTTCTGAGACAGGAGAAGGAATTTCACAAGGTAATGTCATCAGTTAAGGCAGGAACCAGCCACTTTCACTTCTTTTGTTATTCTTCAGTTACTTCAGGCCATCTGGATGTATACCTGCAGGCTTGGGCTCAGAGGCCTGACAACCATGCCCAGCTAATTTTGTATTTTTAGTAGAGACAGGGTTTCTTCCTGTTGGTCAGGCTGGTCTCCAACTCCCGACCTCAGGTGATCCGCCCACATCAGCCTCTCAAAGGGAGAAGATGGGGGAATGGAGGGCAGAAGGTTGCCCGTAGTGAAGGAGGTAAATTTAAAGAGAAAGGTAGAGACATGGAGAAGGGGGATGGTGAGCAGCCCTGGGCTGCAATGTGGGTGAGCAGCCAAAGCAGGTGTCCCCACAATTGACTTGCCACCAAGGGAATGTGGGTGAATGACCAAGGCAGGTGTCCCCGCAGTGATCAGACACCAATGGACTGTGGGTGAATAATCAGGCAGGTGTCTCTGCAGTGATTAAACAGCAAGGAAGGCTGCCTTCCCAAGTCTGTGACCGGCACCGGAGTTTTGGGTCCATGGATAAAATGTGTCTCCTTTGTCTCTACTAGAGAGGAAAAAGAACTGGAATTGGAAGGACAGGGAGATTGAAGGGTAGCGAGAGAGGGAGATTGAAGGGTAGCAAGAGAGGCTGGAGAAGAGAGTGAAAAGACTGCTCATCCGATTTGAAATTCATGAGATATTCCTTGGGCTGGTTGGTCTGAGGACCCGAGGTCCTCATGGAGTGAGGGTGACGACAGCGGACTGGTCTCCCGAAGGAGTCCTCCTGTCCCGGGTTTTGGCACCAAATGTCATGCGTGTCCATGTGGAGAGACCACCAAACAGGCTTTGTGTGAGCAACAAGGTTGTTTATTTCACCTGGGTGCAGGCAGGCTGAGTCTGAAAAGAGAGTCAGTGAAGGGAGATAGGGGTGGAGCGATTTTATAAGATTTGGGTAGGTAGTAGAAAATTACAATCAAAGGGGGTTCTCTGGCAGGCAGGGCCATGGCTCACAAGGTGCTCAGTGGGGGAGCTTTTGCGCCAGGAGAAGGAATTTCACAAGGTCATATTATCAGTTAAGGCAGGAACTGGCCATTTTCACTTCTTTTGTGATTCTTAGTTATTTCAGGCCATCTGGATGTATATCTGCAGGCTTGGGCTCAGAGGCCTGACAACCACGCCCAGCTAATTTTGTATTTTTATTTATTTTATTTATTTATTTTTTGAGAGGAGTCTCGCTCTGTCGCCCAGACTGGAGGGCAGTGGCATGATCTCGGCTCACTGCAAGCTCCGCCTCCTGGGTTCACGCCATTCTCCTGCCTCAGCCTCCCAAGTAGCTGGGACTACAGGCGCCTGCCACCACACCCAGCTAATTTTTTGTATTTTTAGTAGAAATGGGGTTTCACCGTGTTAGCCAGGATGGTCTCAATCTCCTGACCTCATGATCCGCCCACCTCGGCCTCCCAAAGTGCTGGGATTACAGGCATGAGCCACCGCACCCGGCCTAATTTTGTATTTTTTTTTTTTTTTTTTTTGAGACGGAGTCTCGCTCTGTCACCCAGGCTGGAGTGCAGTGGCCGGATCTCAGCTCACTGCAAGCTCCGCCTCCCGGGTTCACGCCATTCTCCTGCCTCAGCCTCCCGAGTAGCTGGGACTACAGGCGCCTGCCACCTCGCCCGGCTAAGTTTTTGTATTTTTAGTAGAGACGGGGTTTCACTGTGTTAGCCAGGATGGTCTCGATCTCCTGACCTCGTGATCCGCCCCTCTCGGCCTCCCAAAGTGCTGGGATTACAGGCTTGAGCCACCGCGCCCGGCCCTAATTTTGTATTTTTAGTAGAGACAGGGTTTCTCCATGTTGGTCAGGCTGGTCTCCAACTCCTGACCTCAGGTGATCCGTCCACCTCAGCCTCTCAAAGTGCTGGGATTACAGGCTTGAGTCACCACAACCAGCCGAACTTTTTTTTTTCTTGAGACAGAATCTCACTGTCACCCAGGTTGGAGTGCAGTGGTGGGATCTCTGCTCACCACAACCTCCGCCTCCCAGGTTCAAGTGATTCTCCTGCCTCAGCCTCCTGAGTATCTGGGATTAAAGGCATGCACCACCATGCCTGGCTCATTTTTGTATTTTTAGTAGAGACGAGATTTCACTATGTTTGCTACTCTGGTCTTGAACTCCTGACCTCAGGTGATCCTCCAGCCTCGGCCTTCCAAAGTGCTAGGATTACAGGCATAAGCCACCATGCCTGGCCTTCTGTAAACTTTTAAATACTTTTTCTTTTCTTTCTTTTTTTCTTTTTTTCTGAGATGGAGTTTCACTCTTCTTGCCTAGGTTGGAGTGCAATAGTGTGATCTTGGCTCACTGCAAACGCTGCCTCCTGGGTTCAAGCGATTCTCTGCCTCAGCCTCCTAAGTAGCTGGGATAACAGGAAGGTGCCACCATGCCCAGCTAATTTTTGTATTTTTAGTAGAGATGAGGTTTCGCCCTGTTGGCCAGGCTGGTCTTGAACTCCCGATGTCAGGAGATCCACCCACCTCAGCCTCCCAAAGTGCTGGGATTACAGCCGTGAGCAACCGTGCCCAGCCTTAAATACTTTTTCTAAATATGTATATATCCAAAACCAATATATAACATTGTCATCTTGACAAATGGCAATTGATATCACCATTCAGCACACTGGGAGGAGCAGGGAAGTTGTAACCAACTGGAATGTGCCCTATCTACATGGGCAGCTGTAACTTAATTTCAACATATTAGTCCCAGGAAGCTGGGAATTTTCTGTATCATTTGACTTTTTAAAAGAATTCATAGTCATAAATCTGGATTTTAAAATTTGAAGTAATCCAGTTTTTTTTTTTTTTTTGAAACAGTTTCACTCTGTCACCCAGGCTGGAGTGCAGTGGCACGATCTTGGCTCATTGCAGCCTCTGCCTCCCAGGTTCAAGCGATTCTTCTGCCTCAGCCTCCTGAGTGGCTGGTACTATAGGCATGCGCCATCACATCAGGCTAATTTTTGTATTTTTGGTAGAGACAGGGTTTCACCATGTTGGCCAGGCTAGTCTCAAACTCCTGACCTCAGGTGATCCACCTGCCTCCACCTCCCAAAGTGCTGGGATTACAGGCATGAGCCACTGTGCTTGGCCAAGTGTTCCAATTTTTAAAGGTTGGCCAAAATGAAAATAAGGAGAACTCTCTATGTATAGAAGACCAAAGCCTTGAAACATATTGTTTATACATTAACAGAAGAATGGATACATTCTGCTACATTTATGCAAGGAAATGCTATGCAGCATTTAAAACATAAATGAGGCCTGGTGCGGTGGCTCAAGCCTGTAATCCCTGCACTTTGGGAGGCCGAGACGGGCGGATCACGAGGTCAGGAGATCGAGACCATCCTGGCTAACATGGTGAAACCCTGTCTCTACTAAAAATGCAAAAAACTAGCCGGGCGCGGTGGCGGGCGCCTGTAGTCCCGGCTACTTGGGAGGCTGAGGCAGGAGAATGGCGTAAACCCAGGAGGCAGAGCTTGCAGTGAGCTGAGATCTGGCCACTGCACTCCAGCCTGGGCGACAGAGCGAGACTCTGTCTCAAAAATAAATAAATAAAATAAATGAACTCTAACACATGTATTAATGTTAACATGGATAAATGTAAAAAGTTTATTGAATAAAGTAAGTTGTAGAATTGTATCACTCTATGATATCATTTAAATAAAGTTGGAAAATATACAGGATATTATACATTGTTTTTGGATACATACATATTTAGGAAAAGTAAAAGTTCACAGAGAAGATGCCCACCAAAATAAAATTGAAGCTTACATCTAGGAAAGGAGAGTAGGGAATGAGATGGGAAAAGGATCTATGGGAGCTTCAACTGTGGCAAAATGTAACAGCTAAAAAAGTTAAATGGTAAAGATACAGGTATTCTTTTTGTGTGTGTGTTTGGAGATGGAGTCTCACACTGTCACCCAGGCTGGAGTGCAGCGGTACCATCTTGGCTCACTGCAACCTCCACCTCCCAGGTTCAAGTGATTCTCCTGCCTCAGCCTTCCAAGTAGCTGAGACTACAGGTGAGGGCCACCACGCCCAGGTGATTTTTTGTATTTTTAGTATGCGGTTTCACCGTGTTAGCCAGGACGGTCTCGATCTAATCTCGTGATCCGCCTGCCTCAGCCTCCCAAAATTCTGGGATTACAGGCATAAGCCACCGCACCTGGCCGATACAGGTATTCTTTACATTGTCCTTCATAAATGGCAGTGGGGAGCCATTAAAAGCATAGAAATAGGCACTAGACTGCCTGGGTTTAAATCTCATTTTTGCCATTTATTATGTTAATTTAAAACTCACTTAATTTTCCGGAACCTTAGTCACCCCTTCTGTGAAATGGGGGAGATATAATAGCACCTATTTAATGGGATTGTTATAAAGATTAAATTAATCCATGGTGGGAAGCTTATTAAGGGCAGCATGGTAGAAGTGATCCACCCCAGGGCATAGGTCAGAGAGGGGTAGGTTTGCACCACTGCACTCCAGCCTGGGCAACAGAGGAAGACTCCATCTCAAAACAAAACAAAACAAAACAAAACAGGCCAGGCACGGTGGCTCACACCTGTAATCCCAGCACTTTGGGAAGCTGAGACAGGTGGTTCACCTGACGTCGGGAGTTCAAGACGAGCCTGGTGAACATGGTGAAACCCTGTCTCTACTAAAGATACAAAAATTAGCTGGCTGTGGTGGCAGACGCCTGTTAATCCCAGCTACTTGGAAGGCTGAGGCAGGAGAATTGCCCAAACCCAGCAGGTGGAAGTTGCAGTGAGCCAAGATTGCGCCACTGCACTCCAGCCTGGGCAACAGAACAAGACTCTGTCTCAAAATAAAATAAAATAAAAAATTATAATATTATATAATAAATAATATATATTATATAATACTATGTAATATATATTATATTGATATTGCCATATTCCCAGGCAGACAATAAAATATATAATATATATAATATAGCCTCTCCCTCCGGCGTCCTCTCCTGGCCCTCTCGCACTGTGCAATCTCTCTGACGCAAGACTGTCCCGGCCCGGATATGGCTCGTGGACAGCAGAAAATTTCAGTTTCAGCAGAAAAATGCCAAAAAGCAAGCTGGACAAAAGAAGAAACAAGGACATGACCAAAAGGCTGCTGCCAAAGCTGCCTTAATATATACCTGCAGTGTCTGTAGGACACAAATGCCAGACCCTAAGACCTTCAAGCAGCACTTTGAGAGCAAGCATCCTAAGACTCCACTTACTCCAGAATTAGCTGATGTTCAGGCATAAGGTTGTTTACAGGTGAATTCATGACACCTTTGACTCTTCTACTGTCTCAGACCTTAGGTAACATACCTGCAGCTGCTTTTCTAACAAATTGTTGATCAGCAAAAATAAAGGGGCTACAGAAACACTCATTTTTATGCTGTTCCCTTTTGGGCTTCATGCAAAGACAATTCTGTGTAAATGTACAGTTGACTCTGATTTGGAAATCTGAAAATCAGTCCATCCTTGTTATAAAAAATTTTTTTACAACTGTAATTATATTGATGCTCATGTTGTATAAAATAACTCATTTAATAAAATAGTACTTTGATTTATGAAAAAAATATATAATATAAACTATAATAATATATATAATATATAATATAATAAAAATAATAAAATAGGCCATGTATGGTGGCTCAGGAGGCTGAGGCAGGAGGATCCCTGAGTCCAGAAGTTCGACCCAGTCTAAGCAACACAGGGAGACCCCATCTGGAAAAAAAAAAAAAATTGGGCTGGGTGTGGTGGCTCACGCCTGTAATCCTAGCACTTGGGAGGCCAAGGCGGGCGGATCACGAGGTCAGCTGATCGAGACCATCCTGGCCAACACAGTGAAACCCCGTCTCTACTACAAATACAAAAATATATCTATATAGATCTATATAGATATAGATCTATATAGCTCTCTCTCTCTCTATAGCTATATCATAGCTATATCTACCTCTATATCTATATCTATATCTATATATAGATACATATTTGAGATGGAGTCTCACTCTGTCACCCAGGCTGGAGTGCAGGGGCGCAATTCTCCTGCCTCAGCCTCCTGAGTGGCTGGGATTACAGGCAGGTGCCACCATTCCCGGGTAATTTTTCTATTTTTAGTAGAGATGGAGCTTCACCATGTTGGTCAGGCTGGTCTCCAACTCCTGACCTCGTGATCCACCCCCCTCAGCCTCCCAAAGTGCTGAGATTACAGGCATGAGCCACTGTGCCCAGCCATAAATATATTAATATGTGTATATACACACATATATACACAAATATATAAATGTAATTTAAAAGCATTAATTCGTTACCTTTTTGTACCATAATATTAATTTGAGTTTTTTTTTTTCTTTTGAGACAGACTCTCACTCTGTCATCCTAGCTGGAGTGTAGTGGCATGATCTCAGCTCAATGCAGCCTCCACCTCCTGGGCTCAAGCGATTCTCCCACCTCAGCCTCCTGAGTAGCTGGGATTACAGATGCACACCACCATGCCCGGCTAATTTTTTTTTTTTTTTTTTTTGAGAAGGAGCTTTGCTCTCGTTGCTTAGTCTGGAGTGCAATGGCATGATCTCCACTCACTGTAACCTCCACTTTCTAGGTTCAGGTGATTCTCCTGCCTCAGCCTCCTAAGTAGCTGGGACTACACGCGTGCACCACCACGCCCAGCTAATTTTGTATTTTTAGTAGAGACGGGGTTTCTCCATGTTGGTCAGGCTGGTCTTGAACTCCCGGCCTCAGGTGATCCACCCACCTCGACCTCCCAAAGTGCTGGTATTACAGACTAATTTTTATATTTTTAGTAGAGACAGGGTTTCACTATGTTGGCCAGGCTGGTATTGAACTCTGGACCTCAGGTGATCCACCTGCTTCGGCCTCCCAAAGTCCTGGGATTACAGGTGTGAGCCACCATGCCCGGCCATGAAATTCAATAAAGTAAAACTTTCACTGTTTCTTTTCTGGCCATGATTATTAGTCACTTCATTTCAGATTATTGCTGACTATAATTTTGTTATGAAAGACAGAAAATATTTTAAAAATGAGCTGCTCTGGTGGTTGAACCAGCAAGGTGTTCCACCATATCTAAGACACTTAGAACAACACCTGGCACACTGTGAGCACTAAAGGAGCAAAGGACATGCCATCCCAAAATAAGCCAGATTGGACTGGGCATGGTGGTTGTAATCCCAGTACTTTGGGAGGCCGAGGCAGGCAGATCACTTGAGGTCAGGAGTTCAAGACCTGCCTAGGCAATATGGCAAGACCAGGTCTGTACAAAAAAACACAAAAATTAGTCAGACATGGCAGTGCTCATCTATAGTCCCAGCTACCAGGGAGGCTGAGGCAGGGGAATCACTTGAGCCCAGGAAGTGGAGGCTGCAGTGAGCCATGATCCCACCACTGCACTCCAGCCTGGGTGACAAAGAGAGACCCTGTCTCAAAAACAAAAACAAAAACAAATCCCAAAACTCCAAATATGCCAAATCGATATATCAATTATTGAGTTAAAAAGCGTTAGAGAGGCCGGGCGCGGTGGCTCACGCCTGTAATCCCAGCACTTTGGGAGGCCGAGGCGGGCGGATCACGAGGTCAGGAGATCTAGACCATCCTGCCTAACACGGTGAAATCCCGTCTCTACTAAAAATACAAAAAAATTAGCCGGGCGTGGTTGTGCGCGCCTGTAGTCCCAGCTACTCGGAGGCTGAGGCAGGAGAATGGCGTGAACCTGGGAGGCGGAGCTTGCAGCGAGCCGAGATCGCGCCACTGCAGTCCAGCCTGGGCGACAGAGCGAGACTCCGTCTCAAAAAAAAAAAAAAAAAAAAAAGCATTAGAGAGGCTGGGCACGGTGGCTCATGCCTGTAATTCAAGCACTTTGGGAAGCCGAGGCAGGCTGATCACTGGAGCCCAGGAGTTCAAGACCATCCTGGCCAACATGGTGAAACCCTGTCTCTACTAAAAATACAAAAATTAGCTGGACGTGGTGGTGCATGCTACTCAGGAGACAGGGGCATGGGAATCACTTGAACCTGGAAGGCGGAGGTTGGAGCGAGCCTAGATTGTGTCACTGCACTCCAGTTAGGGTGACAGAGTGAGACCCCATCACAAAAAAAAAAAAAAAAAAAAAAAAAAATAGAGAAAGTAAAGTTTCAGAAACAATAAGCTGACCACTGTTTTCCTGCATGTAACAAGTGATGAGGATTTATCTGGAAAAGGTACCCTCTCCATATAAGAGCAAGAAAATAGCCTTTAGGCCGGGCGCGGTGGCTCAAGCCTGTAATCCCAGCACTTTGGGAGGCCGAGACGGGCGGATCACGACGACAGGAGATCGAGACCATCCTGGCTAACACGGTGAAACCCCGTCTCTACTAAAAAATACAAAAAACTAGCCGGGCGAAGTGGCGGGCGCCTGTAGTCCCAGCTACTTGGGAGGCTGAGGCAGGAGAATGGCGTGAACCCGGGAGGCGGAGCTTGCAGTGAGCTGAGATCCGGCCACTGCACTCCAGCCTGGGCGACAGAGCGTGACTCCGTCTCAAAAAAAAAAAAAAAAAAAAAAAGAAAATAGCCTTTATCTCCAGAGACTCAAAACTAAAGGCTACAATGGACCTCTGTAAACATACTTCTCAAAGTTACCCTTACTTCCACCAGTTTGGCACTCCCCACCATTTATCGCCTAGTGCCTCCCCTGAAAAATTTACTGCACCAGCCAGATTTTCTTTGTCCTGTCATTTCTTCTCAAATGTATTGCTCTTTGTCTAAAACGTAAAAAGCATCTTATTTGACCACTTCTTCAGACTTCACTCTTTTGTGTAGACTCCCCCGTACATGTGAAACAAAGTTTGTACACTTTTCTCTTGTTAATCTGCCTGGTGTCAGTTCATTTTCTAGATTCAGCTCAAAAACCCGCTAAGAGTTAAAAGAGGGGCTGGAGGAGATCTCTGGGTCCCTTGCAGTGTAGCAGGATAATTTAGGAATCAAAGAGACCGAGGGGTTGAGGAGGATACTTATTATTTATTATTTTGGTGCATCGATCCAGTTGGATTTACATTCAAAGTTACATTCAAAGAGCCCCTAACAAGGAGTCAAGTTACCTTTTAAGCATTTTGTGGGATGGGGGGAGATCTGTGCAGGGGGAAGCATATTACAGAAGTGAGAAACAAAGACAGTTATTCAGTTGAGACATGCATTACATCATTTCTTACTTTTCTTTTTTTTTTTTTTTTTTTTTTTTGAGACGGAGTCTCGCTCTGTCGCCCAGGCTGCAGTGCAGTGACTGGATCGCAGCTCACTGCAAGCTCCGCCTCCCGGGTTTACGCCATTCTCCTGCCTCAGCCTCCCGAGTAGCTGGGACTACAGGCGCCCGCCACCTCGCCCGGCTAGTTTTTCGTATTTTCAGTAGAGACGGGATTTCACCGTGTTAGCCAGGATGGTCTCGATCTCCTGACCTCGTGATCCGCCCGTCTCGGCCTCCCAAAGTGCTGGGATTACAGGCTTGAGCCACCGCGCCCGGCCCATTTCTTACTTTTCAAGGAAAAACATGTTTTACGACTTGAGTTTATCTGTCTAGTGACCTTGCAGCCACACAGCTAGAGAAACAGAGTCTTTACATAGCCTGGGAAAGGGAGAGATAAGGCACACTAGCCACAGACAGAAAAACAGGCAGTTAAGTTTTAAAGGACTCCGGCTCTTTCTCTTCCTCAGGGGGAATTGGTTTTTTTTACATACAACTGAGTTTTTGCTTACACATTCTTTAATTTCTTTTAATTCCTGTTCCAGAAGCACTATATAAGTGTTTGCTATTATACTTTTTTCTTTTTTTTTTTTTGAGACAGAGTCTTGCTCTGTTGCCCAGACTGGAGTGTAGTGGCATGATCTCGGCTCACTGTAAGCTCTGCCTCCCTGGTTCACACCATTCTCCTGCCTCAGCCTCCTGAGTAGCTGGGACTACAGGCGCCCGCCACCACGTCCAGCTAATTTTTTGCATCTTATGGAGAAATAACCATAGCATTTAGCAACATGAAAGTCATTGATGATCTCAACAAGAACATTTTCAGTGGCACTTTGGTAAAGAGAAGGAGACACATGTGAGACAGTGCAGATAGATAATTCTTTTTTTTTTGAAATGCAGTCTTGCTCTGTCGCCCAGGCTGGAGTTCAATGGCATGATCTTGGCTCACTGCAACCTCTGCCTCCCAAATTCAAGTGATTCTCCTGCCTCAGCCTCCCCAGTAGCTGGATTACAGGGATGTGCCACCATGCCCTGCTAATTTTTGTATATTTTAGTAGAGAAGGGGTTTTACTATGTTGGCCAGGCTAGTCTTGAACACCTGACCTCAGGTAATCTGCCTGCCTTGGCCTCCTACAGTGCTGGAATTACAGACTTGAGCCACCTTGCCCAGCTGATAATTCTTTTTTTTTGAGACAGGATCTCACTCTTTCGCCCAGGCTGGAGTGCAGTGGCATGATCTTGGTTCACTGCAACCTCCACCTCCTGGGTTCAAGCGATTCTCCTGCCTCAGCCTCCCAAGTAGCTGGGATTACAGGCATGTGCCACCACGCCCGGCTGGCTACTTTTTGTATTTTTAGTAGAGATGGGGTTTCCCCATGCTGGCCAGGCTAGTCTTGAACTCTTGACCTGGTGATCCACCCGCCTCGGCTTCCCAAAGTGCTGGGATTATAAGCTTGAGCTACTGTGCCCGGCCAATTCTTTTGAGGAGTTTTGCTGCAGAGAAGTGGTTCTCAACTGGGGTGGAGGCAGGGTGGTGACTGTATTCCTAAGGGACATTTGGCAATGTCTGGAGACATCTGAGGTGGGGTGGGTGTTGCTTCCGGCATCGGGTAGATAGATACTAGGGATGCTGCTAAACATTCTTTTATGTATAGGACAGCCCCCCACAGCAAAGTGGAGGAGAAATTTATATTCATGCCAGGCATAGTGGCTCACACCTGTAATCCCAGCTACTTGGGAAGCTGAGGCAGGAGAATCACTTGAACCCGGAGGTGGAGGTTTCGGTGAGCCGAGATTATGCCATGGCACTCCAGCCTGGGTGACAGAGGGAGATTCTGTCAAAAAGAAAAAAAAAATTTTTTTTAAATTCATATATTTAAGTAGCCAGTCCAAAATGTCAAAGTGTCACGAAGGAGGACATGGTTGGCAGCAGGTGGGTGAAAGAGAGGATTTTTGTGTTCTGATGGGAGAAATATCATTTTTATATACTGACGGGAATGAAGGAGAATGTATCACTGGCTAACTGGTAGAAGAAAAGTTGAGACTGGGCGCAGTGGCTCAGGTCTGTAATCCCAGCACTTTGGGAGGCCAAGGTGGGTGGATCACTAGGTCAGGAGTTCAAGACCAGCCTGGCCAATATGGTGAAACTCCATCTCTACTAAAATTACAAAAATTAGTCAGGCATGGTGGCACGTGCCTATAATCCCAGGTACTCAGGAGGATGAGGCAGAAGAATTGCTTGAACCCGGGAGGCAGAGGTTGCAATAAGCTGAGATCACACCACTGCACTCCAACTTGGGTGGTAGAGTGAGACTCTGTCTCAAAAAAAAAAAAAAATTGATAATTCCTATAAAGAAATAGAGCTAAAACACACCTGTGAAGCCGATAAACTCACACAAAGAAAGTATGAAGCAAAAATATTTATAGAGGAAAATATTAGAGGCACAGGAGGACCTATCTCCTCTGGAAATTTTTTGTTTTTATTTATTTATGTATGTATTTTTTGAGACAGGGTCTCCCTCTGTTGTCCAGGCTGGAGGGCAGTGGCACAATCATACCTCACTGTAGCCTCAACTTCCCAGGCTTGTGATCCCTCCACCTCAGCCTCCCAAGTAGCTGGGACTATAGGCGTGCATCACACCAAGCTAATTTAAAAAATTGAGTGTGTGTGTAGAGATGGGGTCTTGCTATGTTGCCCTGGCTGATCTTAAACTCCTGGGCTCAAGCTATCCTCCTGCCTTGGCCTCACAAAGTACTGGATTACAGGTGTGAGCCACTGCGCCCAATTTTTATTTATTTATTTATTTAGAGATGGGTCTCTGTCACCCAGGCTGGAGTGCAGTGGCGAAATCATAGCTCACTGCAGCCTTGACCTCATGGGCTCAGGCGATCCTTCCATCTCTGCCTCCTGAGTACTTGGGACTACAGTTGTGCAGTACCATGCCCAGCTAATCTGGAAGTTTCAAAATATTCATCTTGAAAATCAACTTATCAAAGAGAGGGTAGCTTCTATGGTTAGGTCTCACTAATATGACGTAATTCAGATCATACTGATTTTGTTTTGTTTTGTTTTGTTTTGTTTTGTTTTGAGACAAGGTCTGGCTCTATCACCCAGGCTGGAGTGCAGTGGTGCAATCACAGCTCACTGCAACCTCTACCTTCTGGGCTCAAGAGATAATCCCACCTCAGCCTTCCAAGAAGCTGGGAATACAGGTACCTGCCACCACGCCCGGCTAATTTTTTTTGGTAGAGATGGGGTTTTGCCATGTTGCCAGGCTGGTCTTGAACTCAGCTCAAGCCGAAACAGGAATTAAAAAAAATTAAAAAAAGGTTTAAACAAAAACTCAGTTATATATAAGAAAACCCAGTTCCCCCTGAGGAAGAGAAAGAGCTGTAGTCCTTTAAAATTAACTGCCTGTATTTCTGTGGCTAGTGAGCCTTCTCTCTCCCTTTCCCTGGCATTATAAAGATGCTGTTTCTCTAGCTGTGCAGCTGCAAGGTCACTAGACAGATAAACTCAAGTTGTAAAACATGTTGTTCCTTAAAAAGTACAAAATAATGTAATGCATGTCTCAATTAAATAACTGTCTTTGTTTCTCGCTTCTGTAATATGCTTCCCCCGGCACAGATCTCTCCACACCCCAGAAAATGCTTAAAAGTTAGCTTGACTCAGCCGGGCGCGGTGGCTCAAGCCTGTAATCCCAGCACTTTGGGAGGCCGAGACGGGCGGATCATGAGGTCAGGAGATCGAGACCATCCTGGCTAATACGGTGAAACCCCGTCTCTACTAAAAAAATACAAAAAACTAGCCGGGCGAAGTGGCGGGTGCCTGTAGTCCCAGCTACTCGGGAGGCTGAGGCAGGAGAATTGCGCAAACCCGAGAGGAGGAGCTTGCAGTGAGCTGAGATCCGGCCACTGCACTCCAGCCTGGGTGACAGAGCAAGACTCCGTCTCAAAAAAAAAAAAAAAAAAAAAGTTAGCTTGACTCTTGTTCGGGGCCCAGTCCTTTGGATGTTAATCCGACTGGGTTGGTGCACCTAAGTAATTAAATAATTCCTCCTTAACCCCTCAGTCTCTCTAATTCCTTAATTATCCTGCAGCAAAGTGATCCACCCGTCTTGGCCTCTCATAGTGCTGGGATTACACGCATGACCCACTATGCTCGGCCAGATCATACTGATTTCAATAATATTCAAAGGGCATGTATGGTGTTAAACCAACTTGGGATACACAGGAGATATATCCAAGGGGACTAGGCCTCCTCTTCCTCATGGAATCATGTTCAGAAAGGATAATTTTGGAGCTGCAGGACATGTTAGAGGTTATCTTCATTTTATGTGAGGAAACGGAAGTCCTGGGATGGTAATTGGCTGTGAATCGTTAGGTCAGCTGTATAACAGATGCAGAATGACGTGGATACCATGGAGTGTTGGGTCAAATACATTGGAGGAACAATTTATAAATATAAATGTTCTGCTCCACTTAAGTTCATCTCTAAATGTCCAGCAGCCTCCTAAGAATGAAAATCTTTCCCAGCTGCATTAGACATTTTTCTTAGCTCTGTATTTTGTACAAGGGGAAAAGCCTAACACTTATAAATTGCTCTAAGGGAAACATTACTTAACATCCCTTAAGTGTCTCCTGGCAGTGACAGGTTTCCTTTCAGTGGAAAAATAACTTCATGACAAAGAATTTGCCTGAACAACTGGAGAGAATAAATGTTACCAGCATCCCAACCGATTTTCCCTCTTTTCAGTAAAGAGGGTTCTAAGATGTCTAGGTGGGCATTTTTATTTATGAGATAGTCAGAGAAGTAAAAAGACTTAAATAATGGTTTAGGGATAAATCTCAAGGGGATTTGTGATAAAATAGCAAATGGGTGACTTTTTAAAAGCACTCTGAAAGCAGGAACTCAGCTTGTATAACCATGTTCATTGCAGCATTCTTCACAGAAGGTGGAAACAATCCAAGTGACCATGAACAGATGGATAAGCAAAATGTGGTCTTTCCCTACAAGGAAATATTATTCAGCTATAAAATAGAATGAAGGGCTGGACATGATGGCTCACACCTGTAATCCCAGCACTTTGGGAGGCCAAGGCAGGCAGGTCAGCTGAGGTCAGGAGTTTGAGAACAGCCTGGCCAACGTGGTGAAACCCCATCTCTACTAAAAATATAAAAATTAGCCAGATGTGGTGTTGTGTGCCTGTAATCCCAACTACTTGGGTAGCTGAGGCACGAGAATCACTTGAACCCAAGAGGCGGAGGTTGCAGTGAGCCGAGATCGCACCATAGCACTCCAGCCTGAGTGACAGCATGAGACTGTCTTTAAAAAAAAAAAAAAAAGAAGTTCTGAGTTCTGATACATGCTACAACATGGATGAATATGACTGAATCTCAAAAACATTACATTAAGTGAAAGAAGTCAAACACAAAAAGGACAAATATCGTAAGATTCCCTTTTTTTTTTTTTTTTTTTTGAGACAGAGGTCTCCATCTGTCACCCAGGCTGCAGTGCAGTGGCACAATCTCAGCTCACTCACTGCAACCTCTGCCTCCTGGGTTCAAGTGATTCTCCTGCCTCAGCCTCCCGAGTAGCTGGGATTACAGCTGCCCACCACCATGCCCAGCTAAGTTTTGTATTTTTGGTAGAGATGGGGCTTCGCCATGTTGGCCAGGCTGGTCTCAAACTCCTGACCTCAAGTGATCTGCCTGCCTCGGCTTCCCAAAGTGCTGGGATTACAGGTGTGAGCCACTGTGCCTGGCTCACATGATTCCATTTACATGAAATGTCCAGGATAGGTGAATGCATACAGACAGAAAGTAAATTAGAGTTTACAGGGGCTGAATGGAAGAGGGGGAGTGGTTTAATGGGGACAGAGTTTCTATTGGGGTGATAAAAAAGTTTTCAAAATAGATAGTGGTGATGGTTGTACAACATTTTTTTTTTTTTTTTTTTTTTGAGACGGAGTCTCGCTCTGTCGCCCAGGCTGGAGTGCAGTGGCGCGATCTCGGCTCACTGCAAGCTCCGCCTCCCGGGTTCACGCCATTCTCCTGCCTCAGCCTCCCGAGTAGCTGGGACTACAGGCGCCCACAACTGCGCCCGGCTAATTTTTTGTATTTTTAGTAGAGACGGGGTTTCACCGTGGTCTCGATCTCCTGACCTTGTGATCCGCCCGCCTCGGCCTCCCAAAGTGCTGGGATTACAGGCGTGAGCCACCGCGCCCGGCTGTACAACATTTTGAATGGAATTAATGCTACTGAATTGTACACTTAAAACAGTTAAAATGGCAAAGTTTATGTTACACATGAAAATAGTGTAAAATGCTAAACACCATTGAACATTTTATATGGGTGAATTGTATGTGAATTATTTTTCAACAAGGCTGTTTTTATTTTATTTATTTATTTTTATTTTTTATTTTGAGACAGAGTTTTGCTCTTGTTGCCCAGGCTGGAGTGCAATCTCGGCTCACTGCAACCTCCACCTCCCGGGTTTAAGTGATTCTCCTGCCTCAGCCTCCTGAGTAGCTGGAATTACAGGTATGTGCCACCATGCCCAGCTAATTTTGTATTTTTAGTAGAGAAGGGTTTCTCCATGTTGGTCAGGCTGGTCTCGAACTCCCGACCTCAGGTGATCCGCCCGCCTCGGCCTCCCAAAGTGCTGGGATTACAGGCGTGAGCCACCGCGCCTGGCCAACAAGGCTGTTTTTTAAAAGCCCACGAGAGTTGAGTGCACAAACTGTGGAATAGCTTGGAAAGAAAAAAAGTGACAATTGCTCAGGCTAATGGTTCTCAGAATGGTGGGAAAAGCAGAAAAGTGCCAACATGGAGAATCTGTCATGTCCTTTGCCCTGTTGACAGGATAAAGTTTCAAGTCCTAGTCTGACCCTGGCTTTCAAAAATGTGAGGCATTCCCTCCGGCTGGGGCAGCATCCTCCCCATCATATTCTACACCTTAAGGCTGCCTTCATGCCAGGCTTGACCACACCATTTACCCAGGCCCAGTATACCATTTTTGGATCTAGTCTGCCCAGTTTGGCTCACTTCAGAGCTCAGTTGGTTTGAGAGCCACCTTTGCTAAATCTTCTCCAACTGAACTTCAACAAAGCCTCTTTTTCTCTGGGCTTCTACCGAACTGGGCGTCATGTGAACCTTGCAGTATTTCTTCATATATATCTTGTTACACACATTTCCCATCAGACCGTTATGGTCCTAGAGAGCAGAGACCACACTGACATCTCTTGTGCATCCTTTCAATAACTGGCATAGTGCACCCAACAGAGCAATCTACTGATACTGTTGCATGAATGCGTTACTGAAAATTACACTGTTTCAAAGTGACCACCTTTTGGCTGTGTAGGCCAGCTCTGGATTCTGACAGATTTAGGTTTAATTTACCCAACTTCCAGGTGGGTGAGTTTCAAAAAGTTAATTTCTGTAGCCTCGCCTTCTTCATCTGGAAAAGGGGATAAACTTGCATCTGCCACAAAGGTGTTTTTTTGTTTGTTTGAGATGGAGACTTCCTCTGTCACCCAGGCTGGAGTGCAGTGGTGAGATCTCAGCTCACTGCAACCTCCGCCCCCCAGGTTCAAACAATTCTCCTGTCTCAGCTTCCCGAGTAGCTGGGATTACAGGTGTATGCCATCACACCCAGCTAATTTTTAATTGTATTTAATTTTATAATTTTTAAATTTTTATTTTATTTTATTTTTTTGAGATGGAGTCTTGCTCTTGTCAGCCAGGCTGGAACGCAATGGCATGATCTCAGCTCACTGCAACCTCCGCCTCCTGGATTCAAGCAATTCTCCTGCCTCAGCCTCCTGAGTAGCTTGGATTACAGGAGCCCGCCACCACATCCAGCTAGTTTTCATATTTTTAGTGGAGGCGGGGTTTCACCATGTTGGCCAGGCTGATCTCTAACTCCTGACCTCGTGATCCGACTGCCTTGGCCTCCCAAAGTGCTGGGATTACAGGTGTGAGCCACTGCTCCTGGCCTTTTATTTTTATTTTTTGAAATGGAGTCTCGCTATCACTGAGGCTGGAGTGCAGTGGCACAATCTCGGCTCACTGCAAACTCCACCTCCCGGGTTCAAGTGATTCTCCTGCCTCAGCCTCCCGAGTAGCTGGGATTACAGGCACCTGCCACAACGCCCAGCTAATTTTTCTATTTTTAGTAGAGACAGGGTTTCACCATGTTGGCTAGGCTGGTCTTGAACTCCTGACCTCAGGTGATCTGCCCACCTTGGCCTCCCAAAGTGCTGGATTACAGGTGTGAGCCACAGTGCCGAACTCTAATTTTTGTATTTTTAGTAAAGACAGGGTTTCACGATATTGGCCAGACTGGTCTCAAACTCCTGACCTGAAGTGATCCACCCACCTCAGCTTCCCAAAGTGCTAGGATTACAGGTGTGAGCCAGAGCACCTGGCCCACAAAAGTTTTTTTGTAAAGGTTAAATAGGATTTAAAACCGTAAAGTGCTTAGCACACTGCCAGATCACCTGTAAACTGGAGCTGCAGAGTTGAAGCGAAGTGGAAAATCATGATGGATGATTTATCTCAACATCAACACAGAGCAGATGTGGCCCTAAAATTACACTCTCCTAATGGCATGGTCTTCCAAACATCTATAAACAAAAATGAAGGAGGAAACAAACCAAATGGCTTTTGGTGGAATAGTATTATGTCCCTTTCTGGACATAGTGCCAAACTTTTTATGAAGGTCTTCAGTACTAATACTTTTGAGAAAAAGAAAAATGTCAAATCAAATCACATAGATCTTGTTCATGTATTTCCATGTACTGTAATCTTTCTACACATATGACAGTAACTAGTGGCACATGGCAATGATGAATGTAAACAGGGTGCTTAAGGAAGAACAAGATGACCATCATCCTCACACTGTTTTGGGCTAACGTTATTTTATAAAATATTTTATTTTCTTTTCTTTCTTTTTTTTTTTTTTTTGAGATGGAGTCTCCCTCTGTTGCCCAGGCTGGAGTGCAGTGGGGCAATCTTGGCTCATTGTAACCTCTGCCTTCTGGGTTCAAGTGATTCTTCTGTCTCAGCCTCCCGAGTAGCTGGGATTATAGGTGCGCACCACCATGCCTGGCTAATTTTTCTATATTTAGTAGAGATGGGGTTTCACTATGTTGGCCAGGCTGGTTTCGAATTCCTGACCTCAAGTGATCCACCTGCCTCAGCCTCCCAAAGTGCTGGGATTACTGCGCTTGGTCAAGATTTGATTTTCTATAAATCTTTTTTTTTTTTTTTTAGTGATGGAGTCTTGCTCTGTCGCCAGGTTGTAGTGCAGTGGTGCGATATCTTGGCTCACTGCAACCTCCGCCTCCTGGGTTCAAGCAATTCTTGTGCCTCAGCCCCCTGAATAGCTGGGATTACAGGCATGCGCCACCACACCCAGCTAATTTTTGTATTTTTATTAGAGATGGGTTTCACGATGTTGGCCAGGATGGTCTTGATCTCCTGACCTTGTGATCCACCCGCCTCAGCCTCCCAAGGTGTTGGGATTACAGGCATGAGCCACCACGTCCGGCCAATCTTTTTTTTGTAAGTAGTTTTTTTCCTCCTGGTTATTAAGAGAACACATATCTTACTGAATTATAGATATATTCTACTCTGAATGCACAAGTCTTGCACTCTCTCCTGCCCCAAGATATTCATTGTTAAGTTTGCTGTACATGCTCCTAGTTTTTCCAGGAGTACATACAATGAAACAAACATTGTATTGGGATCATACTATAATACTGTCTTCAACTTTTTTTTTTTTGAGACAGAGTCTCTGTCACCCAGGCTGGAGTGCAGTGGCTCAATCTCAGCTCACTGCAACCTCCACCTCCTGGGTTGAAGTGATTCCCGTGCCTCAGCCTCCCGAGCAGCTGGGATTACAGGCATGTGCCACCACACACAGCTAATTTTTGAATTTTTATTAGAGACAGGGTTTCACCATGTTGATCAGGATGGTCTCAATCTCCTGAACTCGTGATTCACCCACCTCAGCCTCCTAAGGTGTTGGGATTACAGGCGTGAGGCACTGCGTCCGGCCAATCTTTTTTTTTTTAAGTAGTTTTTTTCCTCCTGGTTATCAAGAGAACACATATCTTACTGAATTACAGATATATACTACTCTGAATGCACAAGTCTTATACTTTCTCCTGCCCCAAGATATTCATTTTAAAGTTTGCTGTACATGCTCCTACTTTTCCCAGGAGTACATACAGTGAAATAAACATTGTATGGGATCATACAGTAATATTGTCTTCAACTTTTTTTTGAGACAGTCTGTCTCTGTCACCCAGGCTGGAGTACAGTGGCTTGATCTCAGCTCACTGCAACCTCCACCTCCTAGGTCCAAGAGTTTCTCTTGCCTCAGTCTCCCAAATAGCTGGGATTACAGGTGTCTGCCACCACGTCCAGCTAATTTTTTGTATTTTTAGTAGAGATGGGGTTTCACTATGTTGGCCAGACTGGTCTTGAACTCCTGACCTCGTGAGGCTTGGCTTCCCAAAGTGCTGGGATTACAGGTGTGAGCCACCCTTGCCCGGTCGTCTTCAACTTTAAAACTCAATAATGTATCCTAAGATATCTTACCATGACAGGATAGATAGAACCTATTATTAATGACTGAACCATATTTAATTTTATGGATGGACCATAATTTAGTTATCCAATTCCCTATTGAGAGATGGCCGAACTATTTTCAGTGTGTGTGTGTGTGTGTGGGTGTGTGTGTGGGTGTATGTTTTGCCAGCATTCAACAATATGAAGTTGAGTTGCTTGATCAAAAATAATAAAATCTGGAAGCTGGGAGCAGTGGCTCACGCCTGTAGTCCTAGGACTTTGGGAGGCTGAGGCAGGAGGATCACTTGAGCCCAGGAGTTTGAGATCAGTATGGGCAACATGGTGACATGGTGAGACCCCATCTTTATTTAAAAAAAAAAAAAAAAAAAAAGGCCAGGCACGGTGGTTTACCCCTGTAATCCCAGCATTTCGGGAGGCTGAGGCGGGCGGATCACAAGGTCAGGAGATCGAAACCATCCTGGCTAACACGTTGAAACCCCGTCTCTACTAAAAATACAAAAAATTAGCCGGGCGTGGTGGCGGGCGCCTGTAGTCCCAGCTATTCGGGAGGCTGAGGCAGGAGAATGGCATGAACCCGGGAGGCAGAGCTTGCAGTGAGCCGAGATGGTGCCACTGTACTCCAGCCTTGGAGACATAGTGAGACTCCATCTCAAAAAAAAAAAAAAAAAAAAAAGAAGGGGAAGAAAATAAATAAAAATCAAAATCTGAGAACTATTATTAAATTACTTTGTCTAAAAAGTCATACATTATAATTGTTTTTAATGTCAGCATTACATCTTGATTAAAGCTGTATTTTAAAGTTCATACTATTAGGCTGGGCGTGGTGGCTCACGCCTGTAATCCTAGCACTTTGGGAGGCTGAGGCGGGTGGATCACCTGAGGTCAGAAGTTTCAGACTAGCCTGGCCAACATGGTGTAACGCTGTCTCCACTAAAAATCCACAAATTAGCCGAGCATCGTGGCGCACGCCTGTAATTCCAGCTACTTGGGAGGCGGAGGCAGGAGAATCGCTTGAACCTAGGAGGCGTAGGTGGCAATGAGCTGAGATTGCACCACTGCAGTCCAGCCTGGGTGACACAGCAAGCCTCTATTTAAAAAAAAAAAAAAATTGGCCGGGCGCGGTGGCTCAAGCCTGTAATCCCAGCACTTTGGGAGGCCGAGACGGGCGGATCACGAGGTCAGGAGATCGAGACCATCCTGGCTAACACGGTGAAACCCCGTCTCTACTAAAAAATACAAAAAACTAGCCGGGCGAGGTGGCGGGCGCCTGTAGTCCCAGCTACTCAGGAGGCTGAGACAGGAGAATGGCCCGAACCCGGGAGGCGGAGCTTGCAGTGAGCTGAGATCCGGCCACTGCACTCCAGCCTGGGCGACAGAGCGAGACTCCGTCTCAAAAAAAAAAAAAAAAAAAAAAAAATTCAGACTATATTCATGTATAATTTATAATAAATCCTTTGGAAATTGTCCTCTTGCATATATTAAAAAACAAAATATAACAAAAGAAAACACCTGCCACGATAAAGTCCCAAAGGGAAACGGTCCAGAAGCTATTTCCGGCGCCTGTGGCCCGTGCGCCCCCTGCTGGCAGTAATGGAACTGGGAACAGGGCCCAAAGTAAGCTCGTTTTCTATGATGATGGTTCCACAATTTAAAAAAAGAAAAATGGGCCGGGCGCGGTGGCTCACGCCTGTAATCCCAGCACTTTGGGAGGCGGAGGCGGGCAGATCACGAGGTCAGGAGATCGAGACCATCCTGGCGAACACGGTGAAACCCCGTCTCTACTAAAAATACAAAAAAATTAGCCGGGTGCGGTGGCGGGCGCCTGTAGTCCCAGCTACTCAGGAGACTGAGGCAGGAGAATGGCGTGAACCCGGGAGGCGGAGCTTGCAGTGAGCCGAAGCTTGCAGTGAGCCGAAATGGCGCCACTGCACTCTAGCCTGGGAGACAGAGTGAGACTCCGTCTCAAAAACAAAAACAAACAAAATATATATATGTACATGTATATATATACACACATATATTTGGCCGGGTGTAGTGGCTCACACTTAATGCCAGCACTTTGGGAGGCCAAGGCAGGCGGATCACTTAAGGTCAGAAGTTCAAGACCAGCCTGGCCAATGTGGTGATATGTTTAAAACGATTTTTTTTTCTTTTTTGAGACAGGGTCTTAACTCTGTCGCCCAGTCTGGAGTGCAGTGGTGCGATCATGGCTCACTGCAGCCTAGACCTCTCGCCACCAGGCCTGACCCCAAACCTGTAATCTTGAAATGAATCAGGGTGGCTTTCTCTCCTTTCTGACATGTCTGTAACCCCTGTGGCAGAAGTTCCAACCCAAACACCGAAACTCTGATTCTGGGTTAAGAATTTTAATTTAGGAGAGGTGCAGTGGCTCATGCCTGTAATCCCAGTGTTTGGGAGGCTGAGGTGGGTGGATCACTTGAGTCCAGGAGTTTGAGACCAGCCTGGACAACATAGCAAAACCTTGTCTCGCTGGGCGCTGTGACTCACACCTGTAATCCCAGGACTTTGGGAGGCTGAGGTGGGTGGATCACTTGAGGTCAGGAGTTTAAGACCAGCCTGGCCAATATGGTGAAGCCTCCTCTCTACTAAAAGTACAAAATTAGCCAGGCGTGGTGGCACAAGCCTGTAATCCCAGTTACTCAGGAGGCTGAGGCAGGAGAATAGCTTGAACCTGAAAGGCGGAGGTTCCAGTGAGCCAAGATTGTACCACTGCACTCCAGCCTGGGACACAGAGAGACTCTGTCTCAAAACAAAAAAACAAAAACCAAAAAAACAAGATACCCCGTCTCCACAAAAAATACAAAATAAGCTAGGCCTGGTGATGTGTGCCTGTAGTCCCAGCTACTAGGGAGGCTGAGGTGAGAAGACTGTTTGAGCCCAAGAGGTCAAGTCTGCAGTGGGCCATTGCACTCTAGCCTGGGCAACAGTGATACCCTGTTTCAAAAACAAACAAATTTTAATTAAACAAAAAAAAAACCCCTCACAACACACCACCACCACTCTTTTGGTTTCAGGACTGTCCTTCTGTTTATCTATGGAGTAGGTTTTCACATATCCATACCTTTGGCTATGTGAACTGTGGTATTTAGCTAGCCTGTAATTCAAGTCTTTAAACAGATGCTCAACAGCATTTAACTCATATATTAAAACAATATATTCACTCGTAAAACCGAAATGCAAATACTTTTATTTTTTTGAGACGGAGTCTCACTCTGTCACCCAGGCGGGAGTGCAGTGGCCGGATCTCGGCTCACTGCAAGCTCTGCCTCCCGTGTTTACGCCATTCTCCTGCCTCAGCCTCCCGAGTAGCTGGGACTACAGGCGCCCGCCACCTCGCCCGGCTAGTTTTTTGTACTTTTTAGTAGAGACGAGGTTTCACCGTGTTCGCCAGGATGGTCTCGATCTCCTGACCTCGTGATCTGCCCATCTCGGCCTCCCAAAGTGCTGGGATTACAGGCTTGAGCCACTGCACCCGGCCTGCAAATACTTTAGTCGTTCAAGTACCACCATAAATTTTAGGTTTTTGTTTCGTTTTTTTTTGAGACAAAGTTTTGCTCTTGTTGCCCAGGCTGGAGTGCAATGGTGCTATCTCAGCTCACTGCAACCTTCGGCTCACCGTAACGTCTGCCTCCTGGGTTTACGCAATTCTCCTGCCTCAGCCTCCCGAGTAGCTGGGATTACAGGCATGTGCCACCACGCCCAGCTGAGTTATTTATTTTTTTTTGAGACGGAGTTTCGCTTTTGTTGCCCAAGCTGGAGTGCAATGGTACGATCTCGGCTCACTGCAACCTCTGCCTCCTGGGTTCAAGTGATTCTCCTGTATCAGCCTCCCGAGTAGCTGAGATTACAGGCGCATGCCACCATGCCCGGCTAATTTTTGTATTTTTAGTAGAGACAGGGTTTCATCATATTGGTTAGGCTGGTCTTGTACTCCTGACCTCGGGTAAGCCGCCCACCTGGGCCTTGCAAAGTGCTGGGATTACTGGCATGAGCCACAGCGCCCAGCCCGGCTGATTTTTGTGTTTTTAGTTGAGACCGGGTTTCTCTGTGTTGGTCAGGCTAGTCTTGAACTCCTGACCTCAGGTGATTCGCCCATCTGGGCCTCCCAAAGTGCTGGGATTACAGGCGTGATCCACTGCGCCCAGCCATATTAGTATATTTTATTGCGTACACATACACAGAAAGAAAAAAAAAGAAAAAGAGAAAAGAAAGCACTGATGTATATGCTCTAACATGGGTGAATTTGAAAACATTAAGTCAAAGAAGCTGGACATAAAAGGCCACATGTTGTATAAAAAATTCAATTTACATGAATTATCCAGAATGAGCAAATTCATAGAGACAGAAAGTAGATTAATACTGGGAGGAGAGTGGGAAGGACAGGGGCTTGGGGAGGAATGTGGGGTGGGGTGGCTGCTAAAGTGTGCAGGTTCATTACACTGGGGTGATGAAAATGCTCTGGATTTAGTGGTGATGGTTGCAAAACTTCATGTATATACTAAAAAAAGTAAATTGTACACTTTAAAAGGGTACTATGGAATGTGAATTTTATCTTAAAACAAATTGTAAGTGAATGTCAAAGACAGGCAATAAAGTTTTTCTTACATGGAATGTTAGAAATTTCTTTATTATGACTTATTCTTATTAAGTGCCAGCTTAATGCTGCAGAAAACTTCAAATCACCCTTGATAACCCATTTTCTTGTCTCCCACCCAAATTACTGATCAAGAGTTTTTCAAGTAAAGACATGCTCTTCTCTCTTCTGTATAAAACTTTACGAAATAAAGGCAAAAGATTGTGTACATCTCGCTGGAAAATGCTGCCCAGGGCTCTGGAGACGGTGGCTGCCCGGGTTCCCTTCACTGTCCAGGTCCTGAAAGACTCTTGTTCATGAACTGTCTCTTCACAAAGCAAGTCCACCACTAACAAGAGGGGACAACAAAGAATGAATGGTGGGAGTCAAATTACAATAGAATTCGCATTTATTTAATAATAAAATTTCATATCAGTCTGAAATCTCTTATAAACCTTTTTTTTTTTTTTTTTTGAGATGGAGTCTAGCTCTGTTGCCCAGGCTGGAGGGCAGTGGCGCGATCTTGGCTCACTGCAAGCTCTGCCTCCTGGGTTCATGTCATTCTCCTGCCTCAGCCTCCCCAGTAGCTGGGACTATAGGCGCCCGCCACCGTGCCTGGCTAATTTTTTGTATTTTTTAGTAGAGATGGGGTCTCACTGTGTTAGCCAGGATGGTCTTGATCTCCTGACCTCGTGATCCGCCTGCCTCGGCCTCCCAAAGTGCTGGGATTACAGGCGTGAGCCACCGCGCCTGGCCATAAACTCTTTTTGCCTGGCCATAAACTCTTTTTAGACAAAGTCTCACTCTGTCATTCAGGCTGGAGTGCAATGGCATGATCTTGGCTCACTGCAACCTCCACTTCCTGGGTTCAAGTGACTCTCGTCTCAGCCTCCCGAGTAGCTGGGATGACAGGAGTGTGCCATCATGCCTGGCTAATTTTTTATATTTTTAAAAGAGGTGGGGTTTCACCATGTTGGCCAGGTAGTCTCGAACTCCTGAACTCAAGTGATCCACTGCCTCGTCCTCCCAAAGTGTTGGGATTACAGGCGTGAGCCACTGTGCCCGGCCTGCAATTCATTATTTAGTGTGATTCAGTAAACTCATATTACATACTAGACACATACTGGAAGTTAAGCAACACTGCAATGCAGAAATTAAAAATATTCTTGCAATGGAAGACCTTAGTGTGTTCAATGGTGGCTATTGGATAAAAGGTGATTTACCAATTAAGCAGGCAAGAAGAGGGTCTTACCTTGCTAGGTTTATCATTCTGAGGGTCAAAAACTTTCTCACAAAGTCTCAGTCCAGTCTCTTGCCTTAGCTGTTGTAAATAGGCTCTCATCACTTCTAAAACAGAACAATTTTAAAAAACTGTATTTGCAAATACATCCCAAATGTACTGGTTGCAGGTCTGTATGCTCACTGTGGTAATACATTTTTATACATTCTAACAGGATATGAAATAGAAATGACAGTCCAAAGAGTTTTATAACTACATTTGTTTTTGTTCAAAAGATTTTCTGCATGTCATCCTTGTTGCCAAGAATTGTTTGTGAGAGTGACTAATAAGATAATGTACTTCCTATCATTTCACTCTCAATCTGTATATGAATCAAGGCAAGAAAAGGAGGGGTGGTAGGAAGTCAGATGGAGAAAATCTTCTTGTGCCATAGAGAGAGGATAGAGACCTGTTCTTACCATCTTCCTGTTTGTTTGCAGGTTTGGCATAAATTGCGTTAAGTGGAAAACCAGGCTCTCCAGGAATGGGAAAATTAGTGATTCCCAATGTATACATTTCTTTTTCACCTTGGCTTTTGGAATTGCACTGAAAAAAAAAAAAAAAATATATATATATATATATATACACACACATACACACACACACACACACACACACACACACACACACACACACACACACACACACACACATATTTTACAGGGAAAAGAATTCCATCCTTGGACCCCAGGTTAAGAACCCTTGAGCCAAGGGATTAAAAGGAATTTCTCTGTCAAGATTTCTGTCTTGAGAAAATATATGCAAAGGCTTAAAACATCACTACTTTTATCTTTGTGTCAGTCAATTATACTACAAGTTCAGAGAACTAAATTCAAATTTTTCTCTTAAGTCCATGCTGTAAGTCAGAGGAAATATTTTCTACTTGTCTTTAAAGTCTCAACAAATCCCAGATGACTGGGAGGGTAAATGCCTCTCAGCAATTTGTTTTCCTGATATATAATCATCCAAGTTTAATTACCTTTTGGAGTTTCTTCAGACATTCAGAAATATAGAGAGTTATATATATCAAGGTCCTATCAGCTTCATTCTACAGGGAGAAAAAGAAGACTTAAAAACAGTTATCAAAACATAACAATGATATGCAATGAATGAATTCCATCTTTGTCTTCTGATTATCTACTGGATGCAGTGGTAGGACAGCCACTATCACATCAAAACTCCTATTCTCCAAACGCACAGTCTCCTCAGTCTCCTTTTCCATTTGTCCCTGGGAGGAAGGCACAAGCCCCACTCTGAGCTGTGCGGCTGCTCTTTTTTGTTTTGTTTTGTTTTTTTGAGACGGAGTCTTGCTCTATTGCCCAGGCTGGAGTGCAGTGGCACAATCTCGGCTCACTGCAACCTCCACCTCCCAGGTTCAAGCAATTTTCTTGCCTCAGCCTCCCAAGTAGCTGGGATTACAGGTGCCCACCACCATGCCTGGCTAATTTTTCTATTTTTAGGAGAGACAGGGTTTCATCATGTTGGCCAGGTTGGTCTCAAACTTCTGACCTCAAGTGATCTGCCCACCTCAGCCTCCCAAAGTGCTGGGATTACAGGCATGAGCCACTACGCTTGTCTGAGTGGCTGCTCTCTCTTGTCCCGGGGTTCCCAAGGATCTGTGTCAACAGCCCTTCACTGTGTAGGAAGGAGAAGTAACAAGGCTGCCTGGAAAGCCTGAGCTGCTCCATATGGTTGGCTAATCTTTAAAAACCCTTTCACTTCAGGGTCTCCGCTGAGAACAGAAATATTTATTACTCTAAAAGAGGAAGCAACTATTTCACATTTGACTTGCTCCCAAAGAACTCCATAATGTCAATGTCTTGACTTAACCAAAAAGAAAATGTGGAGAAGACAAATGAAAGTTGATCAAATGTGGCATGGACTTTGGGTCAAATTTTACACAAATTTAGGCCAGGTGCAGTGGCTTACACCTGTAATCCCAGCACTTTGGGAGGCTGAGGTGGGTGGATTGCTTGAGCCCAGGAATTTGAGACCAGCCTGGGCAAACACCATCTCTACAAAAAATACAAAAAGTAGCTGGGCATGATGGCGCACACCTGTAGTCCCAGCTAGTCAGAGGCTGAGGTGAGGGGATCACCTAAACCCAAGAGGTCAAAGTTGCAGTGAGCTGTGATGGTGCCACTGCACTCCAGCCCGGGTGACAGAGTGAGAACCTGTCTCAAAAACAATTAAAAAAAAAAAAAATTTTATAGTCAAAAAACTGGCCCCAGGCCAAGGGCAGTGGCTCATGCCTGTAATCCCAGCACTTTGGGAGGCCAAGGTGGGCAGATCATTTGAGGTCAGGAGTTCGAGACCAGCCTGGCCAACATGGCGAAACCCCGTCTCTACTAAAACTACAAAAATTAGCCAGGCATGGTGGCGTGCGCCTGTAATTCCAGCTGCTAGGGAGGCTGAGGCCAGAGAATCGCTTGAACCTAGGAGGCGGAGGTTGCAATGAGTCAAGACTGTACCACTGCACTCCAGCCTGGGCAACAGAGCAAGACTCTGTCTCAAATAAAAAAAAAAAAAAGGCTGGGTGCAGTGGCCCACGCCTGTAATCCCAGCACTTTGTAAGGCCAAGGCGGGTGGATCATGAGCTCAGGAGATCGAGACCATCCTGACCAACATGGTGAGACCCTATCTCTACTAAAAAAATACAAAAATTTTGTATTTGGCGTGGTGGTGTGTGCCTGTAATCCCAGCTACTCGGGAGGCTGAGGCAGGAGAATCGCTTGAACCTGGGAGTTGAGGGTTGCAGTGAGCCGAGATCACGCCATTGCACTCCAGCCTGGTGACAGAGTGAAGCTCTGTCTCTTTTTTTTGAGTTGGAGTCTCGCTCTGTCGCCCAGGCTGGAGTGCAGTGTCTGGATCTCAGCTCACTGCAAGCTCCGCCTCGCGGGTTCACGCCATTCTCCCGCCTCAGCCTCCCGAGTAACTGGGACTACAGGCGCCCGCCACCTCGCCCGGCTAGTTTTTTGTATTTTTTAGTAGAGACGGGGTTTCACCGTGTTAGCCAGGATGGTCTCGATCTCCTGACCTCGTGATCCACCCGTCTCGGCCTCCCAAAGTGCTGGGATTACAGGCTTGAGCCACTGCGCCCGGCCGTGAGGCTCTGTCTCAAAACAAAAACAAACAAACAAAAAAATTACCCCCAAACCACATCATTTCCCTATTTTTTTTTTGAGACAGAGTTTTGCTCTTACTGCCCAGGCTGGAGTGCAATGGCGCGATATCGGCTCACCACAACCTCTGCCTCCTGGGTTCAAACGATTCTCCTGCCTCAGCCTCCCGAGTAGCTGGGATTATAGGCACGTGCCACCATGCCCGGCTAATTTTGTATTTTTAGTAGAGACGGGGTTTCTCCATGTTGGTCAGGCTGGTCTCGAGCTCCTGACCTCAGGTGATCCACCCGCCTCTGCCTCCCAAATTACAGGCAGAGGCACTGTGCCCAGCCACATTTTCCTATCTTTAAGACAATATAGTATCTGGGAATGAATGAAATGTAGCTGAATTATTATTATTGTTTTGAGACAGTCTTGCTCTGTCACCCAGGCTGAGTGCAGTGGTGTGATCTCGGCTCACTGCAACCATCACCTCCTGGGTTCAAGCAATTCTTGTGCTTCAGCCTCCCGAGTAGCTGGGATTACAGGCACGCACTACTACACCTGGCTAATTTTTGTATTTTTGGTAGAGATGGGGTTTCACCTTGTTTGCTGGGCTGGTCTCAAACTCCTGGCATCATGTGATCCACCCGCCTCAGCCTCCCAAGTGTTGGGATTACAGGCGTGAGCCACCATGCACTAATTTTTGTATTTTTTGTAGAGATGGGAGTTTGTCATGTTGCCCAGGCTGGTCTCGAACTCCTGAACTCAAGCGATGTGCCCAGAGAATTATAACATTTATAACTATTACAAACAACCCACACATTAGATATAGAAAACATTCTGTTACCATCACAGAATGTTTAGACTACAATTTGTACACCAAGAGTCTACAATTAAATAATTCACACCCTATTTGATTCCAGAAGTTCAGAGTTTGGCAAGGAGGGGTTGAAATTCCATATTTTAGGGCCGGTAGTGGTGGCTCAATGCCTGTAATCCCAGCACACTGGGAGGTTGAGGTGGGCGGATCGTGAGGTCAGGGTATCAAGACCATTCTGCCCAACACGGTGAAACCCCATCTCTACTAAAAATACAAAAAATTAGCCGGGTGTGGTGCCACGTGCCTGTAGTTCCAGCTACTTTGGGAGGTTGAGGCAGGAGAATCGCTTGAACCTGGGAGGCGGAGGTTTCAGTGAGCCGAGATCACGGCACTGCACTCCAGCCTGGGCAACAGCAAGACTCAGTCTCAAAAAAAAAAAAAAATTCCATATTTTAGAATACCATCAAGGAAATTTGCTGATTTTCCTTGTCACTTTCTCACAGCAGGATTGCAGAGAACATTTCTGGTTTTCATTTTCCCATCTCCTTTTTGGTCTCCTGCTTCTACCTTCCCCTGACCATCCTCCTCACAGGAACTAAGAACAGAAGGGGAGAGAGTGGTTCAAGGAAGATTTAAGGTCATTCAAGTGTCTTCATTTCTCTATCTCAGGTCCAGGACACAGAAGTACATAAAAAATAACACAGCACATAGGACTTCTTGGCTGTGGATTTAATCCTAAACAAAAACACAGGGCTTAGCTAGTTGTGGTGGCCCATGCCTGTAATCCCAGCAATTTGGGAGGGCGAGATGGGCAGACTGCTTGAGCTCAGGAGTTCAAGGTAAGCCTGGGCAACATGGTGAAACCGTGTCTCTACAAAAAATTAGCTAGGCATGGTGGCACGTGCCTGTAGTTCCAGCTACCTGGGAGACTGAGGCCGGAGGACTGCCTGAGCCCAGGAGGTTGAGGGTATAGTGAGCTGTGATTGTGCCACTGCACTCTAGCCTGGGCGACAGAGCAAGACCCTGTCTCAAAACAAAACAAAACACAGGGCTGGCACATAGTAGGTGCTGCTTAACTAATGTTGAATAAATAAAGGTATTTCTAGTAAAGGGTTGGCAAACTTTCTCTGTAAAAGGCAGGCAGTATTTTTAGGCTTTGTGGGCCATACAGTCTTTGTCACAACTACTCAATTCTGCTGTTTTAGTGTGAAAGTAACTACAGATAATATAGAAACAAATGGTTGTGGCTGTGTACCAATAAAGATTTATTTACAAAAAGGGGCAGTGGTCCAAATGTGGCCCTCAGGTTAGAGTTTGCCAACCCCTGGTATAGAATTTGAAGGAAAAAAAAAGAAACTAATATTTATACAAAAGCTAACATTAAGCACTATTTTCAAATTTAAAAATTACATGCTGATTTCATTTTATTTTCTCCTCACAGCAAGGTTGGTATTATCCCTATGAGATACTTGGATAGCAACCTTGGATAGCAAGGTTGGTATTATCCCTATGAGAAAACTAAGTTAAATATTAAAAGCTCTGTAATTTACCTTAATTTCATAGTTTTTGAAGAAGACATTGGCCTTGAAGTAATAGATGGCTTCATCCACAATATCTGTATCTTTTGCTAAGCAGGACACAAGGGAAGGAGCACAGAGAACATTAGCCAAATACAAAACATAACACCTATCAAAGCCATAAAGGGAAAACACATACAACTGTCAACAGTTGCGGAGTTGAATAAAATAAAATGATCCTATTGGAATATCAAGTTTTTAGAAAATACTTATTTATTTATTTATTTTTTGATACAGAGTCTTGCTATGTCACCCAGGCTGGAGTGCAGTGGCGCAATCTCGCCTCACTGCAAGCTCTGCCTCCCAGGTTCACACCATTCTCCTGCCTCAGTCTCCCGAGTAGCTGGGACTACAGGCGCCTGCCACCACGCCCGGCTAATTTTTTGTATTTTTAGTAGAGATGGGGTTTCACTGTGTTAGCCAGGATGGTCTTGATCTCCTGACCTCATGATCTGCTCACCTCGGCCTCCCAAAGTGCTGGGATTACAGGCATGAGCCACCGCGCCCAGGTTTTTAGAAAAGATTTATAGAAAAGTAGTACATGGTTTATTTTTACAGCTTTATTGTTTTTGTAAAAGTTACACACGTTCATTAGAAAATGAAATTCAATCAATACAGTTTTCTTTTTTAGAGAGAGATCTTGCTCTGTTACCCAGGCTGGAGTGCAGTGATACAATTATAGCTCACCACAGACTTGAACTCCTGAGCTCAAGCGATCCTCCCATTTCAGCTTCCGTAGCTGGGACTACAGGCATGCACCATGAGGACTGGCTAATTTTTTTCTTTAAAGTTTTTTAGAGATGGCTGGGCATGGTGGCTCACGCCTGTAATCCCAACACTTTGGGAGGCCGACGCGGGTGGATCACCTGAGGTCAGCAGCCTGGCCAACATGGTGAAACCCTGCCTCTACTAAAAATACAAAAATTTAGCCGAGCGTGGTGGCGGCCACCTGTAATCCCAGCTACTTGGGAGGCTGAGGCAGGAGAATCGCTTGAACCCGCGGGTGGAGGTTGCAGTGAGCCAAGATTGCAGCATTGCACTCCAGCCTGGGCGACAAGATTGAAATTCCGTCTCAAAAAAAAAAAAAAAAAAAATTTTTTTTTGAGATGCAGTCTCACTATATTGCCTAGGCTGGTCTCAAACTCCTGGCCTCAAGTGATCCTCCTGCCTCCTGAGTAGCTAAGATTATAGGCATAAGCCACAGCACCGGGCCAAAAAAAATTTTTTTTAATTGTCACCTTAATTTCCACTTCCCCCAAAATAACTACCATTAGCATTTGGTGAACATTATTCATGACGTCTCTAAATGCATTTATAAAAAAACACTGAGACACAGACTAACTTTAACTGTTTCCTAAAAATAAAAAGTATTCGGCCGGGCGCAGTGGCTCACGCCTGTAGTCCTAGCACTTTGGAAGGCCGAGACGGATGGATTTCCTGAGGTCAGGAGTTCGAGACCAGCCTGGCCAACATGGAGAAACCCTATCTCTACTAAAAATACAAAAACTAGCCGGGCATGGTGGTACGTGCCTGTAATCCCAACTACTCGGGGGCCGAGGCAGGAGAACTGCTTGAACCCAGGAGGCAGAGGCTGCAGTGAGCCAAGATCATGCCGCTGAACTCAATCAAGCCTGGGTGACAGAGCAAGACTCCGTCTCAAAAAAATAAAAATAAAAAAAATACATAAATAAATAAAATAAAAAGTATTCAATATAATTTTATTTGAATTAACATATTATAGTTTCAGGAAAAAAACTCAATTATTTAGAACATGTTGGGGTTCAGATACACATCTTTCTTTTTATGGAAACTATGACTTAAAATATACTTGTACAAGCTGTTGTAGGTAGCTCTAGATGGACAAAAACCAGAAATACTGTCTTGACAAAAAAAGATCTCGTGACACAATTTCTTTGGCAATTTTTTGTTTTCCTTTTTTTTATTTTAAAAAGGTCAAAATCCTTGGGTCTTGATATCTGGCAGCTGGTTTCAGCAGTGCTGAGACAGTTATTTATACTTCTTGTCTATGACTGTTAACATTCTCACACAGCAGAAATGCAAAGTAATCCTGAAGCTTTCATACTCTGCAATTAAGTTGTCTTCATCCCAGCTCACTGCCCTGTGGAAGAATTTCAACAGAACTCTAACTCTAGACTTGTGTTCCTAGCAATCTATTTTTTTTTTTTTTTTTTTTTGAGATAGAGTCTTGCTCTGTCACCCAGGCTGGAGTGCAGTGATGCAATCTCGGCTCACTGCAAGCTCCACCTCCCGGGTTCATGCCATTCTCCACCTCCCAGGTTCACGCCATTCTCCTGCCTCAGCCTCCAGAGTAGCTGGGACTACAGGCGCCCGCCACTACGCCTGCCTAATTTTTTGTATTTTTAGTAGAGATGGGGTTTCACTGTGTTAGCCAGGATGGTCTTGATCTCCTGACCTCATGATCCACCTGTCTCGGCCTCCCAAAGTGCTGGGATTACAGGCGTGAGCCACTGCGCCCGGCCCTGTTTTTTTTTGAGATGGAGTCTCACTTTGTTGCCCAGGCTGGAGTGCCATGGGACAATCTAGGCCCACTGCAACCTCCGCCTCCTGAGTTCAAGCGATTCTCCTGCGTCAGCCTCCTGCGTAGCTGGGACTTCAGGTGCCTGCCACCACAGTCAGCTAATTTTTGTATTTTTAGTAGAGACAGAGTTTCACCACGTTGGCCAGGCTGGTCTCAAACTCCTGACCTGAGGCAATCTGCCCATCTTGGCTTCCCAAAGTGCTGGGATTATAGGCATGAGCCACTGTGCCTGGCTGCAATCTGTTTTCTTATCTGTGAAAGGAAACTTTCTTGGAGGACTCAATATTGTTTACAAAAACCAGCTAGTTCTTCTAAATGTAATGACAGGAGGGGGCAAAGGCCAAAGGATTCTGAAATTAGAAGAATACTTGGCACATAAGAGGCATTCTATAGATATTTGTTGAATATAAATGAATTAGTGTGATTAATACTGTTATTTAGCTCACAGCACAGGCCTCCATTCCAATTCAGGTGTTTTTCTTTTTTTTTTTTTTTTTCCTTTTGAAACAAGAGTTTTGCTCTTGTTGCCCAGGGTGGAGTGCAATGGCATGATCTCAGCTCACTGCAACCTCCACCTCCCAGGTCAGCTCACTGCAACCTCCACCTCCTAGGTTCAAGCGATTCTCCTGCCTCAATCTCCCAAGTAGCTGGGATTACAGGCATGTGCCACCACACCTGGCTAATTTTTTGTATTTTTAGTAGAGACGGGGTTTCTCCACGTTGTTCAGGCTGGTCTCGAACTCCTGAACTCAGGTGATCCATCCACTTCGACCTCTCAAAGTGCTGGGATTAGAGGTGTGAGCCACCACGCCTGGCCTTTGCAGTGTAATTTTTGTTTTTTTTTTTTGAGATGGAGTCTCACTCTGTCGCCCAGGCTGGAGTGCAGTGGTGCAATCTTGGCTCACTGCAACCTCCACCCACTGTGTTCAAGCAATTCTCCTGTCTCAGCCTCCTGAGTAGCTGGGATCACAGGTGCCCACCACCATGCCTAGCTAATTTTTGTATTTTTAGTAGAGATGGGGTTTTGCCATGTTTGCCAGGCTGGTCTCGAACTCCTGACCTTAAGTGATCCACTTGCCCTGGCCTCCCAAAGTTCTGGGATTACAAGTGTGAGCCACTGCGCCCAGCCCTGTGATTTTCTTTTATGTTATTTTTCTTCTCTCTCAGGTTGTCTTCTTCCTTGTTCCTTTTCCTCAGAATCAAGTAGAGACTGTGGTGACTCACCATATTTATAAAGTTTACTGAGCTTTCAAATGGTGTTGAAAACAAAATTAAGTTAAAAAAAGGTCAAGTCAAACAGTCTGGCAGAGAAATGGGAATTGGATCAGTACCAAATTGATAATTATAATAATGGTCTTAGAAACCATGAATGGAATTCAGTTCAGACCCTTGCAGGGTACAGGGAAACCGTGTCTAATATAATACAAATAATACTGTTGGAAGAACATCTCAGAAAGCGTCAGAAGAGTCTCAGACAGTGTCTGAAAAATATTGCAGCTTTCTGAAATAAAACTCAGAAAAGCAGGAATAGACATAAGTAATGTTACATAGTATACTTCAGATTTAAGATTGAGGTATTGCTAAAAATGAAGATCTTGAAGAATGAATAAAGGAAGTAGATTTAGACGGGGAAGAGGTCAAAATATTTGTTGTTTTCTTCCAGGTTGATAACAGAAAGGATGGGCATGTGGCATTCTAGACATAACAGCATTAGATTTGTTTGAAAGAACTGATAAACAGTGTCCAGAATTAAGCACATTTCCTCCATTTTCTCAAAAGAGTTTCCTGGAGAAGTCAGAAGAAATAATACAATTTCCTATTAAATGCAACATATAACCACTATCTTGAAAGGTCTAGACCACAATATCTACCAAAGTACAAGGACAATTTGAGAGAGAAGACTGAGCTAAGAATTTCCCTGATTTGACCATTTTAGAAGACTGTTAGGCATTTCATGCCAAAATTTGAAAATAATGGGTTTAGACTTACTCTCTCTGGGTGCAGGTCCTTTGAATTGACTTCTAATAGGTAACAGTGCCATGTTTCCGATGAGTTTGGTGTCAGGATCCATGAGAGAAGAGTGGTAAGCCTGTAATGGCAAGCCCAGGAAGAACACAGAAGCAGAAAGAGAGCAAATGTCACTGTGGCAAACAACCTTTCCTTAAAGGAAAAAAAGAGTAACCCACCCAAGATTAATCAGGGGAGGGAGAAGGGATAGCAGCATTGAGGTGCTAGAGCTGGTTCTTTCTGGCTCAAGAAAACCAACTGTTAAATTATGAGGCATTTTTCAAGCTGGTTGTTAAACACAGCTGTTCTCAAAAATCAAATTATATAAACTTACAATTAAGTAAATGATGTTGGCCGGCGCAGTGGCTCACGCCTGTAATCCCAGCACTTTGGGAGGCTGAGGCAGGCGGATTGCCTGAGGTCAGGAGTTCGCGACCAGCCTGGGCAACACAGTGAAACCCCATCTCTACTAAAATACAAAAAATTAGCCGGGCGTGGCAGTGTGCGCCTGTAGTCCCAGCTACTTGGGACGCTAAGCTGGAGAATCACTTGAACCCAGGAGGCGAAGGTTGCAGTGAACCAAGATCATCCCACTGCACTCCAGCCTGGGCAACAGAGCGAGACTCTGTCTCAAAAAAAAAAAAGTAAATGATGTTAAAACCAATGATGCTTAAATATTCATCACTACTTCTTTTTTTTTTTTTTTTGAGAAGGAGTCTCACCATGTTGCCTAAGATGGTCTCGAACTCCTAAGCTCAAGTGATATGCCTGCCTCGGCCTCCCAAAGGGCTGGGACTACAGGCAAGAGCCACCTCACCCAGCTACTGCCTACATTTTATTTTTTTGAGACGGAGTTTTGCTCTTGTTGCCCAGGCTGGAGTGCAATGACGTGACCTTGGCCCACTGCAACCTCTGCCTCCCGGGTTCAAGCGATTCTCCTGCCTCAGCCTCCTGAGTAGCTGTGATTACAGGGATGTGCCACCACGCCCAGCTAATTTTGTAGTTTTGGTAGAGAAGGGGTTTCTCCATTTTGGCCAGGCTGGTGTTGAACTCCCGGCCTCAGGTGATCCGCCCGCCTCGGCCTCCCAAAGTGTTGGGATTACAGGCGTGAGCCACTGCACTGCACTTGGCCTACTTCCTAAATTTTTTTTTTTTTTTTTGAGACGGAGTCTCGCCCTGTCACCCAGGCTGAAGTGCAGTGGCGCGATCTCTGTTCACTGAAACCTCCGCCTCCTGGGTTCAAGCGATTCTCCCGCCCAGCTTCTTGAGTAGCTGGGATTAGAGGTGCGAGCCACCACGCCCAGCTAATTTTTGTATTTTTAGTAGAGACAGGGTTTCACCATGTTGGTCAGGCTGGTCTCAAACTCCTGACCCCATGATCCGCCCACCTCAGCCTCCCAAAGTGCTGGGATTACAGGCATGAGCCACCGCGCCCGGCAATAACCTAATTTTTAAAAATTACATTTTCCTATTGTCATGTTCTTAAAGTTATTATTACGAAATACTAAATAATGGGGTGCTGCTGTGCATCTCTTCCAATTCTATGTTTGGTGACATCACATTGGTATCTGGTCAAAGTATTTCCACCACAGAAAGACAAACATCATATAAATCAGGGTACCCAGCCCCCAGCTAAACCAAGACCCAAGCACTATCTTTTCAGCTCTGCCACTTCCTGGCGTTATGCTTTGACCAAGGCATCATTCTTCTTCTCTTAGCTTGTTTCCAAATTTGTAAAATGAGAATATATATATTCCCTTCAGTGGGTAAGTGTGAGTTAAAGGAAGGGAGAAAAAAATCACATTTATGAGAGCATTCTGTATGCTGATTCTTAGTTCTGCTTTTTACAAGATGCCTGGCTTTTTATAAGACAACATGGGTCCCATTCATATATTCATCCATCAAATGATTGCTAAGCACATTCTATGTGCAAGACACTGTGATACAGTAATATACAAAGTAGTACAGTCCTGGTCCTTGAAGAGTAGAGAAGGTAGACAAAAAATAATCACAGGATGGGACGGGCACGGTGGCTCACGCCTGTAATCCAAACACTTTGGGAGGCCGAGGCTGACAGATCACAAGGCCAAAAGATAGAGACCATCCAGACCAACATGGTGAAACCCCATCTCTACTAAAAATACAAAAATTAGCCGGGTGTGGTAGCACATGCCTGTATTCCCAGCTACTTGGGAGGCTGAGGCACGAGAATTACCTGAACACAGGAGGCAGAGGTTGCAGTGAGCCGAGATCGCACCACTGCACTCCAGCCTGGTACAGAGCGAGACTCCATCTCAAACCAACCAACCAACCAACCAACCAACCAACCCAGGGTGAATCCAGGGTGCTCTATGTGCAACTGGAGCCAGTACAGGGCTTTAGAGTCCTTTTTTTTTGGAGACAGAGTCTCCTCTCACCCAGGCTGGAGTACAGTGGCATGATCACAGCTCACTGCAGCCTCAAACTCCTGGCTCCAGGTGATCCTCCCACCTCAGCCTCTTGAGAGGCTGGGAGGAGATGCACTACCACATCCAGTTAATTTATTCTTATTTTTGTAGAGGCAGGGTCTCATTATGTTGCCCAGGTTGGTCTCAAACCCCTGGGCTCAAGCGATCCTCCCATCTTGGCCTCCTAAAGTGTTGGGATTACAGGCATAAGCCACTGTACCCAGCCTAGAGTCCTGGCTTAAAATCTGGTTTTACCATTAGTAGGCAACTTTGTCCAAATTAACTTCTCTGAGGTTCCGTTTCCTCTTCTGTAAAATAGGAATCATGGTACCTACTTCACAGGGTCATTATGAGGATTAGATGGGATAATTTATAAAGTGTGTACCCCAGAGCTCAGGAGTCAAATGGTAATTACGGAATTCATAAAATATGTATTTGTGAGGCTGAATGAGGTGGCTCACGCCTGTAATCCCAACACTCAGGGAGGTCGAGGCAGGAGGACTGCTTGAGCCCAGAAGTTTGAGACCAGCCTGGGCAACATGGTGAGACCCTGTCTCTACTGAAAATAGAAAAACTTAGCTGGGCGTGGCGACGTACACCTGTAGTCCCAGCTGCTCAGGAGGCTGAGGTGGGAGGATCACCTGAGCCAAGTTTGTGTCACTGCACTGCAGTCTCAGAGACGGGGTGTAACCCTGTCTCAAAAAAAAAAAAAAAAAAAAAATCTATCTATCTATATATATCTCTCTATATATGTATTTGCAACTATGGCTTGCTCCTTTTCATCACAAGTATACTTTATCTAAAGTACCCTCTGCCTTCCCTTTCACCAAACTGTCTTGTTACCTATCTAGTTTCTTTTTTTTGGAGTGGGGGGGTCAGAGTCTCACTCTGTGGCCAGGCTGGAGTGCAGTGGCACAGTCTTGGCTCACTGCAACCTCCACCTCCTGGGTTCAAGCGATTCTCCTGCCTCAGCCTCCCAAGTAGCTGGGATTACAGGCACGCGCCACTACGCCCAGCTAATTTTTTTATTTTTAGTAGAGATGGAGTTTCACCATGTTGGCCAGGCTGGTCTTGAACTCCTGACCTCGTGATCCATCCGCCTAGGCCTCCCAAAGTGCTGGGATTACAGGCGTGAGCCACCGCGCCTGGCCATCCATCTAGCTTCTTTATAGCATTTGTCACTACCTGACACTACTGTATGTATCTCCTTTATGTTTACACTTTTATTGTCTCGTCTCCCGATTTGAACGTACACTGTTTAAGATTAGGGATTTGTTGAACTTATTTGCTGCTGTAAATAGAGCCTGGCAGGCAGTAGGTGCTCGGTAACGTTTGTTAAAAATAATGTGTGAGCAGGCTGGGCGCGGTGGCTCATGTCTATAATCCCAACACTTTGGGAGGCCGAGGGGGCGGATCACCTGAGGTCTGGAGTTCCAGCCCAGCCCAGCCAACATGGTGAAACCCCCGTCCCTACTAAAATGCAAAAAATTAGCTGGGTGTGGTGGCGCGCGCCTGTAATCCCAGCTACCCAGGAGGCTGAGGCACGAGGACTGCTTGAACCAAGGTGGCGGAGGTTGTAGTGAGCCGAGATCGCCTCACTGCACTCCAGCCTGGACCACAGAACGAGACTCTCTCAAAAAACAAACAAAAAAAGTGTGAACAATCACACAATAACCGAACCACCTTTTCCCGAATCTGCAAAATGGAGACCATGATGGTGATAAATCTAGCCCACAGACTGCCTGTCAGAAATTAAGTACAACCAGACCGTCATAGATTTTTACTCCCACTCTGATGCACACGAAAAAGGAAATCTTTGGAAGTCAGGCGCCGACCGAGTCTGTGAGGGCCCTATACCCAGGTGGCTCCGGGGTGGCCGCCGCTGCCGGGAAGTGGGTTCTGACAAATGACAAACAGCAGAGGGAGCCTGCCCCCCGGGGCGGAGGAGGAAGTGGGCCTCACAGAAAAAGGAGAAGCTAGACCCTGGACTTGAAATATGAAAAATAAAAAGGGCAACCCTTGGCTTCGCGCTGTAGTGACGCTTTGGGAACCCTGCCGGAGCCGGAAGGAGTAGACGGAGAGAGAGAGAAGAGGGCCTCCTCACACACCCTGGACCCCTGGACCCCGGGCCCACTCCTGCCGCGCCCCCGCCTCCCACGACTGGCACCCGCGGGCTGTCCCAATTCTTCAGCGACCGGTCCCCTCCCCTCGCCTCACTCCTTCTCGGGCTCCCGCTTCCTCTCTGCCTTCCGCCGCCCGCTTCTCTCGGCACACACAAGGTTTCTCCCCGCTTTTCGCAATCCCCGCTGTCTCCCCACACCATGGATCGAACCCTCACCGGCATCTTGGCAGCACCCGGGTTCCAACCCAGAGGAGCAGAATCCAGGTAGAGCAGAACGCTTCCGGTCTGGCAGCCCGGGCGGGGTAGGCGGAAGCGAAACGGAAGGGGCGGGGTGATGACGTGAGCTTCCGGCTTTGTAGTTCCGCCTCTGGTTGCAGCGGCCGCGCGGATCTGAAAGGGGGCGCCAGAGCGCTAGGTAGGGGCCCTCAGAGTGGCGCAGCGTGAGGCGCGCGCAAAATGGAGATGGGTCTTGAGGTTCCAGAATCTTCGATCAATCACCTCTTTTGTGTTTTTTTCAAATTTCACCTTTTCAGGGCCGGGCATAGTGGCTCATGCCTGTAATCCCAGCACTTTGGGAGGCCGAGGCGGGTGGATTACCTGAAGTCAGGAGTCCGAGATCAGCCTGGATGGTGAAATCTCGTCTCTACTAAAAATACAAAAATTAGCTGGGCGTGGTAGCATCCCAGCTACTCGGGAGGCTGAGGCAGAATAATCGCTTGAACCTGGGAGGCGGAGTTTGCGGTGAGCCAAGATCGTGCCGCTGCACTCTAGCTTGGGTGAGAGTGTGACTCTATCTTAAACAAACAAACAAAACACCTTTCCTGTGAAGCCGCCTCTGGTCATTCTGTTTTCAATTCACCCGACTCCAGCCCCATGCCTTATCCTTCTCTCCCGCTTTTTCCCTTAGTTCTTATGATTCTTGTATTTAGTTTACTCTTAGTGCTTGTCTCCCTATCCTTGTAAATGCCAGACAGCACTTCGCCCGTTTTGTCCCCTGGCGCCTGTAACAGTGATGGTATGTAGGAAACATCAGTATTTGAGTAAATGAATGAACCCAATGCACTGCATCTAAAAATAGAGAAACTGAAGGGCACTGGAATCTGAATCGCAGCTTCAATACATACTAGCTCTATAATTTTGAGCAAGTTAACTTGCCTCTGTACTTCAGTTCCTCACCTGAAAATGGTAGTAACAATATTTACCTCATAATTTTGTGACGATGAAATGAATTACATGTAAAATGCTTAGAACTTACATGCTTGGAGCATACCGAAAGCCCAGGAGTTTTTAACCTATTTATTACTAGAAAACTTACGTTAAAAGTCAAGTTCATTGCTACCTGAGAGCCATTTCTTCTGCCAGTTCGCAGCCTGGAATAGAGCCCCATGTTCCCACATCTGATTTCGCATTCAGGTGACTGGGCAAATAGCACCTTTTAGGCAAGGTCTTTTTTGACAAAGAGCCCAAAGTAGCCCCATAGTCACTCTCCATTTCTTTTCTGCTTTCTGTTCTTTCCATCCTCTCTCCGAGGTTCAGTCTCACAGCCCAGCATGACAGCCCCACGTGAGCAAAGCGCTGCCTGCACTGAGTCCCTGTTCTATCCCCAGTACCTGGCATCCATAGAACTTCAGTAAATTTGTGTAAAGAATCATGTCAGCCCTGCCTATGAGACAGTGAAATCCTCGAGGACTGGAATTGTCAGATTCATCTTTGAAACCCTAGTGTCCAGTGGGGAAGGCACTGGAATTGGGTCCTTCACTTTTTCTCCACAGGCACATACCATACTCTCTAGAAGCTAAACCAGGGAGGACCAAGAGGGCAACTGAAAAGCTGCCTCTCCTTTCTTCCCCTCCCATGTGACAATAAAGTTTCTAAGAATTAGCAACCCTGGGAGATCAGACTGTTTCCACAGTCTCTATCCTCTAAGGGCCACAGGAAAGTCCCCAGGAAGCCCAGCATATCCCAATGTTGCCCACTCATCATGCTCCTCCCTGACTGGACCATGGTGTAGACACCCGACCCTTCCCTCTAGCCTGGCCCCCCAGGCATAAGCTACCACTGACACCTACAGGTCCTCACATTTTTTTTTGAGATGGTGTCTCACTGTTGCCCAGGCTGGAGTGCAATGGTGCGATCCTGGCTCACTGCAAGCTCCACCTTCTGGATTCAAGGGATTCTCCCACTTCAGCCTCTCAAATAGCTGGAATTACAGGCAGGAGCCACCATGCCCAGCTATTTTTTTTTTTTTATTTTTAGTAGAGACAGGCTTTCACCATGCTGGTCTTGAACTCCTGACCTCAGGTGATCCGCCTGCCTCGGCCTCCTAAAGTGCTGGCATTATAGGTGTGAGCCACCATGCTGGGCCACATTTTGCTTCTTTAATTAAAATGAATCAAATTAGACACTGCACTGTACTTGTTATCTAGGCCCAAGAATCATTAAAAACCTTTCTGTTTCTTTTATATATACACATACATATCTCAAAACATAGTTATTTTTACTTTTTAAGTTATATAAATAATATACATTTTCAATACAGGAAAATGGGAAGATACAGATAAGCAATGGTCTTATGTATATACTTGTAGCTTTTTCCCTTCGGACACACATATTTTGTTACAGTAATTCCTGCATCTCAAAAATAATACAAAAAGTGAAAATAAGTTTAGCCTTAACCTTAGCTCAGGTGCTAATTTATATTATATACAAATCTATGTGCATTCATTTCAATTTTGACTTATAAAATCTAAAGTGATGCTGTTATAACACTAAAAGATTCCACTTTAAACAGCAGCAGTTTCAGAATAATTAAAAACTTGATTCAGGCATGTGGCTGATAAAGAATGAGGTATTACTTTTTTCATTAAAATAAGTAGCTTTCTACTACTGCATCCTTTGAAGAGAAGAATGTTCTACTGGTTTGGCCACAAGCTCTTCATGTATAGATGGTTACTTTTTAGTAAACTCTTCATTCATCCTGGCATTCTTGGAAATATTCGTCAAACATAGAGGAAGACTCATCTTCACGTTCCTGACACAATGGAAACACAAAATAGAAAATATATTTATTTCCCCTCAGTCAAAACTAGTATGTGTTTAAATATTTTTCAGGTAATACCCTATGTGGAACTAATTACCCAGCACCAGCTCCAGGTGTTGCTTACAGGTAACTGTTAATAGTAAGAAAAGGCATGATTGACAGATTTTTTTCCCAGATATGTAGTAAATTAATGTGCTTCTATCTCAGAAGCATTTCTCATTTGAATTTACATTCATGACGATCCTTGGCTAATTTCCTGTGATAGTGCTTTACTTCCCTGGTAGTCTAGTGGTCAGGAAAATAAAAAATAAAAGAAATTTAAAAAAATGCTTTGCTGACACTATCATTAGTCTTCTCAATGACATATGTGAGGGCAGCCCAATTTCGCCTCCTCTTTGCACATACACCCAAGCTCTGAATACACAGAAGCTTCATCATACTGCCTCAACAAAAATAGAGTAAAAGTGATACAGCTTGTGGAGCACAGTGTTAATTTCAGAGATCACCCAGAAAAGCCCAGTTAACTGCCATCAGTAAGACAAAAAACTAATTTAAGGAGTCTCCTGGATTATGCAAGAGTCCAGTGAGTGCTGGCAAATTTTTTTTTTTTTTTTTTTTTTTTTGAGACGGAGTCTCGCTCTGTCGCCCGGGCTGGAGTGCAGTGGCGCGATCTCGGCTCACTGCAAGCTCCGCCTCCCGGGTTCCCGCCATTCTCCTGCCTCAGCCTCCCGAGTAGCTGGGACTACAGGCGCCTGCCACCTCGCCTGGCTAATTTTTTTGTATTTTTTTAGTAGAGACGGGGTTTCACCGTGTTAGCCAGGATGGTCTTGATCTCTTGACCTTGTGATCCACCCGTCTCGGCCTCCCAAAGTGCTGGGATTACAGGCTTGAGCCACCGCGCCCGGCCTGTGCTGGCAAATATTTTTATCAAAAGCTAACAAACACCCCAAATCAGAAATTACCTTTGGTTCTTTAAATTCTAGGTCTTCTCCATATTGAATGGCAAAATCAATATGCTGCAATACAATGTTCATGCTTTCTTCATCTGACTGATCGTAAGGCAAAAATCGAACCATGCTGTAGTCATCAATCTACAAGTTGCAGATTTCAAGAAAAGTTCATTCTGAAGTTGTGCAAAATACATAATTTTCAACTTATATTTGAGTTTTATAACCATTTATACTTCTGAATAAAAACACTGATGTATTTAGGGGAAGAGGAGGAGGAGGGATAGCTAGACACAGAGAGTAAATCATTGATTTTTCTGACTTCTGATTGGCTAGAACACTTGTTAGCTTATTACTTTAACTAGACACTGTTTCACGGCTATTTATCTGAATTCAACAACCACTGGAAATTTCACAGGAGCACAAACAGTCCTGAACTCTCCAAATGGCTAGAAATAATGAGATGTTAGTTAATTTATTGGCCACTACCAATAACTACTTCTAAATTAAACTGCTGACTAACCAGCCCACAGCCCTTTTCCTTCCTCCACTTTGCAGAAAATAGGGATGAACTGTGCTTTTTATAAAGGCGGCAAATGACTGGACAAAGGCAAACATTTGACCAGGTGTTTAGGAAAAAAACCCAAAAAACTTCAACTTTTTTTTTTAATCTTTTTTTTTTTTTGGAGAGAGTTTTTTTCTTGTTGCTCAACCTCCGCCTCCCAGGTTCAAGCAATTCTCCTGCCTCAGCCTCCCAAGTAGCTGGGACTACAGGCGTGTGCCACCATGCCCGGCTAATTTTGTATTTTTAGTAGAGACGGTGTTTCACCATGTTGGTCAGCCTGGTCTTGAACTCCTGATCTCAAGTGATCCACCCACCTTGGCCTCCCAAAGCGCTGGGATTATAGGTGTGAGCCACTGCGCTCCTGGCCCCCTTTTTGTTTTTTTGAGATGGGGTCTCTCTGCCACCCAGGCTGGAACACAGTGGCATGATCATGGCTCACTACAGCCTTGACCTCCCAGGCTCAAGGGATCCTCCCACCTCAGCCTCCAGAGTGGAACTACAGGCGTGCAGCATCATGCCTGGCTTTTTTGTTTTTTTTTTTTTTTTTGAGTCTTGCTGTTGTTGGACTGGGCTGGAGTGCAATGGCACTATCTCGGCTCACTGCAACCTCCACCTTCTGTGTTCCAGCAACTCTCCTGCCTCAGCCTCCCAAATAGCTAGGATTACAGGCATGCGCCACCATGCCTGGCTAATTTTTGAATTTTTTAGTAGAGACGGGGTTTCACCATGTTGGCCAGGCTGGTCTCGAATTCCTGGCCTCAGGTGATCCACCCACCTCAGCCTCCCAAAGAACTGGGATTACAGGCATAAATCACTGCACCTGGCCTAATTTTTTTTTTTTTTTTTGAAACAAAGTCTTACTCTGTTGCCCAGGCTGGACTGCAGTAGCGTGATCTCCACTCACTGCAACCTCCACCACCAGGTTCAACTGATTCTTCTGCCTCAGGCTCCCGAGTACTGGGATTACAAGTGCACACCACCATGTCCAGCTAATTTTTTTTTTGTATTTTTAGTAGAGACAGGGTTTCACCATGTTGGCCAGGCTTGGTCTCGCACTCTTAACCTCAAATGATCAGCCTGCCCTGGCTCCCAAAGTGCTAGGATTACAGGTGTGAGCCACTGCGCCTGGCCTAATTTAAAAATTGTTTTTAGTGACAGAGTTGTTGCCCACACTGGTCTTGAACTCTTGGACTCAATCTTCCCGCCTTGGTCTGCCAAAGTGCTAGGATTACAGGCATGAGTCACTGCACCTGGCCAAAAAATCCAAACTTTAAAAGCTTACCAGTCCACATATAGCTTTAGTCATTTTCTTGAATTTTTTGCTTCTTAAGTCACTTGTAGAATCTTCTAATAAAGAATACATGTCTGGATCTAAAAACCTTTAAAAGAGAGAAAGACTGATGAATTCAGGAGACTAGGTTTATAAACCAACCAAACTTCCCGTCTAAATAAAACAGAAGGTTCATCTCTGCAATTGAGATCTGATAATGGAAGAAGAGTGAACTCACTTCTCAATTTCCTTTTTCGCTTTTTTACTCAGCAGATCCATTTTTGTCATGATGTTGACTTGTGGAATTTCTAGAGAGATCATGGCACTTAGGGCTGCCAAGATGCCAGAAATAAACTGAAGGAGGAAACAGAAAAGGGAAGATGAACTGACTGTTGCCAACAAAGTTACCTGGCCTTTGCATAAAGAGTCTTCTATTCCTCACTGGAACAGAACTGGCCTAAATAAAAGAAATGCAGCCTGGGCATGGTGGCTCACACCTGTAATCCAGCACTTTGGGAGGCCAAGGTGGGCAGATCACCTGAGGTCAGGAGTTCAAGACCAGCCTAGCCAACATGGTGAAACCTTGTCTCTACTAACAATACAAAATTAGCCGGGCGTGGTGGCACGTGCCTGTAATCCCAGCTACTTGGGAGTCTGAGGCAGGAGAATCACTTGAACCCAGGAGGCGGAGGTTCCAGTGAGCCAAGATCGCACCACCACACTCCAGCCTGGGCAACAAGAGTGAAACTCGGTCTCAAAAAAAAAAAAAAAAAAAAAAAAAAGAAATGCTAGTTCAGAACATGTGGAAAAGGCAAAATTATTATTTTATTTTATTTTTTTTGAGACAGAGTCTCGCTCTGTCCCCCAGGCTGGAGTGCAGTGGCACGATCTCGGCTCACTGCAAGCTCCGTCTCCTGGGTTCAGGCCATTCTCCTGCCTCAGCCTCCCGAGTAGCTGGGACTATAGGCGCCCGCCACCGCACCTGGCTAATTTTTTGTATTTTTAGTAGAGACGGGGTTTCACCGTGGTCTCGATCTCCTGACCTTGTGATCCGCCCGCCTCGGCCGCCCAAAGTGCTGGGATTACAGGCGTGAGCCACCGCGCCCGGCTGGCAAAATTATTATTTTATTAAAAGAAATGCTAGCCATATAGAAAAAAAAAAATGTTCCCTAATCAGATGCTTGACCCTTGGTTCCCAAAGGTGAGGGAAGATATAGATAACATACAGTGATCACAAATCTCAATTTAGACAGCATTTTAATTTCCTTTCCCATCTACTATTCCTTAAGAGCTATTAATAAAAAATTTGATCTAGGTAGTTCATAAACTGGTCAAAAGGTCCTCAGAAAATTAAAAATAGACTTTTATTTTATTTATTTTTTTTATTTATTTATTTATTTTTTTTTGAGACGGAGTCTCGCTCTGTCGCCCAGGCTGAAGTGCAGTGGCCGGATCTCAGCTCACTGCAAGCTCCGCCTCCCGGGTTCACGCCATTCTCCTGCCTCAGTCTCCCGAGTAGCTGGGACTACAGGCGCCCGCCACCTCGCCCGGCTAGTTTTTTGTATTTTTTAGTAGAGACGGGGTTTCACCGTGTTAGCCAGGATGGTCTCGATCTCCTGACCTCGTGATCCGCCCGTCTCGGCCTCCCAAAGTGCTGGGATTACAGGCTTGAGCCACCGCGCCCGGCCAAAAATAGACTTTTATAAAATAGCCATCTGCTTCAGTTTTTTTCTCTCCCGCTACCCCCCCCCCCTTTTCTTTAGAGACAGAGTCTCACTCTGTCACTCAGGCTGGTGTGCAATGGTGCGATCTTGGCGATCTCGACTCACTGCAACCTCTGCTTCCTGTACTCAAGCAATCCTCCCACTTCAGCTTCCCAAGTAGCTGGGACTACAGGCACGTGCCACAATGCCTAGCTAATTTTTGTATTTGTTGTAGAGACAGGGTCTCACTCTGTTGCCCAAGCAGGTCTGGAACTCCTGGGCTCAAGCAATCCTCCTGCCTTGGCCTCCCAAAGTGCTGAGATTATAGGTGTGAGCCACTTTGCCCAACAACCTCAGTTTTTTCTTGGTAAGCAGTTCCTCTTAAATCTTTATGATATAATAATTTACTATTTTTGATTTATAACATATTATAATAATTTAATAACAAAAGGGATACTAAGTAACTCTGGAATCATTTGTGAAATGTTCAGAATCACACAATAATTAAAGGGAATTGTCATCTGCTTGTACTCATAGTTTAAAAATCTGTAAGAGACTTTGGGAGGCCAAGGCAGGTAGATCACTTGATGTTTGAGGTCAGGAGTTTGAGACTAGCCTGGCCGTCTCTACTAAAAATACAAAAATTAGCCAGGCATGGTGGCACGCACCTGTAATTCCAGCTACTCAGGAAGCTGAGGCACAAGAATCACTTGAACCGGGAGGCAGAGGTTGCAGTGAGTTGAGATCACGCCACTGTGCTCCAGCCTGGGCAACAGAGTAAGACTCTGTCTCAAAAAAAAAAAAAAAAAAAAAAAAAAAAGAAATCCGTAAGAGATTTAGCTTCAGACCTTGAATGACTCCACCATGAACTGAGAATCAACAAGAAAAACTCCACAGACTCGGAACTCCCACTGCTCGAGCTGCTGGACCAGTTGTTTCATCACAGGCAGGTGAGTGTACAACTCAATCTGACCTACATGAAGAGTATTGCAAGAATTTTAGAAACAGCAAATATGTTAAATCATCAAGTTAGAGGAAACAAATTTTCCCCATAAGATGGATAAAAATAAAAGCCAACACATTTTTAAGGGGCCCACAGCCTCTCAAAGCAATCATAAAACCTAAGATACTGCCACCATAGGACTCCCTATTAAGTTTTATGTAGAAAATGAGGTTCTCTGGTTGGGCAGGGTGGCTCATGCCTGTAATCCCAGCACTTTGGGAGGCTGTGGTGAGTGGATCACTTGGGGCCAGGAGTTCAAGACCAGTCTGGCCAACATAGTGAAACCCTGTCTCTACTAAAAATACAAAAAAATTAGCCAGGCGTGGTGGTGCGTGCCTGTGGTCCCAGCTACTCCTTGGGATGCTGAGGCACAAGAATCGCTTAAACCCGGGAGGAGGCGGCTGCAGTGAGCCAAGATCACGCCACTGCACTCCAGCCTGGGCGATAGAGTAAGACTCCGTCTTTAAAAAAAAAAAAAAAAAAAAGAAAAAAGAAAGAACGAACATGAGGTTCTTCACACTTTAGTTTTCTGCCAATCAATGTGAGTGCTACTGACCAGATACCATGGCTCACACACCTGTAATCCCAGCATTTTGGGAGGCTAAAGTGGGTGGATAGCTTGAGCCCAGGACTTTGAGACCTGCCTGAGCAATACAATATCTCTACAAAAATAAATAAATAAGTGATACAAAGATATCTATAGTTTGGGAATATTCATCAAGCTGTATACTTATGACATATATACTTTTCTGTGGGTATATGTATGGTCAATTAAAAGCAAGGGGAAAAAAGTGAGGGACATAAATGGTCAAAGCCAGGTCAGGCTCAAGTTGAAAATTCACAATTTGGGCTGGGCGTGGTGGCTCACACAAGTAATCCCAGCATTTGGGAAGCCGAGGCAGGTGAATCACCTAAGGTCTGGAGTTTGAGACCAGCCTGGCCAGCATAGTGAAACCCTGTCTCTACTAAAAATACAAAAATTAGCTGGGTGTGGTGGTGGGCACCTGTAATCCCAGCTACTTGGGAAGCTGAGACAGGAGAATCACTTGAACCCAGGAAGTGGAGACTGGAGTGAGCCAAGATGGCGCCATCATACTCCAGCCTGAGTGACAGGAGTGAAACTCTGTCTCAAAAAAAAAAAAAAGAAAAGAAAAAAGAAAAAAAAAAAAAGAAAATTCACTATTTGGCTTCAGAAGCCATGTGCTATTATCTGTCTCCTACCAGTCACACCTCATGACAATTGCCTCTTTATTATGCTCCAGCCACATCGGCCTTTTCAGTGCCTTAAAACAGCATTGTTCCTTCCTCCTGGGAGGTGTTCAGCAGGCTGTGCCCTCTGCTTTCCTCAGCCTCCAGCCCAGTTGAAAGGCCGCATCAGATGCCTCTCTAACCGCCATTATCTGTGTGATGATCTGTACTATTCCTGTGGAATACTCAATGACAACTGAATATTAAATAATCATTTGGACGCTATTTCTTTGTACTGTCTTGAGTTCTGCCAAACTGTGAGCTCCATGAGGCCAGAGACCATGGCTATTTGTGCTCTATGGTATTCCCAGTGTACAAATCAAGCACTCAATAGATATACTTTTTTTTGTTTGCTTTTGAGTCAGAGTCTCACTCCGTTGCCCAGGCTGGAATGTAGTGATGCGATTTTGGCTCACTGCAAGCTCCACCTCCTGGGTTCATGCCATTCTCCTGCCTCAGCCTCCCGAGTAGCTGGGACTACAGGCGCCCGCCACCACGCCCAGCTAATTTTTTGTATTTTTAGTAGAGATGGGTTTCACCATGTTAGCCAGGATGGTCTCGATCTCCTGACTTCGTGATCCACCCACCTCGGCCTCCCAAAGTGCTGGGATTACAAGCATGAGCCACTGCACCCGGCCTCAATAGATAGACTTAATAAGTCACAGCCATTGAATAAGAATAGCTTGGTACTCTACTGCAGTATAGTTTAGAGCTACAAATGCTCACTCTCCCTTCTCCTATTAAGGATGGAACTATCAAGACTTTAAGGAAAGCATTCAAATTGTTGATTCACCTGGACAATCAAAAAGTATATAGTCGTCCTCTACATGGCCAAGACAGTTCTCCAGCCAGTCAAAGTTATTGGCAAAGTACTCCATGCAAAATACCAATCCTCCATTGGGACCAAATCGCAGAGAATCATCCTCCATTACATCATCCACCTCGATCAGTTCCCGGATGTCTGAAAAGGACAAATAGGGCCCAGAATACATGTGTCCCTTCAAAAATTGTTATCCTTACTAGAAATAGAACATAAAAGTTAATAATTACATAAAAAACTCATATGCAGGAAATTATTTATGTACATGGCTTTTCACTGTAGCAGTGTCCATCAATAGAGAAATTAGCAAATAAATTATTGTTCAGCCAGACAATGGAATACTACACAGTCATAAATGGGGAAAATCTCTTTAAGTATTAACAATAATACAACGTCCTAGGCATATTGTTCAGTGAAAAATGCAAGGTACAGAACTGTGTAAGAATGCTATCATTGGTGTTAATAAAAGACAAAAATTCACTACATAGACATAATACATATACATCTTGAATTTTATGTGCACAGGCTATGAAAGAACACACCAGAAACTGGTAACACTGGCTGCTCCCAGGAAGGGGAGCTGATTGCTGGGACGCAGAGCTGAGAGGAAGATGTTTTCCTGTATACTTACTCTTTAGTACTTTTACGTTATGAACCACGTGAATATGTATTACCTATTCCTAAAAAGTACAAAACGAAAAAAAGAAAACTGATTACCATTTCTTTTTTTTTTTTTTTGAGACGGAGTCTTGCTCTGTGCCCCAGGCTGGAGTGCAGTGGCGCGATCTCGGCTCACTGCAAGCTCCGCCCCCCGGGTTCACGCCATTCTCCTGCCTCAGCCTCCCAAGTAGCTGGGACTACAGGCGCCCACCACCACACCCGGCTAGTTTTTTGTATTTTTTTTAGTAGAGACGGGGTTTCACGGTGTTAGCCAGGATGGTCTCAATCTCCTGACCTTGTGATCCGCCCGCCTCGGCCTCCCAAAGTAACACTAAGGTAACTATTTCACCTCCCTGAGCCTCACTTTCTTTATCCTGGGGTAGAAGGATGAGAACTATGAGATAATGTATCAAAATCACTAACAGGAGCTCTGCCGCAGTGACTCATGCCTGTAATCCCAGCACTTTCGGAGGGTGAGGCAGGTGGATCACTTGAGGTCAGGAGTTCAAGACCAGCCTGGCCAACATGCTGAAACCTGTCTCTACTAAAAATATACAAATTAGGCTGGGTGTGGTGGCTCACGCATGTAATTCTAGCACTTTGGGAGGCCAAGGTGAGGGAATCATGAGATCAGGAGTTCGAGACCAGCCTGGCCAATATGGTGAAGCCCCATCTCTACTAAAAATACAAAAATTAGCCAGGCGTGGTGGTGCATGCCTGTAGTTCTAGCTACTCCGGAGGCTGAGGCAGGAGAATTACTTGAACCCAGGAAGCGGAGGTTGCAGTGAGCCAAGATCACGCCATTGCACTCAAGCCCAGGCGACAGAGCAAGACTCCATCTCAAACAAAAACAAAAACAAACAAAAATAGAAAAATTAGTCAGGTGTGCTGGCACGTGCCTGTAATCCCAGCTGCTCGAGAGGCTGAGGCAGGAGAATTACTTGAACCCAGGAGGCAGAGGTTGCAGTGAGATGTCATGGTGCCACTGCACTCCAGCCTGGGCAGCAGAGACAGACTCTGCCTCAGGGAAAAAAAAAAAAAAAATCACCAACAGGAGAGGCTTAAAAAATTCTGGTATGTCAAGCCTGTAATCCCAGCACTTTGGGAGGCCGAGACGGGCGGATCACGAGGTCAGGAGATCGAGACCATCCTGGCTAACACGGTGAAACCCCGTCTCTACTAAAAAATACAAAAAAAAACTAGCCGGGCGAGGTGGCGGGCGCCTGTAGTCCCAGCTACTCGGGAGGCTGAGGCAGGAGAATGGCGTAGACCCGGGAGGCGGAGCTTGCAGTGAGCTGAGATCCGGCCACTGCACCCCAGCCTGGGCAACAGAGCAAGACTCTGTCTCAAAAAAAAAAAAAAAAAATTCTGGTATGGTTATCTTACTAATTTTTAGGAATCAGTATATAGAATTTTCTACCTTAGGTTTTTACTTATTTTTGTGCTCAAACCTACACTCTCCATTCACAAAGAACTGAGCTTCATTCACAGACACATTTATACTGACAACACCTTCCTACCCCTCCCCCAGCGATAAATAACAGATAACTGATCCAAATTGGGACAATAAATCTGGCTTTCTTTCTTTTTAGACAGGGTCTCACTCTGCTGCCCAGGCTGGAGCGCAGTGGCATAATCATGGCTCACTGCAACCTTGACCTCGTAGGCTCAAGTGATCCCACCACCTCAGCCTCCTGAGTGCTGGGAATACAGGCGCCTGACGGCATGCCAGGCTAATTTCTATATTTCTTGTAGAGATGGGGTTTCACCATGCTGCCCAGGCTGGTCTTACTCCTGGGCTCAAGCCATCCATCTGCCTTGGCCTTCCAAAGTGCTGGGATTACAGGCATGAGTCACAGTGCCCATCCTAAGTCCTCTTTTTAACTAAGCTAGCTTAGAGTGGTTTCCGTTTGCTGCAACCAAATGGTTCCAAAGTAATCCAATGCTTTTTTTCTCAAAGATAAGCATTTCACATCTCTCCCTCTCCCTTCAATCTGCCTTTCCGCAACCTGCTCACTCATTAACAGAAATCAAAAGTTTCTCTTTGCACTTAGTGAGTGCAAAGAGAACGTCCCCAAACCTAAAACGACCTGTCTCCCTCCACAGGAAATGATTATCATACACTCAACAAAGCTGCAAGAGTCACCCTTGATTCCTTACTTTCCTATGCCTTCTTGGTTCAATCCCCCACAAAATGCTATTAATTCAACTTGCAAAATATACTGAATCTGTCAGCTTCCTTATATCTCCACCATGACCACCCTAGTACTGGTGTACACCTGGCTAACTACAACAGCCACAGTGCAGGTTGTACTTCTTTTTTTAATTTTGAGACAGTTTCGCTCTTGTTGCCCAGGCTGGAGTGCAATGGTGCGATCTTGGCTCACCAGAACCTCTGCCTCCCGGGTTCAAGCGATTCTCTTGCCTCAGCCTCCCGAGTAGCTGGCATTACAGGCATGTGCCACCATGCCCAGCTAATTTTGTATTTTTGGTAGAGACGGGGTTTCTCCATGTTGGTCAGGCTGGTCTCGAACTCCCGACCTCAGGTGACCACCCACCTCGGCCTCCCAAAATGCTGGGATAACAGGCATGAGCCACCGTGCCCAGCCATGCAGGTTGTACTTCTACTGTCAACCCACTAAAGTCAATTTTTCATCTAAGCACCTGAGTTATTTTTTAAAACATAAATCAGGCCAAGTGCGGTGGCTCATGCCTATTATTCCAGCACTTTCAGAAGTCAAGCTGGTGGGTCACTTGAGCCCAGGAGTTCGAGACCAGCCTGGGCAATGAGACCAGCCTGGGCCACATGATGAAACCCCACCTCTACAAATAATACAAAAATTGCCCAGGCATGATAGTGTGTGCCTGTAGTCCCAGCTACTTGGGAGACTGAGGTAGGAGGATTGCTTGAGTCTAGAAGGTTGAGACTACAATAAGCTGTGATCAGGCTACTGTACTACAGCCTAGGTGACAGAGTGAGACCTTGTCTCAAAAACAAAACAAAACAACAACAACAACAAAGGCCGGATGCAGTGGCTCACACCTCTAATCCCAGCACTTTGGGAGACTGAGGCCGGCAGACTGCTTGAGCTCAGGAGTTTGAGACCAGTCTGGGCAGCATGGTGAAACCCTGTCTCTACAAAAAAAAAAAAAAAAAAAAATTATAAAATTAGCCAGGCATGGTGGCATGCACCTATAGTACCAGCTACTTGGGAGGCTGAGGTGGGAGGATGGCTTCAGCTCAGGAGGCAAAGGTTGTGAAACTGCACTCCAGCCTGCGCGACAGAGCTGGACCCTGTCTCAAAAAAACCAAAAAACCCCCAAAACATATATCAAATGTCAATCCTTTCCTCTTCTTAAAACCCTCTAGTGGCACCCCACTGACAACAGGATAAAATCCCATCTTCTCATGTCCTGTTAGCCTCTACCTACTTCTTTCTTTCAGTGATTACGCTTCAGCTCACTGACATCTTGGCTTTCCTGGAGAACACCAAATCCTTTCTCACCTCTAGGCTATTTATTTATCTATTTTATTTTTCAGAGATGGATCTTGCAATATTGCCCAGGCTGGACTTGAACTCCTGTGCTCAAGTGATCCTCCCACATCAGCCTCCCAAGTAGCTAGGACTACAGGCACATGTCCCTGCACCCAGCTTGGCATATTTAATGATCTAAATGTTCCCTCATTTTGGAAGGCTTTTCCTCAGTCTGAGGAGCATATTACCATCCTTCAGGTCTAGGCTCAAAGATCCCCTCCTCAGAGTCACCATCCTCCCTAACAATCCTAGCTAAAGCAACCTCACCCAATGAGTACTTCTCATGAGCCTGTCTGCAGTCATCACATTCTGTAACATGTTTATCATTTTGTTTACTGCCTATTTCCTAAAGGTTGGTGATGGCAGGGATAATGTCTATATTATTCTCTGCTATAACTCTGGTGTCTGGCATAAAACAGGTGTTCAACAGACACTTGAAAGAACAAATTAAAAGAATTTAAAAAAACAAACCCAGGCTCCTGACTTACAGTGATCAGCAACATACCACATGATTCACTACAGCAGGACTAAGGACAAAAGGGACAGAATGAAACGGTGCTGAGGGAAGTGTTCATTTACTTTTTTTTTTTGAGACACAGTCTCGCTCTGTTGCCCAGGCTGGAGTGCAGTGGTGCAATCTCGGCTCACCGCAACGTCCGTCTCCTGGGTTCAGGCGATTCTCCTGAGTAGCTGGGATTACAGGCACGCGCCACCACGCCCAGCTAATTTTTTTGTGTTTTTAGTAGAGACAGGGTTTCACCATGCTGGTCTCGAACTCCTGACCTCATGATCTGCCTGCATCAGCCTCCCAAAGTGCTGGGATTACAGGCATGAGCCACTGCGTCCGGCCCCATTTATGTTTAAATCTTACATCAAAGACCAAGAAAGGATACTGTCACACATATCACCATGAACAGATGTGACCAAATGACAAGCTCATGATATTTACCACAAAACCAGGGATCCAGACTATAAAAAGTAATTTTTCAGCTTCTGTGCTAAGCAGCTAGTACTCACTGCCTCCACAGCCCTTACTGTTCCTGAAGGTGGGGGAAGCCTCTGCTCAGGACTTACCAGCCATCACGGAGTAGTTGAAGTGTTCTGCTGCTGGATCCAGGTTTATAACTTGGACAGACCGGTTGAGGGCTTCACAGTGTTGGACCATGGTGGCACAGTAGGTGCTCTGTAATGTCACAAGGCATGAGAGGTTAAAGCAACAGGCAGTGTAGTGCTACTTTCCATACTCTGGAATACTATCCACTAAGGTCACAACTATGCCTTCACCAACCAAGAGGCTGACTGAAAACAAGGGAAAAAGATATCTGACTGGGCTGCAGATTCAAACCTGACTTAGACTCATGGGTAACTCTGCGGAATTTACTTCTCCACTCTGCCCCTAAACTTTCTTGTCTCTTAACTGGGATGTCCTCCATAATCACTAAGGCTCCTTACTGCTCTAACATGTGACAAGTGGTATTTAAAGGGAAGACTTCTGGTTACATAGTGTAACACCTAACACAGTGTCTCTACCAGGACTTGTACAATCCAAACAAACCTTTAGGTAGGATGGTCAGGGATGATGTCTCTGAGTAGGGGATATCTGAGTATATGATAATGAGCTTGCCATCCTAAGGGGAAGAGCATTCCAAGATGAAGGAACGCCAAGGTCAATAAATAGTTTGGAGGTGGCTATCAGTTTGTAACGTTTGGTTTAGATAATTCTTTATCCCTTATGTTGTTGTTACCATACTATGTTAAAATCTGGGGCTGGGTGCAGTGGTTTACGCCTGTAATCCCAGTACTTTGGGAGGCCGAGGTAGGCAGATCACCTGAGGTCAGGAGTTCAAGACCAGCCTGGCCAACATGGTGAAACCCCGCCTCTACTAAATACACAAAAATTAGCCGGGCGTGGTGGCATATGCCTGTAATCTCAGATCCTCGGGAGGCTGAGGCAGGAGAATCACTTGAACCCAGGAGGCGGAGGTCGCAGTGAACTGAGATCACACCACTGCACTCCAGCCTGGATGACAGAACAAGACTCCCAGCTCAAAAAAAAAAAAAAAAAAAAAAAAAAAAAAAAAAAAAAAAATTCTAGGCTACTTGTCTGTGTCATCCTCTGTTTAAAGGCAGAGATGTGTCATTCAGTTTCCCAAGCACAGGGATTAGCACAATACCTACTACATAATAAATACTTGATAATTATTTCTAATTGACTTATTATGTTTAAAGATAAGCTCCACAGGGCAGGGATTTTGTGTGTGCCTGTTTTTTTCCCCACACAACCTCCAGGGCCCAAAACATGCTTGGGAGAAAGAACATACTCAACAAATGTTTCTGATAGTAGGCATCAAAAGCTTATAAAGATACTTGTTTAAGACAATCAGTCCAAAAATTAAAATAGACTATAGAAAAAAAAATCCATTTTGCTGTCCTCTCAGTGCCTTTACACATACTGTTGTCTCTGTCTGTATCTTTTTTTTTTTTTTTTGACAAAGGGTCTCACTCTGTCACCCAGGCTGGAGTGCAGTGGCACCATCATATAGCTCACTGCTGCTTTGACCCAGGCTCAAGCGATTCTCCAGCCTTAGCCCCCGGAGTAGGTGGGACTACAGGCTCTGGCCACCGCACCCAGCTAATTTTTGTATTTTTGGTAGAGACAGGGCTTCACCATGTTGCCCAGGCTGACCTTGAACTCCTGGGCTCAAGTGATCTGCTGGCCTCAGCCTCCCAAAGTGCGAGGATTACAGGCTTAAGCCACCACACCTGGCCACATCACATTGTATCTTAATTGACAGGTCATTATTTGTCTTCCCCAAAAGACTCCAGACTCTGGGTAAGTTAAAGGTCATACGTATCTTAGTTACATGTACATGTTTTTTACTCAGAATAACTCAACAGCTTAGAACAATGTGTTTGTTAAAAACTAAGGCCACACAACACCTCCACAGACTCTAGTGTTTCCCAGTTTTTCTTTTTCTTTTTTTGTGACAGTACCTCTGTCACTCAGGCTGGAGTGCAGTGGCACGATCACCACTCACCACAGCTTCAACCTCCTGGGTTTAGGTAATCCTCCCACCTCAGCCTCCCAAGAAGCTGGGACTACAGGTGCCTGCCACCAGGTCTGGCTAATTTTTGCATTTTTTTGTAAAGACAAGAGTTTCCCCGTATTGCCCAGGCTGGTCCCAAACTCCTGGCTCAGGCGATCCGTCCACCTCCACCTCCCAAAGTGATAGGATTACAGGCGTGAGCCACCACGCCTGGCTATGTTTCCCACACATCTGTTATTTGATCCATATCTTCACCATTCCCACTGTATTTGAATGTTCCTAACATTTCCTTAATATTTGTTTACAAGAAAAAATTTTATCCCTACTGTAAACTGAAAACCAGTTATATTTGACATAACGTGAAGTTAGACATAAAATTACATAAAACTTTTAAATGTTCTTAATTTTAGCTAAATACAAGTGCCTATTAAAAGCTCTGAGACTAAGAACTGCTCTCTGAAAAGACCTGAGGATTAAATAAGTGCTGAAGATACACACTAGCACCGAGCACAATTTCTCCTAAATGCGAAGAACTGAAAGAGAAATGAAAAGGCAACAATTTCCTCAATACATGATCTGATGCTCCTTAATGTTGGGTCCATGTACCACCTAAAAGCACCTTAAATACCAAAAGTCCATGTTCCAAGTTCTGAGAAACAGTAATTAACGAGACCCCACTTTAGCCGTCTGGGAGCGAAACAGGGCCGGATTCTGGAGTTTAGACAAAACTGGATTTAAATTTTTTTGCTGGGCAAAGAACTTAACCTTTCTGTGTCTCGTTGTCTGCAAAATGAGAATGAGATCTCTCTCACAGGGTTGTTGTAGAAATCAGCAAGGCGTTTAATCTACTGCCTGGGGCTTAAGTATCCAATAAATATTAACAACTACCATTATTTCCCTTTCAAAACAACAACAAAAAACATGAAGCCAGACAGCATAAATGAGTTGCGTGGGGTCTCAGGGTTCCCAATACACATACCCGCCGCCTCGCTCCCTCAGGACCCAACCTCCCGCCTCCCATGAACCCCTACTTTTCTCTCCTTGTCCCCTCAGATCCTCACCTTCCCGCTGCCCGCGGGGCCCATGACGAGCTGCGCATACCGAGGCATGTCGGCTCCCGGAGCCGCCCGCCACACTCCCTCAGCCTTCGCGCGACGCCCACTGAGTTCCGGGAAAGTGAAGTGCGAACCAATCGCAATCCACATTCTTTCTACGTCTCCATTTCTACCACACCTCCTTCTACGGGACAGCCCGCGGGCCAAATCCGGTGAGAAAAGCATCCTGAGACAAAAGTGGAGGGGTGAAGGAGATGATATGCGCGTGCGCAGAAGTAGTTGTTGGAAATCGGCCGTTGGGATGCAGCCTAAGCTTGGATACCTGGGTAATAACGGATAACAGATAAAGCTCCGCATCCTTGAGCCGCGTGCTTCGGTCCGTGGTTTGCGTGCAGACTTTTGACCTGTATGGTGACCCTCGCGATTTGCAAATGTGTTGAGGATCTGGAATACTGAAGTGGAAAGCACCTCTTGTTTTGGGGAGCATGTATATTTCCCTCCTGTGACGCACTGCTTCCACAGAGGTGCAAACGTGCAAACGCTCAGCTACCGCAGCGCTCCTGCCCCTCCCCCACCGTAACTCCGGGGTCGCGGATCTGCCCGCCCCGCTCTCCCGAAGCTCTTCGGGTAGTGTCCGAACGGCTTCGGAGGGGCGAGAAGCCGGCATCTGAACCGCCTCTCCGGAATACCAGCCGCCTGACGCACGCGTGCTGTCAGGGAAGGGACGCTGGGACAGCTGCTCCCGCACACGGCTCGCGGTCTCGGCGCCGCGGAGATGCCGGGCCAGGGTCCTGGGTCCGACTGGACGGAGCGTAGCTCTTCTGCAGAGCCGCCCGCAGTGGCCGGGACCGAGGGTGGCGGCGGCGGGTGAGGTTGGGGGCCCCGGGGCAAGGGGTGGCAGCGTGGGGCCCCCGGGTCGTGAGCCCCGTGAGGAGGGCTGCGGCCGGCCGTGCGTCTCGGGCTGGCTCCGGTGCCCTCAAGTGAGAGGCGGGGAACAGTTGTGTTGTGGACGGGAGGGAAGAGGGGAGGACTGCCTCGCGGTTGAGGGAGGGCCTCTGAGGGAAGCCTCGGAGGAGCGTTTGGTGCAGTGGCCACGAGGTGACTGCGACAGTCGCCCGCGTGCATCTCTCTGCCCCGAGGGGGCGCTGCGAGCCCTACTGGGACATTTGCTGTCTGGCACAGGACGGTGTGTCCACCGAAAGGCGAGGCGGCGGGAACAGAGGAGGAAGATGTCCCCCAGTTCAGCTGGGGGCGTCCAGGCCCATAAACCAGTTCCTTCCCTCTTGTGACATGAGCCACCTTTCTGTCAAACGGGGATTTCTTTCTTTTTGTTTACTTTTTTTTCTTTTCTTTTCTTTCTTTTTTTTTTTGGGTGTGAGACAGAGTCTCGCTCTGTTGCCCAGGCTGGAGTGCAGTGGTGCGATCTCGGCTCACTGCAACCTCAGCCTCCTGGGTTCAAGTGATTCTCCTACCTCAGCCTCCCGAGTAGCTGGGATTACAGGCGCCTGCCACCACTCCCGGCTAATTTTTGTATTTTTAGTAGAGACGCGGTTTCACCATGTTGGCCAGGCTTGTGCCGAACCTCTGACCTCAAGTGAGCCGCCCGCCTCGGCCTCCCAAAGTGCTGGGATTACAGGGTGAACCATTGCGCCCGACCTCAAACGAGAGTTTCTAATCGCCAGTGAGACCAATGACTGAATATCCAAGGTGCCCTGATCTTGACATTTTTCTTCACATACTGAAGTTCCTTTTTTCACAAATCTATTTCGTCTTGAGCAGGTTTTTACACCTATTTTCTGGATAGTGAAGACAATGAGCTGTTGAAGTCACTGCTGGAGACTCTACCTCCTCTTCCTCTCCCTCCTTTATTTCCTAAAAGCAAGAACTGCGATATGTTTGCCGTTCAGTACAACCCACAGTGAGGGCCCCTGTTGCACCCGTGGCCATCCTTTTTTGTTTTTGAGACGGAGTCTCGCTCTGTCGCCCAGGCTGGAGGGCAGTGGTGCGATCTTGGCTCACTGCAAGCTCTGCCTCCTGGGTTCATGCCATTCTCCTCCCTCAGCCTCCCGAGTAGCTGGTATTACAGGCGCGTGCCACCACGCCCGGCTAATTTTTTGTATTTTTAGTAGAGACAGGGCTTCACCGTGTTAGCCAGGATGGTCTCCATCTGACCTCGTGATCCACCCGCATGGCCATCCTTTTTGTATCTGGTGCTACTGAAGACTTCTTAAAGATGGGATGGAGTCTTCTTGGGTTTCTTTTCTGTTCTTCATAATCCTTGGCCGACTGCTGGATCCTAGTGTATCAGGAGATACATTAACTTTTTTTCTTTTTTTTGAGACGGAGTCTCCCTCTGTCACCCAGGCTAGAGTGCAATGCCACAATCTCAACTCACTGCAACCTCTGCCTCCTGGGTTCAAGTGGTTCTCCTGCCTCATCCTCCCAAGTAGCTTAGACTAGAGGTGTGCGCCACCACACCCAGCTAATTTTTGTATTTTTCGTAGAGATGGGTTTCGCCATGTTGGCCCAGGCTGGTCTTGAACTCCTGGGCTCAAGCGATCTGTCTGCCTTGGCCTCCCAAAGTACTGGGATTACAGGCATGAGCCACTGTGCCCAGCCAAGTCCTAGAAGCTTTTATTATGATCCCCACTTTATGGATGACAAAACAGGCACAAAGAGGTTGTTTGTCCTCTCCTTTTATCTCCCCCTGTCGTTCATCTCCATGCCACCTTTAGTTTATCCAAACTCTTAAAAATACAATTGAAAAACTTTGAGTTTGGTTTAAGGAACCCCATTAAAAAAAACAAACCAAGATTAATTTATGAAAAGCTATATTCCCAGAAATACAAAATACAACTTTCAGACTAGAATCAGGTTTATTATACTACATCATACAATTGTGGCACGGCAGGGGTCTTAAAAATCATCCATTCCAGTCATATTTACTAATCTGAAAGGGGAAGTAATCTGCCAAAAATCCCGTTATTAACTAATGGGAACTCCAGAACTCCTTACTTTTTTTTTTTTTTTTGAGACGGAGTCTCGCTCTGTCACCCAGGGTGGAGTGCAGTGGTGTGATCTTGGCTCACTGCAACCTCTGCCTCCCAGGTTCAAGCGATTCTCCTGCCTCAGCCTCCCAAGTAGCTGGGACTACAGGCATGTGCCACCATGCCTGGCTAATTTTTTGCATTTTTAGTAGAGATGGAGTTTCACCGTGTTAGCCAGGATGGTCTTGATCTCCTGACCTCGTGATCCACCCGCCTTGGCCTCCCAAAGTGCTGGGATTACAGGCAGGAGCCACTGCGCCCGGCACTTCTTTTTCTTTAAAGTCAGGTTTATTGAGACATGATTTACACAAAGTAAAGTCTTACTTTTTCATGTATAATATGATGGGTTTTGACAAATGCACATGGCTGTGTAAGCCCTGCCATGCTGAAGATACAGAGCAGCTCTATCACTCCTTCAAAACTCCCTCATGCCCTATAAAGTCAACCTTTGAGAAAGGAAGTCACAAGAAGGTTGCCAGCAGAGAAGTGATGTGATCTTACTTTTCTTAAAAAGGATCACGCTGGTTGCTAGTTGGAGAATAAACTGGAAGGAGCAAGGGTAGAATTAGGAATTTGGAATACAAGAAAATGATATGGTGGCTTGGAATAAAATAGCAGAGGTAATGGCGGTGAAAAGTTCATAACAAAAACTTTATAAACTTGGCGCCTGCCCCATGAACTCTTGGTCACTGAATAAATTGCAGGATGAGGGAAGGAAGGTTGTTTTAAGTTTAGAATTTCTTTTCTAAAAAAAGAATTTGTACGAAATTAGAAACATTACAGACCAACTTACCAGTTCTAGCACACCTTAATTACTATTCAAAGAACAGTCTTTCGGCATGGCATGGTGGCTCACGCCTGTAATCTCGGCACTTTGGGAGGCTGAGGCGGTGGATCACTTGAGGTCAGGAGTTTGAGACCAGCCTGGCCAACATGGCGAAACCTTGTCTCTACTAAAAATGCAAAAATTAGCCCGGCGTGGTGGCGGGCACCTATAATCCCAGCTTCTGGGAGGCTGAGGTGGGAGAATTGCTTGGACCTGGAAGGCAGAGGTTGCAGTGAGCCGAAATCACGCCATTGCACTCCAGCCTGGGCAACAGAGCAAGACTCCACCTCACAAGAAAAAAAAAAAAAAGAACAGTCTTTTCAATACCCAAATCACTTCATTAAAAATAGAGACAGCAAGATAATAACATGGATAGCCCAGGACCCCCAACTACTTTATTGAGCTCACTGTAGGAATGAGATTAGGAAGCTATAAAATTAAGACCCGGGACAGGTATAGTGGCTCATATCTGTACAAAAATTAGCCAGGCGTTGTGGCACACGCCTGTGGTCGTGGCCACTTGAGAGGCTGAGGATTGTTTGAGCCCAGGATTTTGAGGCTGCGGTGAGCTATGATCCCGGCACTGCACTCTAGCCTGGGTGAAGGAGGGTGACCCCATCTCTAAAAAAGGAAAGAAAAAAATCTTGGAGCCATTAGGATTTAACCAGAATTATAGAAAAAAATTTGCAAGACATTTCTGACGGAAACATGAAAAGTAAAAATAATATGCAACACTGTCCTTTTTTAAAATTTGAAATATGTTGGTTGGGTGCAGTGGCTCATGCCTTTAATCCACCACTTTGGGAGGCTGAGGCAGGCAGATCACCTGAGGTCGGGAGTTTGAGACCAGCCTGGCCAATATGGTGAAACTGTCTCTACTAAAAATACAAAAATTAGCTGGGCGTAGCAGCTCTGGTCCCAGCTACCTGGGAGGCTGAGGTGGGAGAATCGCTTGAGACTGGGAGGCAGAGGTTCCAATGACCCGAGATAATACCACTGCACTCCAACCTGGGAGACAAAGTGAGACCCTGTCTCAAAAAAAATAAAATAAAATAAAATTGAAATATGTTGTTCAGTGCTTATAACATTGTAATATTACATATTATTTATATGCTTTTTTTTTTCAACAGATCAGCTGGACACTCTTGTTACCAGAATTCTAAAGGTTCTGGTGAGTAGTGCATATAAAGCAGATAATACTTATAAGTAACATGGTTCTGAGAAGCCTATTTGTCTGTAACTACTTACATAATAGAATTTTTTTCTTTTTTCTTTTCTTTTTTTGAGACGGAGTCTCACTCTGTTGCCCAGGCTGCAGTTCAGTGGTGCGATCTGGGCTCACTGCAACCTCTGCCTCCTGGGTTCAAGTGATTCTTCTGCCTCAGCCTCCTGAGTGGCTGAGACTACAGGTATGTGCCACCACGCCTGGCTAATTTTTGTATTTTTAGTAGAGACAGGGTTTCACCATGTTGGCCACACTGGTCTCGAACTCCTGACCTCAGGTGATCCAACTGCCTCTGCCTCCCAAAGTGCTGGGACTACAGGCATGAGCCACCGCACCCAGCCCACAACAGAGTTAAAAATAGATTGTATTAGCATCCCTGGTGAACTTAGTCTTTAAGATTTCAAAGAGCAATTAGGAAGGTTTTTTCTTGTCTATTGGTACAGTATATTTTACATCAAGCATTTTTAAAATTAGCAGTGAATCCTAAAAGAACTGTATTTATAACTGATGTTGGTTGAAAAGCACAGAGCACAGCCTGGGGTTTATACATGGATAGAAGAAAAAAATTCTAAATTGAATAGCTTCAAAGAATATAAAATATTTCTCAGTGCTGATGTTTTCCTCTCACTTGAAATAAAGAATAGTACTCACCTCTTCTCTGCTGAAGTTAAGAGAGTAAGTAAGACAAGATCCCAAAGGTCTCTCACTAATTGCTTTTTTTCCCCTGGGAGAGGAGCTGGAATTAACTGACTTTAGAAGTGTGTGTGTATGCATATATTTTAAGTATAGTAGTTATGATAGGTTTTAAATGTTTCATTTAAATTCAGTGATATATAAACCTGGGTTCACTTTGCTTTTCCTTGGTGAATATATAGTCATTACAGTTACCTAGGAAAAAAATATACAGACATATATGTGTACATATATACATATATAAATAAATAATATGGTCATTTAAAAAATGTGTTGCAGTCTGGGTTCATTAGATTCCTCACCAAAATTCTTACTGAATTATAGTTAAATGTAAAAAACAAACACAAAACAATTATTAATAATATATTCCAGATGTGGAGGGAAATAAAAGAAGAAATATTAACAATTATCAGTATATTAGATTGACTCAGTTATATAAAAGAAAAATTTCTAAACAAATATATGCCTAGTAAAAACTCTGAAAGGCAATATATCAAAGTGTTTTAAAATAATTACTACTAGGCCGGGCACGGTGGCTCACACCTGTAATCCCAGCACTTTGGGAGGCCGAGGTAGGTGGATCACCTGAGGTCAGGAGTTCGAGACCAGCCTGACCAACATGGTGAAACCCCGTCTCTACTAAATATACAAAAAAATTAGCCAGGTGTGGTGGTGCACGTCCATAGTCCCAGTTACTCGGAAGGCTGAGGCAGGAAAATCACTTGAACTCAGGAGGCGAAGGCTGCAGTTAGCTGAGATCACGCCAGTGCACTCGAGCCTGGGTGACAGAGCGAGACTCTGTCTCAAAAAAAAAAAAAAAAAAAATAGGAGGCTAAGGCGGGCACATCACCTGAGGTCAGAAGTTCAAGACCAGCCTGACCAACACAGAGAAACCCCGTCTCTACTAAAATACAAAAAGATTAGTCGGGCATGGTGGCTCATCCCTGTAATCCCAGCTACTCAGGAGGCTGAGGCAGGAAAATCGATTGAACCTGGGAGGCGGAGGTTGTGGTGAGCCGAGATCACACCATTGCACTCCAGCCTGGGTAACAAGAGTGAAACTCCATCTCAAAAAAAATTAATTAATTAAAAAAAAATTACTACTAGATTGTGGGATTAAAGGTTTTTATTTTCTTTTTATACACTTAGTTTACTTCACTAATCTGTAGTGAAGAATGTGTATTGCTGTTTATAATTGGAGGGGAAGAGGGCCAGTATTCAGCAAGTGCTTGATTGTCTTTCTCTATAGCTGAACTTAAGGATTCATATTTAAAATAAACACTATAGTCAACTACTGGCAGTGACTCTAGATATTATTGTTATTATTATTTTTGAGACGGAGTCTCACTCTTTCCCCCAGGCTGGAGTGCAGTGGTGTAATCTTGGCTTATTGCAACCTCGGTCTCTCAGGTTCAAGCGATTCTCATGCCTCAGCCTCCCAAGTAGGTGGGATTACAGGCACACGCCACCATGCCTGGCTAATTTTTGTATTTTTAGTGGAGACGGGGTTTCACCACGTTGGCCAGGCTGATCTTTAACTCCTAACCTCAGGTGATCCGCCTGCCTTGGCCTCCCAAAGTGCTGGGCAGGCATGAGCCACGGCACCTGGCCCTCTTTTTTCTTAAATACTTTCATGTATGTATTTCCTTTATTTATTTATTTTAACACAAGGTTTCACTTTGTCTCCCAGGCTGGAGTGCAGTGGTGCAATCTCAGCTAACTGCAGCCTCGACTTCCCTGGCTCAAGTCATCCTCTCGCCTCAGCCTCCCAAGTAACTGGGACTTCGCCCCGCAAAAAAAAAAAAAAAGTGGGGGTATTTATCTTAGCTCTATTTTTTACTCTATCCCCCAGGCAGGAGTACAGGGGTACAATCATGGCTCACTGCAGCCTCCACCTCCTGGGCTCGAGTGATCCTCCCACCTTACCTTCCAGAGTAGCTGGGACCACAGGCGTGCACCACCACACCCAGCTAATTTTTATATATATATATACACACATACACATATACACACACACACACACACACACACACATATATATATATATATTTTTTTTTTTGAGACAGAGTCTTGCCAGGCTGGAGTGCGGTGGTGATCTTGGCTCACTGCAAGGTCCATCTCCCAGGATCACACCATTGTCCTGCCTCAGCCTCCCCAGTAGCTGGGACTACAGGTGCCCACCACCACGCCCAACTGATTTTTTGTACTTTTAGTAGAGACAGGGTTTCACTGTGTTAGCTAGGATGGTCTCAATCTCCTGACCTTGTGATCTGCCCACCTTGGCCTCCCAGAGTGCTGGGATTACAGGCGTGAGCCACCACGTCTGGCCTAATTTTTATATTTTTAGTAGAGATGGGGGTCTCGCAAAGTTGCCCAGGCTGGTCTTGAACTCCTGGGCTCAAGCAATCAGCAAACCTCAGCCTCCCAAAGTCCTGGGATTACAGGCATGAGCCACCATGCCTGGCCTATCTTTTTTTTTTTTTTTTTTTTTTTGAGACGGAGTCTCACGCTGTTGCCCAGGCTGGAGTGCAGTGGCGCGATCTCGGCTCACTGCAAGCTCCGCCTCCTGGGTTCACGCCATTCTCCTGCCTCAGCCTCCTGAGTAGCTAGGACTACAGGCGCCCGCCACTGCGCCCGGCTAATTTTTTGTATTTTTAGTAGAGACGGGGTTTCACTGTGGTCTCGATCTCCTGACCTTGTGATCCGCCTGCCTCGGCCTCCCAAAGTGCTGGGATTACAGGCTTGAGCCACCGCGCCCGGCCTGGCCTATCTTAACTACATTTGTTTATCTCACAAAATAACTATCAAAATCAAGAACTTGAAATACTGTGTTTTTTTTTTTTTTTTTTTTTTGAGATGGAGTCTCGCACTGTCACCCAGGCTGGAGTGCAGTGGCCGGATCTCAGCTCACTGCAAACTCCGCCTCCCAGGTTCACACCATTCTCCTGCCTCAGCCTCCCGAGTAGCTGGGACTACAGGCGCCTGCCACCACGCCTGGCTAATTTTTTTGTAGTTTTTTAGTAGAGATGGGGTTTCAACGTGTTAGCCAGGATGGTGTCGATCTCCTGACCTTGTGATCCACCTGCCTCGGCCTCCCAAAGTGCTGGGATTACAGGCATGAGCCACCGTACCCAGCCGTGTCATCCATTCTTGACTAAATCCATTATTATTAAGACGGCTAGAAATATGTGCTTTTTCTTTTTCTTTTTCTTTTTCTTTTGAGACGTTGTCTTGCTCTGTTGCCCAGGCTGGATTGCAGTGACGCGATCTTGGCTCACTGCAAGCTCCACCTCCCGGGTTCATGCCATTCTTCTTCCTCAGCCTCCTGAGTAGCTGGAACCACAGGCGTCTGCCACCATGCCTGGCTAATTTTTTGTATTTTCAGTAGAGATGGGGTTTCCCCATGTTAGCCAGGATGGTCTCGATCTCCTGACCTTGTGATCCGCCTACCTTGGCCTCCCAAAGTGCTAGGATTACAGGCATGAGCCACCACGCCTGGTCATATGTGCTTTTTCTCATTCCATCATTGATTCTACATTTTTCAGATGACTTTCTAATGAAGAGCTTCCCTTTCTCTACCATTTTTCAATTTATGTCTTTATTATATAATTGTCAACACATGCATTCTTATACCAGTCAATAGGTTAAATCCTTTACTTTAAATCTGTTACTTATTTTGATGCTCAAATTATCCCAGATTTGGCCAGTGGGAGCCCTTTAAAGATGGCTCTTGTTCTCTGTCTTCATTGTCCTTTGAACATTTTATCCTTTAGCACAAAATGTTGTACTGTCCCTGTTCTACCCTTGATGTTAGCCATTTCTCCAAAGAGCCTGTGGTAGGCAGCATGGTCCCCAAAGATGTCCACACTCTAATCTCTCTAACCTGCAAATATGTTATGTTACATAGCAGGAGCAATTTTCCAGGTAAAATTAAGTTATAACCCTCAAAAGAGATGTTATCCTGAATTATCTGGGTTGGCCCAGCCTAGCCACATGAGCCCTTAAAAGCAGAGCAGTGGCCGGGCGCGGTGGCTCAAGCCTGTAATCCCAGCACTTTGGGAGGCCGAGACGGGCGGATCACGAGGTCAGGAGATCGAGACCATCCTGGCTAACACAATGAAACCCCGTCTCCACTAAAAAAAAAATACAAAAAAAGTAGCCGGGCATGGTGGCGGCGCCTGTAGTCCCAGCTACTCGGGAGGCTGAGGCAGGAGAATGGCGGGAACCCGAGAGGCGGAGCTTGCAGTGAGCCGAGATCGCGCCACTGCACTCCAGCCTGGGCGACAGAGCGAGACTCCGCCTCAAAAAAAAAAAAAAAAAAAACAGAGCAGTTTGTCTGGCTGAAGTCAAACAGATGTGGGGGAGGAGCAGTTAGATGTGAAAGGAGAGATCTTAACACTCCATTGTTGGCTTGAAGATGAAGAGAGCCACATGTCAAGGAAATAGGGACTTTGGTTTTGTAGGGAACTGAATTCTGCCAACAACCTTAATGAACCACTACAGGCTCCAGATGGTAGCCTAGGCACTCCGATGGCTTGATTTTGGCCTTGTGAAGATTCTAAGCAGAGAACCCAGTGAATTCATGTTATACTGTCTTTTGAGTTATAGAACTATGAGATAATAAGTGAATGTTGTTTTAAGCCACTAAAGTGTTGTTATGGCAGCAAAATAAAACTAATATAGAGCCCTGTTTTTTTTTTTTTTTTCCTAATTTTATATATTTAAAGTAGAGAAGAGTACATAGAAACCAAGATCTGGGTGCTAGGTGTGCTTATTTATAATATATTATCATTGCTTCTAGATCCTCTCCAAGGACAGTGCTGGGAAAGAAATGTGTGTACATTTACCTGTGAGCACATACATACCCATACATATCTATTTCAGTATTTCTACTTAACTCCAAATTCCCATCCAACAAACAGGGTTTATTCTGTGCTTTCCTCTTTCCACATTAATAGGTGATTCCTGTCTCCAAAAGTGTGAGACCTGACTCTCATTAACTACAATGTATTATTTGCTTAGTCCTAAGATGTATAAAAAAGTAGTTTCTGAAGTGCTTAAAAAAAAGAAAAAAAAAAAAGCCTAGTGTGCCAGGTGCCATGACTCACGCCTGTAATTCCAGCACTTTGGGAGGCTGAGGTGGGTGGATCACAAGGTCAGGAGATTGAGACCATTCTGGCCAACATGATGAAACCCAGTCTCTACTAAAAATACAAAAAATTAGCTGGCCGTGGTGGCACGTGCCTGTAATCCCAGCTACTTGGGAGACTGAGGCAGGAAAATTACTTGAACCAGGGAGTTGGAGGTTGCAGTGAGCAGAGATCGCGCCACCGCACTCCAGCCTGGTGACAAAGCAAGACTCTATCTAAAAAAAAACAAAAAAACTAAAAAACAAAAAAGAAAAGAACAAAAAAAGCCTAGTAATTAATTAGAGATAAGTATTTGCTTAGAGTTGTTTCTGTTTGAGGGCATATAGTCCAAGCAGTATATTCCAAAGTTCTTGGGTTGGTTAACTATTTATTTGTGGCAAAATATACATAATATAAAACTTACCATTTTAATTTTTTTTTTTTTTGAGATGGAATTTCACTCTTGTTGCCCAGGCTGGAGTGCAATGGCATGATCTCGGCTCACTGCAACTGCCGCCTCCTGAGTTCAAGCGATTCTCCTGCCTCAGCCTCCTGAGTAGCTGGGATTACAGGTGGCCCCCCACCACCCACCACACCCGGCTAATTTTTTGTATTTTTAGTAGAGATAGGGTTTCACCATGTAGTCCAGGCTGGTCTCAAACTCCTGGACTCAAGTGATCCGCCTACCTCAGCCTCCCAAAGTTCTGGGATTACAGGCATGAGCCACCGCACCTGGCCCATTTTAATCGTTTTTAAGTGTACATTTCAGTGGCATTAAGTATATTCACACTGTTGTGCAACCACTGCCACCATCCATCTCCAGAAAGTTTTCATCTTCCCAAACTAAAACTCCATACCCGGGCCGGGCGCGGTGGCTCAAGCCTGTAATCCCAGCACTTTGGGAGGCCGAGACGGGCGGATCACGAGGTCGGGAGATCGAGACCATCCTGGCTAACACGGTGAAACCCCGTCTCTACTAAAAAAATACAAAAAACTAGCCGGGTGATGTGGCGGGCGCCTGTAGTCCCAGCTACTCGGGAGGCTGAGGCAGGAGAATGGCGTAAACCCGGGAGGCGGAGCTTGCAGTGAGCTGAGATCCGGCCACTGCACTCTAGCCTGGGCAGCAGAGGGAGACTCCGTCTCAAAAAAACAAAACAAAACAAAAAACAACAACAAAAAAAAAACTCCATACCCATAAAACACTAACTCTCAGGTGGGTGCAGTGGCTCGTGCATGTAATCCCAGCACTTTGGGAGGCCAGGGCTGGAGGATCGCTGGAGCCCAGGAGTTTGAGACCAGCCTGGGCAACATAAAATTAACTTTAATTTTTTTTGTCTCTAAAAGAAAATTAAAAAACAAAATAAAAAACCTCTAACTCCCTATATACCTCCTTTCCCCTGGCCTCTTGTAACCGCCATTCTTTCACTCTGTGTATATTTGATTCTAGGTATCTCATAAAAGTTAAATCATATAATATTTGTCCTTTGTGACTGGCTTATTTCACTTAGCATGTCTTCAGGGTTCATCCATATTATACCATGTGTCAGAATTCTCTTGTTTTTTTAAGGCTAAATAATATTCCATTGTTTGTATATACCACATTTTGTTTATATATTCATCTGTTGATGGATACTTGGGTTTCTTCCACTTTTTGACTATTATGAAGTAATGCTGCTATGAGCATGGATAAACAATCTGTTTGAGTCTGGCTTTCAGTTCTTTTGGAACTGCTGGATCAGAAGTGGAATTATTAGATTATATGGCAATTCTGTGTTTAAATGTTTGAGGCACTGCCGTACTATTTTTCTTTTTCTTTCTTTTTCAAGTCAGAGTCTCAACTCTGTCACCCAGGCTGGAGTGCAGTTGCAATGACTCAGCTCACTGCAACCTCCGCCTCCTGGGTTCAAGTGATTCTTCTGCCTCAGCCTCCCAAGTAGCTGGGATTACAGGGGTGTGACACTATGCCCAACTAAGTATTTTGTGTGTGTGGTTTTTTTTTTTAAGTAGAGACAGGTTTCACTATGTTGCCCAGGCTGGTCTCGACTCCCAACCTCAGGTGATCTGCCTGCCTCAGCCTCCCAAACTGCTGGGGTTACAGGCGTGAGCCACCATGCCCAGCCTATTTATTTTTAAGTGCTTCGTTTTCTGTAAAGAAATGTTATCAAGCTATTGAGAAATTAAGTATTAGTCCAAAATATAATATGCATCTCAGAAATATTGTTTAGTAAGGACACAAGACATATTCTTTTTTTTTTTTTTTTTCTTCCTGAGATGGAGTCTTGCTCTGTTGCCCAGGCTGGAGTGCAGTGGCCGGATCTCGGCTCACTGCAAGCTCCGCCTCCTGGGTTTACGCCGTTCTCCTGCCTCAGCCTCCTGAGTAGCTGGGACTACAGGTGCCCGCCACCTCTCCCAGCTAGTTTTTTGTATTTTTTAGTAGAGACGGGGTTTCACTGTGTTAGCCAGGATGGTCTTGATCTCTTGACCTCGTGATCTGCCCGCCTCGGCCTCCCAAAGTGCTGGGATTACAGGCTTGAGCCACCGCGCCTGGCCCACAAGACCTATTCTTATATAAATAGCCCCAATTTACAACTTGAAAAAGGATTTCCAAAATAAAAAACTTTAAAAAATCGTAAATTGGCATTTATATTATTACAGATTATAAGTTCCAAGGGTCGTAATACAATTTCCAAATGATTTTCTATTTCTTGGTCAACTAGTTAGTTCTTCAGTATGCAAATATAACTCTTACCTGCAGTATCCAATTTGCCAAAATCTTGAATAACTAAATTTAAAGTTTAATACAAAACTGAAATAGCCTGTTATTAATAATATTGAAACAAAAATGTGCTTATTGAATTCAATTTACTAACTACAAACTTTTTTTTTTTTTTTTTGAGACAGAGTCTCGCTGTGTCACCCAGGCTGGAGTGCAGTGGTGTGATCTCGGCTCATTGCAACCTCTACCTCCTGGGTTCAAGCGATTCTCCTGCCTCAGCCTCCTGAGTAGCTGGGATTATAGGTGTACACTGCCACGCCTGGCTAATTTTTATATATTTTTTAGAAGAGACAGGGTTTCGCCATGTTGGCCAGGCTGGTCTTGAACTCCTTACCTCAGGTGATCTGCCTGCCTCAGCCTCCCAAAGTGCTGGGATTACAGGCATGGGCCACCACACCCGGCCACAGACTTTTAACTTAAAATGTGTCTTTCCAGTTTTATTTGTAATAGACAAAAAGTGGAAACCACCCAAATGTCTATCAATAGGTACATAATCAAATAACAGTGTAAACATATATGCAATAGAAGATAACCCAGTGGGCTGGGCGCAGTGGCTCACGCCTGTAATCCCAACACTTTGGGAGGCTGAGGCGGGTGGATCACAAGCTCAGGAGATCGAGACCATCCTGGCTAACATGATGAAACCCCGTCCCTACATAAGTTAGCCGGGTGCGGTGGTGGGCGCCTGTAGTCCCAGCTATTCGGGAGGCTGAGGCAGGAGAATGGCATGAACCCGGGAGGCGGAGCTTGCAGTGAGCCGAGATGGCGCCACTGCACTCCCCAGCCTGGGCAATAGAGTGAGACTCCGTCTCAAAAAAAAAAAAAAGATAACCCAATGATAAAAATAAATGAACTATTTGTTGCATGTGACATGAGTGGATCTCAAAATCATTGAGTGAAAGAAACCAGACAAAAAATGAATACTGTGTATTCCTATTTATATCAAACTCAAGAAAATGCAAATGAATCTATAGTAATAGAAATCACATCAGTGGTTGCCTGGAGAAGGGAGTGTGCAGGGAAGAGGGAAGTATTATTATAAAAAGAGGCATTTCATGATTTGTCAGATACTGTTTTTCCCCAAACTGCTAATGAAGCTTATACTTTAAATTACTAGTCTCAGTATGTCTGAAACTGAAAACCAGTTCCCATTCCTCTGGGAATACGTTTCAACTTTTATTTTTTACTAAAAGGTTATTCTTTTATGCTGTCCACAACTGTTTTAAAACAATGAAATAGGCGGGGCATGGTGGCTCATGCCTGTAATCCCAGCACTTATGGGAGGCCAAGGTAGGTGGATCACCTGAGGTCAGGAGTTTGAGACCAGCCTAGCCATCATGGTAAAACCCCGTCTCTACTAAAAATACAAAAATTAGCTGGTGGTGCATGCTTGTAATCCCAGCTACTTGGGGGACTGAGGCAGGAGAATCACTTGAACCTGGGAGGTGGAGGTTGCAGTAAGCTGAGATCATGCCAGCACTCGAGCCTGGGCAATAAAGTGAGACCCCGTCTCAAAAACAAACAAACAAACTAACAAAAATCAACAACAAAAAATGAAATAATTGAAACTATGTAAAAATAAATTTTGATAAATCTCTGCAGTCTTTCATGTTAACACTACATCTCCAAAGGGATAACATTTGTGTTACTCTAGTCTAATACAGAATATAATTTTAAGGCCGGGTGCAGTGGCTCACTCATGTCAGCTACTTGGGAGGCAGAGGCGGGAGAATCGCTTGAGCCCAGGAGTTTGAGGCTGCAGTGAGCTGTGATTATGCCACTGCACTTCAGCCTGGGCGTCAGAGCAAGATCCCATCTCTTAAAAAAAGATTTAAAAAACTATATACTAAAGTTAGGCCGGGCGCAGTGGCTCACGCCTGTAATCCCAACACTTTGGGAGGCCGAGGTCTGGAGATTGAGACCATCCTGGCTGACATGGTAAAACCCTGTCTCTACTAAAAATACAAAAAATTAGCCAGGCATGCTGGCGGGTGCCTGTAGTCCCAGCTACTCGGGAGGCTGAGGCAGAAAAATGGTGTGAACCCAGGAGGCAGAACTTGCAGTGAGCCGAGATCGCGCTACTGCACTCCAGCCTGGGGGACAGAGCGAGACTCTGTCTCAAAAAACAAACAAACAAAAAAAACAAAAAAAAAACCTATATACTAAAGTTAAATAATAATTACTGTAAATTGCTAAAGCACAAATCCTGCATGTATATTTTCTCTTTAGTATGTTTCTGACATGATAAAGTTACTGTCAACACTTTGTATCTCAGCTGAGTTCAAAATAATGTATTATATATAAAATATTTACAAGTATTTTTGATGTTGTTTGTGTGCTGTAAAACCAAATGTCATATCATACAGTCTCTTCAAATTTAAGTCTCAGTTAAAATATTCAATACTACTCCAGGATAATCACTGACACATGTCAATATCTAGATCTTAATAATTCAATTTGTTGAACTGATCTTGGCCTCTGAAATTCACATGATGTCTTTGCCTACAGAGAGAATCAAAGATGGATACAAAGTGAACTCACACACAGCTAAGCTGCAAGAGTTATGGAAAACTCCCCAAAATCAAACAATCCACCTCCCTAAATCAATGATGGATGCGTCCTTTTTCAAGGTATGCTAACAGGGACATATTTAAATACCAATGCTCTTTGTATTCAGAGCCAAACTTTTTACTGAAGATGAGCTGCTTAGAGGGCGAAGTACTGCAGATGACAAGGCATATGCAGTATAATTGTCTAGGAGTCAATAAATGTCTTTGGGTAAACTCATGAATGAATGTAAGGATTATACATTCTTTATCATAAGAGTTCTTTCGCCGGGCGCGGTGGCTCAAGCCTGTAATCCCAGCACTTTGGGAGGCCGAGACGGGTGGATCACGAGGTCAGATCGAGACCATCCTGGCTAACACGGTGAAACCCCGTCTCTACTAAAAAATACAAAAAACTAGCCGGGCGAGGTGGCAGGCGCCTGTAGTCCCAGCTACTCGGGAGGCTGAGGCAGGAGAATGGCGTGAACCCGGGAGGCGGAGCTTGCAGTGAGCTGAGATCCGGCCACTGCACTCCAGCCTGGGTGACAGAGCGAGACTCCGTCACAAAAAAAAAAAAAAAAAAAGAGTTCTTTCAGGGTTTTATGATACTTCATATCTAATGTATCTTTACTGAGGGGAAGCTTAATGCCCCAACCACGGAGATGCTCAAGAAAAGTTCCATCCTAGAAACAGAAACCCAACTTCACACAGATTTCACTCAAGGACTAAAAAATTAAGAAGAAAGCAGGTAAAGAAAATGGCAGTAATTAACTAGTAGGGTTTAAAAAAAAGAAAAATAAATAAAAGAAAATGGCAATAAGGATTTTACAATGGTTATCTGTATCCCATTAATGATTGTAACTACTGAAAATATCTCTAGAGCAATGTGAATTAGGGTAAATTTTTCTAACATTTTGATTTTTCTTTGAACTTACCACATATTCAGTAAAGTAAATCTTGTGTGTGTATGTGTGTATATATATATATATATAGTGGAATCTTACATCTTTTTTTTTTTTTTTTTTTGGAGACGGAGTCTTGCTGTGTCTCCCAGATTGGAGTGCAGTGGCATGATCTCGGCTCACTGCAAGCTCCGCCTCCCTGGTTCACGCCGTTCTCCCGCCTCAGCCTCCTGAGTAGCTGGGACTACAGGCGCCCGCCACCACGCCCGGCTAACTTTTTGTATTTTTAGTAGAGACAGGGTTTCACCGTGTTAGCCCGGATGGTCTCGATCTCCTGACCTCGTGATCCACCCGCCTCGGCCTCCCAAAGTGCTGGGATTACAGGCGTGAACCACCGCGCCCGGCCATGGAATCTTACATCTTAAGTGAGCATTAACTTCTAAAATCAGCAAGTACACTGAAAATCTCAAGTCAAAATTAGAGACGAACATACTATCCCTCAGAATGTCCAACACAGTCAGTTATTCTTCTGGTGCTGGAAAAGAATGTTTCTTTAGTTGAGACTAAGTAGAGTAATTGGGTTGCTTTTAGGTACCATGTTATACCTCAAAAATCATTTTGAGAAGGCAAGATGCCCACACAGAGGCACACAGCAAGTAACACTCGACAGAACAGCAGATTCATTCCTTCCTTGTTCATCTAGAGCAGTGGCTTCTCAGTCTTCAGAGGGCATCTGAATCACCTGAGTGGAATGGCAAGCAGAGCCACTTGCACTGTTTAAATGGCCATTTGTTTTTCTTTTGTCAAGTTAACGTAGTTGAATTTGCTTAAGTAAAATGCAGTTGGCACAACTCTCCTGAACATTCATCTCTTCAGATAAGGAATATTGCCAACTTCTCTTCTACAATGCAGACTATAAATCCTCTTATTCTGTCTTTTAGCATCCAGACCTCACCACAGGCCAGAAGCGTTACCTGTGCAGCATTGCTAAAATCTATAATGTGAACTATCTGAAGATGTTAATGAAGAGGCAGTACATGCATGTACTTCAGCACGGCTCACAAAAGCCAGGCAGGTGCACCTCCAGTTGGCTTTTCACTAGTTTTTACAATTAGTGAGAGGGTCTTTTAACAGAGGTGATTTGTATCACAGGTGTCCTCACTCATCACAGAAGCCGCCTTAGCTCTCGTTACTCACAGAAACAGCATTACCCTTGCACTACATGGCGACACCAACTGGAGAGAGAGGACTCGGGGCCTTCTGATATCGCAGCTGCATCTGCACCTGAAATGCTCATACAGCATTCCCTTTGGCGGCCAGTGAGAAACAAAGAAGGGTCTGTTTCTTAGGGTGTAAAATGAGGGAAATGCATCTCAGTTTAATTTTAATTTTTTTTTCTGAGACAGGGTCTTGTTCTCTCACCCAGGCTGGAGTGTAGTGGTGTGATATAGTTTACTGTATCCTCAAACTCCTAGGCTCAAGCAATGCTCCTGCTTCAGACTCCCAAGTAGCTAAGGCGAAAGGCACAAACCACCATCCCCTGCTAATTTTTAAAAAATTTTTGTAGAGAAAGCATTTCAGTATGTTGGCCAGGCTACTCTCACCTCCGCCTCCCAAAGCACTGGGATTACAAGTGTGAGCTACTGTGCCCAGCCTTCTCCATCTCTTTTGAACGGTAGCTAAGTGATATTAATGCTTGTGTTCCCTAATATGTTCACTTTGCTAAATTCAGAATAGGCTGGACTTTTAAAAAGCAGAGAGAGATACTTTCTTTTTTTTTTTTTTTGACCGAGTTTCGCTCTTGTTGCCCAGGCGAGTGCAGTGGTGTGGTCTCGGCTCACTGCAACCTCCACTGCCCAGGTTCAAGCGATTCTCCTGCCTCAGCCTCCTGAATAGCTGGGATTACAGGTATGCGCCACCATGCCCAGCTAATTTTGTATTTTTAGGAGAGACGGGGTTTCTCCATGTTGGTCAGGCTGGTCTTGAACTCCCAACCTCAGATGATCCGCCCGCTTCGGCCTCCCAAAGTGCTGGGATTACAGGTGTGAGCCACCATACCCGGCTGAGAGAGATTTTCATACTTATCCTTTACTGCACTGATAAGAATATGCCACTTCTTTTAGAATATATTTTGTGGAATTATAAAAATTTAATCATCAGATAGAGTTATGGATGACTCCCCTTTTCAATGTGATTCCCACTCAACCTCAAAATAATGCAAATACTTTTAAAAGGAGAAGCATATGGTTGGTTTTGCACAGGGGAATACTATATAACAGGGAGAGAAAGAAGATTAAGAAGCATGAGTATTGAAATTGCACTGCAGCAGCTTTACATGTCAGGGTTAAGAAATTACAGGATAATTTGGGTGCTGAAAGGGTTTGTTTTGGTGATGTTGGCAGTTAATAAAATGAATTTGTGTGGTCTTCCACATGCCCTAGGCAGCTGTTCACTTTGCTGGCTTCAACTAAGATACTTCCCTTTCTTATAGGATAAAAACTGGATATGCATCTAAAACAAGATGTAAGTCACTGAAGATTTTTAGAAGACCAAGGAAACTGTTCATGCAAACAGGTAAATGTGGAAATTTAACAATATGCATTTTTTAAGATCTTATGGGCCGGGCGCAGTGGCTCAAGCCTGTAATCCCAGCACTTTGGGAGGCCGAGACGGGCGGATCACGAGGTCAGGAGATTGAGACCATCCTGGCTAACACGGTGAAACCCCGTCTCTACTAAAAAATACAAAAAAAAAAACTAGCCGGACGAGGTGGCGGGTGCCTGTAGTCCCAGCTACTCGGGAGGCTGAGGCAGGAGAATGGCATAAACCCGGGAGGCGGAGCTTGCAGTGAGCTGAGATCCGGCCACTGCACTCCAGCCTGGACCACAAAGCGAGACTCCGTCTCAAAAAAAAAAAAAAAAAAAGATCTTATGCTTAAAAATACTATACCAAATACAATTTCATTTCTATTATGAAGATATTAACAAATTTAGAATATGATTTGCTTTTATTGTCACAAATAAAAAACCAAACATAAAATATAGTTTACACTTGCAATTAAAAGAACATACTGGGCTGGGCGCCACGGCTCACGCCTGTAATCCCAGCACTTCGGGAGGCCGAGGCAGGCAGATCACCTGAGGTTAGGAGTTCGAGACCCGCCTGGCCTGGCGAAATTCCCATCTCTACTAAAAATACAAAACTTAGCTGGACGTGATGGCAGGCGCCTGTAATCCCAGCTACTCAGGAGACTGAGGCAGGAGAATCGCTTGAACCTGGGAGGCAGAGGTGGGAGTAAGCCGAGATGGTGCCATTGCACTCCAGCCTTGGTGACACAGTGAGACACCATCTCAAAAAAAAAAAGAAAAAAAGAACATACTGCTCAAAGGAGTAAGATTCAAGGTATTTCTAATGCTAAAGATATTTACAATGTCAAGGTCAGAGACTTAGTAGAGAATGAATTTGTCAGAACCCAGAACCACAAACATGACTTTCTCAAGCAATAGCACTTCTTTTATGAGTTAGTGCTATTTTTTGATGAACAGCATATTTTGTATAGCATCTATTAGTTTACAAAGGGCTATATCTCTTATAGTAGGCCCTTCTTATCCATGGGGAATATGTTCCAAGACCCCCAGTGGATGGCTAAAATCTTGGATACTACTGAACCCTATATATACTTTGTTATTTCCTGTAAATACATATCTCTGATAAAGTTTTAATAGGCATATAGATTAACAACAATAAATAGAACAATTTTATACCAATATACTGTAATAAAAGTTATGTGAATGTGGTCTCTCTCAAAATATCTTATACTGTACCTTGGAAAGCAAAACTGTGGATAAGGAGGGACTTCTGTATACCATTTTGTTTGATATTCAACAAAACAGTGGAGGCAAGCCAAGCAGGTGATATTATCAAAATTTTACAGCTGCAACTCAAACAAATCCAGACTTTGGAAGGATCAGCATAAAAGATCCTTCTACCACAAGAACAAAATACTGCAAAATGAAAAAGGGAAGACAGACTGAATGATCAGAAGTGTTCCTAAGAACTAATAATGTTAAACCATGTTAAGTAGTTTCCTAGTTATCAGCATAGTGAAGTAGGGAGGTGGGTAAGAAGTAGGGAAGTTGGCCAGGCACAGTGGCTCACGCCTGTAATCTCAGCACTTGGGAGTCCAAGGCCGGCAGATCACCTGAGGTCAGGAGTTCGAGACCAACCTGACCAACATGGAGAAACCCCATCTCTACTAAAAACACAAAATTAGCCGGGCGTGGTAGCACATGCCTGTAATCCCAGCTACTCAGGAGGCTGAGGCAGGAGAATGGCATGAACCCGGGAGGCGGAGCTTACAGTGAGCTGAGATTGCGCCACTGCACTCCAGTCTCCAAAAAAAACCCCAAAAAACAACAAAACAGAAGTAGGGAAGTTAGGCCTTCTGAATTGATATCCTATCACTGTATGAGTGTTAGCCAGCTCTGCTGTAAATATCGTACCATGCCTATCCAAGAAATGAGGGAAAGGGCAGGTTCCAAAAGGAACAGTTAGTGGAAACTGTAGGGGGAAAGTCCCTGTGGTCCCCAGCGCAAGAGAAAATGCGGAGATTCTGAAGATGTAACTGACCACTTTAATTTCCCCCAACCAAAAGATTTTGAAAATCAATGCTAATATAGGACTTAGTAACAAGAGAATTTGCTGTACAGTAACTTGGTTAGAATACAGTACTGTGCATCTTAAAGAGTAAGAAACTTGGGGGAAGGGTGAGGTGACTAAAAGCCTTGAAAATTTCAGTCAATTTGTCTTTACTACAGGCTTATTAATAAGCCACGTCATTTTGAAAGTTGTACTTAGAGCTTTATTTCCAAAACAGAAAATTGTACATTCTTATTTTTCCTTCAGTTTCTTCAAATGATTCTGAATCATACATGAGTGAAGAAAAAAAGGAAGAAGATTTACTAAATAAGTTTATGCAATCAATGTCAATTGAAGAACAGGGAGAACATCTGATGTTAACTTGACAGTCTTGTCTTGTGTATTGAATTCGTACCAAAGGTGAGGGTAAGGGGTTGTGGGTTGTGTCCTGTATGTTTAGGATGGTATTGTTATTCATTAAATCATTAAGTAATTTTGGTTTGTTCAGAAACTTAAAACAATGTAATTGGTCTGATGTAGTTCCATGTACCAATGATATTTATGTAAGAAAATTTACATGTAACATATACTTGTACTTCTAGCTAGATACAATTAAAATTTTTCTTGCATTCAATATTGAATTACTTTTCTTTAAATCTGACAAATGCATCATATTTCTCTGTTCACAGTCCTAAAACAGCAATATTAGAATATCCTACAAGGGCCAGGTGTGGTGGCTCATGCCTGTAATCCCAGCACTCTGGGAGGCTGAGGCGGGTGGATCATGAGGTCAGAAGTTTGAGACCAGTCTGGCCAACATGGTGAAACCCCGTCTCTACTGAAAATACAAAAATTAGCTGGGCATGGTGGTGCGTGTCTATAGTCCCAGCTACTTGGGAGGTTGAGGCAGAAGAATTAGAATTGCTTGAACCCAGAGGCGGAGGCTGCAGTGAACTGAGATCACACCACTGCACTCCAGCCTGGCAACAGAGTGAGACTCCGTCTCAAAAAAAAAAAGAAAAAATAGAATATCCTACCAGTATTTTCTTGATTGGGCTAAGGAAAGCTCTGAAATATCCAGATACAGAACAGCATTTGACAGAGATAATGCTCTGACTTGCAAAGTAGGTGCTCAATAAATATTTGCTATTTGAATACAACTTTAAAATGTAAATACACATTTTCCCTATCTTATGAAATTGCCACATAAATAACTTGGACTCTCAGACTAGATTAAGTTGGGAGTAGTTACACTAACTTCTTTACATTATATATTACTCTAGTGTGCTTCCTTGCTAAACTTGTATATATATATATATATTTTTTTTTTTTTTTGAGACGGAGTTACGCTGTTGTTGACCAGGCTGGAGTGCAATGGTGTGATCTCGGCTCACTGCAGCCTCCACCTCCAGGATTCAAGTGATTCTTTTTTTTTTTTTTTTTTTTTTTTTTTTTGAGACGGAGTGTCGCTCTGTCGCCCAGGCTGGAGTGCAGTGGCGCGATCTCGGCTCACTGCAAGCTCCGCCTCCCGGGTTCACGCCATTCTCCTGCCTCAGCCTCCTGAGTAGCTGGGACTACAGGCGCCCGCCACCTCGCCCGGCTAGTTTTTTGTACTTTTTAGTAGAGACGGGGTTTCACCGGGTTAGCCAGGATGGTCTTGATCTTCTAACCTCGTGATCCACCCGTCTCGGCCTCCCAAAGTGCTGGGATTACAGGCTTGAGCCACCGCGCCCGGCCAGGATTCAAGTGATTCTACTGCCTCAGCCTCCCGAGTAGCTGGGATTACAGGCATGTACCACCATGCCTGGCTAATTCTGTATTTTTTGTATAGACAGGATTTCACCATGTTGGCCAGGCTGGTCTCGAGCTCCTGACCTCAGGTGATCCACCTGCCTCAGCCTCCCAAAGTGCTGGGATTAGGGTGTGAGCCACTGTGCCCGGCCCCTAAACTTGTATTGTTAAAACTTTTATTAAACCTTGAAAAATGGAAATAAGAACAGTTTGAAGAATCACTGTTAATTTAATGTCAATATGGTATATTATTTAGCAAATAAAATCTGAGTCCAACATTATGACACAATATAAGAGAAGAGCTCTGAAAGGTCATCTCGTCCACTTCACTTTAATATTTATATGCGTAGTTTCACTTGGTTCCTCATTTTTATGTTTTTTAAAATTAAATACAGGTTATCAAGAAAGTATAAATGAAAGGTAATTGTTTATTACTAGAGAAGAAAAAAATGTATACAAGATAGTCTAGATTCTTTCTCCACATGCACTACTTTTGGAATAAAGTTCCAAATATCAACTTTGAAGATATTTACAAGGATAAATTTTTCTTAACAAGTGACCAATTACTGTGTTATGGACATTTTTTCACAGAATCCATATACTGTAAACTAAATATATTCTTATAGTTTACAGGAAGCTTAGAGCAATTATGTATTAACAGAGAAGATGGTATTATATTTTACTGCAAAATATTATAAAAGTGATACAATTTTGTGGCTCTTAAATGTTTAATTACTTGATTTCAATAGGACAATGAAAAAAAAAATCATCAAGACAGGCCTGGCTTTAAGATTTTTTGTATTCAATTCGTTCTACTTTCACATCATCTCCAATTAGCTGATACACATAGGTGACCACTGTAGAAGCCTGGATATCCATCAACACAAATGATGGAATAATGTTTCTAGAAGAAAAAATAAATAATGTCAGTGTTTGTAGCACAAAGCAGCAGCACTATAAATTTCAATTTAAGATGACTATTTGGATTCAAAGAGAAATCTGTTACAGGTCACATGAACAGTTACCAAAAGATTGCCAAAATGGCTAGATTTATTTAAATGGTCACATGTGGCCGGGCACGGTGGCTCACGTCTGTAACCCCAGCACTTTGGGAGGCTGAGGTGGGCGGATCACCTGAGGTCAGGAGTTCGAGACTAGCCTGGCTAACATGGTGAAACCCCGTCTCTACTAAAAATACAAGAATTAGCTAGGCATGGTTGTGGGTACCTATAATCCCGGCTACTTGGGAGACTGAGGCACGAGAATCACTTGAACACGGGAGACAGAGGTTGCAGTGAGCCACGATTGTACCACTGCACTCCAGCCTAGGTGACAGAGCAAGACTCTGTCTCAAAAAAAAAAAAAAAAAAAAGAGGGTGGGGCACATTTTTATGTATGTATGTATGTATGTATGTTTTGAGTCTCGTTCTGTCACCCTGGCTGGAGTACAGAGCCTTAAACGTGGCTCACTGCAGTCTCAACCTCCTGGGCTCAAGGGATCATCTCACCTCAGCCTCCTGTGTAGCTGGGATCACAGGTATGCACCACTACACCCAGCTAATTTTTAAATTTTTTTTGTAGAGACAGGGTCTCAAATTCCTGGGCTCAAGCAACCCGCCCTGGCCTCCCAAAGTGCTGGTATTACAGGCATAAGCCACTGTGCCCAGCCACATTTCTTTTATGAAATGTCACACATGCAATTATTCTACTAAAGTCCCCAAATTCCCAAATTCTGTACTACTCACGTTTCCAAGGCATTATATGCCCCAGTGGCAGAACCTGGATTAATGTAGAATTTATTTTCATGCTCAAATGCTTCAAATTTGTGTGTGTGTCCCGAGATAAGAATGTCCACATCAAACTGCCTCTGCAACAGGGCTAAGCTGGCCATATCTCCCCATGGAATAACTTGATGTCCATGGATCAGACCAATTTTGAACTGTCCAACAGTCACAACTTTCTGTTCTGGATAATTCAGATTCTAATATAAGAAAGAGACATAAGAAAATACGTATTTTAGAGATACTGATGTTTAAAAAAATCAGTTTGCTTAAATATTCAATCTCGTGGATGTTTTGATGTAGTACCCCACCACACACACATTATACATTTTTTTTTTTTTTTTGAGACGGAGTCTTGCTATGTTGCCCAGGCTGCAGTGCAGTGGTACCATCTCGGCTCACTAGGTAACCTCCGCCTACCAAGTTCAAGCAATTCTCCTGCCTCCGCCTCCCAAGTGGCTGGGATTACAGGCACCCGCCACCATGCCCGCCCAATTTTTTTGTATTTTTTAGTAGAGACGGAGTCTCACCATGTTGGCCAGGCTGGTTTCAAACTCCTGACCTCAAGTGATCCACCTGCCTTGGCTTCCCAAAGCGCTAGAATTACAGGCTTGAGCCACTGTGCCCGGCCCACATTTACAAATATTTTATTTCTTCTCAGTTTCGAAGGCTGCAACTATATTTAAAACATACCTTAATATAAACTGGAATTTATCATGCAATCCCTTTGTGTTTATTCCTATAGAATATGGGTTCTTTTGTGCATGTTGTAAATAATTATTCACCCCAAACTTGTGATTTTCCTTTACCTAAGGCATGTAAGTTAGGGTATGTTCAAATTATAGCTTAATATAGCCTTAATACTTTCATAGATGGCTTAAAATAATGAGAGCTAACACTTATATAGTACTTAGCATGAGCCAGGCACTACTGTAGAAGTTTTACAAATATCAACTTAATTAATACAAGTGATCCTAGGTTATATTATGATCCCCAGTTTATGGATGATGAAACAGGCACACAGAGGTTGTTTGTCCTTTCATCTCCCCATCTTTCACCTCCATGCCACCTTTAGTTTCTCCAAACTCTTTTTAAAACACAATAAAAAGACAGTATGCCCTTCAGTTTGGTTTAAAGAACCCCATTAAATAACACAAACCAACATTAATTTATGAAAAGCTTATATTCCCAGAAATACAATATATATGTGTGTGTGTGTGTATATATATACACACACACTTTTTTTTTTTTTTTTGAGACGGAGTCTTGCTCTGTCACCCAGGCTGGAGTGCAGTGGCGCCATCTCAGCTCACTGCAAGCTCCGCCTCCCGGGTTCATGCCATTCTTCTGCCTCAGCCTCCCGAGTAGCTGGGACTGCGGCGCCCGCCACCATGCCTGGCTAATTTTTTTTTGTATTTTTAGTAGAGACAGGGTTTCACCCTGTTAGCCAGGATGGTCTCAATCTCCTGACCTCGTGATCCGCCGTCCTCCCAAAGTGCTGGGTTACAGGTGTGAGCCACTGCACCGGCCCAAAATAAAATTTTCAAACTAGAATCAAGTTTATTATGCTACACCATACAATGTTGGCACTGGCAGGGGTCTTAAAAATCATCCATTCCAGTCATATTTACTAAGGATCAGAAGGGGGAAGTAATCTGCCAAAAACCCCATTATTAACTAATGGGAACTCCAGACAGAACTCCTTTTTTTTTTGAGACTGAGTTCCGCTCTGTGGCCCAGGCTGGAGTGCAGTGGCATAATATCAGCTCACTGCTAGCTCCGCCTCCCAGGTTCATGCCATTCTTCTGCCTCAGCCTCCCGAGTAACTGGGACTACAGGCACCCAGTACCACGCCTGGCTAATTTTTTTGTATTTTTAGTAGAGATGGGGTTTCACCATGTTAGCCAGGATGGTCTTGATCTCCTGACCTCATGATTCGCCCCCCTAGGCCTCCCAAAGTGCTGGGATTACAGGCGTGAGCCACCGTACCCGGCCCAGAACTCCTTACTTGTTTTCTTTAAAGTCAGGTTTATTGAGACATGATTTACAAAGTAAAATCTTACTTTTTCATGTGTAATGATGGGTTTTGACAAATGCACATGGCTGTGTAAGCACTGCTACACTAAAGATACAGAGCAGCTCTATCACTCCTTCAAAACTCCCTCATGCCCTATAAAGTCAACCTTTGAGAAAGGAAGCCACAGGTGGGTTGCTAGCAGAGAAGTAATGTGAGCTTACTTCACTTAAAAAGGATCAAGCTGGTTGCTAGTTGGAGAATAAACTTGTTGGAGAAGGAGCAAGAGTAGAATTAGGGCCGGGCGTGGTGGCTCAAGCCTGTAATCCCAGCACTTTGGGAGGCTGAGACGGGCAGATCACGAGGTCAGGAGATCGAGACTATCCTGGCTAACCTGGTGAAACCCCGTCTCTACTAAAAAATACAAAAAACTAGCCGGGCGAGGTGGCGGGCGCCTGTAGTCCCACCTACTCGGGAGGCTGAGGCAGGAGAATGGCATAAACCTGGGAGGTGGAGCTTGCAGTGAGCTGAGATCCGGCCACTGCACTCCAGCCTGGGCGACAGAGTGAGACTCCATCTCAAAAAAAAAAAAAAAAAAAAAAAAAAAAGAGTAGAATCAGGAAGTTGGAATACAAGAAAATGATACAGTGGCTTGGAATAAAGTTAGTAGAGGTAGTGGCAGTGAAAAGTTCATAAGAAAAACTTTATAAACTTGGCCAAATGCGGTGGCTCACACCTGTAATCCCAGAACTTTGGGAGGCTGAGATGGGAGGATCACCCGAGGTCACAAGTTCGAGACCAGCCATGCCAACATGGCAAAACCCTGTCTCTACTAAAAATAAAAAAAAAAATAGGCCGGGCGCAGTGGCTCAAGCCTGTAATCCCAGCACTTTGGGAGGCCGAGATGGGCAGATCACAAGGTCAGGAGATCGAGACGACCATCCTGGCTAACACGGTGAAACCTCGTCTCTACTAAAAAATACAAAAAAAATCGCCAGGCAAGGTGGCGGGCACCTATAGTCCCAGCTACTTGGGAGGCTGAGGCAGGAGAATGGCGTGAACCCGGGAGGCGGAGCTTGCAGTGAGCTGAGATCCGGCCACTGCACTCCAGCCTGGGTGACAGAGCAAGACTCTGTCTCAGAAAAAAAAAAAAAAAATAGCTGGGTGTGGTGGTGTGCGCCTGTATTCTCAGCTACTTGGGAGGTTAGGCAGGAGAATTGCTTGAACTTGAGAGGCAGAGGTTGCAGTGAGCCAAGATCGTGCCACTGCATTCGAGCCTGGGCGACAGAGTAAGACTCCATCTCAAAACAAACAAACAAACAAAAAAAAAACTTTATAAACTAAATGACAGCAAAAAACAGTTACAAAGCCACTTTTATTCAGTATCTAGTTAGAATAAGTATTTAATGTTTACTAGGTGATCTAAATCAGTGATTTCAAACAGTAAGGGAGGGGCATGATGTATATGTATAGTAATTTTACATTTGGAAAAGAAAAAGGAAAAAAAAAAAAAAAAGACCTTACCAGTTGAGAAACCCTGGTCTAAAGATAAAGCTTATGTAAGTAAGAATCAAGAAAGGGAGATATTTGAGAAGGGAAAGGGAAATACATCACCTCATCGAAGTCTCCTCTCACAATATGAACATCACCAGCCAGAGTCTTCAGATAGTCATAACTCTCTTTGGTGCAAAGGTTTCCTGTGCAGAGAATGTGCTGAATTTTTCCTGGCACCAGGAGTTTTTTGAATTTAGCTGGCAAACTGTTGCACCGGTGTGGGATGTGCAGATCTCCTAATACCAACACCAACTTTAAAGTGTCAAGGGGAGATAAAGCATAATATTAAAAATAATGTCAAAACAAAATAGTCTCTTCCTATAAGCCCCTTTTAAGTCTCATAAGAGATCCCGAATCCCAGAAATTATTCATAGAGTTCCTATCATGACTATTTATTTAATATCAGAAGCTGAATCTGTAGGTATTTTTCTTCAGGTCATCAGCTTTGGGATAGGTTTCATCATTGATTGTATAATGACAATTTAAACAGACATACTTATGGTAATGTACTTTTTCTAAATCAATCTTATTTTGGTTGTAAACAGTTGTGTATATAAAATGCAGGCAATCATTCTATTTACCAAGAGTGAAATCGAGCATTCTAAAGTGATTCGATTTAGAGACCTATAAATACACTGAATTTTAAAAATTACAAAATATAAAGTATACTACTGGGCCCTACAGAATTTGGCATTTTTAAAGACTGATATGGTAATTCATATTTCTGCAGTTGTAACATGAAATATTAATCCCAGAAACATTAAAATAGTTAATAGAGAAAAATTAATTCTGTAATTTATCTGTACTAGACTGACAACTATTTGCAAGCATAGTAGCCAAAATTTGGCATTTTTGTTACTTCAAACTATTAGGCATACGTTACAGAGATACACAAACAGCCTATGTTTCAGTTTCATCGAGTAAACGTGTGCTTTTGAATTATAATCTTTGATATCTTCACTTTCCTTCATTATTAGAAGTCCTCACTGTCATACTTTTTTGGTCTGGATTAAATTGCATATATACCCTCGGTATAGTTCCCCAACTTAAAAAAAATTTTTTTTTTCCACAATCTTTCATGTATATTAGAGCATTAAAACAAAAAAGAGATCAGCTAAACAAGTGATAAATTTAGCATAAGGTGGTTTAGAGCTGCAACACAGATGACAAAAGGAAATTTTGCTTTTAAATATACAAGAATATAAACCCCAATCCTGTAAAATTTTAATTTAAAAATTTCAAGATTTCGGCCGGGCGCGGTGGCTCAAGCCTGTAATCCCAGCACTTTGGGAGGCCGAGACGGGTGGATCACAAGGTCAGGAGATCGAGACCAGCCTGGCTAATACGGTGAAACCCCGTCTCTACTAAAAAATACAAAAAAGTAGCCGGGTGAGGTGGCGGGCGCCTGTAGTCCCAGCTACTCGGGAGGCTGAGGCAGGAGAATGGCGTAGACCCGGGAGGCGGAGCTTGCAGTGAGCTGAGATGCGGCCACTGCACTCCAGCCTGGGCGACAGAGCGAGACTCCGTCTCAAAAAAAAAAAAAAAAAAAAAAAAATTTTCAAGATTTCAGAAACATTAATTTAGTCATTTAACGGAATACTGTTAGAAAGATCATTTAAAAATAGTATCTGTCTGGCTGAGTGTGGTGGCTTACGCCTGTAATCCCAGCACTTTGGGAGGCCGAGGCGGGCAGAATACTTGAGGTCAGGAGGTCGAGACCAGTCTGGCCAACATGGTAAAACCCCGTCTTTACTAAAAAGAAAAATACAAAAGTTAGCCAGGCGTGGTGGCAGGCACCTGTAATCCCAGCTAATTGGGAGGTTGAGGCAGAAGAATTGGTTGAACTCAGAAGGCGGAGGTTGCAGTGAGCTGAGACGGCGCCACTGGCACTCTAGCCTGGGCAACAGCATGAGACTCTGTCTCAAAACAAACATACAAACAAAAAAAATAGTATCTGTCCTCCAAAGGACAACAGAATCAATTTCTTTTTTTTTTTTTTTGAGACAGAATTTTGCTCTTGTTGCCCAGGCTAGAGTGCAATGGTGTGATCTCAGCTCACTGCCACTCTGCTTCCCAGGTTCACGCAATTCTCCTGCTTCAGCCTCCCGCGTAGCTAGGATTATAAGCACTCGCCACCACGCCCAGCTAATTTTTGTATTTTTAGTAGAAACAGGGTTTCACCACCTGACCTCAGGTGATCCACCCGCCCTAGCCTCCCAAAGTGCTAGGATTATAGGCGTGAGCCATTGCACCCGGCCCAACAGAATCAATTTCTTCACGATGATCAGTATAAGCACCTTCATTCTATACAAAATGTTTTCCTTTACAGATATTCCATGCATAAATGTACATGCCCTTTAACTGCTTTTAAAGGCATGATTATTCTTTAATATTAAGAAAACATTAAATAGCTAATAGGATAAAACAGTTTTGCCACTGCAGACTTTGTAAATGAAAATTAATCAAAAAAAACCCAAAATGTGTGAAATTAAAATGATTACCAAAAGAAGCTTGATTCATCTTGCAACAAAAATTAAAATTTTGCAAAGAAAAGGAACTGTTATCAGGACACAGAGTTATCAGGACATAGTTTGTAATCTCAAAGTAACACAAGGTTATGAAATTAGCACACTTTAAATTGTTAAATAAGATTCTTCTTTATAAAGACTAGTTTCAGCAAGTATTTGTTCTATGACCTATATTAACAGATCTCAGTAGACAAAACATCTGTAAAACTAAAAACCACTGAATTTTCCACCCTCACTGGTAAGCAACATAAAAGTACCTGGGTATAGAACAATCCTCATTTTAGAAGGGGATTCCTTCTGATGTGGATTGAAGTACATAGTTAGTATGGGAATCTCGCTTTGAGAAAAAGGTAAAAATAATAGATTTCTATATTTAAAAGAAGAAGAAGAACCACCACAACAACCCCAAACTCATAAAAGGGTATATGTCTACAACAGGTTGAAATGTTTGGTACTAATAATGAATGAGCTGTTTAATCTGAATGTACCAGAAAGAACATTAGTAAGACATGGTACTTTATAATGATTGATGACCTAATTCTATAAAGTACTGTGGATTATCCCCAAGACTCAAGACTATTAGCAGTCTAAAGATATAACTGTATGAATGACCACACAATGATTTCAAATTAGTAGGGATCCTTACTAGGACAGAATCCTCTGGTTTCCTGCTGATGACAAAGTTATGGGGAAATAGTGTTACATAACACGTGTCATACTTTGAAACATGTTCCTGCCCAAATTCCACACGTTGACAAATCGGGATAGACATAGATTATAGAGTCCTTTAAGAAAGCAAAAGATCCTGGAAATGGCAGTCTTATAACCAACCCAATAAAAGCGTGGGAATTTGGTTACTTCCTTTCAACAGACCTTAAAAGGGTGAGAAATCCAGTCAGTAAACAGCCACCCAACCACCATTGTTAGTAGGAGCTAAGTGAAGAAACTTACTCTGTGCCCAGCCTTAGTGGAATGAAGAAGTTGATTGCAGACAGGGGGGATGAAAAAAAAAAAAGGGTGAAACATGACCAATGTTAAAAGAAAGCAACAAAAAAATCAAAAAAAGGAGAACAAAAAACCCATACCAAATGAGCAAACAATTGTTAATGATTTCTGAGTGTTATGAAAGAAAATGTTAAAAATCAGCTGTGCTCAAAACAATACCAAAAGAAACATTTGCTTTATTTTTGAACATGACACACACACTTTTTAATAAATTTGTCTTGTCAATTTTTTCTATTTTTCTTAATCTTGTTCTGTACATTGACTTCCATCTCTGTTTTCCATTCTGTTTAGATTTTCATAAGGTTTTATAAAATAATGAATTTAGATTTCTACAAGACATTGTGGAAAATTTATCATCAGTAATAGCTTAAAGGCTAACATTTTCTGGATTCTTAGGGTCTTATTGTTCAAGTACACGGATTTTAATTATCTTACATTCAAAATTCTAGTAGCTGGAAAATTATGCTGCAGCTAGGTGATCTTTTGTAGCTGATGCAACACAGCACCATGAATACATTATCAAGTGATGAATAAATCAACTAAAGGTGAAGACAAAATAATAAAAACAAATACATTTATCCAGGTAAAACTGGACCTTTCCCACACCTGAATTTGCTGCCCACAGACTCTGGACACTGTACTGAGTGTTGAACGTCTGCATCCTTTGCCAAATAAAATGCTTTTAATCATTAAAGAACTGGCTAATGCTAAATTTTTCCCAGTTCTATTTCATACGAAAAATGATGTTCCAGTACAACTACCCTAAATAAGAGGGCCCACCTTTCAAACAACTTAAGAAACATTAATATTTTGAAACCATGGCAAGTAATTATGTCTTCTCTCATGGATAGGTGTCTCGAAATTACTGTAAACTGGATTACTTTAAATTGGAGTCTGTTTAGAAGCAAAAATTATAAGCGAGATTAAAGATTTTAAAGACGCATGCACCATAAATCTTTGGCTGCCACGTCTGTAAGTCCCCTCTTGAAAAGGCTGCTTGTCATGCAATAGTAATAATCTTAAAAATGCATGGTTTCAGGCCGGGCGCGGTGGCTCAAGCCTGTAATCCCAGCACTTTGGGAGGCCGAGACGGGCGGATCACGAGGTCAGGAGATCGAGACCATCCTGGCTAACACAGTGAAACCCCGTCTCTACTAAAAATACAAAAAAAATTAGCCGGGCGAGGTGGCGGGCGCCTGTACTCCCAGCTACTCGGGAGGCTGAGGCAGGAGAATGGCGTGAACCCAGGAGGCGGGGCTTGCAGTGAGCTGAGATCCGGCCACTGCACTCCAGCCTGGGCGACAGAGCCAGACTCCGTCTCAAAAAAAAAAAAAAGCATGGTTTCTTTGGTTTCCTTGTAAAAATAAAGAAGAATGTAATAAATGTCTATAAGAGGTAGACGTCCCTTTACAGCCAACCTCCATCAACACAAATATGAAGATAATCACAGCTCCATTTCAAACAACTGACTTTTTAAGAGTCAAAGGCACCTTTGAAAATATGATTACAGGCCGGGCACGGTGGCTCACGCCTGTAACCCAGCACTTTGGGAGGCCGAGGCGGGTGGATCACAAGGTCAGGAGATCGAGACCATCCTGGCTAACACGGTGAAACCCCGTCTCTACTAAAAAATAGAAAAAACTAGCCGGGCGAGGTGGCGGACGCCTGTAGTCCCAGCTACTCGGGAGGCTGAGGCAGGAGAATGGCGTGAACCCGGGAGGCGGAGCTTGCAGTGAGCTGAGATCCGGCCACTGCACTCCAGTCTGGGCGACACAGGGAGACTCTGTCTCAACAAAAAAAAAAAAACCAAAAAAAAAACCAAAAAAAAAAATGTCTATAAGAGGTAGACGTCCCTTTACAGCCAACCTCCATCAACACAAATATGAAGATAATCACAGCTCCATTTCAAACAACTGACTTTTTAAGAGTCAAAGGCACCTTTGAAAATATGATTGCCGGGCGCGGTGGCTCACGCCTGTAATCCCAGCACTTTGGGAGGCCGAGGCGGGCGGATCACAAGGTCAGGAGATCGAGACCACGGTGAAACCCCGTCTCTACTAAAAATACAAAAAATTAGCCGGGCGCGGTTGTGGGCGCCTGTAGTCCCAGCTACTCGGGAGGCTGAGGCAGGAGAATGGTCTGAACCCGGGAGGCGGAGCTTGCAGTGAGCCGAGATCGCGCCACTGCACTCCAGCCTGGGCGACAGAGCGAGACTCCGTCTCAAAAAAAAAAAAAAAAAAAAGAAAGAAAATATGATTACAGGCCGGGCACGGTGGCTCACGCCTGTAACCCAGCACTTTGGGAGGCCGAGGCGGGTGGATCACCTGAGGTCGGGAGTTAGAGACCAGCCTGACCAACATGGTGAAACCCCGTCTCTACTAAAAATACAAAAATTTAGCCGGGCATGGTGGTGGGCGCCTGTAATCCCAGCTACTCGGGAGACTGAGGCAGGAGCTGAGGCTTTAATCTGGGCGGCAGAGGTTGCAGTGAGCCGAGATCGCGGCACTGCACTCCAGCCTCGGCGACAGAGCGAGACTCCATCTCAAAAAAAAAAAAAGAAGAAAAATACGATTACAGCTATAAGCCCTCTCTAGTAGAGGCCCCCAATTTTTATGTAGGAAGGTCTGAGGGGCACCAACCTACTGGGGGTGAAGGGGTGATTGCTTGAAGGTGGCTGGAGACTAGGCAAGTCTCCAACACCGGCATTCTCCCCAGAAAAAAATGTATATATTCATAAAAATTTCCTAACAATTTCAAGGAGTTCACACATCATTAAGGAATCCTACCCTAAAGGGGCGTAGCAACCCGTGGAAAGAAGTAGTTCCAGCAATTGCAAGCGCCAAATCCCGCCCTCTGAGCGCACACCTGTTCATTTCAATGGCAGCTGGATGTTATTTCAGGGGCGAAGAGGGTCGTTTATTCCCTTTCCCTAGATGGGAAACTTAAACGGGTACGAAATTCTGCTCGCTACTTCCCGTTCTGCATTCGAGAGGCCAGCTTCCACCACTACACCCCAACCAGGGGGAGATGCTTTTTGCGGGAAAGGAGTAGGAAACGTCTGGAAACAGAGGAGGACCGTGCCCCTATCCCCGGAACACTGGAGGTATAGAATCAATGGCCTTCCCTGGCTCGGGAGTGCGGGTCTCGTGACAGGTCGGGCAGCTTAGATGGGCCTTTTTACTCCTTGGATGGCCTCTGGCCCCTTGGGGCCGGGATACGAGACCTAGGCCAGCCGCACCCAGAGGTGGCCGCTCCCTTCCTTCCCTAGCCCTCTTCCTGGGCCTTTCCCAGGCCAGCGCGTAGGCCCTGACGCCGAGGCCTCCGGGATTTCCCAATCCCTCCTCCTGGGACTCCCCACAGCTCCCAACAACGCAGCACCCCAGCCGAGAGCCAGGCCTCTGTCGCCACAGCTGCAGCCCTCACCATCCTGTCACCGGGCTCCGCTCAGTCACCACCGCCGCCGCCGCCCTCTTCCTCAGGCTCCTCGGCGACCCGCCTACTTAACCGCAACCAATGAGCACAGAGGGCGACAGAAACTGCCCTACGGAGGCCCGCACGGGCCCTTCCCCGCTGTAAAGCAGTTTGGGAACTTGTGGAGGCGGGGTGGTGGAGTGCAGAGACAAGATCGAGAAGCTTCGAAAAGCGCGGGCAACATCCGGGCACCTGGGCCGTCGAGCTGAGGCGCGCCTTCCGGGCCTGCTTTTTAGAGCGTGTGGCAGCCATGCTGAAGTGCGTGATGAGCGGCAGTCAGGTGAAAGGTGGAGCGGCCTTTGTTGTCTTCCCATTTAGCAGAGGGAAAAGCAGACGTTAATAGGTCGTCCCTACCGTCGTCTAATTTTTCCTCTTTGCCTTTATGTGCAAGGACTGAGGACGCACGCCCTGGCCACAGTCCCACCCACTTAAGGTCCTGTTAGCTTCTGAGGGGAGCATGAGGACCCATCTCGTGTTACTTAAAGGCAGATGTAATATGGGTGGTATCCAGGAAATAGGGTTGTACCATGGGGCCACAAACTCGGGAAGCTGAGGACTGCATGGGGAGGAGTTGAGATAAAAAAATAATGCTTGGACAGTAAAAGTATTTTTTGTGCCAAGAGAAAAGCATTAACCTGTTTGGTTTTTTTCCCCCCAGATTCTACCATTTTTTAAAATGTTTGACCTTGGAAAAGTCACTAAATCTCTTTGGGGCTCGGTCTCTAAAACCGAAACGGGGGTAATGAGCACCTTCGTCACAGAGTTTGTTTGGAGTCAGTGAAATGGAAATGCATGTAAAGAGCCCAGTAATAGCTGGAATGTACAAAAACTATTAGTATTGTAAACGGCGCTTTCAAAATGGAAATTAGGCCGGGCGCCTTGGCTCACGCCTGTAATCCCAGCACTTTGGGAGGCCAAAGCGGGTGAATCACCTTAGGTCAGGAGTTCGAGACCATCCTGGCTAGGATGATGAAACCCCGTCTCTACTAAAAATACAAAAATTAGCCGGGTACGGGGTAGGCTCCTGTAATCCCAGCTACTTGGAAGGCTGAGGTGAGAGGATCGATTGAGCCTGGGAGGTCGAGGCCTGCTGTGAGTTGAGCTCGCGCCACTGCACTCCAGCCTGGGTGTCAAGAGTGAGACTCTCTCAAAAAAAAAAAAAAAAAAAAAAAAAGAACATTAACAGTGTCATACGGGATCAGACTAGTGTGTTTTCCCGCCCTAAATGTGTTTTGTGGTGGGGAAGTCTGGCTACCCTCAAACATCAGAGATGTATGTTGAATACCCCTGATTTCTCACTCATGACTTGTTGTGACTTCGATATCAAGCTATTAAAACCTCTTCAGATTATCTTCTCCATGCACTGTTTTCACAGTTTTTGGGGGAGTCAGATACATTTATCTAAATCAACTTGTAAAATATATTAGTATGGAAACTGGTTTGCCACAGTAGCTCCATGTAACACTGTAAACATATAGAAGGATGAATTTCGGTCAGTTTTATCATTTCACATACTACAAATTTATTGAGCCCTTTCTATGTGTCTGGCATTTTGCCAAGGGTATACTGTATAAAAATAATATAGCATTAGTCTATAAGATACTGTTCTTTTTGAATTTCTCCAGTCCTCTGAATGCTGAACTAGTCTTGTGATTTGTTTTCATTGTTAGAGGGAAAGAATATAAGCATCACCTTTCTTTTTCTCCATAGTATTTGGGAAAGCAGTTCAAGCTCTATCACGAATTAGTGACGAGCTCTGGCTAGACCCATCTAAAAAAGGTGTAAGTAAGAAAGTTAATAGATCATGTATTAAGGCAAGAGGAGGTGTTTAAAGATCCCAGTCCAGATTGAATGTTAACTGGGAAATCCAGAAGTTGTAATTATCCCTTTCACTGTTTATCTTTATTTTACATATCCGAATATACTTAGAGCATAGTAAAGTTGAAAATATGCGGATAAGCTTGATTAATTTAAACTGGAAGTCACAAGCTGGTAGTCAAGAGACTGGCTACGGTCTGCAGGAATGTTTGTTGGCCTGTACTGTTTTTGTTTTTGTTTTTTTTTTAATTTGAAATAATTTCCAACATTTAAAAATTGAGGCCGGGCGCAGTGGCTCACGCCTGTAATCTCAGCACTTTGGGAGGCCGAGGTGGGTGGATTACCTGAGGTCAGGAGTTCGAGACTAGCCTAGCCCACATGGTAAAACTCCGTCTCTACTAAAAATATAAAAATTAGCCTGGCATGGTGGTGGGCACCTGTAATCCCAGATACTCGGGAGGCTGAGGTGGGAGAATTGCTTGAACCCAGCAGATGGAGGTTGCAGTGAGTGAACTGACATGGTGCCACTGCACTCCAGCCTGGGCAACAGAGTGAGACTCTGTCCCCCCTCTCAAAAAAATGAGAGAGTCCAATTTTTCCTGCTTCTCATGAAAATTCAGAAGACCTGACAGTTTTGGGACTGCATTCATTCCCAAGTGGAAGTAGTTGGCTGAAACTGAATAATGGTTTCCTCCCTTAGACAAGGTATGAGACCACCAATATGCTGTAACTCCCTTATGTATTGCCTTCTGCCATTTCACACATTAAGGTTAAGGCCCATGACTGGGTGTGGTAGTTCACAAATGTAATTCCAGCACTTTGGGAGGCTGAGATGGGAGGATCACTTGAGCCCATTAGTTCGAGACCAGCCTGAGCAACAAAGCAAGACCTTACCTGTCTCTACAAAAAATTTTTAAAAATTAGTCCGGTGAGGTGTTGTGTGCCTGTAGTCCCAGCTACTTGGGAGGCTGAGAGGAGGGAGGATTGGTTGAGGTCAGGTGTTTGGAGGCTGCAGTGGTACCGTTGCACTTCAGCCTGGCCAACAGGCTATTTTTTTTTTTTTTTTAAAGTAAAAAAATTAAAAGAAAGTTAAGGCCACTGTAGGCATTTACTATTTTATGTTTTCAACATGCAAACTTTTAGATTTAACACGTATATGTATTCAATATAACAGATATATATATACACCTATATATACATATGTAGATATATATACATGTAGGTACACCTATATATGTATATATAGGTGTATAATAAATGAACAGACTTGTCCTGAATGTCATTTAAACTATCAAGTATATAATATAGGTTATGTCCTGTATATATATAGGTGTACATGTATGTATATATATGCAAATTCAATACAGACTGTATAGGGCAGTCCATAATTAACATCCCATGTTCTTATTTGAACACATTTAACTGTGATGTTAAACATAATGAAATTTTCTGAATCAAGCTATTATTTAAAGTTTATTTTCTCCTAAATTTTTTTAAAATAAAAAAATAGAGGTGAGGTCTTGCTCTGTTGTCCAGGCTGGTCTCAGACTCCTGGCTTCAAGCCATCCTCCTGCCTTGGCTTCCCAAAGTGCTCGGATTACAGGTTCATGGGAGCCACCGTGCCCAACCTCTCCTAAATAGTTTTTATCTTATTTTTCTAGCTTGCTCTACGATGTGTGAATTCTTCTCGGTCAGCATATGGATGTGTCCTGTTCTCTCCTGTGTTTTTTCAACATTATCAATGGTCAGCTTTAGTGAAAATGAGTGAAAATGAACTTGACACAACACTGAATTTAAAATGCAAATTAGGAATGAAGGTAAATATAAGTGGCCCTGATTTTCTCTTATTCTGTAGAAATATTCATTATATAGGACATAATCTGTATTCTATACTTAATAGTTTAAATGGCATTCAGGACAAATCTGTTCATTATTACTACTATTTTTGAGACAGAGTCTCACTTTGTTACCTAGGCTGGAGTGCAGTCGTGCAATCTTGGCTCACTGCAACCTCCTCCTCCCAGTTTCAAGTGATTCTCGTGCCTCAGCCTCCCGAGTAGCTGGGATTATAGGCTTGCACCACCATGCCATGCTAATTTTTGTATTTTTAATAGAGATGAGGGTTTCGCCATGTTGGCCAGGCTGGTCTTGAACTCCTGACCTCAAGTGATCTGCCCACCTTGGCCTCCCAAAGTGCTGGGATTACAGGCGTGAGCCACCGCACCTGGCCAAGTCTGTTCATTTATGAATGCGTATACTTTTGTTTTTAAAATGAATCAACGGTGTTAAGTATGTGTTTAATATGTATATTTCTGTTACAGTCAATTTTGCCCATCTTTAGATGTCTGAATTCCCTTGAAAGAAATATAGAGAAGTGCAAAATATTCACCAGATCTGACAAATGCAAAGTAGTTATTCAATTCTTCTACAGACATGGTAGGTATAATTAAAAGTGGTTTAAAATACTGTGTTTTTTTCTCAATAGTTTTCATGTTTAGAACATTGATATTTCATGTCAAGACTTCTCATTACATTATTGCTTAGAGTGTGTGTAGTTAAGTGGTAGGGCAGTTTGAAGTATTATCCTTTTTTTTTTTTTTTTTTTTTTTTTTTTTGAGATGAGGTCTTGCTCAGTCGCCAAGGCTGGAGTACAGTGCTGCCACCTTAGCTCACTGCAACCTCCACTTCATGGGTTCAAGCAGTTCTCCCGCCTCAGCCTCCCAAGTAGCTGGGTTTACAGGGACCTGCCATCATGCCCAGCTAATTTTTGTATTTTTAGTAGAGACGGGGTTTCACCATGTTGGCCAGGGTGATCACGAACTCCTGGCCTTAGGTGATCTGCCTGCCTGCCTCAGCCTCCCAGAGTGCTGGGATTACAGGCGTGAGCCACTGCACCTGGCCTGAAGTATTATCTTCCCTGTCACTGTAGAAGTATTGTAAGATGATTGGTATTTCTTTTTTTGACTTGTCAGTGGCACAAGCTTTGCCTGCATACAGCCTAATTTTTTCAAATATCTATATGAATTCAAACAGTTGGTTGTTCTAAAATTTACTAGCTGCTCGATTTTATATATATATATATATATATATATATATATTTTTTTTTTTTTTTTTTTTTTTTTAAATTTTGAGATGGAGTTTTGCTCCTGTTGCCCAGACTAGAGTGCAATGGCACGATCTTGGCTCACTGTAACCTCCATCTCCCAGGTTCAAGCGATTCTCCTGCCTCAGCCTCCTGAGTAGGTAGGATTACAGGCATGCTCTACCACACTTGGCTAATTTTGTATTTTTAGTAGAGACGAGGTTTTTTTTTTTTTTTTTTTTTGAGATGGACTCTTGCTCTGTCGCCCAGGCTGGAGTGCAGTGGCGCGATCTCGGCTCACTGCAAGCTCCGCCTTCCGCGTTCATGCCATTCTCCTGCCTCAGTCTCCCAATTAGCTGGGACTACAGGCGCCCGCCACCTCGCCCGGCTAGTTTTTTGTATTTTTTAGTAGAGACGGGGTTTCACCGTGTCAGCCAGGATGGTCTCCATCTCCTGACCTCGTGATCCGCCCGTCTCGGCCTCCCAAAGTGCTGGGATTACAGACTTGAGCCACCGCGCCCGGCCTCTTAATTTAATCTTACATTTATTATAATACATTTTTATTTCAGCATTTATTTATAGTCTTTAAATTGTTTCCTATAAAATACTAATAATTTAACATTATTTTTTTCTTTTTTTTTTTTTTTCAGTCTTTCATATGATTTTATTTTCTTCCTTCAACCATAATAATATGATCTCCAAACTTCGTCTTAACCGGCGGGTCTGTAAACACACGCTTATCCATCCCACTTACAGGCAAGGCAAATGCTGCTTCTTGAAATGGTCCCACCATGGACCCTCTGGTCATCCAACCCAAGTCGCCCCCTTCCCTGGCTTTATCTTCACTATACTGTGAGGCCACTTCATTGAATCTCATCCCAGACTTTAACTTTTCCACGGCTTCCATGATTTTGCCATGTTTTTCACATAGAATGTGTCTGACCTTTACTGCATTGCCACCACCTTTGGGACCTTGAGCCTTCTTGTCAGCACTGTCACTCCCAGAGGCTGCTCCCCCTTTCCCCGCTTTTCCAGAACCACTTTTTCCTTTGGGCGGCATTTGGAAGCTTGTTGTTGAACTCTGCATTTTTTTCTTTTTTGAACTTCAGTTCATTTAATAGCAGAATGATTCAAAGAGCATAATTAAAAGCATAGCAAACCTTGACATCACAAAGATGCGGGTGTAAATTCTTCTCCACTTCTTATTAGCTTTGGGACTGTGCATAAGCTCTCTGAATCTTCATTCCTTACTGTGAAGTGGAGATGATCTTGCCTACCCACAAGTTACAGAGTGATTGTGAGGATGAAGTGAGATCACATATGTAAAGTACATACCGCAGTACCTGCCCTGGAGGAGTACTTGATAGTGACCGCTGTTACTATAATTATCCTCTTCCCTTATCTCCAACTAGATTTTAGACAACCAAGTATTCAGTTTCTGGAAATATCTCTCAAGTAGCTTGAATCATGTCCAATAAGTATTTGTGATTGGTTAATTATTTAATAGTTTTTGTAGGGTAGTTATATGATACTACGCTTTAGGTTACAAGTAACAGAAATAAAAACAGACGGTCCAACTCAAACTAGCTTAAAAAATAAGAAGTATTGGCTCATGTAAACAAGAAATTCAAAATTAGGTCACAGGCATTTTTTTTGTTTGTTTTTGTTCTTAATTTTTGTAGAGTCAGGGTCTCATCACGTTGCCCAGGCTGGTCTCAAACTCCTGGGCTCAAGCAATTCTCCTGCCTTGGCCTCCCAGAGTGCTGGAATTACAGGCATGAGCTATGGCCATGGTTTGATCCAGGGTGCAGCTTTTCTTTTCTTTTCTTTTTTTTTTTTTTTTTAAACAAAGTCTCACTCTGTCACCCAGGATGGAGCAGGATGAAGTGCAGTGGTGTGATCTTGGCTTACTACAGCCTTGACTTCCCAGACTCAGGTGATCCTCCTACTTCAGCCTCCTGAGTGGCTGGGATCACAGGAGTGTGCCACCATGCCTGGCTAATTTTTTTGTTTGTTTGTTTGTTTTTTGGGGACGGAGTCTCGCTCTGTTGCCTAGGCTGGAGTGCAGTGGCACCATCTGGGCTCACTGCAAGCTCTGCCTCCCGGGTTCATGCCATTCTCCTGCCTCAGCCTCCAGAGTAGCTGGGACTACAGGCACCCAGTACCACGCCTGGCTAATTTTTTTGTATTTTTAGTAGAGATGGGGTTTCACCATGTTAGCCAGGATGGTCTCGATCTCCTGACCTCGTGATCTGCCCGCCTCGGCCTTCCAAAGTGCTGGAATTACAGGCATAAGTCACCATGCCCAGCCCTAATTTTTTATATTGTTTGTAGAGACACGGTTTCACCATGTTGCCCAGGCTGGTCTTGAACTCCTGGGCTCAAGCGGTCTGCTTGCCTCAGTCTCCCAAATTCTGGGATTACAGGAGTGAGCAATTGCACCCACCACACCTGGCTAATTTTTTGTTTTCACACCTGGTTAATTTTTTAAAAAATGTTAGTAGATACAAGGTCTCACTATGTTTCTGAAGCTGGTCTCAAACTCCTGAGCCAGGCAGTCCTCCTGCCTCAGCCTCCTAATGTGCTGGAATTACCAGTGTGAGCCACCATGCCCAGCCTGGGAAGGCAGTCTAAGAGGAAGGAACAGTGTGAAAAAATACAGGTTGAGGGTGTCTAGTGTGTGCTGATAAGAAAAAGGGAAGAAAGCAAGAAGCAAGAATGGAGCATTGGGGATGACGAAGAAAAGACACTTCTCAGCTTGTACATCCTCAGCAATACCAATATTCACTTGATTCAAATATTTGTTATACAGGTATAAACACACTTATATATGCATAGGTTATTTCTAAAGAGCGCCTAAGAAACTGGTAGCAGTAGTTGCTTCTGTGGAGGTTCTGGGGTGGCAGGAGTCAGGGATGGAGGGTGACTCACTTTTACTGTTCTTTTATATCTTTTGCATTTTGTCCTATGCGCATCTATTACCTATTCCACCAAAAGTAACTTGAAAATGTTTTTTAAATAGGTAAAATATGTCATCTTTTGAGCTTTGTGTCTTGCCAAAACAGCAGTCACAGCGATCCCTTTAAAATAGGTCATATTATGTCAGTTCAGTGCTCAGAACTCTCCAGTAGCTCCCCATTTTACCCAGGGTAAAAGTCAAAGATCTCAGAATGGCCTATAAGGTCCTCCATGATTCAGAAGCCCTGGCATGTTTCCTCCTCAGAGTGTATGCCCTGCTGCCTTGCCTATTGTTTTAGTCATTAATTTTCTTGCTATCTGTCTCCCCTCTGTAAAATGTTAGCCCTGTGAAGACAGATTTTTGTCTGATTTGTTCTCTGCTAGTTCCAGCTCCTAAAATAGTTCCTTATATGGTAGATCACACACAAAAAAAATTGTCACAAATTATCTGCAGCCCCTCCCTTCAATACCTGGAGTATGTTTTCTCATTTTGAATTTCAGCCGGCCTTAGATTTGCTTTGATACCAGTAGAATGCACTGTAAGTGATATGTTTGAGTTCCAAGCTGAGTCCTGTCAGCTTCCACTGTTGCCCTAAGAACCTTTCCACCAGCATGAGAACAAGCATGGAATGGCTTTCTGGAGGATGAAAAAAACAGGTGACAGGCCTTAGCCATTTCAGTTGTCCCAGTTGAGGCCCCAGACATGAAAGTGAGGCCATCCTAGCTACCCCATAGGGATACTGTGAGGATCAGAGAGAATGTATGTAATATGTATGCGACAGTTCCTGGCACATAGGTTCATTCTCATTATTGCTACCTCTCTTCTTCCTTTAAAAGGAAAATAATTCAGCCTGGGCAACATGGAGAAACCCTGTCTCTACCAAAAATACAAAAATTAGCTGGGTGTGGTAGAGTGTGCCTGTAGTCCCAGCCACTAGGGAGGCTGAGATGGGAGGATCACTTGAGCCTGGGAGTTGGAGGTTGCGCTGAGTTGAGATCACACCACAACAGTTGAGACCCTGTCAAAAAAAAAAAAAAAGAGGAGGAAGGAAGGAAGGGAGGGAGGGAGGGAGGGAAAAGAAGGGAAGGAAAAGAAAATAGAATAGAATTAACAAACCAGATGTTGAAATCTGTCAAAAGTCCTTTTCAGAAATACCAGTCCTGGATGGAAGGTACTAAAAGAGAGTAATAGAGATATGATCTGTAGTCTGTAGTGATCTGCAATCACTATTTTACACACAATTTAAGAAACTACCTGTATTTTGGAGATTTCTCAAAAAACTAAAAATAGAACTACCATACGGTACAGCAGTCCCACTACTGAGTATTTATCCAAAGGAAAAATAAATAAATATATCAAAGAAATACCTACATCCCTGTGTTTATTGCAGCACCATTTATAATAGCAAAGCTATGGAATCAACCTAAGTGTCTATTAGTGGACTAATGGATAAAGAAAATGTAGTATATATACACAATGGAATACTATTTGGCCGTAAAAATAATGAAATCTTGCCATTTGCAGCAATGTGGATGGAACTAGAGGTCATTATGTTAAGTGAAATGAGCCAGGCATAGAAAGACAAGTATTGCATGTTCTCACAATGTGGACACTAAAAAAGTTATTCTCATGGAGGTAGAGAGTAGAATGGTAGATACCAGAGGCTGGGAATGGTGTGTGGGTGAGTGTGAAGAGAGGTTGGTTAGTGGGTACAAACATACAGTCAGGTAGAAGTAATGAGTTCTAATGTTGGGTAGCAGAGTAGGGTGACTATAAGTTAGCATCAGTGTATTCTGTGTTTTTTTTTTTTTTTTTTTGAGACGGAGTCTCGCTGTGTCGCCCCGGCTAGAGTGCAGTGGCCGGATCTCAGCTCACTGCAAGCTCTGCCTCCCGGGTTTTTACGCCATTCTCCTGCCTCAGCCTCCTGAGTAGCCGGGACTACAGGCGCCCGCCACCTCGCCCGGCTAGTTTTTTGTATTTTTTAGTAGAGACGGGGTTTCACCGTGTTAGCCAGGATGGTCTTGAACTCCTGACCTCGTGATCCGCCCGTCTCGGCCTCCCAAAGTGCTGGGATTACAGGCTTGAGCCATCTGTGTTTCAGCATAGCTAGGACAGAGGACTTAAAATGTTCTTTTTTTTTTTTTTTTTTGAGACGGAGTCTCGCTCTGTCGCCCAGGCTGGAGTGCAGTGGCGCGATCTCGGCTCACTGCAAGCTCCGCCTCCCGGGTTCACGCCATTCTCCTGCCTCAGCCTCCCGAGTAGCTGGGACTACAGGCGCCCACAACCGCGCCCGGCTAATTTTTTGTATTTTTAGTAGAGACGGGGTTTCACCATGGTCTCAATCTCCTGACCTTTTGATCCGCCCGCCTCGGCCTCCCAAAGTGCTGGGATTACAGGCGTGAGCCACCGCGCCCGGCAAAATGTTCTTAACACATAGAAATGGTAAATATTTGAGGTGATGCACACCCCAAATATCCTGGCTTGATAATTACACAGTCTATGCATGTAACCAAATATCTGTCACATGTACCCCATACATTTTTTCTTTTTTCTTTTTTTTTATTTTGAGACAGAGTCTCGCTGTGTTGCCAGGCTGGAGTGCAGTGGTGCGATCTCAGCTCACTGCAACTTCTGCCTCCCAGGTTCAAGTGATTCTCCTGCCTCAGCCTCCTGAATAGCTGGGATTACAGGCACGTGCCACCACGCCTGACTAGTTTTTTGTATTTTAGTAGAGATGGCGTTTCACCATGTTGGCCAGGATGGTCTCTATCTCCTGACCTCATGATCCACCCACCTCAGCCTCCCAAAGTGCTGGGATTACATGCGTGAGCCACTGCGACTGGCCCTTTTTGTTTTGTTTTGTTTTTCTTTTTGAGACAGAGCCACACTCCACCCAGGCTGGAGTGTACAGTGGCATGATCTTGGCCCACGGCAACCTCCACCTCCCAGGTGCAAGCAATTCTTGTGCCTCAGCCTCCCAGGTAGCTGGGATTGCAGGCATGCACCACCATGCCTGACTGATTTTTGTATTTTTAGTAGAGACGGGGTTATGCCATGTTGACCAGGCTGGTTTTGAACTCCTGGCCTCAATTGATCCACCCGCCTTGGCCTCCCAAAGTGCTGGGATTACAGGCATGAACCAACGTGCCTGGCCACATGTACCCCATAAATATTTTAAAATACCATGTATCAATAAAAATATACTAACAACAACAAAAAAAAAGGAGGAGGAGGAGGGAACTGCCTGTATTTCAAAGGAATTTGGGAACTCTCCTGCCTGATTGGTCAGAAGGTATGACATATTGCTAGGTGTCCACTAGGGAGCGATAAACACATTTAATTAAGGAGTAGTGCTTCTCCAAGGTATATGCACTTGCCAGATGGTAGATGTTACTTTATTACTTTAATTCGGCTGTGAAACTTAAAGACTTCTTTAATTTGTTAATTTTGTACTTAAAGTTATTAAGAGATGGCTTTATTCTTTTTAAGGTATTAAAAGGACTCATAATATATGTTTTCAAGAAAGTCAGCCTTTGCAAGTTATTTTTGACAAGAATGTTTGTACTAATACACTAATGATTCAACCAAGGTAATGAGTTTTCTGTTGTCAATTTTTTTCCCCCTGAATACAGTATGATCATGGAGTGAAGAATCAGTGCCCTAGAGCTTTTCAGTCAGTAAATTTTTTTTTTTTGGATACGGAGTCTCCCTCTGTCGCCCAGGCTGCAGTTCAGTGGTGTGATCTCGGCTCATTGCAAGCTCCGCCTCCCAGGTTCACGCCAGTCTCCTGCCTCAGCCTCCTGAGTAGCTGGGACTACAGGCGCCCGCCACCGCGCCCAGCTAATTTTTTTGTATTTTTAGTAGAGACGGAGTTTCACCATGTTAGCCAGGATGGTCTTGATCTCCTGACCTCATGATCCACCTGCCTCGGCCCCTCAAAAGTGCTAGGATTGCAGGCGTGATCCCACCACCACGCCCGGCCAGAACATTTTTTTTTTTTTTTTTTTTTTGAGGCGGAGTTTTGCTCTGTCTCCCAGGCTGGAGTGCAGTGGCCGGATCTCAGCTCACTGCAAGCTCCGCCTCCCGAGTTTACGCCATTCTCCTGCCTCAGCCTCCCGAGTAGCTGGGACTACAGGCGCCCGCCACCTCGCCCGGCTAGTTTTTTTTTGTATTTTTTAGTAGAGACGGGGTTTCACCATGTTAGCCAGGATGGTCTCGATCTCCTGACCTCGTGATCCGCCCGTCTCGGCCTCCCAAAGTGCTGGGATTACAGGCTTGAGCCACCGCGCCCGGCCGAACATTTTTTTTTTTAAGCTAAAGTTTGACTTGGAGAAATCACCATACAGGGACAAGAGGAAACTTTGATAAAGATAATAGTGGATAATAACTAATGGTAGCAATAATAATTTAGCGACCCAAGAAAGTTCTAAAAACACCCCATCAGTGACTTTCTATATCAAGTTGCATTTATATGATTCCTTTCTGAATCTTAGAACACAGAACTTGAGGAAATTTTAACATTTTTTATGTGAAATGATTTTGGCCCTAAGTATTAACAGTTTTTTCCTCTAGATAGTGTGGCATATTTGTCTTGAAATTTGAAAATTGGAACTTGTTATTTGAAAGTGCATCCAGTTTTCAGTTTAGCTGTAGCATTAAACATTAACATTACTTTGTGAGCCAAAATATATTTTATCCATATTGTTTTAAAATTATTATTATTATTATTGAGACAAAGTCTCCCTCTGTCACCCAGGCTGGAGTGCAGCGATGTGATCTTGGCTCACTATAACCTCCACCTCCTGGGTTTAAACAATTCTTGTGCCTCAGCTTCCCGAGTAGCTGGGACTACAAGTGCGAGCCACCATGCTCGGCTAAATTTTGTATTTTTTGTAGAGACAGGGTTTCGCCATGATGCTCAGGCTGATTGAGACAAAAGTCTCAGTTCAAGTGATCTATCTGCCTTAGCCTCCCAAAGTACTGGGATTACAGGTGTGAGCTACCCCACCTGGTCCTTCCTTCCTTCATGTTGTCATTTTTTTGTATCAGATTATTTGGTATCTTCTATAACTGCCCCCGCTTAACACTGGAAAAGTTCCCAAATGAATTTTGTAGGTGTTCCTGACATTTTGATATCAAGAAACACTGCGAAACCAATGTCTAACATCAGATTAACACCAAGATTACATAAATTCTAAGAATTTTATTTTTATCTTAATAATACTTCAATGTCAAAAGGAGTGCAGAACTTCTAATACAATAATAAAAAGACAACCCAGCTATAAAAAATAAGTAAAGAATTTTAATAGTCATTTCTTCAAAGAAAATGGCAATAAGCACTTGAAAAGATGCCCAACATCATTAGTCATTAGGGAAATGCAAATCAAACAGTTTTCAATCTGTGAATTATGTCATATGGGAATTATATCTCAATAAAACTGTTTTGAAAAAAGGAGCCAGAATAAAAGGGCGTTTGGGATGTCAAGAGAAGCTTGAAAGCAATGGGTAACAGTTGAGGAAAGGAACAGAGGGAAAGAATATAGACAGCAGGCTGCCTAGAAACCTCTGCCCCCTCATCTAGGTCTCCAGCATAATTCACCTGAATTGTTTTTGAACAGCTTCACTTTGCAATATCTCCCTTTACAGTATGAGCTGGGGCGTAAGTGACTGGGCATACAAAAACATAGAATTAAAGATATTTTATTCTGGAATTTTGTTTGTACTGCAGCATTCATGTGTTTTATTAAGGATATATTTTGCTATTCTCTTGGCCTTCAAATGAAGTTATAATTTTAAAATAAGCTGAAAATATAGCAGCTTATGTATAAGAAAGAAGATAGGAGTTTGGGTAAATTTTTGTAAACCCAGGCCACGTAATTATTTATTTCCAGATTAGAGATTTGAGTCCCAGTTAATAAGTTATGTCTTTCTGTTTGTTTTTCAAATAATGTTATACTGTTGTTTACATTTTATAGATTGCTTGCTGATGCCATTGTTCTTTTTACATCAAGTCAAGAGGAAGTTACTCTTGCTGTTACTCCACTGAATTTTTGCCTCAAGAGTTCTAATGAGGAATCAATGGGTAAGGATTGTATCTGAAATGGTGTTTTGATGGGTTATTACTTTCTTTCTCTTGATTACTAACCATACTGCAAATATTAGTGGCATAATTTTATTCCTGTCTAAAAAGCAGTAAGATTTAGAAAGGTTGGAAAAAGTTTTAAGAGATCCAACAAGTTTAACACAATCAGCAATTAAAATATTTGGCTTTGAGGCCGGGCGCGGTGGCTCAAGCCTGTAATCCCAGCACTTTGGGAGGCCGAGGCGGGCGGATCACAAGGTCAGGAGATCGAGACCACAGTGAAACTCCGTCTCTACTAAAAATACAAAAAATTAGCCGGGTGCGGTGGCGGGCGCCTGTAGTCCTAGCTACTCAGGAGGCTGAGGCAGGAGAATGGCGTGAACCCAGGAGGCGGAGCTTGCAGTGAGCCGAGATCGCGCCACTGCACTCCAGCCTGGGCAACAGCGTGAGACTCCGTCTCAAAAAAAAAAAAAAAAAAAAAAAAAAAAATTTGGCTTTGAAATTCAGGTCATTTTAAAATTAGGAGAATGGGGCCAGGTGCTGTGGCTCCTGCCTGTAATCCTAGCACTTTGGGAGGCTGAGGTGGGTGGATTACCTGAGGTCAGGAGTTCAAGACCAGCCTGGCCAACATGGCGAAAACCAATCTCTACTAAAAATAAAAAAATTAGCTGGGCGTGGTGGCTCGGGCCTGTAATCCCAGCTATTCAGGAGGCTGAGGCGGGAGAATTGCTTGAATCTGGGAGGTGGAGGTTGCAATGAACCGAGATTGCACCACTGCACTCCATTGCCTGGGTGACAGAGACTCTGTCTCAAATAAAATAAAAAAGAAAATTTGCTAGGGTCTTTTGGCACAACAAGCTGTTTGAGACTCTCTGACCTTAGATAATATGTTTTTGGTGACAGCAGTAAGGAGAGGATACAAAGGAAAGAACTATTATTTTAAAGTGAAAAACCAGTAGAACCAGGGCTTAAGTTGGGTCACATGACTTTTGTAGTGTTTAGTTTGTGCCAAGTTCTGTGCTAAATAGTTTACATTTATGAAGTCATTTGATCTTCATAATAACTCTAAGATGTATGTAGGTACTATTATTATCCCCAGTACATATGAAGAAATTGAAAGTACATATAAAGCACATACGAAGCAGTTAGACACTTTGGGAGGCTGAGGCAGGAGGATCACTTGAGGGGACTTACCAGCCTTGGCAACATAGTGACACCTCATCTTTACAAAACATAAGAAAAATAGCCAGGCATGGTGGTGCTCACCTGTAGTCTCAGCTACTTGGTAGGCTGCAGTGGAAGGATTGCTTGAGCCATGATTGTGCCACTGCACTCCAGCCCAGGCAACACAGCAAGATCCTGTCTCAAAAACAAAAACAAAAACAATTTGAAGCGCAGAGAAACTGGCTTGCCTGGTGTCACAGATTGCCTAGTGAAAGGGTCTGTTTTATGCACCATCATGCCATCTCTGAATAAAAATGGCCATTTAGTAACCAGGAGAAATTGTCCCTTGTGAGTAGCTTTCTAATGAAGTTATAGTTACAGTTGACTGGCCATCTAGTTGTTTAATCTTATTATTAAACTTCTTCTGTGCTAGTATATTGGGAGTGACATGAGCCTTCTTGTTGGAGATGAATGTATATTTAAGACATTGTTTGATTCTTTAAAAAATATACCATTTGGCCAGGTGCGGTGGCTCACGCCTGTAATCCCAGCACTTCGGGAGGCTGAGGCAGGTGGATCACAAGGTCAGGAGATCGAGACCATCCTGACCAACATGGTGAAACCCCGTCTCTACTGAAATACAAAAAATTAGCGGGTCATGGTGGTGTGCACCTGTAGTCCCAGCTACTTGGGATGCTGAGGCAGGGGAATCGCTTGAACCCAGGAGGCAGAGGTTGCAGTGAGCTGAGATCACACCACTGTACTCCAGCCTGGTGACAGAGCAAGACTCTGTCTAAAATAATAATAATAATAATAATAAATATATATATGTCACTCAATCTTTGTTCTTATTACTTCAACAGTTGATATTCATTGAAGAAAATTAAAAATACAAAAAAAAATTCTTAAGTCACCTGATATCCCACTATACAGAGATAAGCACTTTTAATAGTTGGGTGTATTTCCTTCTATACTCTAGATCTCACAACAGTAGGTTGAGTGAAGATAATTAAATACTATGAAACTATTAAAAGTAACATTGGCCAGGTGCAATGGCTTACCCCTGTAATCCCAGTGCTTTGGGAAGCTGAGGCAGGATTGCCTGAGGCCAGGAGTTCAGACCAGCCTGGGCAACATAGCAAGATCCCATCTCTACAAAAATTAAAAATTAGCCAGGTATGGTGGCATGTACCTGCAGTCCATGCTGTAGCAGCTGAGGCAAGAGGATCACTTGAGCTCAAGATTTCAAGGTTGCAAGTGAGCTATGATCATGCCACTGTATTCCAGCCTGGGCAACACAGTGAGACCCTGTCTCAAAAAAAATTAATGGGCTGGGCACAGTGGCTTATGCCTGTAATCCCAGAACTTTGGGAAGCCAAAGAAAGCCGATCACCTGAGGTCAGGGGTTTGAGTCCAGCCTGGCCAACATGGTGAAACTCTTTCTCTACTAAAAATACAAAATTAGCTGGACATGGTGGTGTGTGTCTGTAGTCCCAGTTACTCAGGGGACTGAGGCAGGATAATTGCTTGAACCTGAGAGGCAGAGCTTGCAGTGAGTTGAGATCACACCACTGGACTCCAGCTTGGGCAACAGAGTGAGACTCCATCTCAAAAAAAAATAATAATAATAAAATTAAAGTAATGTTATATGTGTATGTATAAATACATCCCTCTCTCTCTGAAAGTATATATCAGAGAGGTTTAATGAAGCAGTTTTATAGTGGAAAGCACAAAACATTGACACACACACACAAATAATTACAAAAATGTGCTTATTGACATGGAAAAATAGGATATATTGTTGGGTAGATTATAAAATGGTATGTAGGGTAAGATCATACTTTCATTTAAAAATGTGCATGTAAGTGGCACATGTCTGTAGTCCTGGCTATTCAGAAGGCTGAGGCAGAGGATCACTAGAGCCCAGGATGTCAAGGCTGCAGTGAGCTGTGATCATGCCACTGCACTACAGTCTGGGCAATACAGCAAGACCCTGTCTCAAAAAGAAGAAAACAAAAAATTAACTAACTTAGATAAGAAATCTGATATTTAAACATAAACAGTTTGATTTATGTGAAATGGATTTATAGACCCTAAATCATTGGCGAGTTTAAGAGAAATGTAAAATATTAAATTTCTGTTTGAACAAAGGCATTTAAAAATAGCATACAGATATCAGGTTGGGGAGTTAGGGTAGGTAGGGTAGGAGGAAATGGGATGGGATTTGGAAGACCAAAACATTTCTTTTTTCCTCTGAATTCATCTCTGGAACTAATTTTATTCTTTATTTTCCCATAATGTTAAACAGATTTGAGCAATGCTGTGTACAGTGAGATGTTTGTTGGCTCAGATGAGTTTGACTTCTTTCAAATTGGAATGGACACTGAGATAACGTTTTGTTTCAAAGAATTGAAGGTAAAGATTTGTGTCAAATTAAAATTCAAATTTTCACTGTAAGTTTTTAATAAGGATTTCAAGTTTTTTTCTGCTTTTCTTTTTTCAGGGAATACTGACATTTTCAGAAGCTACACATGCTCCTATATCCATTTATTTTGACTTTCCTGGGAAGTAGGTCCTTGAGAATTTTTCTGAGTTTGTTTCATATCAATAACAAAACCCTTTGGATCACTTTGAAATTAATTAACACCTCAGGAATACCTAAACTTTACTATTAATACTTATCAAACTAAAATTTTGAAAGATGCTGAAACATGGCATTTTTAATTTTCTTTTTCCTTTTCTCAGACGGGAGTTTCGCTCTGTCGCCCAGGCTGGAGTACAGTGGCATGATCTTGGCTCACTGCAGTCTCCACCTCCCGGGTTCAAGCAATTCTCCTGCCTCAGCCTCCCAAGTAGCTGGGATTACAGGCATCTACCACGCCTGGCTCATTTTTGTATTTTTGGTAGAGACGGGCTTTCACCATGTTGGCCAGGCTGGCCTTGAACTCCTGACTTCAAGAGATCCACTGGCCTCGGCCTCCCAAAGTGCTGGGATTACAGGCATGAGCCACCGCACCCGGCCTTACTGTTTCTTTTTTTTTTTTTTTTTTTTTGAGACTGAGTTTCACTTTTGTTGCTCAGGCTGGAGTGCAATGGTGCAATCTTGGCTTACTGCAACCTCCGCCTCCCAGGTTCAAGTGATTCTCCTGCCTCAGCCTCCCGAGTAGCTGGAATTACAGGCATGTGTCATCATGCCTGGCTAATTTTTTTTTTTTTTTTGTATTTTTAGTAAAGACGGGGTTTCTCCATGTTGGTCAGGCTGGTCTCAAACTCGCGACCTCAGGTGATCTGCCTGCCTCGGCCTCCCCTGTTTCTTTTTAGTCCAGAATTAAGTATCATTTTTAATGTGTTTCTAATGTCCATCAGAAAATGAGTATCACTGTTGCTCTGACTTGGCTTTTTTAGACCTCTGGCTTTAAGTATTGATGATATGTTAGTGGAAGCTAACTTTATTTTGGCCACATTAGCTGATGAGTCAAGTAGAGCATCTTCACCACAGTCACTGTGTCTTTCACAGAAACGAAAAAGGTAAGACCTTGTTTTAACTTCTTTGTTAATTGGGATAAGCCATCATAATCGTATTCTGAAGTAATTCACTGGCATTCGCTCAGGAAACAATTGAGGAGTGAAATATTAGATAACAAATTTTGGCTGAATACGGAAGAGCTGTAGTGAAGCTTACCTGTAGCATAGAAACATCACCAATCTTGTGTCAGATATTTGCTTTTTCTCTTCTGATCAGAATTGAACAGGACTGTCTGGTTTATCTGTGTTGTGTCCCAGAACACAATTCCAATTTTTAGGTTTTTATTTGTTGTTGTTGTTGTTGTTGTTATTGTTTTTTTTTTTTTTTTTTTTTTTTTTTTTTTGAGACAGAGTCTCGCTGTGTCACCCAGGGTGGAGTGCGGTGGCCAGATCTCAGCTCACTGCAAGCTCCGCCTCCCGGGTTTTTACGCCATTCTCCTGCCTCAGCCTCCCGAGTAGCCGGGACTACAGGCGCCCGCCACCTCGCCCAGCTAGTTTTTTGTATTTTTTAGTAGAGATGGGGTTTCACCGTGTTAGCCAGGATGGTCTCGATCTCCTGACCTCGTGATCCGCCCGTCTCGGCCTCCCAAAGTGCTGGGATTACAGGCTTGAGCCACCGCGCCCGGCCCAGTTATTATTGTTTTAGACAAGGTCTCACTCCCATTGCCCAGGCTTGAGTGCTGTGGCGCAAACTCGAGTCACTGCAGCCTCCATTTCCCTGGCTCAAGTGATCCTCCCACCTCAGCCTCCCAAGTAGCTGGTACCATAGGCATGTGCCACCACACCCAGCTAATTTTTTGTAGTTGTTTTTTTTTGGTAGAGACAGGTTTCACCATGTTGCCCAGGCTGGTCTCAACCTTCTGGGCTCAAGCCATCCACCTGCTTCAGCCTCCCAAAGTGCTGGGTTTACAGGTGTGAGTCACCACATTGGGCCTTTAGTTGTTTTTTTTTTTAATAGTAACATAGTGTTTTCATAGGAAAGTCTATATTCACTTCCTAGAACTTTTGCTCAGATATAGGGATAGCTATTGCTTGCTTGCTTGCTTGCTTGCTTGCTTTTTTTCTTTCTTTCTTTCTCTTTCTTTCTTTCTTTCGTCTTTCTGTCTTTCTGTCTCTTTCTTTCTGTCTTTCTTTCTCTCTCTCTTTCTTTTCTTTTCTTTTCTTTCTGTCTTTCTTTCGAGACAGAGTCTCACTCTGTTGCCCAGGCTGGAGTGCAGTGGCATGATCTCAGCTCACTGAAACCTCCACCCACTGGGTTCAAGCAATTCTCCTGTCTCAGCCTCCCTAGTAGCTGGGTTGACAGGTGTGCACTACCACGCCTGGCTAATTTTTGTATTTTTAGTAGAGACGGGGTTTCACTATGTTGGTCAGGGTGGTCTCGAACTCCTGACCTCGTGATCCACCACCTCAGCCTCCCAAAGCACTGGGATTACAGGTGTGAGCCACTGCACCTGACTTTTTTTTCTTTCTTAATTTCTTTTGGGGGAAGAAGGATGCTTTATTGTAAAAGTTATTTCGGGAAATTTGGGAAATAGAGAAAAGTACAAAGAAGAAAATAAAACTTACTCATAATTGTATCACCCAGAGATAGCCACTGTTAACATTCTGGCTCACTGCATTTTCTTTCAGACTTAATTTTGTGTATACTTGGATTTTCAAATTTAAAAAAAATTTTTTGAGACAGGGTCTCACTCTGTCACCCAGGCTGGAGTGCAGTGGCATAATCATGGCTCACCTTAGTCTCAACCTCCCAGGCTCAAGCATTCCACCTTAGCCTCCTAAGTAACCAGGACTACAGGCACCTGCCACCATACCCAGCTAATTTTTGTGTTTTTTGTAGAGATTGGGTTTTACCATGTTGCCCAGACTGGTCTCTTAACTCCTGGGCTCAAGCAGTCTTCCTCCTCGGCCTCCCAAAGTGCTAGG